>NW_024044570.1:23145248-24345248 GCF_014851395.1 Micropterus salmoides
AGTGAATCTCTACTGTACTTACTTTCATGCAGTTCCTTGGTCTTCCTCAGTATCAGTTAAGAGCTTGACTAATTCTCCAGCAGTAGGGGGCAACGTTGAGTCAGAACAGCAGCACAGTCCATGCCTACATACAGTATGCAGTCACTCTTTGAGATTTCAGCCGTTTTAGACTGTGCACAGCTTCACTTGAGTGGTTCGCTGTCAAGTGAATTAAACTGAGCAGGGTGCCGGTGTAGAAGCGCACACTTAAATCACATGTAGTTAACAACAGCATGTTTTCACCCATGTTTACTCCTCTGAGGCGAAAGTGTTGAACGTATCTGTGACAGCGAATTGAACATGAAAAGAACAGTTTTCTTTGTTCACGCTACATAAAAATGAATCAGGGACACACAGAGGAAGGAAGAAAGAAAGCGTGGTGGCAGGGACGCCTGAGGCCGGAGACTGATCACTGCACTGAATCTGCCAACTGTGTTTCTAAACTTTTCTGTAAGGGATGGGAGGAAGAAGCTTTGTCCCTGGGCATCACATTCAGCACCGACAAACAAAAGGTCTGACCAGCTGGAATAATGAGACCTGAACTACAGTTCTCATGGGGGGGGGATATTAATCTAATATTTCTTGTTGCCAAGTCTAGTTAGTAGGCAACGTTGTGCAGGACATGACAGCTAATTACTACAAGCTAAAGGGCACACAGAAAGAAAGACAATGAAAACAGATAACAGCTCACGTAAACATGTAATGAAGGTGCGAATGAGGAGACGGATGGCTGTCAGCCTCACTTATAATGCAAAGCGTGACACATCCGCGGGGCACTGAATTCTGCTGCGAGTTCTCCCGGCAGATCTAATTATGGGCCACAGAATGAATGTACCTTCACCCATGAACCCAGTTACCTGCCTCTGTAGAGGTTGTTATAGAGGAAAGCTGCTAATGAACAAAGCTGCTACCAGCAGGCATTGTTTTCCCGCCTGTATACAAACCTTTTCCATTTATATTAATTTAAACTTTAAGAGAGGCTACCACATTGAAACTTGAGAAAACTATTTCTTGAAGGCTTTTTGGCAACATGCTCGCTGCAACTGGATAACAAGGAGAAGACAAGAGTGCTGGCACCCCGTTAAAGCTGAACGCCCGGAGTGAAGGAAACACACTTGCAACAATGATATACGGCCATGAAGAAGTGATGAACCATCTGTTCTCTTGGGTGGTGTGTGTGTCAGGGGCTGAATTTAAAATTAATAAAAACCCCAAAAAGTTATACAATCTGGCAGTAGAGACGCAAACAGTCTATGTATGCAACAGCCAAAGTCATTTTATTCCAGTATGAAACTGGTCTCCACAATATTAACATCCATTGTCAGTTAAATAAAAAAGCATAGAAAACAAACATAGAAAACGCGATACAAGATCTAATTTCTTAATCACCATCCTGGCCTCTAGATCCAAAGGCTTTGATTCAACTGTTATAGATGGGAAATAAAGCGGGTATTTGTCTTTCAATGTATGGCGCTCACAGCACAAAGGGAAAGAGTTTTGCCCTGATGAGGACGTACTGGGAGAGAAGCCCTAAAAATCAATATATGCTCTGTGGGGAAAATGAAGACAAAATTATCTTATTTCTTACCAGCAGCAACCACTAGAAAGAATGTAAAGGTCAGCCAAGCAGCTTCGGGCTAAGTGTGTTTTTTAAAATTTAATTCAAAAACACTGTTAATCTACTACAAGTTAATGAGATTTTGTGAGTGATATATCCGATGTCTACACTGCGGTGCCGATTCCCACTGCATGGATTGAAAACGGAGCGTCCTCCACAGTCTCTTGCTTATCAAACAGCCAGCGGGATGTTTTATTATGCCGTGCCAGTAGCTGCAGGAATCTTCAATTTAAAGTTTTCTTACTATTAATGAACCGCGTGTCTACTTCACGGCACCCGGCCCGTAATCTGCCAGGAATCTGATAAAATATAACAGCAATTCATGAAAACTCTGCCTGTGTCAGGGGCCAAGGGTCTGGGGACAAAGCAGATGCATATTTGGGAAAGTAATGCACTCTACTAGGTTTAGAGGGGCAACTCTTCCCATTTCACAGGTCAAATTCACTCCTTACAGAGTACTTTTCAACCTTCTTAACCTGTTGGAAACAGTTGGATAATGTCTTCTGTAGCTCTGTAGGAGCATTGACAAGTCTGAAAAAATAACCCTGATGAAGTCATTGGTATTTAGGGCTCTGATTGGTTGTTGGGCTCCGAGATTACAAGATGTATTCCAGAAAGTGGGGGTGTGGAGTTTGAAAAGACATGGCATTAATTTAGCTGGGAAGCTCTAATGAATGATGCTATCTTGTTGCATTATGGGAAACGTAGGAATCATGGCTTTGGGGGCTTGACCTACTCTTGCTAATATTCAGGAAAATTAGGAGTCTACTGCATTGATTTTTACTATTTAAAATCAATCTGTCTTTAAAGAAGTGCAATACTACATTTCTGAATATCCCTTTGATAAATTTGACAAAATATGGTCAGACAGGTCCTTATAGTAAAATAAAGGACCAGTGTGTAAGATTTAGGGTGCTCTATTGGCAGAGTATCGCAGAAATGGAAATAATATATTCATACATAAGTTTTCATTAATGTATAATCACCTGAAAATAAGAATCACTGTGTTTTTGTTGACTTAGAATGAGCCCTTATACCTACAGAGAGACTGGGTCCTCTTCCATGAGTCTGCCATGTTGCACTGCCATGTTTCTACAGTAGCCCAGAATGGACAAACCAGATACTAGCTCTTGAGAGCTTTTCATGTTTTTTGTTCCACCACAGGTTCTCCCACATGCTTGGAAGGGGAGGGGTGAGGCAAGCGGTATTCAGATGGTTGCAATCTATAACCTCACCGCTAGATGATGCCATTAAATTCTGCACACGGGTCCTTTAAGTAAAACACTTGCATAACACCTTAAATTGGTGACAAAGAGTCATGTGCATAATAAATACATCTGACATCAAAATATTGAGTCAAATACGATAAATTAACAAATGTAAATAAATACATGAAAAAACTAATGATTGACTCTTTAATGCATTTGAATGGGGTGAGACAGTAAGGCCTGCGTTTTGTGTTTTTACTGAGCCTGTGTGAGTCTCCTTCATGTAGTCAGATCTAAATACTGATGACACCCAGGACATCGTGCAGATTCAGCTAGATGGAGCTCTGCGTCTTGATAAAAGCTGTCCGCTCGCTTTGACCGTCCACTTCCTCGCTGTCTGATTCAGACTGGTAGGCGATCATGTCCTCATCCCCCCACACAGTGGGGATCCCCTTGTAGCTTACCCGTGCCTTCCTCTCCCGTCCTTGGCCGAAGCCAAAACCAAAGTCCACCCGCACCCCCCTCATCTCTGAATACACAGAGGGCAGTTTGGTCCTCCAGCCCAAAGAAGCTCCACCTGAGCGCATCTGCAGCAAGAGGAAGACCCCGACGAAGGCAGCCAGAATGAAGGCACAACTCAGCACGGCCACGATGGCAGGCAGCTGAGTGGATGGAGCTATGCTAAGCCCCGGAGGTTCCTCGCCTTCTTTGCTGTCGCCTGCTGCTGCTCCTGGGATCTCCCCCTCTGGCTGGGCACCGTTCCCCTGGAGCTCCCCAGCTAATGGGGATTTACGCTGCACCTGGTTCTGGTGCAGGCAGGACGTGAGGACCAGGTGGCTGTGAGGCGGGCAGGACAAGCAGTCTGTAGGCCCGGTGCCAGAGCAGGTGAGGCAGGCGGGATGGCAGGGCAGACAGGCCTGGACGGAGGACAAGTCCACCCAGTTCTCCAGGGAGAGGTTGAGGAGCTGCGGCCCTGAGGTGAAGCCTGGCGGACACAACTTCAAACAACCCTGGAGGAAGAGGGAAAAGCCGGGGCTGCATTCTGGATGGTGTGGGAGATGAAAGAATAAGGGGAAAAAGTGTCATTCAATGCAATAAAACACAACGAAAATGGCATCCACAACTATGTATGTTTGTATTTTTATTTTTTTAACTAACTAACTAACTAACGGGAAATAGAGTTCTCTGAAACAGTACACATAATAACTAAAATATCTGGAACTGATACTCTATTACACTTAATAGCAGATCCTATTCTTTACATTTGTTAAATTGTATGCTTCCTTGTAATTTATAACCACGCAGAAAGATACACTTCTACAGTTTTTCATTTTCAACTGATCTCCTGTCTCCTGACTTGGACTTTGCTAAAAGATAGCTAAACAATGGCCACACCCAGGAAATCAAAATAGTTGGACATTGTGTCTCTTTTCTCTATATAATTATAAATATATTCCAGTTCATTTCAGAAAACTGGGGCCCTGTAAAAATAAAGTGTTACTCCTGAAATGTAGGAGTAACACAAGTTTGTGTAACTAAATTATGGAGAAGAAAGTGTCTGACTGCTTGGAAGCAGAATGAAGCTTCCGATCTCATCTGCCTTCTAATGAGGGAGTCGTCCTCCTCAACAGTTGTTGACAACATAGCACCTCTTCACTGACGCAGTTTGAATCTCCCCTGCTGCTCCTCCATACGTCCCACACTCTGAGTCAAACTCATATGACATATGGCAATGTGCATATTCGTAGTGCGCGTGTAAACAGATGCACGAGAGACTTGCAAATGGGCGACCACAACGCTCGCTTTTCACAAGTTGAAATACCAAACACAGTCTGACCAAAAGCCTGTTTTCTAACAATCGCTGAGTGCCAGCAGAAAATACAAATGAGCCCATTCAACTTCCACAAATGAACTCACCGATACAAATCTGCTGGGCATCGAAGGTCTTGCAGCTGTTGTTGGACGGCCGAGGGAAATCAGATGAGGAGGGGTTAATAACGCTGGGTCCAGTACCCCACAGGATGAGAGTGAACTGACTCAACACACCTAGAAGAGAGAGAGAAGGAGGGGGGGGGGGGTATTGAGATGTGGAAGAGAATATCAATATAACACTTTGCAGAGAGGGAACGGTGTGAACTGGCTGAGCAGAGGATATGGGGGTGGAAGGAAAGGAAACAAGTGATGAGAGCGGACCGAACACAACACTGGAGGAGGATCAACACCAGCAGAGGAAGAGATGCATCCCTATCTCATTTCCCCGGTCGCTCTGAGTCAACAACGCCACAGGAAAGCTCCAGGACTTAACGAGCAGTTGACTCTTGTTGACAATATGCTGCCATTTGCCTTTTGAAAAAAATGGATGCAGGCAGATTAAAAAAAAAAACATTCTCAAGATACTAAAGTTATTAATCAAATGTTGCCAACTATTTTCTTGCAAAACATTTCACTGCCCAGCAACTAAGAGAGTGAGAGGTGCAGCCCCAGTACCAAAAATGGTTCAAACTGAATCATTAGAGGGAATGTGACAGAAAGAAGGGGAACTGAGGAGAGGCTATTTAGAGAAGCATTAAAAATATGCAGGAGGACTGGAGTTGATGAGGGGCAGTGAATGTAAGTTTGATGTGATGTGACCAGACTCAACAATTAATGGCAATGAATGGCGTTACCATAGTCACGTTCATTAGCTGCTACGTTTTCTATTTCCAGCGTCCATTCCCCTTGAGGATCCTCGTCCCATGAGTGTGTGGTCATGAAGGCCCAATCGGTGAATCCCTCTGAGGAGAAGTCATTGGGCCTGGAAGAGGAGACATGGCGTGTTTGTTTTATTTATTCCAAAGGCAGAAAGCAGAGAGTGTGTTTTTCCCAGAGAGTATACATGTGGGAGTATCTGTGTACAACTAACATTGAGGCACACACACACATTGTTTTTGTCTGTGTGTGTAAAAAGAGACACAGGCAAAGAGAGATTTGTCTCAGGGATCTGCTGTTGGTGTATATACTGGTGTGTTTTACTGTGTACCTGGGGAACAGCAGGGTGGAGCGTGTGCCCAGTGGGCTGATGAGATGAATGGCCAATTTTCCTCTCTGGTTGTGGGAGAGAGTGAGGCGAGCCTGAACATGTTCCAGAGAGCTGACATACTCCGGTCGTCCCCAGCAGGCATCCACGCTCTTGCTGAACACCAGCTTGTTCCCAATGTCTCTGCAGGTATGACATGTGGAGGGGATTGTGGTTAATGTTGTGTGGCTGCAGAAATGGACACAGACAATAGCACTGTGCTACAAATGCACACGACCGTCCCTCCTCATTCTCACACACACAGCTTCAGGTCACCCTTCTAACCTCGGTTCTGCAAGCATGTTGTGAACACACTGATGCTGTGGCCCGACTGTGGTCCAGTTCTGTGCCGATGCCACCATGGCCCCTGCATCCAGGAGCCCATAACCGTACGAATGACTCACTGTGGAGAAAAAAATGGTGGAAGGATAAAGAGAATGGCCGGTTGGTGGGTGGTGGCGTTGAGATAACATCACAGAAAGAGAAATTACAGACAGTCAAATATCCACTCTTTACAGTAACACTGGCGTTCGATGTTGTTCCTCAATCCTACATAATAAATGCAGTTCCATCAAAAACCCAGATTTGAACTGTGCCACTGTTACAGTTCAGGAACTAACTGAAGAAATATAATTCTGTCTCAGCCGGCTGGAAGGGCATGTTAGTGTCTCTGTTTGACTGAGAGCAGCTGGCAGGCTGAGCCCCAGCAGGAGAACGAAAGACAAAGTAAACACACTCGTGCTGTAGCGCACATGCCATGGGCAGACAGCATGTTGTTAGTGGGATTGAAGAGTAAAGACCACCCCGGCATCTAAATGGACAAAAGGGATATTTTCAGATAAGATTACATACGGCTTAATGTGCTGCAGCGTAAAAGCTAAATATCTATCTCGCCTGGAAAATGGCATTAGCAGTGCACTTTTCCGTAGCGAATATTTGTTTGGCGGCAATGGACAAGTGTTCAGTCATGTTTGTATGTTGGACAAGAAGAAGACTTCGGCAGGAAATCCAACATGGGTTCCTGTTTAGAGTTAGTGGCTCTTGTGTCGTGTAGCAGGTTGCTGTTTGGCTGTTCGTTAAAAAAGCAGCACAAAAAAACTTTCATCATTAAAACCAAAAAATACAAAATATAAATGTCCTTTTGTTATTATTTGGACTTAGTGATTATAATGCCTCAGCTTTGTATCAGGAAGTTATCAAGTCATAACTAGCTTAGATAGCTACTGCTTATCTGGCAGAGGTTAGCTAGGAATCTAACTACAATACCCAAGTAGAGAATACATGTGGACTTTCATGAGGGATCCTAAAACTACATATGTAACCAAAACTGTATAAACTACTTGTGTGTTTCTGTGGTGTGCCTATTTACCTTTCTCCCAGTGCTTTTTTGATTGGCTGGACTTGTGGCATACTGTAAGGCTTTGTCGCATAGTGCATGCAGGCAAACAGAGAGCAAAAATGCTGAGACAGCAAGTCTCGAATGATTTGGGAGTGCAGACAATACCATTGTTTGCTTTTGTGCATAATAGCAAACATTCTCCACCGAATATATTTTTGTTTGCTGGAATTAAATGATTATTTGCACGATAATGAAGTTTCTAGAAAGTATGGTTCATGTGCTTACAAACGTCTCATTGTGAGCTCAGAAAAGAGGCACAAATAAAACGGCATATAATACAATCTGTGCTTGATTTGGACTAGTCCGCTCTCTACCTCTGCGTCCCACTCCGTTGGTCTTCCAGTCTCCGGCGCTAAGGTGTGCGGGCTGGGACTTTCTCACCACCAGGTGCTGCATGTCCCTCCACGTCAGGTTCATACTGCAGCGATACAGGAAGGAAAGCAGAGAAACTGTATTGACTTTCTGTCAATAATAGTTGAATGGCTTTCTACATAATGCACATTATGAGAAGAGTCATGTTTCGATGACCTCAAGTGTGAGGAGCTATGGGATATGGAGAAGGTCAGGAGTCTGTAGAAACACCTGATATGTGATTCACCTGGGCATATACAGTGAGGACACACCTACATCTCTGAAATACACTGAGACAGTAGCCCTGATGGATATGTCAGTCAACCATAACAAAAGGTATGGGCTCACATTAAGGCTTCAAAACCGTCATAAAACACCAGTACTAAAGGTACATCATAACCTACTTTGTAGAAAGGTTAGGGAACACAGTAAAACAGTGGCTACAATACTGTAGAGAACTGTCTAGACCTCTCTGTAATGATAGTTTCTAATGAGGTTTGGGATTAGGGGATGGGCTCACCTTCCACACAGCAGAAGCCCAATAAAAGTTTTGTTTTTAATATAGATTTATTAAGAAGCACAGCAGAGAAGCATTCAGTAGGAGAAGCCTTTGAGTCACCAATGAGGTAAAAAAAAAAAAAGCTCTGTGGGTTAAGATAATCAAACCATGAATCACACTGCTCACCGAGTGCAACACCACAACAGAAAGAAATAGAAACACAGAATTGTATTGTGGTGCATCACCTCTACTCTCTGCATCAGCATTCACATCTCACATCCTCTCATGTGTTATTAATGGACAAGAACCCGTCCCCGATGCACTCAATGTCACCTCAGCCAAGAGCGACGGGGAAATAAATAAAATAGTATAACACCAGAAAGCCAGCTCACTCTACCTATTAAAAGATTCCATCTCTGTGAATCCCAGTGTGGTCCCAGTCTGATAAACTAGCGACTGTGTTATTACTGCTTCCTGTCAGAAAGGGGTGCACACTTCTGACAGGCACCAAACGACTGACTCTAGTTTGGTGTTAAAAGTGACCTTAAATCTGTGAGTCCTACAATATCAGAGGTGACAGTGCTGAGATAAACCTAGGACCCTGAGGATGTACACCTGAACTGAAACCGGGTTGTGAAGTAATACTGGATTTGATTTGACACCTGTCAGCTAATCGCTAATGTGGAAATGAGGAGAATTATGCAGGCTCCCTGATAAGAGGACTTAACATGCACAAGATATGACTAAAGATAGGGCCCTAATGGAGAACACATTAGAGCTGCTGACAGAAACTTGGATTCTGATACCTGGAGTCCTGAGTGAGTGATAATGAGAGACAGTCTGGAGTTAAAAATCTTCACTACCGGCCCTACAGGTATTCAGATGTCTGTGTGGGCTGCGGTTGCTGATTTGTCTCGCTAATTAACTGATTATCAAAAGCTTAATTTGCTGAGGAAAGAATTTCTGGGCTGGGATTTAGGCCAACGCCGACTCCCAGACACGTATGCGCCTTTCCAGACGTGCGTGCATGTTGCATGCACGCACGCACCTCCCGCGAGTGCACAGAAGAGCATAACAAATGACATTTATGATAACATTACATTGAAGCGTATTAGCTACAGGGTTGACTACAAAAATAGCTCTATGGTTACTGGAGGAGGCTGTGTCGTGCTCACTCACTTGGCCTCCAGAGCTAGAGCGATGATCCCAGCAGCCAGTGGGGCCGAAGCAGACGTCCCTGTGTGAGAGTCTGTGCATTTTTGTCTCAGGTCTGTGGTCACCTTGGAGACAGGAGGAGAGAGTGAAGTGCACAGAAATACAGGAAGTTGGACACAGTTAAAATGACACATTCAGTCCCCCACTTCAGTATGAGTGAAGTTCACAGCGAGAGAAGTTCAGAGGGCTGGGACAATGAAAGCTGTGCCAGCAGCACTTGGAGACGGGAAGGAGAAGGGAGAGGAGGCAGAGGAGAAGGGGGAGGAGGAGGAGGCGGGTGGATGCGCAAGTAGGTTCAGTCTCAGGTCTGTGGATCCCTGCCAAAGGGTTACAGCCAGGACAGTGAATGTCAGCCAAATCAGCCCAGCCAGGTCGGGTGTTGGTGAGACAATATATGTTAGCACTCCGGGCAGACCTCTGCTTTCTGTCTCTGCCAATGCCAGAAAGCTAATGAGGCCCCTCTGGGTCACGATGGGGACACGTCAGAAATGACAAGAAGCCAGAGGGCAAGTGAAGGTTTAAGGACAGATTCTTGGTTTGCAACTTTTGGCCTCACAGAGTGCGGCACTAATGACCATTATCTTTGGAAAGAACGTGTCAGAGGAGTAAACAAAGGGAGGGCAGGTGTCTGCACAGGGCCAACTGTTAGATCTCAAAACTGGATAAAACAACATTGAAACGCTTTCATGTTTCATTCATCGATTTTTGGTTGTATTCACTGATTTTGTGCTTTAAAAAAAAGTATTGAATTAATTGATCGACAGAAAATTGTCAACTACTGTAATTATCAAGTAATTTGCCAAGAAACAGGGTGGGGATGGGGCCGTGGATAGAACACATGCCTTTGGTGTAAGAGACCTGGGTTGATTCCCACTGCGACACATCCACCAATGTGTCCCTGAGCGAGACATGTAACCCTAAGTTGCTCCAGAGTGACCTCTGACATATATAGCAAGTGTAAGTCGCTTTGGATAAAAGTGTCAGCTAAATGAGCAAATGTAAATGTAAAAAATACCAAGTATTTGCCGGTTCAAGCTTCTCCAATATAAGGATTTTCTGCTAAAATTATTTCTTCTTTCCATGTTGTCCACGTAGGGTTTGTTTACAAGCCTGGTCGGCTTATAATTTGACAGTCTAGGCAAAAATGTACCAAACACAAAAATCAAAGTGAACATAAATATTAGTTTTGGAAAAAAAGATGTATGAACTCACTGATACAACAAATGACAGCTTCTCACTACTAAAGCAACAATATAAAGCAACTGCTGCAGTACATTTTAAAATGACTTTAATTTCATCCATTTGAGGAGTTGTGTTTGCTTGCCTTCAGCATGCCTCTGTTGTATTTTGGAGGGAATGGCAGATTTATAGTTGTTTTATGTTATTCTATGTCCCTGAGGCAATTCTTTCTTTAGCTGACAAGCAGCTTGAAGGAAGCATGTGACATCACTCAGTGTTTGTCAGCTTTGCTCACTGTATGTTACACATCAGTCACTCTGATTTTGACAGTTTGATGCCTATTTTTGATTTGAGAGAGACACGGTTAATGTGTATGTGCGCTCGAAAAGGGTTTGTTTTGGATGTACCAGCATCAGCTTTTGACTGATAAGGCCAATGCACAGTATGAGATGTTTGGCTATTTTTGCAATGCTGACATTTACAGTGTGCTAAAGATCCTGAAGTATAAAAAACAATCCTACACGAAATCTGAGATGTTCAAAGTGTGAGTGTGAGTGTGTGTGTGTGTACACCCACTATCTGTTTCTCCCCCGGGTTTCCAGAACTGAAGGTGGTAGCGAGGGTGGAAGAGCAGGGCTCGCTGTACCATGGCACGTTGCCGGACTGCGTGGTGCTGCTGATGGACAGTGTGTAAATGCTGTTGGTGTAGCCGTCACAGTTGCAGCTGTCCTGCTCCCGGCCACCGTTACCCGAGGCCCACACAAAGATGGAGCCTAGGCCGCCACGTCCCTTTGGCATAGAATCACATGTTCATGAAGTTTTAATCCACAGACAAAGAATAGTTTAAGAGAAAGACACCAACAAGAGCTGGTTGAAAAGTGAAAAATTGCCTTTGACAAAGATGTGCGTCTCACTGCCTGAACACCTTGTCGCTTATGTGCTTTTGCTTAGAAGCAGTGAACTGCTGTCGGCACAACTCTTATTAATATATCATAATGTCAGGCGACTTATTGCGGGAGAACATCAGATAACAAACAGAAGAAATGTAATTACAGAATCTACTCAAACGGAATATAATTTAGGGGCCTGATAAATGACAACATGATATCTGGCAGTGAGATTGTATGCTCGTAAAATACGCACATTATATGAGATGGACATTTAGTCCAGTTGGGTCTGGACTGCCAACAGGAGGCTGGAAATCTCGGGGCGGTTTATGACTCAGATCAAAATTTCACTAAACATTTTAGCTAAGTAACAAAGGGTGTCATTTGTCAACTCAGGGACATTGCTAAGATTAGATTGTTTTTTTGTCCTTTTTTAGTGTATTCGTCTCCAGGCGATTAGATTACTGCAACTCGCTGGAAAGCCATCCTCAATTTGTAGAACCCCCCCCAGCTGCCAAGGACATCACAGGGTGAGAAACTTTTTGCACATTTTCTCAGTTTTGGCCTCCATGCACTGGCTACATACAGCCTTTAAAATCGATTTTTAAGTTGTGCTGATTATTTCTAAGGAACAGGTTGATCTGCCCCCGTCCTACACTGTTGACCTTCTTTCTCTCAATACATAGTTGACAGTAGCCTGAGGTCTACTGACCCGTTGTTGCTTACTGTCCCCGGGGACGTGCTGGAGACAAGAGAGATAGAGGGCAGCAGGGCATCTGCAGCCAGGGCTCAACGGCTCTGAAATAGCCTCTGGCCGGAGAACAACCTCAGTGTCCTTTTTATTGAAGTCTTACAGATTTTTAAAATAGGCTTTAATTAGTTTTACTTTTGCTGTCATGTTTTAACTTCATTCTTTTCCTCTTTTAAAAATATATTTGGCAAGTACTTTTTCTTCTTTGTTATCTCTGTCTTTGATTTGTTCTTCTGCGAAGCACTTTTTGAGAGCTTTGTGAAAAGTGCCAAAACGAATAAATGTTATTGTCATAATTTACTCACAACTTGCATTTGTATTCAGCATTAATGATGCCCTGTCATTCAAAAGTTAATAAAACAATTACAGTCAATTTTTTCATCAAAGTGTGAAAGCGGCAACTCCAGACACTGTGACATCCAGAATAAAACAGATTAAAACTTTTCTTCTTCCACCTACAGTTTGAACAAAGTGGGCGGATAACTTATTCATTTTGGAGAACAAAAGAAGAAATACATATGATAGATAAATACAGATAAAAAGAAAGCAGAGGGACCTCTCTTACTGCACTCCCCACATACAGAGTGAGCAGGAACAATGAAACTGTTGGTGGCAAGCAAGAAATTAATAAGGTGAGAGAAAACGGATGTATATCATTACTGCCTCGCTCTCGGCCTCCCACAGATACACAAAACTACAAAAAAAGGGAATATAAAAACTGCTGTTTTCAGTCAGAGTGATGGAAAAAGCTGCAAGATTGTTCACTTCTCCTGTTGTTAAAGATTGTCTGTGTCTGTTCTGCTCTCTGCCTGCTTGACTCTGGCCTGGCTGTTATAAAAATAAAAATCCTGCCACATCATCAGTTCCAGTATTTTGGCTTCAGAGTCCCGACAGATAAAGATGCTGGGATCTTTGCTTCTTTATCACTGTTTTTGCAACAGTGTTTTTCTCCAGCATGGTTAATCACATTTTAAGGGTACAAAGGAAACTCGTTTTGACCTGAACAGAGACTTTAAATGAGCATGTTGAGAGGCTTTTAAAAAGGATTATCAATTACATTTTCTACTATATGTATGATGCTGTCTGAATCATACTGTATCCTAACACAAGGGTCTTGAAGTTCTAGCTAATACTCCTAAACCTTCCAACCCCAATCTATGACTGGACGCTGCCTTTGCTGCAGGTTACAGAGGCCGACGATAACACTTCAGTGCCCGGGGCTATCTCACTGCCAGGAGAACACAGGAAACCAGAAAGGTCCTGTTGTGCTGCTGTCAGGCATTTCTTTCTCACTAACACGCCATGATATGTGGGGCATTTCACATTAGGGATGTGACATATGAGTCATTCTTTTCCAAAGAAAATGTGTGGTTTCAGTCGTTTACACGCTAATTACTGCCGTCTTTGAATCCAACTATTGTCCTGCATCACTGACTGCTGCTCTATTTCTATTTTCTCCCGTCTCACTTTTATCATTTAGCTGTTCTGCGCCTTTGATGTGGCATGCTGACATATGAGAAATGACGACATTAGCGTTAGATGATATGTCATAATCTTTAATGTCTTAATCTATCCAACCCTAAAGGACTAGTCAGAGGGCAATTAACGAACTCACCTTGAGGTTTTTCTTTTCAACACAGTACTTCTCAAACAAATATCTTCCATTAAATATTCAAGTATCTTCAATCAAGTACAGTTGCCCTTGATTTAACCCTTCTTGGATAAGTATGACCTGGATGACTGAGAATCTTCACAGATATTAAATATTAATACAATCTGCTCACAAGCACTCTGAAGCTCAGTAATTAACATGTTATGTCTTGTTTATTTAATCACTACAAAAACTGAGTAGTAAAAATGAAAATACATTTTATGGGGGCTTATAAGCCAGACCACTTCTTGTCTAGGACCAGTTGCCAGGCTAGCTTTGGACACTACAGGTAGTTACTGGTCCCGGTGTTGAAGTCTGTTTCCCCCTGTCTTTGTGTTTTCCCCACTGTAAACTGAGCCAAAACCTATCCCTAACTCCATCAAGACCCTGGTGCCTCTCGCTTTGACTCGTCTTCTCAAAGTCGACCCTCCAACACAGGCATAGGGCAGAGTGCCCCAGACATCGGAGGTAGCTGCAACAACGGCTGAGAGGCTTGTACACCACTCTCCCCCTGAAAAGTTATTCTCCACTGTTTGTCACCATGCCTCTTTGCCACTCATTGATTTGAGCGCCATGGCATCAAACAAAATGAGCCTGAAACTCCAGGTGGAGCCGGGATGTGTCCACACAAGTGTTTTGTACTATACGCTGTTGTTGGCAAAGGAGGGATGGGCAGTTCTTTCATTGCTGATGGCGGGTGTCTCAGCCAATGTGTTTGAAACGTTGCGCTGAAGATATTGAGCTTGAATGAGTGAGAGCATGCGCGAGGAGGGGGGCTGCGCAGCATGTAATAGATTATCTGTCTCATGCACTACTGTTAGGATAAAGTCGCAGCTTCAGCAGATAAGCCAAAAAGTTATTTTTAAACAAATTCCCTACTGCTGCGTCTTTGCGACGCGTAATCGTGTAATTTATCCTATGCCTTGATCCTGTGTAACTGTTGAGGGCAACAGTACAACTTGAAAGCAAACACAGCTTGAAGGAAAAACTGACTTTGATACTAGAATGGCAAAGAAACAGTTGGGCAAAAAAATCCCCGTAAAATGACAAATTGTTGTTTGTTTTACGCTGTTTTTGGTAGGGATTAAACAAACAAGATATAGCGTGTTTATTGGTGAGA
The DNA here is from genome assembly GCF_014851395.1 of Micropterus salmoides. NCBI lineage: Eukaryota > Metazoa > Chordata > Actinopteri > Centrarchiformes > Centrarchidae > Micropterus > Micropterus salmoides. Next base: position 23,160,221 of record NW_024044570.1, read on the forward strand.
CGTGCAGATAGGCAGATTTTCTTACCTTGGGACAGAGCCAGGCTAGCTATTTCCATCTGTTCCCCTTGCAGATTTTATGTTAAGCTAAACTAACAGTCTGCTGGCTTCAGCATCATATTTTCCATATTTACCATACAAACATGAGTGTGATATCAATCTTATTATCTATTTCTCATCGAGAAAAAGAAGGGAATAAGCACATTAAGATCTTGTGTGAGATTGATAGATATGCTTAATTAGTAGATTAGAAATCCAATCTTATGCTCTGACTGACCTTGGTGATTCCCTGGAGAAAAGCTTCCTTAGCCAGCTTGGCAGGGCCGTCCAGTGACTTGCCGTCGTCTTCTGGGCCCCAGCTGGCACTATAAATGTGGATGTGCTGAGGGTTGAGGCTAAGAGAATGTGCCTCCACCACATCCGTCACCTCCCCATCCAACATACGAACTCCTGTAATATAAACACATAATGCAAATTAGATTTCCTGTAGACGTGAAAGGTGGTGGGGAACGAGTGACAGAATGACAGATTGTAAAAAAAAAAACAGCATGAGATGACAAGAAAGAAAACGTGTCATAAGAAGGCTGAAAGAAATAGCTTGGAGCTATTTATCATTATATATATATATATTCACAAAAAATAAACAAAACAGAAAAAAGAGAGACAAGAGTTCACAGAGTTCCAGTTTTAATGATTAAGTGTGCAATAGCTTACACTATTTTAACGTCACATAAACAACCAGGATTACTGCCCCACGGTTGTATGCCTTTGCCAGACAGGCAAGTTGCAGTTTACATCCATGACTCATTTTTGAGGTCACAATGACATTGGATTCAAAAGTGTCACCTATTCAGTGTCTGACCAACTGTGAAATATGGTCTCAATCTTCTCTTCTGTCCCTGAGTTATGTTGAATAATGGCCAAAAAAAGTGTTTCTCTAGGGCATTATGATATCACAGTGAAGTTGATCAGTTCATTGTTGTATCCCATTAAATATCTGTGAGGAATTTTGTCATAATTACCACATCAATTCTTGAGTTATGGCCAAAAACGTGTTTTGTGAGGTCACAGTGACCTTGACCTTTGACAAATTCTAATCAGTTCATCCTTGTGTCCAGGTGGACAAATCTGAAAAACATCCCTCAAGGCAATCCTGAGATATTGCATTCATGAAAACAGGACGGACCAACAGACGGACCAGAAAAGATAGAGCCTTCGGCCACGGCTATTGGCGTGGTGGAGGCATAAAAACACATCTGGTTGTTAAACCAAGAAAGTCTGTTTCCTGACCCCACCAAAAATCAGAAAGACACGTAGGCAAATGTAACAGAAGAGAGAAAACCACATACACGTTCGCACAGTATAAATGAGCTGAGAGTTTACAGCGGCTTCAACAGACCGGTGTGTCCACAGGGTAGCACCAAATGTCACCTTTCATCATACCTGGAACGCAACCCTGTCTGAGCCTTTGAAGTGAACAGCCTCAGATCACTCCCCTGAACATTAATGGCTGTAGAGAGGCATGAAATGAACCACCCTCAAATAGGGTCCATTACTGGGAGAGGAACTCCGGACCTCAGAGGCAAAGCTACGATTGACGATGTCTACATTAAGACTTCAATAATCCATTCTAGACAACCTGCCTGGCCCTGCAGGCACAAACACATGGCAGTAGGGATGTAGCCAAAGCAGTAATTACTCTGTTAGTGTGGGGATTCGACGTAACACAACTTTGAATACTGAGTAACCTGGAAAAAAAAAAGAAAAACACAAAAATGAACTAGGGCTAAACATGCGACATAAAGCACAATGTTAGCTCGGTGATCACTATGCACGGGCTGTATTGCAGCAGTAATGATAATCACTGTCGTAACAATTCTCATCAACTTCCTGCGGCTCAACGATTCCTTTTTAAGACACTGCTCTGTGAGTTCCCTGAAGCACCAGCAAGTCAGGAGTAGCAGGTAGCAATGCAGCTATGAGTGTGTGTGTATGTGTGCGCTGGTGGGTGGAAAACAAGTACAGTAGGTGGAAAGAAACACAGAGCGAGCCAGGTAGGGTCAATTACAGGTTTTAAACACTAATCACTGCTCAGTAAGGATACACACTTAGGCGTCCCTACGAACGTGACTGCTTGTGCTCACATGTGCGCACACACACACACACACACACACACACACACCATTGGTATTTTCTTTTGAGCAAATCACAGCTGTTTATAAACATTTCACTGACCCCATGACATGAAAAGATTCACAGAGGAGTCATTTATGAGAACAGGGCCAACGTGCCGCTCCGTCGAGAGATGAATGGTAATGAAGACAAAGAAGGAGAGTTATGAGTAACATCTGTGAACGGGACTGCTCGGGGCTCGGCAGGCTCCACTGAGTCTTGTTGGCTGCCGTCACTGTCACTGACAGATTGTTTGGTGACAAAAGTTACCAAAAACCTCCTTGGAATACTTTATCAAGTGCAAACATTTTCACAAGGCAAAAAAACAACAACAGAAAAAACCCAACCAAATTTTTAAATGACATTCTCGGCTTTGTCGTTAATGCATACCTGCACATGCTGACAGCTTTATGTGTTTAAAAAGGAGCCTACCTTATTTTCACCAGCTTTTTTTAGGTAGATGATTTACACAGTGGTATGAAAAGATGTCCAATGGGTTGTGAAGTCAGTTTTCTTGGCAAGAACATAATACTAAATTTAGGTTGTTCCCTCATCGCAAAGGACTCAACACTTGAAACAATTGAACTTGCTTTCTTTCTAATTGCTGGAAGAAAGACTGGAGTTTCAAGCCAAGTGCCAAAATAAAGGTGGGGTGAGTTTGAATATGTGCTGGTTTGAATAAAACAACAATAACACAAAAACAGATTCACTGAAGAATTTATTCAGATAATGGCTCATCACTGACAATGCATAAAAACGTGTAGATTTCAGATTTAAATTTAGGCTTTTAACACTGGTGGTTTCTTTCTTTATGTCACGCAAGAATCTAATTCCGTTGGCTGTGTTTTTCCCTTTAATACAGGAAGTTGATTCCTTTCCGAAAGTACTTGCTATTTCCTCTCCCTGCCTTCCACTCTGTTAGTGCGTTCATGCGGAGGGTTCGCCACTATGAGTCCCATCCGAAACCAATGAGGGTGGAGTGGGTTATTAAACCCTCCTATGCTGAGTCAGCACCGATGCTGGCTTGTTGAAGGTGTTTAACACCCTTTGCTGCACGATGGGAGACCTTCCTTTCAAATGTGAGTTCCGCGTGACTTTGCCGGTTAACATGTAGGATTTTTAATTCCGAAACTACACTAATATTTCATATCACCATTCACAGGTTAACAACGTAGCCCAAAGGTTATATTGTGTTTAATAAAAAAAATGCTCTTGTCTGATAGACAATACAACTGTTATTTTTTCTTATTGAATTGTGTTTAATACGAAAATCTTCAGCCAAAACGAAATAGCCTACATTAAATGACAGAATAATTGAACATGACACAACTAGATACACAGGGGTATCACGTAACAAACGCATTAAAGAAAAGTAGTTAAGTCTTTCCATATTTTCATCATTTAAATTTTTCAGATCATATAATGTTTCAATATAATGTTTGATTTCTATTTTAAAATGATGTATTTGTGGATTGTTTTTAGGTCATGTATTTGTATGTATCATGTAATATTCTTCATGTAAGATAAAGAAGTTTAAAATATATAGGCTATTCTTTTACAATGAATATCAATCTTTTCATAAAAGAACCATAATAATTTGGTTCATAAACACACCAAATACATGACAAATGGTATCTGTTTCGTTATTGCAAAAAAGACATTTTTCCTCATCATCAATCCTGAATCTTAATACAGCTGTTTATTTGATACACATTTTATAGCAGTGAGTGCAGCGGTAACGTTAGATCCTATTTATGCTAGGGACAGGGTAGTTTGTCCAAAAGTTGGCCGTGGTCTTACAGCCTAGGCGGGTTAGGGAGCTCGATTTGGCTGTGAGGGTGACTCTGACCAGAGTTCACTCTGTTACGGGGGGTGGAAGTGGCAAGGGTCTAATTTCGGAAAGGCCCCTTGTCAAAGATGTAACACACCTGAGCAGGATGGGCTCAGGAGGCTATAAATCAGACCTGCAAGATTCTTTCGCTCTCTCTCCTGCTGCCCGACATTGTTGTGTTTGTCCTTTGTGTTTCACAATCTCAGACACACTCCTCATCACTCACATAGACACTGGATACACACTGATCTGTATTATATGTATTGCTTAATTTATTTAATCAAAACATACAGTATTGTTTACACACTGTGGTCTCTCTTTGTTGTCACACAATGTTGAGCCAGGTGGTGACACAAGCATGCTCACACACACAGCAATGCTCACAAGGAGGAAAACCTGCAGAAAATAATCAAAAGCTATTCTTCTGTGTGGCAATAGATGGAACAAGGACAATTCAGTGTGCACTCTTGGCAACCTCTGCAGCACACTTTCATGCTTGCATCTAAAAAACAGGGAGTCAATCTGTCGGTAAAAGCCCGGTCCAGGAAAACCGGTCCGTAAAGGATGGTCCAGGAAAATCAACATTATGGATATCAGCATTAAAATATGAAGACTCTGATTCAGATCCCAGACTGAAAGTAGCCTAGCTGAAATGTTTGAATGTGAACAGTATTGTGCATATTATTTCAAATGAAATTCAAACTCATTTAAGTTAATATCATTTCTAATTAAACATTGTTCCCAATTAAAAATCCCAGTGCTTGACTCACCTCCGATTTTAGCATTATAGGCCACACCTACACCACACACACCGTTGTTGGCTGAAGCTGCGACTTCCCCTGCACATCGTGTTCCATGTCTGGGAAGAGAAAAGAGCCAAAAACAAAGTCATAAAGGAGAGGAACGAACAAAGGGGGCAGATTACAAAGAAAGAATTCGCACATCAAGCAGGAGCATACACAACAACTCAGCTAAATACTAACAGTAAAAAAGCAATGAATGTTTGGTGTATTTTTAGCAACACTTCAGCTACAATATTATCTAAAAGATCAGGGTGTTACACAGTCAAAAGAGAAGCATAAACCCAGTGGCCCTTTGCAACTGCAGCAGACTCGTGTTAGAGTCGGAACAATAAGCATAAACAAAAAAGTCAGGCGTATAAACGTCACTGCTCTGTACATGTGCTCTATTAACCACAATCATACATACAAAGGAAAAATCCTCATGTGGAGCAACTAAAACTGTCACCTGATGATTATATGACGAAAATGCTGAAAGGCCTTGAAAACACATGTTCTTTATCAGCTTTATTTTTATTTATTTATTTTATTATTATTTTTTGCCGAAGTCTGAACAGTTTCGGTTGTTTCACAAGAGAGATTTCAATATTTTTGTTTTTGTTAAATAGTTGTAGTTTATATGTCAATTAGTATAGTGAAGTTACTGTCTCTATTTTTACAGTTAGAAATAAAAAGGTGCACCAATCAGAGATTAGTAACATTAAAATCTGACCCAAACGACCAAACACTGTTGATCCTCCTGATGAAGCACATTTGTTAAGGAGTTTGATCTTTTTAAATTCTCAAAATAATAGCAAGGACTGTAAGTTTGAATAAAGTGAATATGCAGTACTTATACAATCTTCTTCAGTCACAGCTACTTCAGAGAGCTCCTCTTTTCACGTGTACTCATTTTCTGAGAAAGAAATGTTGAAAATCTTTTCTACTGGTGCACAGGCTACAGGGTTACAGGATACTGGCTCTTCCAGTCTAAAATAACTTAAGTGAAAACTGAAGACAAATACAAAGACCTGTCTAAAACTAACTTTACCTTGACACTCACCGGCCACAGGCCATCCAAGTGAAATAGGAAATGTTATTGATGTACATGAATTATTCACAAAGTCCCTCATTAATACCTTCAACCAGTCTTGAGTTTCAGAGAACAGACAGTTCCCCCGTAGAGGGAAGACTAGACATTAAATACACCAACGAAAACCACTCCAACCCCAAAAGTTTACTTTATCAACTACAGATCGGGTCTCATAAAAGACAATGAAAAGTCTAAATTGAAACCTTTACAGCTTTGCATCATTCCAGGCAAAAAAAAAAAAAATCGCTAGTGAAATGGATTTAATTTGTTTCACTGATTTCTTGGGTTGAAGCGGTGTGATCAGACTGCGATTGGATGGAGCAGAATGAGCATTTGGCATTTAACACAGGTCATTAAGATTGTCTCCTGATTACAGTGCAGATATCTGATTAGGAGGTGTACAGTTTCACACCCGTCTCTGGGGCGAGCTGTGTGAATGTTATTGGAACAAAGCTAATTACATCCACAGTATTGTTATGGAAGAGCTAAAAATCACTTCCTGTTTGATCCCCCAACCTCGCTGATGATGAGGCAGAGGACAAAGTCGTTTCACAGGGTCAGAGCAAGGCTACGCCTCCAGCTGGGATCCTGATTAGACTCTGTGTAGCTCTGTGATATATTACCCTCCCGCTAATTCTCAGCCTTTTCTCTCTAAAACATTTAAGCGGCGGTTTTCTTCCTAATTCTTCTTCTGTCTTTTTTTTTTTTTCCCAAAGCTCTGGATTTATAACTTCAAAGAACAGGGAGAGAGAAAAAAGACAGCGTGAAGAAAAACAATGTTGCAGGTTAATTGTACTTCCTAACAAATCATTTATTACATGACCTGGGCTGTCATAAACTAGAAGCTGAATTTTAATCAAACAATCAACGGGCCTGACGGGGTTTATTTTTCACGGACGGATATGACTTTACACAAGAACCTCGCGAGACACTTAACCCCTAGTTGCTCCAGAGGCGTGCGACCTCCATATAAAACAAATGTACGTTGCTTTGGATAAAAGCGTTCGCTAAATGAGTAAAATGTAAATGACAGGGTGCACTACATCACAAATGCACTACAAATGTTACCATTGCTATCAAGACATTAAACTACATTGTTTTACTGCTAACTAGCTCATTTCATATTGTATAAATGGCAACAGTTGACAAAGAGTTGACGATATATACCCAGGGGTTAAATTGGGACTTACTATGTAGGGGGGCCGTTTCTTTGCAGTGCTGTGAAAAATGCAGTTTCAAACACCGTAATGACCTAATAAGCATTAGAAAATCATTACAGTTCACATACACAAATCAAGTCAGTTTATCCGTTTATTAAAAAAACGCCTAACGTAAGAAAACGTTTGAGGTGGAGTCCACAGTCTTAGTTATTCAGATTCCGGATACGCTGACCTCTGTATAGCAGGACATCTCTGTCTGCACGTGAAGTGGCAAGCAGACCTTTTAGAGAGTGTCCATTGTTTAATCAGAGCTCTAAATAGGAACAGACCTGCCCACTCATTACATTTTAGCTCACCACTGCGCGCCAGACAATGTCTGACTGACTGGCTTGTCCACACAAAATCAATCATGTTAATATGTGATAAAACACACAGAGTGGGTGCTGAATGGTGGCTGACAGTCATTTACAAACAGACATGAATGTAGCTATTAGACCACTAGCCTTACTGAGAGTGACTAGCATTTATATTCTTTCCCTCATTATAAGTTATGAGTGAGAAGATTTTATGTTGGTGGTGTAGCTCGGTTTGAGATAGAAAAAGCTGGGCATTAGTGCTATTCAGAACAGACCCAGCACAATTTATCCTCCTGCATTTATATATTTTAATGTACCTGCTTAGCATAAAACATAAAAACAAACGTAGATGAGATCCATATTTGAAGACTTACAAGACACTAAGTGCTTCCTCAGTAATTTAATGTAGTAGTGGGTCACTGCTGCACACCAGTCTCTGTTAATGTGTACGGATCCAGTGCACGATCCAATTTATGAGCCATCTTTCTTGGGAAATGATATTTAAAAATGATACATTCAACTTCAGCTTTGGAGTCGTTTGTTTTAGTTTAGCTACATTTTAAAGCCATATACATGTCACATTTTCTTTTGCAGTGTTGTATTTCTTGTGCCAGAACACCACGGAATAAACATAGAGGAAACCCTAATTTCTATTGGGAGCATATTCTTTCACTATGCTTTAATACACAGACCAGAGAGCTTGCAACCATCCACACTGGCCAAAAACACACATAGTCAGCACCCTGGCCCGCCAGATGGCTTGGCCCAAAATACTACATGCTTGCACTGTGTAGACATTTGCAGCTGAATCGCACTGCAAATAGCAGCTTCAAGAGTCATCTGTCAATGACTTTTGTTTAAAAACAAAAACTAAAAGCTTGGCTCACGACTTTGAAACAAAGACGCTCTGAATTTGTGTCTGGAAGTAAATCATCTTTTTTGCTATCTAATTAGCGACTGCAACTATCTGTAAGTACAGATATCGTTTCATCCGCAGCATTGTAAAAAAAAGGCTTTTGTGCTCCAGACAACACATGTCAGATGTGATGCCAGCCAGGGGATTCAGCCAGGACCGGCAGAGTTAACACACCGAGCCAGAGGCCTGGGAAGACATTTAGATGGGCCGTACACACCAAGATGCAGCTGTTTTGAATACTATCTGCATGTGCAAATATGTGTGTGCGTGCGCGCGAATGAGTGATTGACCTGGATTGAATTCAGCTAAAACAGCCAGACAGCTTAATATATCCAGTGAGGCTCAGACGCGCCAGAGCAGACAAAAGGTTTGAGACGCCACAATTTTATCTGTCAAATGTCCGTGAAATTAAATGATTTCCGAGAGACTTTACTGAATGCCTCCATTCTATATCCATTCGAAATAGATGTCAGACACAACAACTCCCGAAGTCGGGCGCAAGTGTAGTTTGAAAAGTTAGAGTTGAAAGTTTACCCAAGAGACAAGGGAAAACAACAAAACGCTTTAAAAATAGTGTCCTCGTCTCAGAGAAAGACAATCACGGTAAATAAATCATTCATATGTGAGCCGGAGCATGGCAAAAGCTACAGGCTTTGTTAAAAAACAAAAAACAACTGTGGAGAAAAGACCCAACAAAGCTTAGATAAAGGGCTGCTGAACTAGAGACGCTCTATTCTCACAGCCAATATGACCTCCCTTATCTTATCAGGAGCGAAGGGACAGAATGAGGTAATGCTTTTATCTCTCCTCCTCAGGACAAGGCACCATATTTGGTCAAGTCACTGCCCTGCCATTTACTGGAGAATGTAGACATGACACCCAACACAATGTAACCACAGAGTGAGTCAATATACTGCACGATGCAATCTAACAATGTACAGTATGCGCTCAGATCCAGAGTTTAGATCTTCATCACAGATTTCCTAATCTTAAAGTCAGCATTCACCTAGTTTACTGTTATTATTAATGTAATTATTAATAATGTTAGTAAATGTTTTTTGGTTATGACTAATTCCATGATTTTGTCACAAGCTATTTTGTTATCACTATAAGACACTGTGGGATGGGATTCTGAGCAGTTGTAGGAGGTAAAATATGACATTATTATTAAGTAAAGGAGGTGCTTTAGATCCAGAGCTGGATGTATACTATTATTTACATTCTTTCATTCACTGTGACAGAGCATGGGTTTTGAAAAAGAGCTGATAACTGAGTCTTTCCTCACGGTTCTCATTTTGTCTTTACTTTCAACAATATCTACCTGTATCAGAAACTTGGAGGCACAACACAAGTAACCCATGCTGACCAATCCAACTTGTTGCTGTCTTTAAGTAGTATCCCTGTACACTCAGTAGCCTTGACGTGTAGATCCATTTTTGAGGAGGCTAATGTCAGATAGCCTTTGGTGTAGCTGCATGAGTAACCCCTTAATGCAAAACTATAAATCTAACCTTAAAGGCTTGCTCCAGTGATTTAGTATTACTCTTCCATAAAGGTGGGGGATTCACAAGACAGACAGATGCAAAAATAAAATAAAAATAAATAACAGTCAGAATCAAATTTGCAGAGGGTGAAGTAGTGGGTCAAGCTCCAAAAACGCTGGATCCAACATTTCCCATAATGCAAATGAGCATTATGGCCTCTTTTTAGTAGACGCTCCCTGCCTCTTAAATGCCCACTTTTTTCAAACTCCACACCTGCAGTTTACAACACTTTGGTGACATCAGAGTTATTTTATACATATGTTTTAACAAAGTAGTTCTTTTCATGATGAGTTAACTGGCCTTCATGTGTAAAATCAGTAGAGTGCCCCTTAAGCTAAATGAGTAGACCTAAATGACAAAATGTCTCAAAGTTCCCCTTCGAGGGAACTCGAACTGTGTCGGTGACGACACTATGGGAATGCCTCTGGGCGTGGCAGGGCTGAACTATGAATGAAACTACTCCAATCCTATTGGTGTTACTAGAACAGTAGTGTGTGACGGCGTAACCGGAGGGGTATATAAGCACGCCGGCACACAGGACACATTAGCTTCTTTCTATTCAGCAGGCACTCTGGCTATGTTTGGAAGCTCCATCATCCTACCTGAAGTCGAGACGAAGCAGATCATGTCGACGCGATTCCGACAGTTTGTCTTTCCTTGTCAGCGCTTCATCACGGAAGGTGATACCCATGGGATGTGCGTCTCATGCCTGGGGATGTCGCAAACCCAGGCAGCTCTCGAGGGGGCTGCCTGCGACCATTGCAAGGCCCTGCCCCTGAGGGTGCTGAGGTCTGGAGCGGCTCTCTTTCTAGAGGATGGTTGGATACGCTCTCCCTGTGGCACAGGCCCCGCGGTCGCTGAGGCGTCGCGGCGGCTCCGATCCTGGGGATCGTAACGCGAGATCGCCGAGGGTGCCGGAACGGCTGAGGCCTTTTTCCGGTCCTTGTCCGTGGAATCCTCCTCCCCTCATCCCCGATCAGGAGCCTGTTTCTCGGTTTCTCCCACTCAAGGGGTGAGTCCGGAGAGGCTTGCACGATCTGGCTCTGAGGAGCTAGATGTGCTTAGCATGGAGAATGACTTCGGGGAAACAGAACGTCATCAGCCCTCGCCAGGATACGAGGAGTTGTTAGAAGTGGTGACATTGATTGGCCACAGGCGGTGCAGCAGCCGTCGGTGGGCAGCAAACTAGACGAGCGGTTTCTGCAACACCAAGCGCCACCCCCCTATGGGCCCTTACCATTTTTTCCGGATGTACACGAGTTGTGTAGATTGTGAAACAAACCCTTCTCTGCACGGCTGTCTACGTCCCCCTGGCTGGACTACGGCAACGTGACGGAGATCAGACAGCACAGCTACGGAGCGATGCCACGAGTGGAGGAGGCGCTGGCTAGCTACCTCTCTCCCAACCTCGCCTCATCCCTCCGGACGCCGGCGCTCCCCACTAAGCCGTGTCGGATGACGTCCGATTTGGTGGGCAAGGCCTACATGGCAGCGGGTCGAGCTGGTGCTAGACTGCACACGATGGCTGTCTTGCAGGCATACCAGGCCGATCTCCTTCGGGACGGTGACGTAGGGGGAGGTCCCTTTGAGGAGGACCTGACTGAGCTCCGTAGAGCGACGGACTTAGCTCTCCGTGTGACCAAGGAAACGGCCCGTTCCCTCGGCCGATCCATGGTGGCTTTGGTGGCTACGGAGTGCCATCTGTGGCTCAACCTCTCAGGCATCCAGGGGAAGGAGAGGGCTTTTCTCCTGGATGTGCCCCTCTCGCCTACTGGCCTGTTTGGCGAAGCAGTAGATGCTGTCGTCAACAGGTTCCAGCATGCCAAAACTCAGGGGGAGGCGTTTGAACGATATCTCCCCCGCCAGTCAGACTCCAGGATCGTGACGGCTCAGGAAAGGCGGACGCAGCCTTCATCCAGCACCTACCGCCGCAGCCAGAAGCAGAGCATCACTTCATGGGATCCCCCTCAACCAACCTGGGATGCAAGACGGCGCTCTCGCCCACAGCCCCCCGAGAAGACGGATCTGAGGACGGGAAGACTGGGAGACTCCACCCCGAGGTGGTGGAGTTATTATGCGAAGAGTTCGGCCCCATAGACGTGGACTTGCGTCCCGAGAGACGGCGCACTGTTCCCTGTGGTTCTCCCTCTCGCCCCCAGCCCCGCTAGGGCTGGATGCCATGGTGCAGACGTGGTCCGAGGCTGCGTCTTTATGTGTTTCCAGTTCTGGAGCGGGTCCACCAGGACGGCGTCAGTCTACTACTAGTAGCCCTGTTTTGGCTGGCACAAGTGTGGTTCTCGGATTTAATATTGCTCCTCGAGGGCCCGCCGTGGCAGGTCCCTCTGAGGAGAGACCTGCTGTCCCAGGCGGAGGGCCGGATCTTTCACCCGCACCCCGCCCTGTGGCAGCTATGGGTCTGGCCCCTAAGGGGCGCAGTTCCTAGAGGCGGGCCTGACGACAGGAGCAGTCGAGACGCTGCTCAGGTACAGAGCCCCGTCCACAAGAAGGATGTACGGCCTAAAGTGGAATGTGTTCACCACCTGGTGCAGAGAACGGGCGGTGGACCCAGTTACCTGCTCGGTAATTGTGATACTGGAGTTCCTACAGCACCGTTTCTCAGCTAGCCTCTCCCCGTCCACGCTCAAAGTGTATGTGGCTGCCATTGCAGCATTCCACGCCCCTCTGAGTGATGGGCCCTTGGGCAGGTCGTGGTCGTGCGCTTCCTCCGTGGAGCCAGGAGGATGAGACCCGTGACTCGTTCCAGGGTTCCCACAGTCGCCTCGAACTGCAGGAACACAAACTATTAGCAGGCCAGCTGGTGTTGATTGGTGAGTCCTGGTTGGCAGGTTCGGTTGGATCTTCGGCCACACCAATCAGACGCCAGCAAACAGCAACCAGGAAGTGGGTGGTTCCAGGTCCAGGGGAACCAATCCTCAACAGGTGCTTGCAGCGGGGATTTGCATACTGTTCAGAGAACTCCAAAACACAACTACTCTAAGGCAGCCAGCGGCGGCCGTAACAATCACCTCTCTGAGGAGGGTGGGGGATCTCCAGGCACTTTTGATTTATCCCCGATGCCTGGAGTTTGCCCCGGGGAGGGTCAGAGTCATCCTGCACCCTTGTCCAGGTTATGTCCCTAAGGTTCCGGCCAGACTGGCAGGGTCCACGGTGCTGCAGGCGTTTCATCCCCCACCTCATGTGACGGCGGAGGACGGGAGACTTCATCTACTCTGCCCTGTCAGACCATTGAGTATTTATACTCTGAGGTCTTCCCGGTGGAGGAAAGCAGACCAGTTGCTGGTGTGTTTCGGGTCCCCCAAGGTTCGGCTCCCCACTTCTACACAAAACCTCAGCAACCGAATCGTTCAGACTATTTCCCTGGCCTATCAGGTGCGCGGTTTGCCTTCACCTATGGCCGTAAGGGCGCACTCTACTCGAGGCATGCCGGCTTCTAGGGCCTTGCTCGCAGGGGCGTCACTCCAGGATTTGTGTGACGCGGCTGGCTCGGCCACCCCTCACACTTTTATCCGGTTTTACAGTCTGGACCTTCCTTCTGCACCCGGCATCCGTGCGCTCTCCTCCTAGTCGTGCCGTCAGGTTCTGCATGCTGGGGGGCAGGCGGGGTTTCGGCGCGGCCTAAGTGGGTATCTCGTTCCCATAGAGTCGTCACCGATGCAGTTAGAGTTCCCTCGAAGGGGAACGAGAAACTGCGTCGGTCCGCCACACCTCACGCCGCCTGGAGTGTCTTGCTTCATAGAAAGGGCTAATATGTCCTGTGTGCCGGCATGCTTATATACCCCTCCGGTTACGCCGTCACACACTACCGTTCTAGTAACACCAATAGGATTGGAGTAATTTCATTCATAGTTCAGCCCTGCCACGCCCAGAGGCGTTCCCATAGTGTTGTCACCGACGCAGTGTCTCATTCTCCTTCTCGGGGAACAAGGGTTACATACGTAACCCGAGACGTTCTCTAGGTATTACTATTAGCAGATGAGTGAGAAAAGCACAATATTTCTGACATGGCATACTTTCTCATACAGTGCCTGAAATGTAAAGATGCGTATTCAGGCACTGAGAATGTATGTTAACAGATGGCAGGCTAAAGTGACCACACATACACACCTATGTGGTGTCTGTGTTGTGTTGTATAGAGCATGTGTGTTGAGCTATGCATCATCAAGTGTGACTGATGTCTTGATGTCTAACCCATGCTTGGCTTAACTGCAGGATGTGTCTCTTGGCATTGCTCTGCTGGTTAATATCTGTTTTTAGAGGGACTGAATAGGGTCCGTTTATTGGAGCTGCCAAAAGGATTAGGCTATTTTCTGCTCAGCTCTGGCCTCAGGCAGGTTTGTTCAAATGGTTACACTGGAGTGTGGAGGGGAGATCTCTTCATTGTGTGGCCGAACACAGAAGCGCTGTATCCAGCCTTCTAAAGAACGGATAACATGGAAACACTTGGAACATGGAAAGATGTCAGTCCATTGTCAGGCAAATACAGATAGACACAGTAACTGTCGGACCATAATACCAACAGGCAATTTAGACTCTACCATACATTTGAGGAAACTCATGCGGATGTGGAGAGAAACAAATCTGACTCTACAAAGGAGGAGGCCAGAAATATATATTTTTACCGTGAGGCAACACAGTAACAGCTGTGCTACTCTCTGAATAATATGTATTTTTACTCTAGTACAGGGGTTCTCAAACTTTTTGGGCCAGCGCCCCCCTATCCATTATCCAGGTCCCTTACCGCCCCACCATCAAAAAAGATGTTTGCTATTTGCCCTGAATATTGTTGATTTTTTTTATTGTTACTATTGTTATTAAAAACATGGAAAATGTAACAAAAAGGCATGTGAAAAGTAATTATATTTAACAAATAAGTGAATGTTCCTCCCAGAAACTGTGTGTGAAACCAGATACTGTTTTCTTGGATGGGGCACTTAATAAGTGGGGGGGGTCCATTAAAATTTCTCCTCCAATTTCTGCCTTTTCTGCACCAATTTATGGTGGAAATGTCAAAAGTTACAATTTATATAAAATAATTATAATAGAATATAATCTAGTGAGGCTCTCAGACATTCTTATTGCTTTTAAATATTTTTATTCTGTAGATCAACTTATTTAATATGCTGAGTGACACATGATTAAGTCTTACCACCTCTTTTGTGGGGAAGTAACCTATTTAAATGTGTTTGTGGCCTCTTTTCATCTCTGTAATAAATGAATTTCTTTTAATTCAGTTATTGACTGGACTTTATTAGCTCATCTGTTAATAACTTATCATAACTCAGGGTTTCCCACAGAATGAACGTGTAACTGTGGCGCAGCTGTATAGCATGCTAGCCTCGAAAACCCAGCTGTATTATAACATTAACTTAGCTCTCCTTATTAGCTAGGCTCCTTACATGCTTGCTAATAACTTTTATTAGCTGGGTCTCCGACATTGACAGCTTGTGTTGGACAGATTTGTGCAGCTGTGTTAACGAGGGAGAGAGAGCGAGAGATCGAGGGACGGATGAGAGAGACGAGCGAGAGGAAGTGCTGCGCAAATACGCGCTGCCTGCAGCTCAATACAATTTTAAATAGGCCTAGTAAAAAAAAAATCGAAAAATGTGGCGGTCAGCGTTGATATAGTGGCAGGCCGCCACAAATAAATGAATATATGGGAAACACTGTAACTTATCTCCTCATGTTCAAAACTTTCTGCACATTCAGAATCTCTCCCACATATCTGAGTTCTCCGACATGTAAATAAAAAAAGTCGCAATGGGAGACTAACTTCAATAGCCTATTTAAAGAGAATTGATAATATTTTACTACATGCCCTATACTGCATTATTTTACTGATTCGCTGGAAGTATCCCCTCGCCTTCTAACAGACAGAACAGAATGAGACGAGGAGGTGCTCATGCCGGGGGGAAAAGAAACTAACCAACACCTGTGATCAGACAGAAAGCTCACGAATAATTCCACACACGTTAACTTCAGCACCTTTGATAAAGTGCCGCTTTCAATCCCCAACAGAGCAAGACAGGGCATCAGTTTTTAACGTTACATTTTTATAGCCTACTGAAACTACAGTATATGTCTATAAACTGTCTGCGCGAGGTGGGTCCACGTCACTCACTGGTGTCGCAGCGAAGTTGCTTTCAGGGCGAGTCCGACAGCGGAATATACCTCTTGTAAATGTGTAACCACTGCGATAACAAGACGTTCACGGTGTATTCCTCAGAGAAATAAACACTTTTCCACCAAGAAAGAGAACATCAATTTTCCAGAGTTCACACAGTAAACGCCATGTGGGTAAAATTTTTGAGATGATACTCTGACTTCCCCTTCCCATGAAGGCAGCACGAAGCTGACTGAGAAAAAATACAGTCTCGTCCAGTCGCACTGGATTCAACTGGCAGGTTTTAATGTTGCAGACCACAGTTTTTTGCAAGTAGTTTAAAGTTTAAACTCGTATTGTTGTGAATCTGAAGTGTAAACTCACCTTAGAATTTCCAACCAACAAACGCCTCCCAAAAGCAGTTTAGCGCCCCCCCTTCCAAAATATTGCTTCCAGCGCCCCTCATCGTGCTCGGAATGGCCCCTGGGGGGGGCGATACCGCCCCCGTTGAGAAACACTACTCTAGTATATGGTGCACTATGGTAGGAAATACACTCCTAATGGGGCTGTTGTGCTTAAAATGATCATAAGGTATCTGAAAACAAGGACATGCACTGTACGGACTATCTTCACACACAACTGCTATAACATCCAGTTCAATCCTATCCAGTCAACAGAGCAGAGTAATACTGACCGACTCCAGGTGATCGGTAATGTCTTGTATAATGAGGTTTGGCTTAGGACTGCCACCTCAGCTCACCATGGGCTATACCTTGTTGAAATGTTTAGAAAACAGCGGCTTTCAATCACACTGTCCTTTTATTTGGCAAAACATACGAGTAGAAAAGCAGACAGAAAGCCAGAGGAATGGAATTTAAGAGTGAGGTCCCTGCCAACATCACCTCTGAAAAAGTCTGCCTGCCTGTCTGGAAAATAAACAAGCAGCCCCCTGCAGAATAAACAAGACGAGGGGAAGCAGAGTTACATTATTCAGGCTTGACAAACGGTGGCAGCTTTGTAAACAATAATTGATAAACTCGGTGTAAACAATGGAAGGCATTTATCTGCAGCATGTGATGGCCAGAGTAAATAGAGAAAATACTTGTGTACAGGTTCCTTTTCTTGTTTTCTCTTTGTTCTTTCACAGTTCCACAGTTTCACACTGCAAACAGTCCATTTAAGAGTCTGGGAAAACTTTTGTCCAACTGTCAAGCGTTAGTATCAGAATGACAAATGAAGTCTCCTACCACAAGTTGCCTTTTTACTAAAGTATGTTCACTTTCTACTTAAACAAGTAAAGTCTACTTTCAGTATCTGTTGTTTATGATGGAGTCTTTTACAAGCAATAGCGGATTGAGAGACAATTGCTGCTATTTAGCCACACAAGTACTGCACTGCCTAAAGTTGGTTTGTCTGTTTAAAAATGTCTTTTGTTCCTTAAACCACGGAGGAAAAACTACTTCTCTTATGTCAAAAAACATACTCGTCATGAGAGCATGAATACGGATGCTTGAGGAATGTCAATTCCACACAATGCTGTGTTCTAAAATGTGTGATCAGCAACGCAGCACAGGTGCGACCTGCTGTGCCAAACACTGTAACAGAGGCACTACAGCAGACGACGCAGGAGGAAGCTGTCTTCTTTGATTTGTGCTCTTGCCTTGATGACTCAGGTTTACTACCTCAATACAGACTTGGGTATGCATGCAGCGTATGTACAGCAGGGCTGTGGATCTGCAGAGCCCAGGGCTGTGTTTTCATTTGCATTCACATACTTAAATGGGAAAACGTCTCAGGCCTCAGAAGCCACTTGTCTGGCAGAGTTTGGCCAAAGACACAGTGCCCACAGATAGTATTTACCTGTGTTGCAGCCTGAATTCAAATAAGACTGAGATGTTATTTTCTTTAAACTAAGTACACAAAATACTCGAGTAACAAACCATTTAGTCTCACAAGTCAGTGATATACGCAAGAGGTTAAATCAATTACTAATCTAATCAGTATGAAATCACTGATTTATGGTGAAGATCTTAACTACAGTTACTATTTGTTAATATTACTAAAGTTTGTGTTTCATTCATGAAAGACGCCTTACTTATACATCTGTTAATTCATGTTGACTAATATTAGTGATTTATGGGGTTATTTAAACAGCAAAAAAAGATACTGAAATATAACTTTACCTCTATTAAATACTTGGCTTCCCCAAACTATCTATTGCAGGGGAAGCCTGCTCGACCTTGACTAATGTTAGAAGAAATTAAGAATTTAATGAAATGAAACTTAAGATGTGTGTCTTCTGGTGCAGGCTCTTTTACCATTTTTCCTATGTAGTATATTTCTGCTGAAGCAGCACTTTCATGGTCAGAGAAACAAATAGCCATGTGCTACCAAGGACAAAGCAATTTTATGGGGTGAGGGAAGCAACACTTTTCTTGGTCTTTCTCAATGCCATCAACCAGATTAGCCAGCACAGCTTTTCCTTCATCTTCCTAGCCTTGAGTTTATTTAGTTTGGACTGATGGACACACACAAGGCTGTGTAGTATGCCAAATTACTTTCTAATAGGGGCTGTCACTACACAATCTTAAGGTACGGGTGGATCTCAATTAATGGACCCATGTGAAAAGTTCCCTACAGAAACTAATAACTCTCCAGGGAAGGGAAGTTAGAGAGACAGACACTGTGTTTGTGTGGCTGAATACATTTGAAGAAGAGGGGGCAGTGGGCAGGAGACTCGAATTATAGATACGTGGTTCAAGAAATTCAAACCATTTCCCCGGTTTCTCTGCATTCATTTGTACATATTCATGTATTAATATAGGCTACTATAGACAATCGTATATCACAACATCATATATCTACTAATAAATTGCAGAATTCATATCACTGCATTCTGGGTGATAATTCAATCTTGTGTTTCATGTGTACAAAAAGGAGCCAGGGATCGAACCACCTACCTTCTGATTAGTGGACGACCTGCTCTACCTCGAAGCCACATCTGATTAATATCCTGATAATGATATTGACCAGATTGCACAGCCCTCTTCTTACTCTGAGGTTTTCACAAGTATTCTGCTTTACCGACAGGCTGTCCAGGAGGTGAAAGCAACCCGGCTATCCAGCCCCACCCTCTACATCCATATCACACTGACAAAACGGAGGAAAAATGGAATAAAGTAGAGAAAAGAAGTCAAACACAGTCACAATGAAGCACAAATGGATTACCTACTTGGCCAGACTCTAACCATCCTTCAACTTAGCCTGCAACCCCTTCAACAATATCTGCCGGAACTGCCAACTCAGGAGGTGCAGAGCATCTCTATGGCAAAACCCAGAAATTGGAATTCAAAAATCAGCCTTGCGTGTCATCAGTACAAATGAAACTGGCCTTCATGGCTATTGAAAATGCCCGCCTCCGACTTTCCTTTGCTATTTGTTGTCTTATGAATATATTCATATAATTCCATTTTGAGGGGGTTGTGAGCATTACTCACTGTCGGCCTGTATTACTGTGTGGTGATTTACATAACTCATTGGATATTATTTGTCCACAGGTCACTCCAAACACCACAGCTGTAGCTGTAGGCACAAAGACACACCCTTGCCCATAAATTGATCCAGTCCGAGATAATTGCTTTGGTAATTCCACTGACATGGGTACCAGAGTGTGTGTGAGCGCAAATCTCAGTTTTTATTACGTGTGAATGTCTGAAGTACAGCACGGTGCAGTTGGGCAGCTGAAGTGAACCAGAGGCAGGGAGTAATCCCCTCCAGCAGTGCTTAGTTCCATCAACAGGGGCAGAGTGGGATCTACTTTACACTGACAGAAAGGGCTGGGGTCGCTCCGCATGGCTGCTCGAGCTGTCGGCAAGGACAAGAAACAAAGGCTCTGTTCAAAAACTTGCTGATGCTAACCTCTTTCAAGATAAGTTAATACTGTAGATGAAAAGATCATATTTCAGATGAGGACAGAAAAACGCTATCTGTACAACAGAAGTGTCTTAGAGAAATTTTAAATCAGAACAACAGCGCAGAAATGATTCTATTTTCATACAAGTTTCTACAATCTAACGAAAACTTGTTAAGTTTATTTAGCTCTCCCTCTGACCAACTGTAAGTGGATACTGCGCTTTGAAACCGAAATAAAGAAAAAAAACAAACAACTACAAAAAGACTTGTGGCAGTCGTCCCAGAAAAGAGAGAGATTTGAAACAAATCCTGATGTGCATTTCAGAGGCGGGTTGTGGCTTCCCTTCTGCTCCAGGGGGGATTGGACTAAGGCAGAGGACTGTGGTGTTTGGAAAAAGGGGGAGAGAATAAAGGTTCAGGATTCGCCCTCGTTGGAGCTTTAGTGTTCCATCATTAAACTGAGGCGAACATGTTTTAATACCATCACCAAAGACTGGAAGGGAATCACTGAGGGCAAGTAAACAAGTATCGTATTAGCAAAAAACAAGTGCCAAAAGTGGCTGTGGGGCTATATGGGCTGGACCTTGAAATGCAGCTACAGCAGCTTGGTTTGTACTGAAGCAAAAAAAAAAAAGAAAAGGGGAAAAAAAAAGAACTATCTTTCAAGACTTTGCAGAATGACTGCACCAGTGCTTTCAAACTTTATATAATTGGTTTCTAAGTGTAAATGCTCTAGCCAAAAGCAATAGACCAAAAGACGTATACACTCTTTCTCACCACTGTCATTCCCTGTCAACTAACATTTATAGGAAGCTAGTGCAGAGTCAAAAACAACACGGGTTGTTTGGTAAAAAAGAAAATCCCAGTCCAAATGATTCCTCACTTTATGGTTGGGCGTGCTTCCACTCTCAGAATAAAAATCAATCATGTCTGCGCCTCCTTGCCAAATTTCCATAAAGCTTGAAAGCTCATTTTGAAGCAATTAAGATCAGTTCCTTGTCGTGGTGTTGCCAGGTCGCTGCTTTTGCCAGATTACCTGTTCTCGTTCCGCTGCGTGTATCTTGGTTGGGGGTCAGCATCTCCGTCATTAACATCATAGCTGGCCTCAGGGTCCTATGAGAGACATGGAAAAAGGGCAGGACGCAAATCATGTCATTTTAACTTGCTCTTCAAGCTGTCATTTCACTAAACTATCATTTTTCTTTAAAAATGTTCTTTAGCTG
Source organism: Micropterus salmoides (assembly GCF_014851395.1). Taxonomy (NCBI): domain Eukaryota; kingdom Metazoa; phylum Chordata; class Actinopteri; order Centrarchiformes; family Centrarchidae; genus Micropterus; species Micropterus salmoides. The sequence goes on from NW_024044570.1 coordinate 23,181,325, forward strand.
TAATTGCGTTTTACAAATGGAGAGGCTTTGTACTTTTTTTGACTTACAAAATTGCTGAATAGGTCAGGATGGTCTTTCTCAATGCCATCGTCCAGGATAGTCACTACTACACCTCTTCCTGTGTAGCCTTGAGCCCATGCTACTTTGGTATTCAGGTCTTGTGTCGGGGTGGACTGGAAGAGACAATGCTTTTGTTCAGCTGTCAATCTTCTGTGACTGACACTTCCAAGACAAACCAAGAGAAAGGGTTTATCAGAGTGAGAACAGTTTAAATCATCTGTAAAGATCTTTCCCTTGATGTGCTATGTTAAAAATGAAAAAAGAAATGTCCATTTGAAAAATAAACACCAAGACATGAAAGGGAAGATCAGAGGTGGTTCATGACCACTTAAAATTTAATTTCAAGGCGTCACTGTGACATGTCTGCCTCCTCAGGCTGAGCTGCCCAGTGTGAGCATTCTACTGTAGTTATGCTGTCAGAAAAAGAGACGAGACTACTTGTTGCAGGTCAGAAATCGCAGTGAGAGCATTTGCCTCTCACACAGAAAAAACAAACAGTCTGCAAGATTTGAGAGGAGGGGGAGGGAGACAAATAGGGGATGCAGAGTGGTAAAACGTGATTTGGATGAATAAACAGCCCAGTGTGATTACAGTGAGAAGTGTGAAGAGAAGTGAACGCTGGAGGTGAAAGAGATGGTCACAAATAAACGCAGGTAGATGAAGGAAGGCTGACTTTCCTCTATAGGAGACAAATCACGAGTAACTTCGTGACGTCGGGTGTAACTTCCCGATTAACCCGTTCTACGAAAGGTGGTTAGATGTTAACCGAGGTCTGTTGCAATTGCAATTCACGCCACATCTCTAAACTTTTGTTTGTGGTTAACTCGAGGTTACCCTGCACGTGGACTACATACCACATCTGTACCCAGTGTTAAGGATGAGAAGTAGATTATTAATACACACCATTTCATAAAATATGTTTAGATTTCATCCTGATTTGTTCAACTGCGGTTGCAGTAAAGTTCTGAACATGTTTAGACAGTGAGCCCTGCAGCCTCGGTGAATTTAAACTGGAAATCATAATTAATTAACGGGATTGTTTCTTAGATGTAGCCCATCTGTAGTCTATAATTGAATTCTCCTAAGTGTTTTCACATATTTAGATATTTATTTAGATAATACTATTTTACATGTCCAAAAAATAGGGAGCCAGGGTGAGGTTAATAACCGAGAGAAAAAATCCTAGATGAAAGTGTGAAATTTATAAGAAGAAAAATCCCTGAAATTAATGTCACAAAAAAATCAAAAATCACTCTGGTGTTTTCTTCTGAATATGCCAAATCCTAGGCAAAGTCTCTGGGTGATAGTGATTGTGGGCTAAACTCACTTTCCTCACTGCTAAATCCGATTGCAAAGTTTAATATAACTTTCCAATGCATGCATACTACAGGGTAGAGGTGTGTCTGTGATGTTGCAGCCTTGCAAAGTGAAGTTTCTCTCATAAATGTGTGACTATAATGTCAGAGAAGATGCAAGTTTTTTTATTTGTACATTAATCTTGGAAATAAATTTTTCTCTCGTATTATCCTCTTTTTTTTTATTACAATGGACCTTATGTGAAGTTGTACCTTCACATCTTAAACATATTTCACATAAAAGAAGAGCCCATAAATTACACACATAATAGAGATTTGACTGGGGACATAATTAGGCTACAACTTTACTCCACGCGATTCCAACAAGCCTCCCTGGCTTTGTCGTCCACCATATTAGATTTAGCCGTTAACTTGTCTTCACATTCATAATTTCCTGACACTACCAACGTGCATTCCTCTGGAGAAATACAGAGCATGCGCCGTTGTGAAGAAACTCTGCCTGCACGGCCAAACACACCCCTTTTATGCGAACGCGCACCAACTCCAATGAAGTTAACATGGGGTTAACACCGACTCAACTAACCAACATCTTATCCACCGTCGTAGTATCGTTTAACTCCAGTGTAGGCAGACAGAGTTTGTCACCCCTGAGTTTGTCTGATAACCCCGAGTTATCACAAAAAAATCACCTGAGTAGGTTGAACTCCCTTCGTAGTACAGGCCACTGATGTGGTTCCCTGTACACAAATAAACCAATATAACTTCAGCACTGGTGGCAATATTCCTTAAGCTAAACCATCTTTGTTTGGTTTTCAAGCCAGAGCTGTGTAGAATACTTTAAATAGGAGAACGGGGGATTAAGTCCTCAGACGATTAGAGGTCTAATGCTGAATGGCAGAGGTGGTTTCACAACTTCTATCCATTGGTGATTTATGTCTGGGATAGTCAATGTTGTCATTAATCCGTTGCAGTGACAGAGGTTCCGCACATACAAAAAAGGGGAGATTAGGGCAAATAGAAACAACAAAACAAAACACAGCTTCAGGACCATTTGCTATCAATGTTTTACAGGTGACGCAGTTTAGTAGTCCACCTGTCCCCGCATTTAATTTTACATTCAACCCAGCATCCTGGATACATTTTGCTGAGGAAACCATGCCATTGGTGCTGGCGGTAAAGCTGATGTAACTGAGGCCTACAGGGTTAGTCCAAAAGACGGCAATTCAGTTTATGCGCATCAGACTGACCATAAGGGAATTAAGAACTTCTGCCACTGCGATAATGAATATATCTTTAAATCAGGTATCGTCACAAGCCTCCGTAGAGCTGAAACTATTGAGGAGGCCTTCAGCATTTCATCAGAAATAATTGCTTAGCAGAAACTGAAAAATGTCAGGGACAACACTTTTGTTACTTCTGTTGCTAATATGAGATCTGAATGCAGAGAAGAACCTTCTCAAGCATCAGAATCTAAAAGTATCATTCTGAATAGAGTACAAAAATCTGAAAAATCAAAGTATTCTGCTGACTGTGCACCTACTTGAATTGCTTTGTTGTGAAGTTACCCACAACAACCGTGCCACTTCAAATGACACTACATATTGTGTAAATAATACACACATACTGAATGTTAGACATTTTTGACATATTTGACATAATGACTAATATAGAAGATAAGAGACCATCACATACCAGATACCACTGCTTGGGGAAATCAGGGTCTGTTGGGTCTTCATAGATATCCCTTTTTTTCCTTTTTTTCACCACTTGCTGCTCCGCCCACAGAACCTGGGGTACCACACACACACACACACACACACACACAAAATTCATAATTTACACAGTTATCCTCACATGCTTTTGTGTCATTACTAATGTTCCAATTTCAGAAATTGTTGCAATGTCCCACAGACTGTAGATGTCACAAAACACGGCCCCAGCTGTGTTAAAAAAGTAATAACTAGAAAGAGAGGCAAAGATGTGATTTTAATCTAATTTATTTTATTCCTCAGATGCAGGGGAAAAGTGGCTGCTGTACACTGTGCCAGAGTAGGAGCCTTTGAAGTACTGGAGGCAGCTGGAATATGCACAGGATTGGTAAAGGTGGGTGACAGTAAATGCCAATATCACACATAGTAAATTTAATTTTATAGTATTGTTTCTGAAGTTGCAAACAAACAAACAAAAAAACATTGGTTCCAAACATCCTTGCCAAAAGTTACACAATACCAAATAATCTGTCCACTCGCCAGTTAAAATGACTGGTCCACTAAGCATTTTTCTGTTCTTCTTTCTTGCTTGTATCTATATATAGTAACAGGGAATTTGCTCCGTGAGCATTACACAATTTGACATTTTCATTCATCAGTGTTTCTCATACATAGGCTTTACTAGGCCGCCCAGGTAGATGAACAGCCGCCCAAGTAAATTTGGCGACCCATTTAAAAATCGTTCTTGATTGCAGCGCTGCAAAGCGCATATCAGCTCTGCATATCCTCTCACTCGGTCGCTCTCTCTCTCCTCCTCTCTCTCTCTCGCAAACACGGACAACATAAACACCGCTGCGCAAATCAGTCCAACACAACGCTGTCAATGTCGGAGACCCATCTTCAAAACAGTTATTAGAAAGCACGTAACGTTAATGAGCCTAGCTAGTACGGAGAGCTATCTTAACTTTGGAAAACAGCTGTCGAAGTTACCACGCTGTATAACTGGTAGTCTACAGGTGCGTTCGCTGACTTTATAGATAGGGGAATAAAAACAGTGCGTCAAGTCAGACACAAGCTACCTCCGGTAGACTGCGTGAGCTTACTCAGGCCTTGCTCCCACGAGGTCTAGTGACGTTTTGCAACGCAGGTGTTGTGCCGAATTCTGCATTCCTGCCGTGAATTGCATACACCTCGAGGTGGATGCAAATTTCGGTAGGTAGCCTACAATATCTGTTTGCCGAATTATACAATTCACTTCTTATGGTCCTTTTAGGACACTTTAGGACGCTGTTTGAACGTGGTTAACGTCACATGTCTTTGCTGAATCTCAAGAAATGGTACCTTAACTAAGTGTAATAACATATTAACGATTAATGTTCATAAAATATATACTGATCATTTATCACTATTGATGAACCCCACAAAGAATAGTACAGTGTTTAAAAGCAGAACTTTAATGCATTTTCCTAAAATTATCGGCAGGCATGCAAAATTCGGCATAACACTGTGACAGTCGACTGCTACCCCCCCGCCACAGTTACGCTGTCAATCTGTGGAAAACACACAGTTCATGGTTAATATGGAAGATGCAACCTGCTTTCATGCCTTCCTATAATACATAGGATTTTTACATAAATAAATTACTTACAGGTATGTGTGATCCAAAGAATGAGAAGTGAATCCATAAAAAAAAACAAAAGGAGAAAGGTAGATTGTGGAATTTCTTTAACAAACACTATGAAACATAAATTAAGGAGCAACACATTCAAATATATTTGAATGCTAACTTGGACTAAACAAATACAGTAGCAGAGGGAATTTGCATAGATGGAGTGAAATTATAGGAGAGAAACTTATCTTCTACAGCAGTTTAAGCAAATGCTGTTGCACGGTATTGTCACTGATAAATGCATCCTGAATTTCTGCTGAAGGTGGGAAAGCTGTACAAAACTGTTTCCACTTTTGTATTAAGAACACTCAAGTGAAGCATGTCTGAAATTGTGAATTTCCTTTACAATGCCCGGAAGATTCTGAAAGCACAACTTGTTATTTCAGTATTTTAGTTCTTTTCAATAGATCTTTTCCTTTTCGCTTGTTGCTGTCAGTTCAGTTGTGAGGGTTCTCTACTTGCCTGATTTCATGATTCCATGCTCTTAGCGCGTGGACTGAATAAAAAACGAGTTCAGTACAGCTGCTTAGGGTGCTGTAACTCCTAACCTAGTTGAAAAGTTTGCCTCAGAGAATGAAGCCATTAACCTCATTCAAGTGACCCTCGACTAATTAAAATGTATCTCATTTCATTACTTTTATAACTGCACATGGCTGACCTCATTGCACCGCTGCCCACTGCACACCACATTATTATCAGAGCACAATTCCAACTGATACATGAATCAGAGGAACTGATCTTGATACAGCCATCTACTGTAGTTTTATTTATACAGCTAATTAATGCAAATGATTAAACGTTAGCACATTCAACTCACAGCTTACTTCTGAAACGTCACCTTAAAGAGGTGGTATTGTGCTTTTTCCCCTCTCCTTTATTGAGTTAAATATCTTTTTTGTGCATGTAACAGGTTTGCAAAGTGAAAAAGCCAGCCCAAAGGGAGTTCCCATCTCCCACAGAAAGCTCTGCTCTGAAACGCTTGAAAACAGCTCGTCAGTAATCCATTCATACAGCTTATCTGTCTTTACATCCTGAGTAATGTTGAAACGTTTTAACTTAAAGAGAAAGCTGTGTGGATCGCTGGTGTGTGTGTCGCATTGAACATTACGTCGCGGCAGTTGTGTGTGGCGTCGCTATGAAGACAAGCTACGTACCATCTCTGGGTACTGTCTGCAATGGAAAACGGAGCAGGGCCGAGTAGAGTCGAGTCATTTTTCGGCAAGGCAGCATAGATCGTGTGATCATAATCACAACCTGTAAATATGCTTTATTGGTTGTGAATTATATTTAAAATAAACACGGCAATGTAACTTCACAGACTGTTCAAGTGCGGAGTTGTAAATGTTGGCTAACACAGCTAAAGTTATAACTATAATGCTAATGTTACACCTGATGCGAAAGCTACTGAGCAAAAGTTCAAATTGTTTGGTCAATTTTTATGTAAAATTGAGTTGAAATATGGTGATATTTGTAGTGGTTTATGGTAAGATGTGGAACAATGATATGTGGTTGAGAGTAACTTATACCATCTGCGAGGTCACGGTCGCAGTCTGAAGCGGTTTTGATTTGGATCACAGTACCTTGTTTCTTACGACCCGCCCTTCTCTGCTTCTGATTGGCTAGTAGTCCTTATCTGGGAACTGCGCATGTGCAACTCCCAACAAAGATTTTCTACAAGTAAGATGCATCACACTGTAGCTCAAGAGCGGGAGCGTACAACACATAGGGTGAAAAGAGGAGCTGCAGCAATGTGCAGTATGAGAAAAATATGGTGTTTTTTGAAAATTAAACCATGTAAACCTGTTCTGGTACAACCCCTAATTAAGATTTTGAACCTGAAAATGAGCATAATACCACCTCTTTAAGAAAACTGACATTCAGTGCGATATGTTGTAATCTTCTTAATTATTGGAAATTGTGTAATATTTTGTGTATATGTGTGCAATATGTGGAATGCAACATTTCAGCCAGATCACTTGCTGTTAATGACTGAGAAAACCAAGTTCTAATCGATATCCTCCTGAAGACCAAGTCACTGATGGAGAACTAATGAGATACAGTACAAGCACTGCCCTGAGGTCTGGGAAAAGGACAAAGAGTAGCCAAACACAGCAACACAAAGGAGCAATCATTAGACAAGAAGGAGGACTCCACATGACCTAGGTCTGTAATCTGCTTGAGCAATAAACTATTTGTTCCATCTCTTGCCCTCTCTCGCACATGGCCCGAGGGCTTGTCTGATGACTAAGGAGAAGCCATGCTGGTATTGTTTCTCATGCAGAGAGACTGATAGAGACAGCCTGTGCACTGACCTATGAATCTGTGTTTCAGCAGTTTATGAAGAAAGAAAGAATGTAAAAGGACAAGTTTGGTGATGTTTAATTGTTTTTGTTATCAACAAATCCCATGAAAGGGCCTCTAAAAATTACTCAAATAGAATCACTAAGAGGGAAGAATCTCTCTTTCTTCTCCGTCTTCAGCTGAACTGCTCACAGCCCATGGACACATACAACTCCAAATCCGCTGCTGAAAATAGTCCCCAACAAACACATATCTCCTTTTGTGACTCATATTTAAACGTTTATGTCTTTAGCAGGAACGAGTGGGCTCGGAGCTGAGTGCCGCCTGCAGACAAGCTGGGTAATTCCAAAAAGTATTGAGACACGGACGAAGGCATTGTTGGTTTTGGTCTTTTATAGGATTTGTTGACAATAACAAAGATATAGAATATCGCCAGCTTTAATTCTTTAACAGCAAAGCCTCAGGCACAGAAAAGATACAATGCACTGTTATAGTCAGACTAACTCCGTGGCAAAACTGGAGAGAGCCTTACACTGCGGTTTGTACAAAACCAACAGCAGCCACTCCAAAACAAATCGATTCTTTCCCTCAGAAGGTGTGGGGTGTGAACAGAAGATGACAAACAACCCTTGCAAGCATAATGGTAAAAGCTTATGCAGCTGCCAATGTCATCTTACCACTGTGTGATTATTCAAGGGGACGGTGATAAGCGGCATGTTAGTACCGCGGAGCAGAGGAAAAGAGACAATGGGGGTAATGTGAGAGACAGCAGCCAGATTACAGAGAGGGGCACAGTAACAAGCTCAAAGCTCACCACTGACTAATCCAAATCCAACCATTATGTTTCCGCTGCCTTTTATGTCTGTTTTCTTTGAATCAGGTGAAGCAGAACCTTCTCCATCCCCTTTTCCAGGGATCCGATGGTCTCTCTCTCTCTCACACACACACACACAAACACATGTAAACACAAACCCAAAGATTTTTGGCAGTGGTCATGCTTTGCCTGAGGTTTGGTCTGTTTCTGGTTTGTGTGTGGGTAGGTAGGTAACGCAGGGACAAACTGTTGCTCCTTAACCAGGAACCTGATGCCCTGAACAGCTGGGGGTTCAAGCACGGTGTTAACTTGAACTACGGACCTTCTGACTGAGACAAACCTGCGCGATGGAATCTCTTCTGTCGAAAATGTGTTTGTATGAGATAAGTCTTTATCTCCCTGTGCTGTTCCAGTTTTAAATTCATGATGCTTTCTCTCTCATTTGGTATTGTCAAACAGCATATATACAGTATAAAGGAAAAAGGCAATCTAGCCAAGCAGTGAACACCACTCTCCATCTTCCAGATTAATTCTTGTCCTTTTCAGCCATTTGTTAGGAGGACATCAACTTTAAATTGACTGTTTCTTATTAGTCTACGGTTTGTTTTGCATTTTACCCATCAGCATTGCATACAACTCTAAAATCGAGTATTGTACATCATTAAATCCTCTTCGGTAGCATTGATAAAATCCTTGTCTCTGTCACTGCCCATACTAAATCTAATTTGTTGTTTATTTTGGAGCTCTCAAAGTAAATCTTATAACCCTTGGAGTGCCGCAGTACTGCCAGGCAGACACCTCTGAACCCATATGCTCTCAGAGCCTTGTTAACGTCCATTTAGCCTGACCCCTGCCATCAATGGCCTCAGTGAATGTCACCATATCTCACTAATGATGTCTTGGGGCCTCAGCACTTGTCAGGCCATATCAGTCCTCTCCTCAGCTAGCTTGGTTTGTGCTGGGGAAAAGCTAGAGAGTAGTCCTTGGGCTCTACTTGGCAGGCCTACCTCGCCTACCACACATGGTAGTCTGTGCGTCACTTCATTCCTGCTCCCTTTTCAGCACCAGTCAGGTACCTATGAAGTTGCTTTAAATAGCAGCAATGACCAGTGCTTATTATTATTTTCTATACAACATAGAATAAACATTTATATGAAGTTTGTGAAGCATTTTTTTTTACTGGGGACCTTATTTCGAAAAAGAAGAAAGAATAAAAGCAGAAAACAGCTTGCAAAAGATTATGACATTTAGACTGACTCACTCTGCAAACTGAAGAAGTGTAAGGTAATTCGATAATTTGCTCCATTTCCGACAAAATGTGTTGATTAGATAATATATCCCAAATAATGTGAGCTCCTGATAGTGAGTAAAATTTAATTTCTCATATAGGGCTGTTAGCACATCTCCTGTTGCCTTCACAAGATAGAAGTGTAATAATCTAAATTTCACATCTAATAACTTTTTATTTTTATGTATAACAAAGTGTTTTAAAAAAAGAAAGAAGAAGATAATCATGTCGAGTGTTTCCTCGATATTTTTCCTGCATCTGGTCAGGTTGATGTGCTTTGATCTGAAGGCTGATGGATTGTGTATGTTTACTTGTAATAAAGAATTATGTGTTTAATGTGAATGTAATTAATGTAGAGAATATTACCCAAAATAGACCAACAAATCCACTCCCATCCAGTGCATGAACTGCATTATGTGAAGATCCCCAAACCTTGTTATTAATGAAGACCGATTTAGAGCACTTTGTGAAAAAGGACTTTTTTTGACAAGAGTTTAATTGTCTTTGGTTTATGAAATAAAAATCAATACAGGTTTGGTTTTTATTCTTTATCTCCAACAGACACTGAATACTGCCAGACTTTTCTCCTGTGTAGGAACAGTATTATGGATATAGGCAGCATTATAGTGTGCCAGGTATAAGTTGGTGGTTTGGCTGCGTGCAGCCATTTGTCCAAATGAAGATGATATTCAAGGATGGAAAATGTCCTTGCTTTGGATGCTATTTTCCTCTCCAGTTAACATTTAGGTGCAAGACTGGAGAAACAAACAGACACTCCCAGCTGGTGTGTTGTTTGGCAGGGTTTATTTTGCATATTTACAGCTACGTTGGACCTCAGACTGGATCAGAGGGAAGGACCTGGGACAGATGGAAGGACCTGTGTCGACTGAAAAGAATACAGAATTTGACAAGCTGTCATTGATGCTGGCATCTTTTCTCTGCTGATATACACCCTCTCTTGTATGTAATCCAATCTGTCTTTTGGCCTTTTGTTGCCAACATGGACTGCTGCAATGAGCTGTGTGAGAGCTGACACCAGTCTTACCTGTGGTTCTTTTTGCAGTTTGATGTGCATCCCCCTGTGGCCAGACAAAGCCCTCTTCTCCACAGCATGATGCCTGAAGTGATAATAATCTCCAAAAACCTGCACAAATACAAAGGGAGAAGCAATGAGTTCACCTGCAGCAACAGGATGGCCAGATAACACTCCGTGCTCACCAAGGCATTTATGTGCACACGAGAAAAATGTGCAGCCAGTGTGCATTTTTGAAAGAGCTAAAAACCGACATTTGGTCCATTTGGACATCAGAGCCTTTCTGTCTACATTCAAAGACAAAAAAAGTATCTATTGCTGCACTGGCTAATAGAAATGTGAGCATACCTTCACAGATAAAACAACCAGTCTTTTATCACTCCTTAAATGAGGTGTTAAATCTTTACTAGCCAGTACAGTGTTAGATGTTAAATCTATTAAGCTTAGGACCCCGTAATCATGTTTTTGAGAAAATGATAAAATAACCTGTCAAATCCAGAGGGCAACAAAACCTAGAAGAACAGAAGCTAACTTGAAAGTGGCGTGAACACACACACACACACACACACACACACACACACACACACACACACACACACACACACACACACAGAAGAAGTGCACCAACAGAAAGACATCCGCTACACAACTTCAGAGCTAGACTGAAGCATTCTTCGTGCTGCTGTCATTTGTCCTTCATATATTGTGCTCATAAAAGAGCTTTTACAAGGACAAGCGACTGGATGACAGCTGTCACCAAACTGGGTGGAAACCTCAGGAATTGTTTTCTTTTTGTCAGCATTGCTCTTAAGTGGCACACGGAGTAGCCTATGCCTACCCTAGTCATGGTCAAGGACAGCGCATCTGACAGCAACACAGGGGCTAAATAATACAAACATCCATAGATAAGTGCGCAGTAAAAGGAGGCTAAAAAAAATAATGAAACTAAAAGGTGCAGAAAGAGGAAGATGGGGATCAGCCCTGCCACTCTTTACATGGGTATTCACAAGAGCGCATCCTCCATTTGAAGAGGAAGCATTGCAATCTGTACAGTACTGCCACTGGGGACTGGCTCACCTTCACAAGCCCAGTGGAGCGGAGGAAGAGGGGAGGGGGTGTGTGTGCAGGGTTTGACAGGCAGAGCAGGCACGATGGATGTGTGCGAGGAGGGAGAAGAGCAGACGCAGCAGGATGGAAGGGTCTCCTGGGGCTGCAGGCTGATTCTGCAGGCTGGCTGTCTGAGAGCCGACCAGACTGGAGGCTGGAGCTCAGAGGACTAGTCTGGCAGCACCGATACAAAGCTGCCAGCCTAGCGCCGGCCAATTTGACTTGATTTGTCTGAATATTTGTAATTAAGACCTGATTTCAAATCCCTTTCCGTCATATTTTCCACATAAACTGAGCGACCATCATTCTTAAATTACTCACTGTTACACAAAAATGGTTTCCCTTGGAGTTCATGTTGCCCACAATAATGTGCAGAGAAGATGAGTAAAGGAGGATACACAGCTTTACTAAAAGGACACTCCTTAAATTATTAAAATGTCATTTGTTTAAACTATTATAGCCCTGAGTAAAAGCTTGTGTGTTCAAGTCACGCAATACTTGATTAATCATCATTAAACTCCCGGGTATCAAGCAGATATAAATATGCCAAATAGGAAGTATTGTCCAAGAATATGAAAAGTTTCTGGAGTCAGCGGTCCACGAGAGGCCTAAACCAGCCAAGGTACCAGCACAAAAACAAACTCTGGTTCAAAAATCGCTACAATGATGATGACAACTACGACAGAACTCACGGCTATAGCGACAGCTGAAATGGTTTACTCATGCTCATACATTGTGATGTCAGCAACACTTGTGAGTTCAGTGTTTGTTGTTTTTACTTGAATGATTCACTTAAATAAATAAGACCTGTTTCCATAAATGTAATTAGTAAGTGACAATTAATATCCTATTACCAAGAGGGAACTAGTACAATATTTGACTTTTACAAACACATTTTTGAAGGAGGCAAAATACGGTCTAATTATTGTTAGACAAAATCTCATCTTTTTGTCTACACCTGCAATATAGTATAGTTTAGGTAATATGGTTAACACTGGAAAGAAAGGTGAATTTATATTACTATGACATGATACTCTCCTTGAAGACACTGTTGTTCCAGGTCTTCAGTTGGCACTGACTTTGTCACATCTTTAGTAAATTAGACAATCAGCAACTGACCTTGCAGACACCCCGTCTCGAAAATAATGTCAAAGCCACGCAAAAGGAAATGGCCTCTGAATGATGCAAGATTAAGGTGCGATGAAGGATGTGACCCGAGAAATTAATGAGACCCACTTTCACATTGATTGCGGCGGGGCAGAAAGCTAATTTGTTCGGCACCGGGGTGGCTTTTCTGCGGGACAAACCTATTTTCTAGATTGCTGATGTCCTCATTTAGACCAAGAGTCTACGGGTCGCGGGAAATTGAGACGGAGATAGAAATGGTGGTGTAGCTGCCCATGAGTGCGGCTGAGTCATGCATCTACAGTCCGAACCAGAATTAATCATATGGTGTATGTGTGTATGTGTGCCAGCAGTAATAATTGAGAGCACTGTGGGTCATTAGTCACCCTGCCACTGTGCTCTGAGTCTGCGTTCGAGCCGTACTGCCCGTTACACTCCTGTCTCTCATGTGCTTCTTTCTTTAGTAGTTCTGCTCCCATCTCCATCCCACCTATAGGCTTGCATCTCCACAGATGCAAGGCTGAGGTTAATCTTCAACAGAAGTATCCATTGTAGATGGCTTTAAATAACTGAAAGATAAAACTGCTAATCAAGACAAGGGAAGTAGTGCGCACAACTAATGATTATTTTCTTTACCAATTCACCTACCAATTGTGTTGTCCATTCTAGTCGTTTAGTCTATATTATGTCAGAAAATAGATCCCAGAGCCCAGCGTCCTGTGTTCATGTTGCTTATTTTGTCCAAAACCACAGACATTTAATAAACAGAAATCGTCACAGTTACAGATAATTAAAAATTAATTGTTGCAGATTACCAGCTCTGACGATCGACTAATGAATAAAAGTGAAGTGGCATTTATTTAAGTAAAATAGTCTGGCGTAGTCAACACTAGATATTCATTTTACAAAACCAGAACAAGTCAAAATAATTTTAAATCCAAATTCATTTTCAGATTATTCCACTTGCGTACATGTTCTGTATTATTTTCTTACATATTACAGTACATACTTAGATCTTGTTGTGATCTCTAAAATATGTATACATAAGATTGCTACATTCATGAAAACGAACCATTGTCACCTCTGTGTGAGAACATTGGGAAGAAGTGTCAAATTTGTGTTTTTAATATGTGCCCTGAGGTTTCCCTCTGGCTAAATCTAAATGTGCACATTACAAATTTGAAGAAACCTTTGTATTCTTCAAAAATGTATGCATGTAGAAAAGAGTATAAAAGTGAAAAATAAGATGACATTGCGCTCTACTAAAGTTAAATTTATAACATTATATGTCAATCGAGGCCGAGCCAACAATAACTGATAACAGATCTTAACACAATCTTGGTAGATTGTAGGAAAATAGGAGCCTTGTGTTGAATGTGTGTTGTCACTTAGGGCTTTGCAGTCCATGTATTCAGGTTTCAAAGGAACACATATCATCCCCTTTTTACCTTCTCCAAAAGAATATTTCAGTAAAGTTTATGTTCTCAGATAGTAAAAGCAGTAGATAGTGAAAGGACAGACTACAGTAAATGTCCTCATAAACTCCAGTGAAATCAGCCATTGTAATGTATATTCATATTTCCATATAATATATGGAGCACAATAATTTACTTTTTATCTTTCTGTGTATGGTTTAATCAGTTTTCAGAACTTGTAGCTACAACCACCACCATACAACCATACTGCAAAACCTTTTTTTTTTATTTCAATCCATTCCTTAAAATTAAAAAGGCACAAAAAAACTGAACAACAGCCCCAAAATAACTGTAGCTTCTGCTATGGGAAAGCCTTCTTTTGTGGTGGATTTTGCAGCAGAGTCTGCAAGCGTGGACACTGAACCCACTTAGATCAGTGCTATTATGGTAATTAGCATTTAGCATAGAGAAAATATTCCTCCATGTCTGCTCTGCAAGAATAGCTTGAATCCTGTGAATATTTTTAAAATTACATTATTTATGAACTGAGATTTGTCTAAATTGGGCTCATCTGATGTGAAAGTCAAGTATTCCAAGCTTGTAATTTGAACAACTTTGAACTTACAAGGATGCACTTGTGTGAGACAGACAGATGTGGGAGTCTACATGTTGGCTGAATTTGAGTGAAACTGATGTAAAGACCGCGTATCAAAAGCTTTCTATCAGTCCGAGAGCTATGTGAAGCATCAAAGAGGCATCAACCTGTTTTTTACCATTTCTTCAGCCCACTCACCACACAAGTGTTTGATTTTTATTTCTCTAATGATCCTTTACCTAACCTATTTTCTCTACCTACCACTCACTGTTGGGCAATGAGAGGTAAAAGATGCTGTTTACCACAGCATTCAATATCAGTGGTCATACTCACAGTATTTCTACACTCCACAGGGGAATTCAAGATATCTGCTGACATTATCAGTCAGAGAGGTTGTACTTCAAGGTGACTGAAAGTAATGTCACGGTGTGTCCCCTGCATCCTATATTCAGCTGTGTCCTGTGCTGGTCTCTCCTTATGGTGGCTGCCTTGGTCTCTAGCCACAGTAAGTCAATATTGGCCACAGGGGATTGGCTTCAGATAAGTGGTGGCGGAAAGAGAAATGTAGGAAGCTTTCACTGGGCTGTAGCCTAATGTTGTTTCACATTGCAGTGTATGTGCATACAAGTGTTTAGGCAACTCTCCAGTGTCGCAAACTGATTTGAAACGAAGGGAAGTTTTCCTTTTCACTCTCATCAAACTAGTGAGGATAAAATTATGCACTGCACTTGTCGAGAAATGTGCCTGACATTTGTTGTGCCAGACATGCTGTGCTTGTCTCAAGTGATATGCGATGGAAAAGGTACACAAAAAACCCTCATTTTTCTTATCACCGAACTGAGAGTGCAGAGAGACTCAAAAGAATTCCAATATTCAGAGAAGTGGTTGTGAAGAGGCAGCGAAGAATGAGAGTATGTGTGTGAATTCCAGCAGACTAATACAATGATACAATGTGCATGTGTGTGTGTGTCTATGTTCATATGGGAAATGAACACAAATATTATGTATTCAGCGTGGGAGCTTAAAGATGCACTATGCTGATATTGACTGTGACAGAGTTGCACATTAAGTGTTTTTCCCTTAAGCTTGGGAAAAGTGCACAGAGACAAATCTTCCTTATTGGAATTGGCGTCAATCAGACCCATCTTTCAGGGAAAAACACTAGCATCAGTGGTTTGTTAGAGACGCAGCTATAACAGCAATTCACACTATAGCACCTTAATTTACAGCCTGTGATATAGGATTCCACTAAGCTTGATGGAAGATGCTTCTCTAGGCACATAAATGTGCGAGACTTACACAGAAATGCACACAATGGCTCCTGTGCTCCTTTGTACAGCAGGAAGGCTGCAGAGGCAGCTTCTGTTGCACATCTGAGATAGAAATGTCAGCGGCGCAGCAGAGCTCATTGATTGCCACACAGCTCACCAACCCTTTCTCCTCTTTCGCTTCTATATGTTACCTTTCCTTTTATTTATGTTGCTTATTCAGACAACACAGACATCAATGCAAAACCCTACAGAAACGGGTGCTTGCTTTGTTGTTTACAGTTTACACACACACAGCAAATGTGTTGGTGTGCCTTGGTATGATGGGATATTTGCTGTTGGGCTAATAAAACAGTCATGTTGTTACTGTCCACTGAGCCACTGGGCTGCCATCTTTTGGACTAATTACAGCTGAAAACTCTGGGGTTCCGCTTAGTGGGAGACGCTCATTATTTTACTCTGAAATAGAGCCTAATTGAGTGTTTTTAAATGAAGGGTAATTATTTGTTTGCATCTTAGCTCTGATTCTGCATGTTGCCCGCCTCGACTGCATTCAACTGCTCAGGGGACTTATTGTCTTGGGAAAAGCTGAGCCACGAAAAAATTGTGTTGGTTAATTATGTGGCTGAATAGCAAAGATTTAACAAAATGCCTATGAAGGCCATCCCTTCAGTAGTGGCGAAGTATAGCAAGATAGAGGCACCGTGAAAGGTGTGAAAACCGATTTGGGCCATTGAATAAATGTTCCTGAATAAAAATAAATTAAAGCTATTCAAGTAGCTGTGGGGAAAACACAAAGACCTTGAAAGTAAAGATATTCTAAATCACAGTGTGCCTGGCTAGACCTATTCCTATTCTGGGAGAGTACAAGACAGTGGAATAGGAAAGAAAGGAATGAAATGAAAGTGAGGCGGGAGAAAGAAACATATCACAGGAGAATAGAGGAGTGGAAAAGGTTGAGTAGGAAATGGCTACAAAAGGCATTATGTCATGGAAAACACCATGAGAGCACATATATAGAGGCCCTGCTGATGCCTGACCTTTAGCTAACATTACCATAAAACTACATTTATACAGTTCTGTCACTGTAAATGAGTACTGCTTTGTAATTTGAATCAATGATGGTATCGCCCTCTGTGATTCTATGTCTGAATAAAACACGATGAATCTAAACCCTATCTCTTATTCGTCGTTGCAATGGGTTTAGTTCGATTAGACCAGAAAATTACATCACATGCATTTCGCAGACATTTTTTTTGAAAAAGTAGCATTCCTGATGTAATTTATCTCCATGGTGTGATTTTTCAGAGAACTGATAAGGGACAGTGCAGGGAGAGCGGTCTTATCAAAAACCACACACACACGCAGAGTAAAAGGTACATCATCACTCAGCCCAAACCTTGCTCAGAGTGGCACTGATACATCCAGCCAGCATCTCAAACTCACAAACATGCTGGTGTTCAAAGTAATTCACACATATACACACACACACAAACACACACACACACACCCTCACCCCCCCACACACACACCCACCCCACCCCAAAAGATTGGGAGCTATGGCCTTGAGACATGGAGACTGAGAAAAAAAAAGAAAAGACCTTGCAAGTGAGGGGGGGGGAGATTAAATATTTCAGATCGCTCTTTGCCTTTTTAATTTTAAATTTATCCCACTGGGCTGACTCTTAAGTTTCAAATCCCTGTCTTAGTTGGAGAAATGTGCTAACCAAATGAGTAAACACCCAACTTTAACTACGCTTCACCGGAGCGCTGACTGTTCATGGAGTCAAGGGAGACTTGGATCCACTGCTTTTTGCAGTGCTCCAGCAGAGCAGTGGGGCGTGTTTCTCCTTGTATTGGTAGTCATATTGTTAACCTGCTCTTATATTACAGAGCGCTGGTCTGTCGAGTCTACAGGTGAAGAAAGCTAGACATATATCCATGTAATGCTGCTGTTACCATTCACTGAGCAAGACCAAGAACAAAAGAGGAGAAATCAAAGAGGAGAGAGGATGAGAGATAGACTAACACGGATTCAGGAGGCATTGGTAAACAGACTTGCTGAGTGCTGAATCTGGGGCCACAAGGGGCCTCTTCATCTTGCCATGAGGAAAAGCAGCAGAAGACTTGATGATGTATGAAAACAACCTCAGCGGAAAGCAAAGGATTGAGATCAAACTGGGTTAATTTTCAAGCCACTGGGAAAGGGGTAGAGCAAACAGATGAACAGAATCAGTTTGGATCTAAAGAAGCTATGGAAACAAATGTGTCACCACGGTGAGTGCATTCCACAAAGAGCTTACGCAATGAAGCATAGCATTATGCAAATGAAAACTGCTGGAGAGTGAATTAAAAAAAAAAACATTGCTACTGGAAATCTTCTGAAATATTGAGTATGCTACAGTGTTTAGTATTCAAAGGTGTTGTGCTGTACAAGTAGAACCTGAGTGCTCTTGGCCTTTTGTTTATGCCTGAAGGCAGCATGTTGCCTTAATTGCCTTGTCATAAAAATTTAAAAAGCAATTCAGATCTGAAGGGACTGGCACACACAAGCTACACTTGACTCCATCATGCAATCTTTCTCTCCTCGTCCCCTTATTTATGTTAATAGTGGCCTTGTGCTCCTACATGACTTTGTTTCAACCTGTTGTCCGCGGAGTCATGAAAGAGCACACTTTCCCAGGGAATGAAAAGCCTGCTACTTGTTGGTACAGTAACTGCAGTCCATGGAAAATCAATGTGAAGAGCACTCAAAGGGTTGTCCTATTGATTTTTCATAGACTCGGATCAGTCAATCTATCAATAGTTGCAATAAGGAGGCAGGAGCACTGAGAGAGACGCCGTGGGTGTACAGCAGCAGTGATGGACTACTGAAAAGGAATGTGCAAAATGTCCTCTGCCTAGTATGTGCCCTTCACTTCAAGGGCTCACCTCAAGAAAATGGAAGCTGTCAGCACCTTCAGACTTACAGCAACAAGATGCAACCCTACTGGATTAAAAAACACTACCATAGAGAGAAAAATCACATTACACTCTCACTTAAAACACCACAGAACAATGAAGAAACATCTTCGCGCTTACCAACACATACCGACACACTCACAGCTCTATCTCTCTGTCTTCTACTCGGAGAGTGGAAGACAGAGAGAAAAAAGAAAAAGACAACTCCAGCCTCCAGCTGTCGCCTCCGGCTCGTTCCTCAGACGGTGGCCTGTTTGAGAGCATCGGGATTCTGTGAGGCTTGTAGATTATTCATTTGCAAAGTGCAACTCACCCCACTGCTCTTTTCCACCACCATCACCTATGCTGAATTCCCTGGTGCCGCGGTACAGTTTAATTAATTCATTTAGTTACATTCATGTTTCTAAAAGCAAGTGAAAAGTGTCTAAATGTTTTTATTTACATTTTAATTCTAGTCTGATGTTTATATGTATTTAAACTTTTAGCTTTAAGTAGGCAAAAACAAGTAAATTTTGCCTGAACTCTTGAAGGGATTTCTCTGCACCACCTACACCACAACGCAGTGCTTTAACACATAACCAAACCGACTTGATGTGACGAAAACAAGATGCGATCAGAAAACAAGACAAAGTATCATCTCAGCTCCACAGAGCTACACCTAAATACATGGTGTACAGTTCAAAGCATTGGGTGGTTTGAAGAATTGCATTATATATTTGAAACACCCTCACATAACATATTCCTACATTGCTTGTGCACACCAGTAGAGCATTAACAGCGGCCTCATAGATCAAGAACAAGACTCTCAAGATGGAGAGTGGAAGAGCAAGCTGAATACAAGAGCGGAGGGGTGTGCAACTTTGAACCTGGCCTCGCTCTAAATTCATAGAACATTAAGTCCCTTCCTTAAACCTCAAAAGCATAGACAGTTGAGGACATCAAAACAGTGTCTTCAGAGTTTGAGAATTGGGGTCTCTGTGTATTGAGAATGGGAACTTGAGCTTTGCATAGCTTCATGAGAACCTAAAATAACCTTTGTAAGCGAGCTGGCTTTTTGCCCAAATCAGATGGGATGGTGGAGCAGTTTAGAACTATAAATGAGAGATAAATCAATGCACAAATGCATCAGAAACAAAAAAACAAGACAACTTCAGAATCACAGCATCCATGTAAGCAAGTCTACACATACATTTGACTTATTCAGGGTTTCACCTAGTCAAATTTAAGACCTTTTTATGACCTTTTAGGATCACTATGAATGAAATTTAAGACCTATATCACAACATCAAAAAAAGAAACGTACAAAAGGAAATGCAGTCACAAAATTACTTGCAGAGTAAATAAATGTATTCAAATTAGGGATGGGTGACGTCTACAAAATTGGCATCGGACACAATGAAATACCGGGATGGACGATGACATTGATAAGATGCTGGATATTTCAACCTGCTAGAAAGAATCACAGCTGGAAATATCTAGAAAATAGACGAGTTCTGTGTCTTGTCAGCGACTTTATGAAACATAACCTACTGCTGATGGAGAAACTCAGGGGAGCAGACAGGAAACAGAGAGAGGCGGGGAAAGCTGGTGTGTTCGCAGTGAGAGACCAGAGGTAAAGGTGTGTGTGAGAGTGAGTGCAGGGAGAAGAGAAGTCGAGACAGGTGCAAAGTAGGTACATTTACAAATAATAAAATAATGTCCGTGGGGATTAAAACGTGGGGCGGTATAATGTAAAAAATGACAATGGTATTTTTGTGTTGGGGGTTTGGTGGTCATTCCCCAAGAAAATTTTTGTGTTTTCCAATAAAGAAATTTCAAAAATAATTTTATAACATTGTTATTGCCACATTTGTGAATAATAAGTAGGAGAATCTAGAGAAGATTTTGAATAAACTACACCCAAAAGCTAAACTTGCTAAATAAGTCTACTGGGTTTGAATTATGACCATTAGATCTGGGAAAATTCGTTTGGTTAGTTTTGATGCTCTCCACAATGATTTTACATTCATGGCACAACACCAAGCTGTTTTGAGCAGCAGTTTGTCTTTTGTGTCTTAATTTACTGCTGTTTCCATTTGTAGAAATTAACATTGAAAATAGGCAACCTGAGAACTACCTCCCTTCTGTCTTATTACAAGCCTTTCATTTGTACATTAAAATCCAAAAGAATAATCTCCTCATTAGCTTAAAAGCACTAGTTTGCATCCCTAATTTGCTTTAACATTACTAATCTCAGCTCCTCCGTGTTCTACAGTCCTTTCTTTTTAATTTAATGTAACTATCAAGATGTACAGGACAGGACAGAGCTGTAACGTTAACCTATGAACTTAATGCTGATCTTATCTTCCGCTAAATTTCACCGTCACTTTCTGCCGCTCTCTGCCTCACATTCGCTCGTCCTTTGAAGAATGAGTAGAGGGAGACAGCCATGCGTTGAGTGTTACCGAAAATCATTAATGATCGTATGAAATTTCAGTAGCGACGCTCATTCATTAAGTAGTGACAGTTACTCTTCAAATACGTTGCTAGCAACTGGTTTTAACCGGGTTTTAACCAAGCCCGTAGCTAGAGTCGCTTAGGTTGTACTTCCGCACAGCTGAAGAAAAAATCCATTTTATATCTGTGGTACATTCCGAAAGAGACTCGCGGCAATAACACAACGGCTGCATGTTGGTCTTCGTAACACCAATGGACCAGTTTTTCATAGATCAGAGCGTCTGAATAGTTCCCGGAAGTTGGCATCAAATGCGAGCAGCGCAGCGAAAATGCTATTTGGGATGCACGTTTAAAAGGTAAGGCGTGTAAAAAATTAGATTATATATTATTAGCAAAAATGAATCAAGTTAATATGTGCATTAAAGCATGTTAGTAAATTTCCCCACTAAATTAGAAGATTTAGGGACATTAACGGTAAACAAATTAACAAACAAATTTTGTTACAGGCAATGGATAAAGTTAACAATTTATTAAAAAAATGGGGGGTGGCATTAAATTGTATTTAAATATATTAGTGGTGTGTGTATGAATAAGAGATTTCAAAACGCTAGTTAGTTATTTTAGGGGGGTTGGGGATTTACCCCTAACGCTAAAAGTAGTATACTAACATATTAATTACATAATTACTTTGTGCAAATTCATATCACATCATCATCAAAGTTCCTGTGTGTGAGAACTGTTTGAAAAAATAAAAACATTCACTAACTAACAAATTATCTAGTAACTGATACCAACATCAGCAGCAAAAGCTATTAATAAAGTTCCAAAACTTAACAATGCATAACTTTCTCATTCAAACTTGTAGCTGTTTACAAGAAAGGTTGAACTGAGGGCAACTGTACTTCTTCTGAAACATCATCTACAACCAAGTACAGTTGCTCCCGATTCAACTTTTCTTGGATAACCATGGCCTGGATGAATCTTTACAGATGTGTTGGTTTGTCTAACCCTTTCTCTCTCTTGTTCTCCCTCTCTCAGCACAAGAAATAGGGGGTTCAGTGGAGCCTGAAGATTAGCTCCAGTTATGTTTTTAATAAACCAAACATTAAGGCAAGTGATGTGTTCTTTATTGTGGAAAAAGTACCTCACATTTTTTGTTGTTAGCCTCTTTAGTGATTGTAAGGTCGCTCCTGTTCACCTGAGTCAACCATTTTTTCCTCCTCTCCATGTCAGCTAGGAAACCATACATTTGTACTCCTTTTTTCTCCTTTTTCTCCACACAGCACAATAAACCATGCTGTAGACTATGGTAAGACAGTACACAGGCACAAACCACTTAACATGCTGATTTTATTGGACGTTTATTACATTAATACATGACAATCACTGTCTGTTCTATCTGAAGTCATAAAGATTACATTATTCATTAAGATCAATTCCCTGGTACCATGGGATTACTAAAAGGAATGTTAGAAAGGTAAATATGATCTGAATTTTAAAACATGTTTTCAAGAAGAATACACTTGACAATGTAAGGTAAGCCAAAAAATGTCAACAAGGTACGTGATTGTAGCTGTTATTGTGAAAAATATATGTCCTCCTATTTAAAAAATAGTAATGTAACTACATACACGTGTCAGTGTATTGTATAAGTATTGTAAATCAACGCATTTATTGTATAAATTAGCAAAAATTGCTTAAAATTGCCGTTTCGTTTTCTCTCGCTCATTTTCAATTGCTTGCCTAGGACGGGAACTATCTGCGGTCTCCATGAACCACATGACGATCAAGCATTTTGGACCCCCGCTGACGCAACTCTCTCTTTAAAGGGCTCAGGACTATATATAAGAAGTGGACGTAGTCATCGTGATGTCACCTGTTGGTTTCTAGACTGCCGTTTTGAAGCCTTGAGTTTGCCCGATAGGGCGCCGTCATGTTGAGTTTTTTCAACCAGCGGCACCGGACGTGACCATATTTGGACGAGACAGTTGAGGTAATGGTGCGTTCCAGTTGACATGGGAAGTCGGAATTTCCGAGTTCAAAGGTCAAAATTTCAAAGGGAATGCCCCCATAAGTCGGGAGAACTACACTACCCCGACTTCGTGATCCAAGATGGCTGTTGGGGTATCAACAGTTAGTGAAAGCTGCAGTTTATACCAGTTCAACAGCTGTCTGTGGATGTGTTGCTACAGTGTTGAGTGTGAGTAAATACCGCACAATGCGTTTTTTTTAATCAACCGGCGTATCAATAGCTAACCTGGCTAGTTGTAAACAAACAGCTGGCCGAGCGAGGTTTTCAGACTTGTTAACTGGAACGCCGTGAACTCGGTTGTGAGGTCATTCCCAGCTCCGACCACCGACTTCCGAGGTAAGTGGAACGCAGCATAACGGCCGTGTGTGGAGCTAGCTAGCTTGCCTAGTTAGGTGCATCTGTAATTCACGTTAACTGTCATTTTAACATAACTTTGTGTAGCGAACAACAGTCTTAAAACTAAATGTACTCACCAGAGAAAGTGAACAGCCAACTCCTAATAAGCTTTTTCAATGGCGCTGGTTAAATTTACACAGTGCCATGGGTGCGAGTTGCCTCTAGCCTGATTGACAAGTCGCCATGGTAACAACTTGTCAATCATATATAATCCCGCCCTGAAGCACACTCTGCTTTATGGTCCATTTTAAAATAAAAGGGACCATAGTTTACTAGATGAACATCATTTTGTATTAAAACTCATCAGGAAAGTGTTTACTGAGTATGTTCATTTTGCCATTATTTCTTATGGAGCCGCACTTCTTTTTGGACCCAGAAGAGTGGCCCCCTGCTGGCCGTTCAGTAGAATGCAGATTTAAGGGTCTTCAGTGTTCGCATCAGATCGCTTCCTGCTTGATTTGGACAAGCGAAAGAAGAACTACAACACCATGGAGGAAAAAACATTCTAAAGTGGCGCAAGAGCATTTTAATAAGCATTAGAGGTAGTGTTACATGAAGGTTGGAAAAAAAAAAAATAAAATTATTGTTAAAAAATTATTTAAGACCTAGAATACAAACTGAATTTAAGACCTTTTAAGGCCTTAAATTTTGATTTTGAAATTGAAGACTTTTTAATACCCCACGGAAACCCTGTTATTATATTAATGTCAAAACAAATCTTTATTACTATTTAATCACTCAACACTTCTGCCATGAAAAAAAAAAAAAAAAATAAAAAAAAAAAAAAAAAAAAAAAGGTATTCAGATTTTACATACATACAGATTTTATTAAAGAAGCAGGTAAAACTTTGCTGCCATGATAATTGCTTTTGGTATTTTTAAACCCTGAAAGGATCCCTGCTAGGAAGACTTCAGTGCCTAACGTTACTCCAACACAACAAACTCCTCTCTGCAACACTGGATCACGTTTCCACCGACGTCTTCCTGCAACAACTTGACTCTCACAAGATTTCAGAGCATTGAATTGTCCTTGAGCAACACTTCTGTTTCTGGTTAAAATCAAGGGGTGTTACTGGTAGGGACCCCTTTCCATTATCTTGTCAAACACCTGGAAAAAGTCTGAGCAGTTTTTGTGGACGTAATTTTTTTTACTTGCGCAATTGCCCCAAAGGCATATGTTGCAACCACTGCAGCAGAGCTGCGGCTGCCGGCTGAAGCCCTCTACTGCACAAGTTCCAAAACTTTTTGTACCTACTAGTCACAAAATGTGTGATAACAGGGCCCAGGTTTAAAAAATACCATAATTAAAATTTAAAGTCTGGCAAAAAAGTAAGAAAATATAGTGATCTATGAAGTGAAACTCATGCCCCTCAACTTCCACCCATACCAGAACTGGCAGGGTGGAAGCTATTAATTGTTTGTTCACTCCATTAAATAATTTCTCTGTGTTTCTATTTACTGTCAGCAAGGTATAAACACAGAGCTGACAGGATTGTTGAGACAACAGTCAAAGTATTAAGCAACCAAGCATAAATAAAGACATTAAAGTGAGCTTTCTGGCATGGCATTCAGCCATTTTTTATAGTGCTATTCAAGGCAAGACGTCCCTATGCTGCAAAGGCCATGACATTTACAACCGTTTCATCTCAACACAACACAGTGTGATCAGTAGCAGCAAGGATTTCCAGACCAAAGCCTAATTATTTTACACACCAAAAAACCCAAACACAGTCTGAAGGAGAGGAAATGAAAATAATTGGAAAGATGATTTAAATATCAATTATTTGTGAGAAGGGGAACACAGTTCAGCCATAGTAAATATATTGCAGCAGGGTATATAAATCTGATGCAGCAGAAACAGAAGGACTAAACTACCACTCATATTTGCTGTGTGGGGTGTATGCATCTGTGTGGCAGCACTGAAAATATGAGAGAACAGAGCACTTATTATAAAGGACTCTTGTGCAAGGTCCCATGATAGCCTTCATAACAATGATAAATGGCTGAAGCATTCTACTAAGCTACATCATATGACTAGCACCTTTAGGACTTTTTCCTATTACGCTTAGGACGGGAGCATACTGGGAAGGCTTTCTGCAAAACAGACCAACGAATTAACATCCCCTGTACCTTTATACATTTTTAACCTCATTTTGTTTTTCATTTTCCTCTCATACAGCCATAACAGGAGCACAGACATTCTCTTGAAGGCTGGCTCGAGACACAAAACGACACAAAACCACAACAATGGAGCTAGAAGCAGGATGCCATTAGGTTTATGATGAAAAGCTGAGGAGAAGAGTTTCAGTCATGTTTGACAGCCTCTTTGATGCATTCAGTTAATCACTTGAAGGGAAGCTTCTTCAATGTGTTTGATCATCTCACAACAAAATGTATTCCAACCCAACACTGCTATAGAAGGGTGGCCACTTCGTGTCATGCCTGCTCCAGTAATGGTGACCAAATACACCAAAACTGTTTTCTTTTGCACTATCCAAGCTCAAATATCAGTTCAGTCAAGCCATTACTCTATACTAGTACAGCCAAAACATATACATACAATGGTCAGGCTAAGTGAAATTATTCCAAAGTAGTACATTGCCAAAATGTAATAAAGATATCATATAAGAAAAAAATAATGAGGCACAGATGGAGGACAGGTGTATGATGGGGGTGAGGGGGCTTTAAAGAAACTACAAGCGTACACAAAAAGTAGACATAAATAATGGAAGTCATCTTTCCCATTACTGCATAATGTAGACTAGAAATATATAGTACCTTCTATTCTATTCAACCTCTTAATGAGGAGACATTTAAGCAGAGGGTGCATTACTCTTTATTATGACCAAGCAGTATACAGAAATAAACTTGTTTGTCCAGTCTCGGGAATAAAAGCATAAATCAAAATGTGCAGACACTGTCTTTCTTTAATCAGTTAAGGAAAGCAGCCTGAAATAGATGCTCATCATTGGCTAAGGACTTCATGTGAACACAGACAGAAGGTTCTGCAGACCAATAGTACCCATTTACAACAGTCCCAGCTTAAATTACTATATATCTGAGACAAACTCTTTATCAAGAGCTAAATGCCAGGAGGTTGTAAGTACCATTTGAGCAAAAAGCCCCCGGTATGTTCTGGGTCAACTGCTCCATTCTTTCATGTC
This sequence comes from Micropterus salmoides, assembly GCF_014851395.1. Taxonomy (NCBI): domain Eukaryota; kingdom Metazoa; phylum Chordata; class Actinopteri; order Centrarchiformes; family Centrarchidae; genus Micropterus; species Micropterus salmoides. The sequence goes on from NW_024044570.1 coordinate 23,208,014, forward strand.
AGTTTTATTTTAGAGAATACAATTTGAAGAACCCCCAGCATCGTTTAAATTTTAGGGGGAACTGCTCATGCGACACCACACTCGGTCTTTGCCCACAAAGGATTCTAAAGGAGAATGAAAATGGAGCGAACACTGTGAAAGTATTCTGCATTCATCTTCTACTGTGAACGGTATTCTTTCCACATGGCAGCCACTCTTTCTACATTATTCAGGCTGAGAATGATCTGGCTGTATTATACTGTGACTACTACATACAGCTCTCATCTCTGGGTGTGGAGCTGCATGATAGCACCCATGCACCCATACATAAGAGCTCCGTAATGGCTCCACATGGATCATTAGCCACTAATTATACAAATGTTCATAGTTTGATTTCAAATCCATGCATTTTTGAGTGTAACTTTGATCCATACATACTCTGTATATAAATCTATACACTGTATATAAAGTGGACCACCCTGTGTTCGTTATAGACACAAATGCTTATAATAATGTATGATATGACAGAGCAGCTACTGTCCACTGAAAACAGTTACTGATGAAAAACAAATCCACAAACTTTCTCTAAACTCCAGAAAACTATCTGATCACCAACGGCGCCCATCACTCTCTGTCTTGTCTCGGCTAAATCGCATCAGCCTACAATTGACCATGTGTCACGCTTCAGAGCGGAGCCTGATATCCAGGCTCACAGACCTTTTACTTCTGCATTCTGCTTTCCTCAAAAGGTCATACTTTTACAGCATCACAAAGTACACATTGCTCTGCACAACTTTTTCTGGCATCATTTCAGCTTGTCAGGCTTTCTAGTAGGATATGGGGGGGGGTTAAGGAAAGAGAGAAAAAAGCTCATGGAGTCAGTACCTCCATGAGCTGGTGCCTGGCTGTGTATGATAATGACTCTTTGTAGATATTTTTCATGCTGGTTGATAAAAGTTTCACTTGATTTGTCTTCTACTTTATTTTTCCTTCCCATACAATCCCTGAAACACAGCAGAACACAGCAGGCAGGTCATGAAACATGGTCACTTGTATTCTCCCAGCGAAGAAGTAATGCTCAAAGACCGATTTTCAACTTCTCTTACATTAAAGACCCCCTGATGGAAAATAAAAAAAAACACGGAATGCTGGTCCTTGATTGAGGAGCCCAATCCTTTGTGGAACATCACAGGCGGCAAAAATAATAACACGCATGGTGGAAATCCATAATTGAAACGCCCTGACATGCGAAACCCACTTACTTTTTTCAACAGTAATTGTGAAGTTAGATGACTCATTTAGCACTTTAATGCATCACAGTTGAACTGACACCTTGTGATGTATTTAAGTGATTATAAAAAAAGTATATACAATTAGCTTCAATTCACAGCCAGTTATAGCTAACTACTGTATATCATAACTGCTGGTATGCTGTGAACCCTGCTGAATGTCTGTGCATTACCTCCCTTTCATCAAAATTGTTTGTGTACTGAGCTCTGATTTACATTTTGGCGGTTCTTAAAATATTCATGCCAAATTGACTGGTTGCGCAAAAAACAAACAAACAAGAAAAATCCTATATATTATACTGCCATCCAAACAGGATATGAAATATAGCGAAATGAAAAATGAAATGCTAAAATATCAAATAAAAGAAAACATTGTGAGTTATTCAAAGATATAAGACCTTTCATGATAGTCAGAGTCTAAACTAATAACATTTTAATAACTTGTTTCATGTCCTCAGTCACAGTCAAATTACTTATTGTTGTATTGTTCACTTGCAGGCTTCAGATTGTCTTTTCCGTTTCATGTTTTAGTGGAGCTGGGACTGAAAGAGGTGTTCTGGGGTTCTCCCAACAGAATGTAATACTGGCTGAGCACTAATCTTATCTCTCAATCGCACCTCTGGGTAACAATTTCCCTCATCTATAACTGTATTGTTTTATTTCTAATTCTTATTTTCCATTTATACCCCTCTTGATACTCACACACATTACATTTCTAGTAATAGTTTCTCAAAGCCATGCACATGAAAAAGATAAATGTTATCTGATTGAACATCGGATTGAACATTCCATTATTTTTCTCTTTTCTTTTATCATTCTTATATAAAACTTGCATCTGTTTATTCCATATTTCTATCTTTCTATATTTATTTATGTCAACTGCATGTTTGTCTACATGTAGCACCTTATCAACAAAGCAAATTCCTCATACGTGTAAAATACTACTTGGCAATAAAGCTTCTGATTCTGATTTCTGATTGTATTGTTGTATTGTATGTTAACAGGAAAAAAAACATGGAGTGAGTAACTCTTTGCTCGCACTGCTTGAACAATCCTGTTCAGTTGTCTGGCATGCAGAATGCTTGGAGGTTATTCCCCGTGTGAAGAGCCCAAGGCTGACTCAAGGTCTATGCTTCTTTTTTTTTTTTAACCTGTGGGCAGGATAAAGGCGCCCATGCTCTACAGTAGAACAACAAAGAAAGTTTTTTTTTTTTTTTTTTTTTTACATAAAGAATGGCAATTTGTTTCAAGAAGGATTATTATTTTTCTTTCTGGATGTGGTTTATTTCACTTTTAGGAAACAAAGTGATTCAGTAACGTTGACTGGAAACAGTTTCTACTAAACTAACTAAAAATGAACAGAAATGTGTTCACCTATGATTGCCTAAACAGGGTTTGGCACACATTACACTCAGTAATATTACTTGTGTTTGTGAATGCGGCAGCAGTGGCCTAAGTAGTAGTGACTTTAGCAGCAGTAGTCTAAGCATTTATATTAGTAACAGCTATACTAGTGGTGTAATGGCAGTGATAATGTCAGTTTCCACTTTTCAATCTGAGATTTATTTCAATCTGAAGATTGCAACTCAAATTGTTTCAGACTGATTGTTGCTAAAGCTGAAGTAATTTGATTATTTCTCTTAGTAGATCGATGCCTTGACTTGGCATCATTTATAATTGGTGCATTGGCGCGATGAATGAATCATTACACAACTGCAGAGCAATTCAGAGGTAGTGCCTCTCTAAGTGTTTCACTGTGATATTGTACATGTCTGTGAACAGTCTGACACGATGGGGCTCACAAGCCTGAGCCACTGCAGCGATACATATCTGTATGTCATGCAACTGTTTGTGCTGTCGTTGGCTGTTACGAAAATGATTCCGCAATGTACACCTGAGTGCTGCGCGTACAGTACAGGCAAACACCCTGACAGCACAAATGTGCAACAGTCAAGATTTTGTATGAATAATGTCACACACAAGACCTGCGCGCACACACACACACACACACACACACACACACACACGATGTACACCTTCAATAGCCTGCTCACATACATATAGCCCTGCTCCATTGCAAAGGACCCTTCAGGAACATTCAGTAAAGAGAACCAACAAAGACAAAAAGGAGCAGAAGTACTGTACTATCTAATGCAGTAGTTCTTAAACTGGGGAGTTAAGAAGGCCTAAAGTTGTGTAATTATGATTCATGTGTTGGCATAAACAAAAAAAATTGTTTTGTTTCAATTGCATGTTAGTGATTGATAAAAATTAAATCCACTTTTTTCGGTTTCTGAAGGGGCGTGTGACAGAAAGTTTGAGAACCACTGATCAAATGTAATAAAGCAGCCCCGCAACATGTAATACCTTTCTGAGTCTAATTAGTGTAATGAGTTTTGAGGACCTATTTTCTAAAGCTAACCTTGTCTAACCCTGACTCTTCAAAAACAACAACACAAAATAAAAACTCCTAAATTACCATGCAGGTTATCAGGCTCTTTTATTGAATTGCATCACATTAGCATTATTTTCATTGAAGTAAATAATAAATATGCAGTGATGCAAACACAGACAGGAAGAGATATTGCTTGATACGCACTATCCCTACATGACAAAAAATACTGAATGGGTATTATCACATTCCCGTATTGATAGTATGTAATTAGACGTGCCAATCTGATAAAAATGGTGTTTGGTCATGTGTTTAGTTTTTTGTTTATTGGCAAACGTATGATTTTAATTATTTAAAAAGAACCCTAACAGATAAACAAAACAATCAAGAAGCCCTGCTTTTTTTTTTTTTTTTTACCTCTGACAATACCTGCTGAGGAGCTGGAATGTTCAGTTGTTTTTACTCTCTCCTAGTTTGTCAAAGGGCCAAATGTGTAAATAAAGTAAATGAACAAATGAGATTTGGTATGTTAATCTAGTAACAAGTCACATGTTGTTTACTCTGTACTCTGCTATGAAACCCACAGAACTTCCACAACTGTGACATATAAGTTTAGTATATGTCACAGACAATAGCTGTGGGAGTGAAATATTGTAGCTGAGGCTGAATTATATTGACAAATGCCTTACAAAAGGAATCTTCAATTTACTCAAACCCATCCTTAGGCAATAATGGGCAGATAATGAATGTGAGCAGTCTTAAAAAAAAAGAACTCCCTAAAGAAAAGAGACTTGAATGAAGCCAGACAATGCACATGAATGGCTGGCTCCATATCTCAGAGGAGCAGAGAGCAGTCTGATAGACTTTGTCCTTTTCCCCACACTTGATCTATACTGGATGGTCTTTGTGGCATCCTTTTTCCATTAAAACACCCATCCTCTTTTTAACCCTCCTTGTCTTCCAGTCCAGCTCAGTTAGTAGCAGACGTAACTAAAGTCAGTTTTATAGGTCAAAGAATTTCTGGTTATAAAACAGTTTTGAGTACCTTTTGAGTAATGATTTCTGCGGATCTCTGGCACAGCACCAACCCATTTCTAGGAGACATTTTTGGAAACAGCTAAAAGGTTGGTGGCTGCAGGCTCCATATAATGAAGTGGTGCATTTAAATGAGAGACAGCTCTGGGACGAGGAGGTACACTTCACTAAGATCGGTAAACACAAATAAAGTGGAAGCTAGAAGAAGAAGGGACAGTGACTGGAGAGCACACCTGCAAACTACCTGAAAATATTTTTTTAACAGACGAAAAGATGATAGAGGACAGGAGGTGAAAATGGCAGAAAGCCACAAAGGGAAAAAGGAGAAGTTTGCAAAGCAACATTTCCTGGTGGATTTTATAGGATACTGTTGCAGTGAGGGGATGATGCAGGTATAAAATAGCTTATATACCCAAGAAAAAAATAAGACTAAAGCTGTGTCCAAACTGTTAGTAGATTTGACACACTTTAAATACTACATATTTAAGAGAGGGGCGTAAAACAAAAAGCAGGAAGCCTTCAAGAGTCTAATTTAAATGGCATAATTAAGTACAAATAGCTGTAGGAAGAGGACACCTTTTTTATGTCTTTGAGATCGGTACTGTATTGCCAACAAAAATTATCCCCCTCCAACACTGGCAGTCTCTTGGCAATAATATGCTGGCAATTTTCTCCATGGCAACCTAATGCCAGAACAGGCTGTAGATTGGTGAGCCAGCAGGCAGACAGTCACAAGGGCTTTACAGTATGGCTGAGAGGCAGTGAGCAGAAGTTTGCACCAAACCCTAAGATAACTAACCATCACAAAAACAAATGCAGGCGCGCACACACACACACACTCACACACAGAGAATAAGAAAAAGAGAGCAAGGGAAAAGGGCATGGAGCAACCAGCAACCCAATCCAGAAACAACAACCAAGGCAGAACATAAGGTTAAAGAAACTAACAGAGATTTGTGATGCCAGCAGGCACGTTAATACTTAGCAAAGTACTGGGTTACGAATTTGAAATTTAAAAGATGATGAATGTCAATAAACTGTGAACCAATTCTTACTCATGTTTTTATCTTAATATTTTCATGTTAAATGTGCAATAAAAAGTCGCTTGATACAAGTTGATAAAGGCTGATACAAAGCCACAACCACTGGCTTATGATAGTATTGAGTATTTTATGAGCTCCAAATAGATTGTAAAATGTCTATTCACAGGGGAAATTAGTAAGAAAATATTTATAAATATATTTTAGATTTTTTATATACTTTTTGTTTGAAGATATCTTTGTGTAGTGGTGTGGTGTTAGGAAAAAGCTGTGGCTTGCAAAAATAATCTTGTCATTACTAGAAAAATTCATCATTAGAAAAGAGAACTTTTCTTCGGAATTTTCAAGGTATACAGATACTATATTTCATGCATTTGTCCGCTACTGATTTACCAGCAAGGGCTCATAGCCAACCTCTTTTTCAATACACTTTAAAATACTGAAATAAAAAAAAAAAAATACAGGTTCTCACTAAAATGAAAAATTTCCATTTCACAAAGTGACAAATTTAGTTTCAAATTCAATTGTGTGGTTGCACAAATTGCATGCTAGTGTTGCTGTAGTATTGGATTGATATCTGTTGTATGACCCACATTAAATGTATAGTAAAATCTCCTCGTTATAATTCTATAAACTTTCTAGAGCTATCTATGCAAGCTTTATGAATTCTGGTGTGTATACACGTCTCCATTTTCTACTTAACAAGTGATATGTAGTGACAGCCTTATGCTTACACAGGAGAATGATCTCAAACTGTTTGACTTTGAGAGGATTACACAAAAAGAACAGTCAGCAAGAAAAAAGGAGTAAAAAAAACAAAAATGTCCATGGCTGAAAATGGGGGATTTGGGGGCCCTCATCTTGAAATTTGTGGGGTTTTAGATCATGTCATACACCTTAATGATGTTTTGGAGGAAATGGTGCCACGTGAGCAGAAATGAATTAGGGCAATGAATGTCAATCAATCTGTATGAATATTAATGTTTATGTACATTTATTAGCTCCACTTAAGAAGGTCAAAAAACAAACAAAAAAAAAGAATATTTTCACTCATCCAAAGTTAATATTTATTGCAGTGACAAAATGTTTACCTAAAGAAAGAAGACAAAACAAATCATTCTGAAAATTACTTTGGACAAAAGCGTAATGAAACAAAACAAGTTTGGGATTCTGCTGAGAGATAATCTTATAATAATCTCCTGGTACCATTATAATATATTAGCACCTCTACAGACTATTGAGATTCGTTAGTGCCAACGGCAAGACTTCACAGCTTTTTCAGAGAGGCACTGTATTTATGCCTTCAAAAAAGTCCTGTGGGAAATAGAAGACAGCAAATTCTGCAGGTGCAGGTACTGCCTGTCTGCATGCTGCAGAACAGTGTAGCATGGGTTTATGAGAAACCAAAGTGCTGAAGTGTGAGGATATGAACGTCTCAGGACGGGTATGCACTGGAGAGAAAACAATGGGCAGAGACTGAGATGGGGAACCAGAGAGCGAGAAAGATACATTTGATGTTCCTTTTAATAAACTATTACCTTAAAATGAGGACAAAGACATCAGCAAGCCAAGCAAATGAACAGCCACACACACACACACCCACCCCTCCCCAACCGCACCACAGGCAAATGGAAGTGAGATAAAAGCAATGACACCATCTGATATAATCAGCCTGACAGAGCTCGCTTTACAAATCACATTCGAACATAAATAATCACTATAGCTGTGATCCCTCCTCAACCACGGAGCAAACTGCCCATGTACAGTCTTAAAAGCATCAGTGTCATTTCTTCTAGCAATAAAACAGAAACTCAGTCCTGACGTTCCGTGACCATCTCACATAGCCACCAGTTAAGTAGACCAAGAGAGGGAGCGAGATGTATTTGATGTTTTTATTTTGTTACATTTCATGCCAATACAGCTCATTTGAATTGAATCAACAAAAGAGAGAGAGAGCGTGCGGGAGAGCGAATTGGCAAGTAGGTGCTGGTGCATCACACAATTGGCAGTGTATCATATGCAGAGTAATGGACAAAGGCCTTGGAGTGGATTACATTCTACCTAGCACAGAGCAGGTATGCGTTTGCATGTTTGGGGCTGTGATGGTCTGAAACTGGAAAACAGTGGTCTGAAAAAATGAGAAATTGCAGCAGGAATATTGGATTTTGAAGTAATATTATTGTGCAATCAGCTGACACGAGGTGGCTGCAACATTTTCTCGCTACCTGAAAATGACCCATTCGCCCTACAACAAGAGTGCCAGTGGAGGGTTTTCCTGCAGTTTTCTGAAGAGGGCCACAGCCGCTGGAGCAGACGGTGGGAAGCTGGATTAAAAAAAAAAAAACCTGCGTGTTGTTTATTTCAGATTACTCTCTAGCCACATTTTTTGAGTAAGTTAGCTATAAATAGAAAGAAACCACAAAACCAAGATGGAGAGCAGTAGAGAGATAGAAAGACACACAAACGCAGAAAGAGGCTCTGGCATTAGATGTCTACTCCGCAGAGGGACTGATTCAGTCTGTCAGCGCCCACAGATCCATCCCCGTAAAAACAATGATTCTGACTCGGTTCACCAAGAACACAACGTGACATTTAGCTCTAAACCCTGGTCTGGCTCTCCCACGCAGACACAAAAACATTATTGGAAGAAAAAAACCATTGAACAGATCACAGAGAAACAGATAACAATGCTCTGTGACAACTTGTAAAATGCCGACGCACACCAGGAAGTCTTGATGACATTTACACTTAAACTCTGGTGTTGAACGCATGCGCACACACATTTTCTTCCCCCCACACCTACTCAAAGAAAATTAAGCTGAAACGTAATGAGTGAATATGCAAATACATAAAGACACACCAAGACAATAAGGCATTTGTGAGCACTGCAGTGAACAAATAATAAGTTATGTGATGATCCCGTAATCACATTAGTGATAAAAATCCCATTATCTCCTGATAATATGTCAGCCTCCTTGCTCTCTTCAAGTACCCTGTAGAACAACCACCAAGGCTGATGAGGGAAATGACTAAGCCGTTTCCCTTCTAAGCCCCCAACCCTACAATACCTTGCCTAACCCATAACCCACACTGTCCTGTCTTGAGCATAGGCACTGCACAAAGCCTGTAGATCATCCTTCTCTCACAGCAACCACTCAGGGACTAGAGACTAAAATGAAACTTATTTGGGTGGCTCTGTGAAACAGTGACAGAAGATGTACTCCCACAAAATCTAATTCCAGACAGTGGATAATACCAAATCTTTTTCTCAGTCCGTAATACCATACTCCATTAGCCATCTTCCTTCTTTTTTTGGTTTGCTAGTGTCTCCCACACACCCTCACAACCACCCTGCAATCACCACATGTCTCACGTCTACCCTTTTCTTATGGGAAATTGTCAATTATCACAATTCTTTCTACCCTCTTTCCTACTCTCCTTTTATCATCCACCGTCACCTTCTCTAGACTTGTAGACATCTGTATATCCAGTATTGGAATATCTGCCTGTCACATCTAATCTACAAGAACCTCCACTACAGCATTTCTTCAGGAAAAAAGGAGATTGACATCTTGTGGGTTGTGGTGTTATGCACCCAGAACCACAGAAAGGTGATGTTGGTTGGCTGGTCTGAAGTGAGTAGGCTGTTCTTAGGATGTGCTGGGCTCATGCGGTGGGGCCCGAGCTGCCATATGGCATCAGAGATTCAGTAACATACAGACGTCTTAGAGGAGTCGTTACTGTGACTACTTCTGGCTCTACAACTTTGACGCAATCACTAATCAGCAGAAGGGAAAAATAAAAGCATATACATCTCCCCATTAATCTTGCGGTTTAATGGACAGAACCGAGGCTCTTTGTGGTAGGGAGAAATGAGGGAAGGAGAGATAAACAAGAGAAAGAAAGCCATAAAGTTTTTTTTATTATTTTTTTTTTAGGGAAAGTGATCCCATAAGGGAAATATGAAAGAAAGAAGAATTGCCTTGCTTGGAGGAAGACAGACTTAGCATTGTGTCCCTGTGTGACTGTAGAATATGTATGTGTGTTCTGAATATTGAACATTTCATTTTACCCAATTTCCCTAAGACTAAAGATTGATTCACTATCTAGAATTCACAAAAGCAAAAGTCTGTTAGTGGCCACTACACCTAATGTACGCTTCTTTCACTCTGCAGTACAATAGATTTAGACTGTTGGAACAAGTGCAGCTATCCAGATCAATACTAAATGAACTCAAGATTCAAGCAGAATGTAAGTCCCTTAGACAAGCTCAATGTTAAGTCACATGGATACAATTTAATATAACGGGTTGAACGACAAAGAGCATTTAATAATGACACACATCTAATCTTGTCCAGATTGTCGGAAACTCATGTGACAACTGTTCACTACGAAAACTGGGCGACTAAAAACATCTGGCTTTGTGCTCCAGACAAAGCTCTATCTTCTACAAAATAAAGAAAGCAATGATAAGCCAGAATTAATTTTGCAAGCCTTCTCTTTCAGAAAATCCTCTTTATTTGAGGTGGGGAGAAACGGGGTGGGAATATGCAGAACCTCCTACGCATATTCCTAAGAAGTAATCCAGAAGGCTGTTCACTGGCGTGTGCAGCACTCAGGCAGCTCCACAAAGACAAATGCAAATGAAGTTTAAGTCTCAAGTGGAGCAATAGGGGAAGAGGGTACCAAATAGCAACTCACTGTCAACTGCTGCACACAAATATGGAAAAGCTTAACCTTGGAAGCATTTTGATATTCAAGGGACCCAACACACCACTGAAAGAACAATGAGTCACTTCTACTTCACCCTCTCTCTCCCCCTTATTCTTCCCCTCTTCTGATAATTTGTTTTTTCTTTTCCCTATATACAAACTGTTAATTAAATTGACTTGGCAAACCAAAAAACAGAAGCTAAAGTGGTCGCTATAAAATTAAACTACCTACATCATAATTAAATATAACAATCTTCCTTGAGACCCTGAATTAACAGCCTTATTATTCCTGTCTATTCCTAACACTACTCTGTAAACACAACTGTCTGCAAGTGTGCTGGGAAGCCATGCATGCCCCACTTAAGCTACAAGAAGTGGAGGAGACCATACTTTTGCAATCCTCTGCACAAACAGGATTGCCCGGAGGTGTCATGTCAGGCTCTCTGATGCCCGGCTTTGATGTACAGTTTCATAACATTGATGTTAACCCTGCAAGCAACAGCTGTGTGTGGATAGTCTCACATGCAGCAATATAGACAGTTATTAAGTATGAGAAACACCTCTTTACTGTGCACAAACTCATGCATTCACACACACAGTATATTGTAAGTACAACTTACGTTGCCGTGGTTGATGAAACCGTGTTCCCTGGCGATGCGGTCAGCCTCCTCTGGCCCCCCATTGATCTGGACAGCCCAGGTGTTGGTGTAGACCTCTGCAGCGTCAATCCACTTCAGCTTTGCTGACAGGAGGACAAGGACTGTCCATACGTGCGGCAGGGCCACCCTGGCATCCATGAAAAGGAGAACACTTCACAGGACAGTCTATCCGTCTGTTTGTCACTGCTTCCCAGGCAGAGTGAGGCTGCTCCACCTTACAGCAGCAAAGTAGAACTGTGGCGTAGAGATGAGAGGACAGCCAGCTATAAACACAAACATGGCCTTCTTAACTGGGTCACTCTTGGGCCTGAATTCACTCCTGCAGATACCATTCAGAAAACAAACCCCAAACCGTAGCAAAAATAAACAGCACCCCCCCCCACCATCATGCATTATAGTTAGCTCACTGTCAACTGTCAAACCCAGACGAAAAAGAAAATGTCATGTGCAAATGTGCAAGGCATAAATATTAGGTCAAAACAGACAAGGGCTCAGACAAAAACAGACTTATTTTTCACTCCTCACTCATATTTTCAGACCTAAAATGATAATGTATGATAATGATATACAGTAGGCATGTTGCTGCAACACAGGACGAGCTCCAAGCAAACCAATACACAGCTCGTTGTGGGAAGGCAAGATCCGAAGGAGAGGACATTTAAATGCTCAACCAGACACTGCTCTTAATTCAAGGATATTCCAAATTTTGAATTCAACCAACTACTTATTAGGTATGAGAAGGTAATGTACAACATATTCTAACTTAATACTAAAATAACCCGTATGATAAAAAGGACCATTATTTGAGCAGATGTTCAAATTAATATTTTTAGACTGGGATATTCTGCCGACTTTTGATCTGTAGCTGTCTGAGTTATAGGAAAGGAGCCCATAAGGTACACATGAAAAGGAAAGCTTCATGGTAAGGTAACAGACTCCCGAGTGAGACGAAAGATGATAAGGCGTGGGACGACTCCGCTAAGTATAAGTTCATCCTAAGAAAGATGAAGAGGAGGGTGGTGATGCAGGTCTAAATACCTGCCGAGTCCGAAAGCCGATTCCACCAATGTGGCATCAGTGTGTCATTCAGTGGGTTAATCCCTACACAATGAACTGATCTGAAAATGAGAGCAACTTTAGTTACCAATCAAGGCCTTTTTGAATTGAATACATTTATGTCTGTTATGACTTTTTTCCTATATTTTCTGGGTGGTTAAAAATTCAAAGAATTGAACTTAGATGGGGGAAAACAGCTGAGCACAGACAGGCTGGGTGCTGGAGTCTGTACTGATCTGTTATAACATTATGGCCACCTGCCTAATGTTGTCTAGGTCCCCCTTTTCAAGGCACGGATTCCACTAGACCATTGAAGGTGTGCTATGTATCTGGCACCAAGACGGCAGATCCTTTAAGTCCTGTGAATGGCGAGGTGGGTCCATCATGGATCACACTTGTTTTTCCAGCACATCCCACAGATGCTTAGTTGGATTGAGATCTGGGGAATTTTGAGGCCAAGTCAACACCTTGAACTTGTTGTTGTGTTCCTCAAACCATTCCTGAGCAATTTTTACTTTGTGGCAGGGCACATTATCCTGCTGAAAGAGGCCACTCAGGGAATTAAATTGTGACAAGAATTCTCGTCAGGTAAAAGGCTGTCTCGGAGACTCACTCAAATTACATTTTTCACACGCTGTCAAGCCACACATTAAATTTCTCACGCAGTGAAATACAAATGTTATAAGACTCACGGAGTGAATCAACTTTGCCCAACTGATTGACACCAGCGCTGTCATAGTAATCAGCTGAACCCCTCGTGCTGTCAGTCCAGACCTTTATCAATGGTCCAGACAGCTGTGACGAGTGGTAAAGTAGCTGGTAGAGTTTTGCAACATAAACATCTAAAAACTGAAGCGCAGCCTGCTCTGTTTGGGACTGTGAGCTGCACTGGAAGTTAATGTGTGTGGATTTGTGGTGAGATTTCTGCCCGATCATTTACTTTCGGTTTCACATGCAGTCGATCAAATATGAATGAAGGGGATAACGTTACTACCAGTGAATAAATAAAGTAATGCACAGCAGAGTATAGGGCAGGTAGACTTCTCATTAAATGATGACATTATTCTGGTAATATTTTGCCTTTTCTCTGGACATGTCAGAGAACACAGATAGCCTATGTGGGAGAGATTCTGAATGTGCAGAAAGTTTTGACCACAAGCAGAAAATCTGCTGAAACACAGAAGCTATTAAAGTCCAGGAGTTTATAACTAAATTAAAATAAAACAAGTTATAATTATGGTGAAAAGGTGCCACAGTCACATTTAAAGACGTTACTTCCCCAAACAAAGATACAAAGAGGAGGAAAGACTAAATCATGAATCAGCAGGGATATTAAATAAGTTGATCTACAGGATCTGATTGTAGCACAGAATGACTGAGAGCTGCACTGACGTAAAATTGTTTTTAAAAAAAAGAAATATAACTATATTCTGTTATAGTTAGGCTATAGATTTTGCCACCTAAATTTTGTGTTTCTCTTTATATAAAAAATAAAAATTGCCATAAACTGGTGCAGAAAATTTAATCAGAATGCAGGAAATAAAATGCTTAATGCTCAAAATTTTCATATAATTCAGCATTAAAGATTCCTTAAAAATAGTGTTAAAATCTTGTCTCATGTCGATCTTGTGAACCCAATCTCGAATCTTGTCTCGTCTCATGGGATAAGTGTCTCGTTACACCCCTAGCCATTACACTTTGGCCCTTGTCAATGTCGCTCAAGTTGCCCATTTTACCTGCTTCTAACGCATCTACTTTGAGGACACTTGCTGCCTAACATATAACCAATGACAGTGGCCATGATAACGAGATAATCAGTGTTATTCATTTCACCTCTCAGTGGTCATAATGCTATGGCTGTCCAACACTTTAGTCTAGAGCAAGATATCTTGAAAACTACGAGCTACAGAAAAAAACAAGTAAGGTGTTAGGCCCCCACAAGCCGAAAAGCTAGAAAAACTTCAATGTCCCTTGATGTAGACGAACTCTGATGGATGGCACAAACACATCCACACTGTCCCATATCATCTAGTGCCACAGGCCAAAACGTTTACCTTTACACAAGAAATGCTCTGGATATTCACAGTCCCCAGAGGATGAATCCTAATATTTTGGTGACCACCTGACCTTTCCACTGCTGCCACCGGCAGGCCAAAGTTAGGCCTGTATATAGGTCAGTACTAATGGCCAACGAATATAACTGGAAACATTCATTATCCCTAAAAGCATTAAAACCATGCTTTTATTTTCAGCACTCGACTTTTCCCTTGCTCCGACCTTACGTCATACTGTTAGTTGTCCCCACAATATAACTCAAACTAGTAGGCAGATTGTCCGAATCTTTGCTCAGCAGTTTTAAGCTTCCAAAGAAATAAGCCCTTTTGATTCTAATGACCATTCAGTCTTTTCTCTATGGCCACCCTCCGGACAAATTAATATTTTTATCCCCACTCTCTTAACCCTCTGAGAATAGCAAAATCATACGGGGTGGTGTTCATTCTGTCAAATTGTTTCAAATTGTTTCAAATTGTTGAGTGGTGGTAATGAACATAGCAAGCTTTAGGGGCTGATATGGGACTTTCAATCTTGTTAATACATTTTTGAAAACAATGGGAGCCTATGTCTCAGACTGTTCCACACCAACTGTGGCTGAGTGTGTTTAGACAGTTAATTGGCATTAACAGGTGAAAGAAAAAGTATTTTCAGAGCGCATTCCAATTATTATTATTTTGGCAGTATCTAACAGCGTAAGTCTGTGCACCTCCTGACACCACTGTATTGGTCATATACATGGCACATTCTAACAACAAAAAAGAGCAGCTGACAGAACAGACAATCCAGTCACACTAGGGACTAGAACTACAACGATGAATCAACTAATCGATTAGATGTCGACTATTAAATGAATCGGTTTGAGTCAATTTTTAAGATAAAATATTTGATTCCAGCTTTTTAAACATGAATATGTTCCGGTTTCTTTACTCCTCTATCACAGTAAACTGAATATCATTGGGTTATGGACAAAACAAGACCTTTGATGTCATCTTAAGCTTTGGGAAACACTGACTGACATTTTCCCCAATTTGTGGAAATTTTATAGACCTAACAACTTATTGCTTAATCAAGAAAATAATCAGATTAATCGACAATGAAAAAAATAAATAAAAAATCATTACTTGCAGCCCTATTAGGGACCAGTTTAGGCATGTGATGAGGTCTTCTTCTCCAAGTACAGAATATCTTCAAAGGTAGGATGAGTAGGATTTGTCTGTTGGCCCATCCTCTCCGGCTCAACTAGCGAGAGAGAGATAGCAGCTATAGAGTGAATGAAGAGAGGGAGCATCATTGGGGAGAGCAAAGCAGTGATTATTTTCCGATTTACGGTAGTTATGTTCTAAAGCCCAAATAAACATGACCATACCTCCACACAACCCTGCGGGAAAGAACCACATTGCCGAATTTTGTGTGAATGCAGCATAAGCCATGCTTCGGGAATTTTTTATGCAACAAGGTGATTAGTTTGCAGGTAAGCTGTTGTTTTTGCCTTAAGTTCTCCCTAAAATCCAAAGCAGGGAATCATTTCTGAATTTTTACCCACACAGAGGATAACCTCGCCCTTTATTCATCCAAACAGTTATCTCCCGCTTCTGGAGAGTTACTCATATCCAAACTATTAAAAGAGAACCTCATCTGTGGCTTCATAGATACATTTAGGAGTGGGTGTGATTGGAGCGCAGCAGGAGAGGTGGTGGAAACATGACCAGGAGCTGTCACTCTTCCTGTGGAGCAATTCTTCTGAGCTCATTAGATGCTATGCCGGAATCGCAAAAACAGGAGCAGGGGGTCTGCTGTCACTGAGAAGGCTGAGAGAGAGAGGGAGGAATAGATGGAGAGAAGGGGGGGGGGGGGGGGGGGGTATCCCTCTCCCTTACAGCATTGCGGAAAATAATGAGCACATAATAACAACGCCTAAAACACCTTCTCTTAAAACACAGCCTGGAGAGGAGTTAACAAGAGGCTGCTTACTCTTACAATATACATCAAAGGCCTAAAACTGAGATGAAACTTCAACCTTCAAACCAAGGGAGAACTTAAGACTTTAGAATCCAAACTACAATGAAAATAGAAAATCAGTTGCAAAACCCTCTCATGATCACAGTAAGTGGAAATGCAGGAGTGGATAAGCGACCTATGGTATGGTAAAACAAAACGACAGCTTTGAATTATTAATTGAGTGCCTTCTTTTTTAAGCTATTGACAGACCTCCAAATGTAGTTCAGCATCTCATGAGGATGGCGAGACATTTTGATCACAGATTCTTGTTTATCAAAAACAACTTTCTCACCTATAGAATACAACAGCACCAGCAACAACAGGTTGTACTTATCAAAACACTCTGCTTAGATGTTCAGTCTAGAAAATTCATAATGAGCAATCCTCTCCTCCACCTCAGCAGCGACAGTTGAGGTGCCCTTGAAGAGCACACTTCATCCAGTGGAGCTGGCCAACAGAAGAAGACTGTTTGGTACAAACTAACTACAGTGATTCCTGTCCCCTGACGCCCCCTCACTATTCCACTCTACTGAGAAGAGGTGGAGATGGATTAGCAATGCTTTAACACTGTGCATTCATTATTGTCTTCATATCACCATTAAGCCCTTAGGAAACTGCCTTTGCACTGCTGCACTACAAACTTGCAGCTTTGAGGAGGATTCGCTTTTAAGATCTGTTATGAGCCAGACTGCTGAAAACTGATTACACCAAAAAGATCTGGAGATAATTTTGATATATATAGTAATATCAATACTGCATCTATATGTTGCAGATATAATTATCAACATGCTGTCTTCTGCTGATCTTACAAGCTGTGTTATAGCTTTACGATACAATGGTCTAAATTGTATTGTGAGCTACAGCTACAGCCCGACAGACACGGGAGGAATATTATCGGCCAGTACTGGCTTATCACAGATATTGATGGCGGTGTTCGTTTTCATTTATAGTTCTTTATAAAAAAGTAATAACCTGTATTTGTATAAGATAAGGTAATGATGACATTACCTTATCTTATACAGTATTTACTGCCATCCTAGATAATGAAGCTTATTGCACAACTTTAAAACAATCTGGCCTCAGTAAACATGTCACAACCTTGATTACCAAATATAATCTGATTCTTGGCAAAAAGTTTACATAAGAAAATTAAACATTCAGCCAGTATATCATTACTTATTCAGAACACTCTCAAATATCCTTATCAGTACTGGCCTAAAAAAATCCAGTATGTGAAATGATTAATGAATGACTCCATCTGCTTGGCCATCATTTCCACTGCTGATTAAAATACCAACAGTTGAACCAATAATTCCACTCACCACATTATCAATATCATGTTACTAAGTCAAACACATTATTATATTTGAAGTATAGCACAGGTCCAGAACTGTACTTAAACCAGGAAGTTTCTCATTTCATTTTCCTACCCATCTGGAAAATGTGTATAAACTGGAAAACACATTTACCCCCAGCAGTGCCAGAGAATCTGCTTAGTGAACAGCAGCAGAAGCCTGTGGTTACATGAAAGTGTCTGATAGTGCAAATGTGATGTTTTTGACAAACACAATATGCTTTTAGTTAACTTTCATATCACTACAGAGAAATGCCATAAACATAATGTGACAGAATAATAGATCTAGTCTTGATGGGAATGAATAGGCAATTTCCATTGCTAATGACAAGCACAGAAAGCTGTGACAGACCAGATGAAGCACTCCAGCTCTATTTCAGGCTGCCCAGCAGCCAAATCGACACCCACCATGTGCTCTGGGCTGCCCTTGCACAGAAAACCGAGGCACCGGAGAGAGCTGCAGCATTTGCGAAGTACCACAGACAGCCAAGCACCCTCTCCTGAGAGGGAAAATTGCTCCAAGTTGGGAGTTCGATTGGAAATCCAGAAGCATGATTGCACAGGCATGTTGTGCTCTGTCAGGACAGCGGTACACAGCTGGAAGTGAGCTGTACGCCGATCATCTGAGACACACTTTGAAGTGAGCGAGAACGCTGTGACCGAGTGCCACTAAAGCCTGATCCATCTTAGCTCCCACTGTCTGCGAGCTACAGAGATAGAAAATCATGATAAAATGTTGTCTAGGGCAGAAGCAATGTGTCCAGGAGAAAGAATCAATTCTGTAAGTAATGTCCCACAGAGGGATCCAACCCAATTTTTAACAGCCACCTGAATCTTGGCATTGTTCCCTGTGTCAAAGTACCTCTCATCCACAACACTATGCCCTAGTTTATAGATGACTTATATTGTTGACAAGTTTGTCTTCCGGCTTCTTTCTCCTCCAGAGCATTTCTTTTTTATGCTTCTTATAAAAATGTGTGACCTGCCAACTAAAGAATTACTGGTATTGTAAAACCCAGCACTGGTGACGAAGCTACAGAGCTAGAAAGGTGGTGTCTAGGGCAAAGTGTGTATGTGAACCACTCAGCCCCACATCCCCTGGCAACATATAAACATAATGCAGCACCAAGCCTTTTAATAGCTTTGATCTCTTAACTGACCTGGGAAAGGCCTAACAGAGACAGACACAAAATATTAGTTTATAGGGTAATCTCTGATGTGGTAAGGCAGTGTAATCCAATTCAGGAGGAAGTTTGGAGCCTTGCTGTTTGCCTCAATAGCAAGTGACCTTGACTTCCTTCCTTGTTGAGATCCCAGTGGGAGTTGCACTAGAAGTATAAAATAACGATGGTAACCAGAGGACAAGACAGAATGAGTTGGATCACTTGAAGTTTAGTTTTTCAGCTTGTAGGTCCATAGAGAGACCATTTTCCTTTTTAAAAAAAAAAAAAAGGTGCCACTGATGCCAGTGCAAAGAGGATCAGTGCGTAGCTATGGCTGAAACAATTTCTTCCTTGCCCGAAGAAGCTGAACTAACTGAAATGTATTACAGCAATTCCCACTTTCCACAGATAAAAGTACTTGATGAGGGCTTTCGCCTATTAAGGCTACAGGGTGAATAAGTAAGAGAAAAAGAAAATGTGAGTGTGGGCGCAAGAGAAACAGCGGGGATGGAGGAAAGCAGTGCATACGTCAAAAAATGAGACATGCTGCACAAAACAACACTGTAAAAAACAGTAAGAACAAACATGCTGTTATCTTACCAACAATAAACTTCAGAGAGGAAGTGCTGCGGACCCAAAGCTGGCCAATTATCGGGCTAAGTCATGCCTCCATTAAAAAAAAAAAAGAAAAAGGTCCACCTACACTGGATTAAGAAAGCCTGTTCTCCAGACTGGGGAAGGATTCACCTGACTGGGAAGACTGGAGAGAGCTGTCGGCAGCGCTGGCAGAGACTTTATGCTAAAATAGCCGTCATGCTTTCCGCAAATACTCCTGTTGTTCCCACCCACTCTGCCACAGTTCCCCTCCCTGCTTTGAACACATCTAACTCTTTACAAAAACTAAGATACCAACATGAATCGAGACGTCATGCTTCCTCATCCTCTTCTCCCTCCGGGGCGGGGACTACCCCTTTCTCCTGCGGGTCGACTTTCAACTTTACATTTAACCTGACGCTGTACGTCCTCTACTTGGTCCAAGAGATGAATAATAATACTATCCGCACACACCCATCTTCCTCCAAAGGCGCCGAATTCAACTATCCCGTCTTGCTTGTCATCCGCCACCAACTTGCCACAACCACCACCATGGTTGTATGTTGCCAATGAACTATAACCGTCGCGGCCAGATATTTCGTTAACGGTTTCTTCTAACGGTTTCAGTTTTTTCACATGGCTTGTAAGCTGTCTAAAGTATGCTGGCATTAATTCACACATGCAAAGTAAACACATGGATAGAAAAAATGGGAGAATAAGGGGCTACGTGCCAACACATCGTAACGGTTCACTACTGGACGAAGATGACAACAAACTGCCACAAACCCTTTTTCTCCAGGAAATACGTCACTTTTAAAGCCGACTGGACCAGGGAGTGCGCTTCATTCGTGTTACCGTGGTCGTTGAAAGGGGCGGGTCATTGTTTTTATATAGCCAGAAGACGGAATTAATTTACCTAGCGTCACGTTAATCCGCGTTAACAATTCACCTTCTTTAGCAGGTGCAATAAGTCAGTTTGAGGCCCATTACAAATTATACATTCATGGTGTTTAATGAAGCAACTTAAGTCAATGCGTTTCTAATGGTAAGATAGCACGTTTTTTTTTTTTGACAGAATGATGGCTTTTTGTGTTGTTTTCAACCGCTGGTACTGTTATTCCGGGCCACGCCTGTGTCGAAAGCACGCATCCTCATTTTCCACATATCTGATTTGTACAGCTGTATGTGACCGCCATCTTCTGGACATCTATTGAACTTACACACGGCTAAAACAGCACACCATACGGTAGAGGGGGCTATAACACAAAGCTCTGACTCTGACTCGCACGGTTGTGTCTACCCGGCTACAGCCTAGAAGTGAAATCCAGCCTGCTTTCAGCAGCGCCAGCTCCTCCGTTAACACGGACCAAAGTTATCCCGGAATAAGGACAGCACGCATGTGCCGTCAACCCGGATGTAGATTTGTTTGTACGCGTCTATTCCCCATTTCACCAAGTTATGACACATTTGCTGTTAAGAATTATTAATATATCTTAGCACCGGCTGGACAAAGCTTTACCATTCAAAACCAGTCCAAATCGGGTTAACAAGCCGTGACATGTGTCGACTTGCGTGGGTGATACCGTTACATCTGAGCTCCGAAGAGTTGCACTTTTGAATTACGGTGAGAGAACACCAGTGGGTAAAATAGCGTACTATATTTACTATTTACATAACACTCTTGGCATAAACACGTGCCCACTTTAAGCCCCGCCGTTTCTATGTGTTCCTTAAATTGTGATGGCAGGGGCTACTGTATTTGTCTTCATATTGTCCCTCCTTTTGTGTTGCAGAATACGTCCTGTAACTTAAAGGATGGACTTCCGCAGCAGGAGGCATGAGCGAGGAAGCAACTGGACAGACCCAGAGATAGTGGAGCTGCTCCAGCTGTGGTCCGACGAGTCGGTCCAGATTGAATTAGAGAGTTCATTGCGCAATCAGCGTGTGTTTGACCGCATAGCACATATCCTGCGTGAAAAGGGCATTTACCGCACCGGCGACCAGTGCAGGGAGAAGATAAAAAAGATGAAGCTGGAGTACCGCCGCATTAAGGACAACCACAAAAT
Source organism: Micropterus salmoides (assembly GCF_014851395.1). Lineage (NCBI taxonomy): Eukaryota > Metazoa > Chordata > Actinopteri > Centrarchiformes > Centrarchidae > Micropterus > Micropterus salmoides. The sequence goes on from NW_024044570.1 coordinate 23,229,406, forward strand.
GAGATCTTGGAAGTTCTATGACGTGATGGACAGGGTCCTGGCCAACCGACCAGCTATTACCTACTCCTCCCTGGGCGGAGCTGTCATAGCTCAACAGGTGTTTCAGAGCCCCGGTGGCCCTGACACATACGTGCAAGGACTTTCAGCTGGCTCTTTTGGTCCTACTTCCTCGGGTGGGTTTCTGTTTGGTCAGCCTCCAAAAACCGGAGATCCACTGGATATTAAATGTGAAGATGTTGAGGAGAGCATGCTGAACTCAGGTGTTGCACCCCCTGAGATGTACTATGGATCTGGTGATGACCAGGAAACTGATGGGCAGTCCCTACTGGGGCCAGAGGACACTCTGGGTCAAGGAGAGAGCTCAACAAACGCAAGAATCTCCCCTTCAGGTTGTCAATCCAAATACTTTTATTTTTACTGTTACTATCATTAACATAAGGTTAGAAATAGGGCTGGGCAGTAAAACAATAATGATAATTATCGCAATATAATAAATGTTTTTAATATATCTTGATAAATATTTGGTTTAATTAATTTGAATCATGAACAAATTATTATATTTTAATTATTATTATTAAGTTTTCCATTAAATTTTCTATTTATTTTGTTCAGAAGAAGAAACTTAAAGAAAGATTAACTAATTATATTTGTTGAAAAAGATTTTATCATAGTAGTTATGAATGTTCTACCTCAGACTTGTGAAGTGATCCACTGTTCTGACCATAAATATAAGTTTAACCATATAATTAACCATCTGGTTTCTTCAATTTTTTTAAAATCTACAATATTGTATAATTGTAACTGCTATGTGGCTGGAACTGCACCCAAGATTTCCAAGATCACCAACTGCTGCACTTGTGTATATGGTTGATTTGATTTTGATTTGTTAGGTAGTTGAAAAGTTGTTTTTCATGTCTCCAGGTTTTAGTGACCTGAACATTGCTGGCTCTGCCACAGCTGCCAGCCAGGCTGTTGGTGGTCCTGTGCCACAGGACACATCTGAGCGGCCCAGAAAGGAGGGCTCTCACACCCCAACCTCTGTGAGACGGAGGAAGCGTCGCCGTGGTTGCAAAACATCATGGGGCCACGGGGGTGCTAGATGTTGCAGTCTGGATAAAGCCCTGGCCAGCTTCCTGAGCTGGCAGCAGTCTGCAGAGGAGCGCCTCCTCTCCCTGGAGGAGTCGCGGCTGGAGAGAGAGCTGAAGGCCGAGGAGTGCAGGCAACAGCGGGAGGAGAGGAGGGCGGAACAGGAGCGCCAGCATGAGCTGCGCCTGTTCAGCATGCTCACGGGGGCATTGGTTGCTGTCAGACAGGGTGCTCCTCCCACTGCTGCAACAACACCGACTGACCCCTCCTTCTCACCCGTAGCACACCTGTCAGCTTCACTGATGACCTCAGCTGTCCCTTCATCTTTATCTCAGCCACCATCAGGAGCTCCCACAGCACAGGCTGCTTCCACTCAGGAGACTAGAAAGTCAACACCGCCTATCTCTGTCAAGGCCTGCACAATGTCTCAGAATGTTTTGGCAACAACGAGAGCTGCAGAAATTCCCGGCCCTAGCGTGTACCTGTCCAACCGCGGTAACAGCATCCGACAGCATCAGGGCATTCTCCAGGAGGGCTTTGTCCAATATGGAAAGGACCGATACCACGACACAGACAACCCTGAAGTGAGTCTGTGTCGTGTAATGAATACCCATTACAGATGGATAGACATTTCTGATGTGTCAAAAAGTTACACTGTAATGATTATTTATAAGGTCCTCCTCTTTTTCTCCCTCCCAGGGTATAATCAACATGGGTACCAGTGAGAATAAATTATGCTATGATCTTCTTCATAAACGGGTAAGATTAACTGTGCAGGCACATCCAAGTAAAAATGATGTAATGCTGTGGAGTATAATACCAGACCTTTTGAATTCGATGTGATGCCGGTACATTTTGTTACAATTTTAACAATACTGAGACTGATGATTTCTTAAATTACACTTAAAGATAAATCACATGACACATACCGGCCATTATTACACATATAGTGTGAAAATGTTTGTGCTAGTAAGTGTGAAAATAGTCCAGTAATTCAAAGTCATACTAGAATTAAATCCTAATACAATAAAAAAAGATTTCTTCACCTTTAAACTACAGGTGAAAAGTAGTGACACTGCGCTACGTTTTCTTTCTGCCATTCTCTCACAAGTTTGATGTGGAAGGGTGCCACTCTTGTTTTGTTTTCTCAGTGCTTCATCTATATGTATGGGATTTGGATGTTTTCTTTTGATATGCTTATGTTTCCAGTTATATATGGCAGGGCTGTTTATTGGCCCAAACATTATGCAGAAGTACTGAAAACATTTGGAAATGAGACATCCACCCATGTTTTGTATTCATATAATTAATTTAAAAAAAAGGAATCTATACCAAATGAGTAGCATGAGCATGAGTAGTATCAATCGTACCAATATCAATTGCTCTGCCTGTGTTCATGAATTAATTTCAGTTTTCCTTTCTGCTACAGCTGACCAAGCCTGACATGCTGCATGTTGACCCATCCATGCTGCAATATTCGGACTGGACGGGACACTCATTGTACGATATTAAAGTAGACCTTAATTTTTATTTTAAATGAGAAGCATATTTGTCATGTGGCTCCTAGTAAAGTTTCTTGAACAATACAAGACAAGTTCAAGTAAACATTAACCCTCTTACAACCTTTCCATGTTGCTTTCTTTCAGCCTGAGAGAGGAGGTTGCAAAGTTCCTCACTCACTACTGCTGTTCTCCAAACCCACTGAAAGCTGACAACGTGAGTGAAGATTATAGCTTTTAATTCTGGAATGTAACACAAGTAACAACTGTCACACTATATAATATAATATGATACTGAATACTGTAGATGGAGGGAATGTTAATAAATTATACCTTGTAATATAGTAAAATCTAGAGTTTGTGGAAAGCATATAAATAGCAGAGGTGGAAAATATACTCATACACTGTATGTACAGTAGGCACAGTTCTCAGGTTCTTGAACTTTTTTGTGATTTTACATTTTGACCTTTTCAGAGGGAAATTTAGCCCTTTTTAGAACATTTATGTTATGACTGTGGTTAGTGGAGGCGCTCAGCACACACACACCATACTGTACAGAAGGTTAAAAATATAACTACTGTGCCACCTCAAGCACCTACAGCACTACAAGTTTACTTAACATGAAATGATTAATTATTTAAATTTTCTAAAAGGAGTCATTCTTCACAATGACTAGTTGCACTTTTGAGTCTAAAATAATACATGTTACTTTTAATAATTATTGCTTTTACACAAATAAAACTTGACTGCAGGACTTTTAATTTTAATGAAGTATTGTACCAATACATTTTCCACCACAATGCAATCCTTTTTCTATATTTTATTCTTTGTGTAACTAGTCAATCTGGATTGCTGTGATTTGGGTAAAGGTTCCCCTCCCATGACTGATACAGATGTCTTGCAAATTATGTAATTACTGACAAATAAGCCTTTTTTAAAAATGTGTCAAACTGCTGCTGCAGAAGACACTGTGGATTGTTGCCATTCTTAAAAATGTAAGGCAGTGGATTCAATTAATTTATTTGATTAACTCTGTAATGATTAAAAAGATGCCATATTGCTACAATTTAACAGCTTTTTTTTAGGGCAACCAACTTAATCTACAGATGTAATGAAAGGCTGTTTTAGTCTGTGGATTAATTTGTAGAGTATTTATCAGGCCTCCTTTTGCACCGTAATTGGGTCTTTTATAACACAGTGGATGTGTGTGTTTGTTCAGGTTGTGGTGATGAATGGCTGTAGTTCCTTCTTCTCATGTATTGCTGCAGTAATTTGTGACCCTAAAGGTAAGTTCAGGATACACTGACATGCAGACACAACACACCCATATTTACACTATATGAATATAAATATGTGTACAACAGCAACAGGAAAGCTGGCCAATTTTCCATTTAAACAAAGCACTTAAATCGCATAAATTGCCACTGCAAGTAAGGACATTTTAAGCGATGTAGAATATTTGTTTTGCTAAATAACTGCCTTAATATGAAAATCATAAGCCTGGAAGACAGCCCATGCTCATCTATTTACTTCAAACTTGAATCACTTTGGTGGTAATTTGATGGCGATTCATTTGTGCATATAGGCCTGAAAATCATCAATATCAGCAAATTCAACTTTTTGGCAAATTTGTGTACAAATTAGCCAAACAAATGGCCGCTAATGACTAATGATGTATGGTAGGTTTGTATGCATCTAAACACAAAGTCAGTCAAAGTGATAATTTGCAAGATGATGTATGTGTTTGAAAATGTGGTAATTATGTTTTTCATGTTGTAGATGCCATTCTCATCCCTACTCCTTTCTACGGTGTAATCACTGAGGACCTAGATTTGTACAGTGATGTAAAACTCTTTCATGTTCCTCTTGACTGTGAGGTAGGAATACAAAGTCTGATTTATTTGTACTTACGTAATACTTACTTGTGTGTTTGTGTTTACTTGTAGTGTCTTACTGATTGTATACATTCAATATAATTCGTGGTAGGGGGGCTTATATTGCATTGATCTTTAAGTGCATCATGTGATGGCATGCCCTAAGGTATTGTCAGCTGTCATTGGCAGAAATTTAGATGTTGATGTATTTTTTTCTTTTCCACTTATTTTTTATTTATAGGCCGATGGCAAAGACAGTCAACCCTTCCACCTCACTGTAGGCAAACTAGAAGAAGGTCTGAAAAGGGCTAAGCAAGAGGTAATTAATGAATGCATAGTTTTTTCTGAAGCACTTGCTTCACTTGCTGAATATTTGAGGAAAGCTCCAGACATGCTCGGGCAGAGTTCTTGGTTTAGATAAATGCCTCGGATGCTCTATTTTGTCTCAGTGATTTGTTTTGCAGCTTTATCTTAAAAGACTATGAAGATACGGTACATCAGTTTAAAGTTACTTAGAAACTGGATGTTTCATTTAGGGGTTGATCATCCGAGCTGTTATACTGATGAACCCCCACAACCCTTTGGCTGAGATCTACACGCGGAAAGAGATGATTGCCTTCTTGGAATTTGCCAAAAGGTATGTTTGCCCCACTATTATCTCATGCAGTGGCCTGACACTCTAGTCGTCCCGGTAGTCCTATGGCTGCTTTAAGCACATTGCCAAGGCACTGCATACAGATCCTAGTGTGAACTCTTTTTTTTTTTAAGTGCTCTGTCCCGTGTGTGGAATATTAAGCGCTCTTGATGGAGTTTTATCACCTCTCCTAACCATCAGCATATTGTCAAGTGCAGCCATGTGCCCAGGAGTCTCCTGCACCTGCACTATTGTTTTCTAAATGATCTTGCCAGAGTAATTCCCTCTACAGAGACTGTTGTAGGCACTGAGCTGTTGTATCCATAAACCTTAGTGCTTTTACACTGATGTAGCACATTGAAGGCACCATTTTACATTTATGTTGCATTTTCTTTGTCATAAACATTATCATTAACAATATAAAGCCAAGGTTTATAAATGCTGCACTGTATACTGTATTTATATTATCTTTCTCTCCCCCATTTCCTGCTTTAGAAATGAGCTACATGCCATTGTAGATGAAGTGTACATGCTGACGGTCTTTGATGAATCTATCACCTTTCATAGTGTCCTCAGTTTAGACAGGTAACAGCATGAAATTAACCTCCGTGTGCTTACTCTGTTAGACGCTTAATCATAACAATTGTGACTGAAGACAGCCTCTTAACTGCTTATGATGTGCTCTCATTTTAGTTTGCCCGACCCACAGAGGACGCACGTAATGTGGGGTGTGAGTAAGGTACGTACTGTGTTGAGGTCTATGAGAGTGTGAGGCCGTTATTTATATTATATCCCTGCTGACAGTACAGTGAAATCTCAGGTGTTTTTTTCAGTGGGTGTTTGCTTTCACAATTCCTTTTCATTAACTTCTTTTGGTTTCTAGGACTTTGCAATGGCAGGAGTCAGAATAGGCACTCTGTATACTGAGAACAGAGACCTCGTGGAGGCTTTGGCCCAGCTGGGCTCATTCCACGGTATCTCTGGAATCACCCAGCACCAGGTAGCAAAACTCCTTCATGACAAAGGTATGGAGCCAAGCTTCACATGCTTTGCAAACACAATGAATCGCATCAACCCCCTTTTGGTTTAAGAATAGTCTAAATTCACACTACTACTTACAATCAGCTCTCCTTGTACAAAGGCAGCTCTTTGCTCAGTTGTGTTTAAATCCATAATTGCTAATTATTTTAGGTGCAAGCTTTTCAAACATTCAAACGTGCTTTTCCTGCTTCTGAGTGATATCATCCCCTTTTTTTCGCCTTCCTTTAATATTGCAGGAGCACAGCATGGCGTTCTGCTGCACATAAAGACTTGTAACATTTAATTTACATTTCCCTATTGTCACTTCACACTCTCATGTTCTAGAGTGGATCAGCAAGGAATTTCTGCCTGAGAACAGGTGCCGACTGAAAGCTGCTCACAGTTACCTGACAGGAGAGCTGCGGAATATGGGCGTGCCCTACCTGGGCAGGCCTGCTACACTGTACATCTGGGCGGACTTCAGAAAGGTACCATGATCAAAGTCACACTAAGATGTGGAGGCTAATGTTTCAGTTCTTGCTTGTGAGGGCGTTACTTTGTGTTGAAAAGTGGTGGGGACATAAGGACTCAGATTAGGGGCGTGATGACACACTTGACGTGCATGAGAACAAGACGAGAAGATTTTTACACTATTTTGAAGAAATATATAAATAAAGGCTGAAATATATTAGCAGGAGGTCTTGTCGTCCTCCCCCAGAAAACTGGAGCATTAAAAACTTCTTCTTGCATTCTTGAGACATTTTCTGCTCCAATTTACAGTGGAAATGTCTTTATTTAAAGGGAAACAAAAATTCAGCTGGCAGGTGACAATTCATAAATATAAAAATATAACAGAATATAAGCTTGTTTTTTTTAGCTTAAGTTACTGTTTTTGGACAATGCACATTTTTTTCTTCTATATTTAAATTACATTGCATGTTTTCTAATTGTGCAAATAAACCTTTCTCAAAGCATTTTCATTTCTTATTTAACACTCTTGTTGCAAGTTAGTTTGTAGAATATTTTTAACAAATGCTTTCAAAAAGTGATGGGGACAAAATCAGCCATTTCAAAATGTGGTGGGGACCCAGCGTCCCCAGTGTAAATGACACCTATGCTTACTTGTGTATATAGCTAATTGCAATGCAAATAATGCCACATGGTTATTTCTTGAAAACATTGCATGTACTGTCCGTACGCTTGATGTGTGGCCTCTTTCTCTCCATTTTGTTAGTACCTCAGAGAGTCGTCATTTCAGGAGGAGTTGTCGCTGTGGAAGTGTTTTCTCCGACACAAGGTGGTGTTGAGCTGTGGTCAGGCCTTTTCTTGCACCACACCCGGCTGGTTCCGCATCGTCTTTGCAGACCAACAGCTCCACCTTCAACTTGGTCAGTCTGTAGTGTAATATAAGTGAAATATAGTGTATATAATCCTTAATGTTTGAAGCTTTTTATGCGAACACATATGTTCAGCTAAATGTGTTAAAAGGTTTATCTATTTTTCAAGTTTTCATATAGCGTGCTATGCTATTCCATCTAATTCCCATTTTCTGCCTTAAATTAGGCATTGATTAGATCATATCTATTATTTCACTTATTCAGTCAATGGTTTGTGTTATTCCATCTCATCTCCTGCTTTGTGTCTTAAACTAGCTATCCACTGAGTAATAGTTCCTGACTTGTTCTGTTACTGTTTTGTGTTATTTCAGGAATGAAGCGAATTAAGGAGGCTTTGAAAGGAATTGAAGAAAAAAGCAGTAGCCCTGACTCACGCTTTATCAAAGAAGCCAATAAGGAGTGCAAAAAATCACTGAAAGAGGACAGTGCAGATTCAGACAATGCTGCGATTGTCAATTCAACATCGCCACCCGAGAGCAAGTCATCCGACCAGCTGAAGGAGAAGGATAGCCCTGTTCCTGACACAGGCTCACTGGCCACTGAGGAGTTTGTGTTGCTGGACTGCCAAGCATCAAAGCCCGCAGAGGGTCTGGACTCTCTGATTGGTACTCTCAGGCACCAGATCCGCTCGTCTGATTGGCTGGAGAAGAACACTCCAGAGCTGTCTGCCGGGGAGGACCCAGAGATTCTTGATGTATTCAAGGCCCTGCTGCAAAGAGCCAGACAGTAAGCTTAGGATAAACAGGCATGAATGTAGCTGCCAAATTTCAAGAGGCAGTACTTCAGTGTCGTTATGTTTTATGGTGAAAAGGCTTGACACAAACACCTGACACAAGGTCAAATCTGAGGCCTGTTTCTAAATGAAGGGGAAACATTAGCTGAGGGCAGGATAAAGAGGAGAGAAGACGAAACATAATGCAGTCAAGGCCAGGATGGAAGAACAGGACAGAGTACTTTTATCTCTGCATCTTGAGGCCTTACTTTTTAGCTGAGACGGCCTTGCTTTTTTGTAGTCCAGACTCAAAAGACTCAATGTTTATTTACTACTAAATTCTAAGTGAATGCCAAATGTACGTTAACCAAAATCTGTCACATTTTATTCTGAAACATTTAAAGTCTCTTAATCTGAATTGTACATCTTTATTATTTGGTCATATGCACTTTATTTTATCAGAATGTATTGTACCTTCTGTAAAGTTAATGATCTGTGAATAAAGGAATTCATTATTATGTCTTTATTTGACTATAATCTTTCATTTACAGTAAATCTGAATCGAATCTGAATTTTGTGTAAAATGTGCTCTGAATGTTTTTTTGAAAGCTTGGTTTTAGGTGGGCTGTGGGTGCCGTTCCATTGCAACAAAGGAAAGCGAAGGGGGAGGTAGGCATGTGACTACAACGACCAGTGACATCTGAGGTTGAAGACGCCATCAACCACAACACATTATACCCCACTGTGATAAGAGTGGGATTTCCTTAAATGTGTTGTCATGTATAATGCCCCTCCCACACACACACACACACACACACACACAAACACACTTTCTGCATTTAAATGTCTGCATGGTATATTGCTGCTACAGTGTCTATCTCAAGTATCAATACTTTGTGGACGTTTTAACTTCTGTTTAATGTCAAGTTATTCTTTATTCCTTGTTGCTTTGTGTAAGCCGCACAAACTTCCTCAAATATTGAATGGCTGTTGTTGGTGCTTTTACTTTCTCTACAGTATGAGTTGGTGGGTCACAGTGGAGAATTCACGGGGAAATTTAGATGCTGGCTGGGGGGAGTTTCCATTGCAACAGAGGTGGAGCAACACTGATCTGCGAGTGAGGGCTTGTGGTCCATGTGCGGTATAATAATCTGTCAGGTTGTTCAAAGCGATTGTACAGTAGTATTTGTACAGCAGTAAACACAAGACGTTCCTGTAGTCTAAACTGTGTTGCACTTGAACTCCAAAGCTTTGTTCCTGACACTTTTTTGTTCTCTTCAACAAGAAAGGTAAGACTAGTTGAATTACAAATCGACATTCTTAAAGCTGATTCATATAAACTATATAACAAGGTTAATTTTGAGACAGATTTTTCCATCTGTTAGTCAACTTAAACGCATCAGTAATTAAATGTCTTTTCCTCTTGCCTCTTCTGTTTGTCCCTTCTCCTTCAGTGGTGCTGAAAAATGAAGTTGCTGGAGCTGGGGGACTCCATCAGTCGCTTCAGGTTTTCTCTGTCCTGTGTGGGGTTGGCAGGTGGCCTGTGTGTGTGCTACGCAGTCTGGACACCGTTCTGGCTGAAGGAGAGGGGACTCTGGACAGAGTGGAATAACACTCAAAGTGACCAGCCAAATCATAAAGATGGCACTTTCTTCAATGGTGAGCAACAAGCCACATTCACCTTGTTGATGTTTACCTGCTGTTTACAAATCAGATTTGTCATCTGTCTAAAGCTGTCACTCAGGGTTAGATAAAAGGTTTGACTGACATACTGTATAACAGGGCGAAGAAAATGAGTGAGGCAGGGCAGCATATTTTGTGATATAGACATGTCTTTGCTTTGCTGTGTTGATAACGAACTGGTTCCGAGAGAGCAACCTTTTTCCCCCTCACCTTTGAATGTCTAGACGTGAGCAACATCAGGAGGAACGTTTGAAAAAACACTGGGTTGCAGAGGAGGTTCTCAGTAGTAGTAAGCAAGTTTGAGCTTGCTGCTGTAGCAGAAAAGTGCATTCTTATATCTGCTGAAGCTCTCAGACTTGGCCGAAGGCAAATGTGCTGCGATGTTGGCCAGCTGAAACCTACTCTTTGTACATCTTGTACTTTGTACTACATCTTATTTCTTGCCATTGGTAACTCAAATAATTGATGTCCCCTGTCAGTTTGTTGTATTCCACTGACATTTTTACATGCACTTTCAGTATGAATATAGTGTACGTCAGGTTATGTCCTCATAGTTTTTTATGTTATTGTCAAACTATGAAACATTCAGTGATAGTGATTATTAGTTTGAAAAATAAATGATACCATAAAAAACAAAGGTGTTACATCAAAGGTATTACAATGAAATAGTATAGAAAGTATAGTACTAATATCAAATTAGTTAACCTACATTGGGGGTGTAGAGAAATTGTTATTGGTTAACTTAAGGGAAATGGACATTTCAAATGCAGTTTGAATGTTAAAAATACGTTCAGCCACTGTGGATATTTCACTGTCAAGAAACCTGTCTTGCCTGCGGATTTGAGGGCGTAGATTTCAAGAATTATACCATCAGTGAACTGTAAGTTGGTGATTTCAACATATTGAACCAGGGAAACATAGGTCTCCTTAATGTGTCTTATTAAGAGGATACTGAGCGGGGGAACACAGTACCTGGGGAGCATAAAACCCTGGGAACACAGAGGCGCCAAGCTGGCTGGGAGCGTATCTATGTTCAATGTATTTTTCTCTCGGTCAATGTGTTGAAATCAACCTCCTATAGCTTATAGCCTACTGATGTTATATTCCCTCAAGTTTGCAGGCAAGACAGTTTTTCCTACTTTAAGACGTTGATATCTCCGCAGTGGCTGAACAAATTGTTACCATTGAAACTGCATTTGAAATGTCCATCTCCCTTCGCTGTTTTTAAATTTGAACTGTGAAGAAATGTTTTACTTATAGCCTAACATAGGACCCTGGGAACATTGAGATGAGCCTGTAGTAAACACAGAAAAACAAAATTTACAAATAACACATTAACAGTCACAAAACCGCTATTACAGTATATGTACCAACAGATGTTTGGGGAGGAGATAAAAAATTGTTTTTTATTTGATTTGTCACGGATGACAAAATGATAGGTGTAACAATGTCACTAAAAACTACTGTGGAACTGTGCCAGTAGGGGTTGCAGATGACAACACAACACCCGACTGCTGGTAATTGTTAAAAACAATGAATTGTCCTGTCTGTGTTTGTTACATCCAATGCATTTTACTTTCACAGTGAATCTAATGTAGTGTGACATTAACTCCATGTGCATGAAAACTACCTAAAAGTACATGAACTCTTGATTTCACACTTCTGGTTTCGGTCTTAGGCAGGGGAATGATGTGTCATCATCTCAACATGTTTCACTTCATCATGCTGACTGTTTATAGTAGAGACTTAATGTTAATGTGGCAATCTAAAATGAATACCAATTAGTGTAGTTTACCTTTCTCATTTTGGACTGCGTATGCATCTGTTGCTTTGTGTTTTCCAGCCCCGGAGGCAGAGACAGTATTTGCACTTATTTCCTTCTTGATGGCGGTGTGCACTGGTACTCTATGTCTGGTGTTTGCCCTCTGCTGGACATCTGAGACGGTGCGCTCCTACTCCAACACTCGCTCTCTCCTCATGGCAGGACAGGCCCTGTACCCCACCACACTGCTGGTGCTCATCATGACCTTTACAGGTGACGCTACTGCACAGCTCAAAATATGTGAAACACTTGTTTGCCTCAGCCACACACCATGTTTTTGTGTTTCACCTTATTAATAATTACACTGTTATTGTTTTGGGAGTTTCAAATCAACCCCATTTCCAATTAACCTCCACATAGCCTTTTGGTTTGTGTAGTTCAGTTCAAACCCACACCTCCAGAAATTCTTTTATGTACAACTCATTTACATACCCTGAAGGGCAGCAGTTTTTAAAGAGATGTTTTACTTTCCTTGGAATTGCAGTTCATTATCATACAAACTGTTTTCTAAAGCTCCAGGCATGTGATAATTGACCTTAATCACTTTTTTCTTTTCCTCACGATGATACTTGATTTACCTCATTTTTCTTTTCTGTCTGCAGGTTTCTTCTTCCTCCTCAGCTGGTCTCTCTTCAGCTATCAACACTGGGAAGAGATCCGTCAAGACTTCTCCAGCCTTGGCTCCTCCTATTGGGTAGGGGCTTTAGGATGGGTCCTGCTGATGGTTGTGGGGATGATAGTCTTTATAGCTGAACAAGCTGTTGTTCCAGACCTTCTACCTGACTTAGAGAAGGCTGTGGATTCATGGCAGATTTCCTCTCAACTTAAGGCCGCTAAACACTCTTTCAGCTATAGTTATTGCCATGGTTACAGCAAAAGCAACATGGCTCCTAAGAGGTATATGTCAACACCTTGAGTGGAGAGCAGAAAAAAGGACGTGACAGACACAATGAGTATGAATGTGTAAGTAAGACATTAATGCACACAGACTCAATAAGAAACCAGCAATTCCTTGCTGCTTTATAGATCTGTACAAGCAGACTGAATATTGATTAGCTGGGTTGGGAGTTGTGTGTTGGCTAGAGGAATTAGGATCCTGAATCCCGAAAGGCTCCAGTATGGACTGAAATAAAATAAAAACACACTAAGGATCAACAATACCGTCTTTAGAAACTGTGCACCAAATGTAAGCTGAGGACTGTTCTCTGACAAAGTGATGTGTAGGTGTGTTTGCAAAGTTATTAAGTTCATAATTTGGGGACACATCCAGTTGTGATTCAGTTGAATGTATCTAAAAAACACTGTTACAAAACATTCAACTCCTACCATTAACGGAAAGTCTCAGAAGGTGTTGCAATAATAATGTATAGCACCATCTTGTGATGGCCATGTGACACTTTTGACAGTTCTAAACAGTTCTTTTTAAATGTTTTATTTGTTGAAAGGTGAACTGCAGGCTTTTTATGGACATCATAAGTATTGCAAATACTAATTGTGTTATTGTTATTTTTATAGTTTTTTATTGTTATTGTTACTTTGTTGTTTTCTTATAAAATATGTCCTGTTTGCTGATGATGAGTAATAAAAAGCACAATAATCGGTGGTGAATTATCCCTGTTTTTGTTACCAATTAGCAGTCATATGGATACCAAAATGTACTGCATGTATAGTATGTTCAAGTAAGCTTAGTTCGTGTGTGCTGTCCAGTCCCTTCCACAGCTATATAAAAATTTTAAAAGGAATGAGAGCTCATATTTTGTAGCTGCGCATGATGGTTCACTGTGCTTGGACAGTTGTCCTACATCAGCCCACCAGCAGTTGCATGTGTAGTGAAGCAGATTTTTTGCCAGCCAGGCCCTCATCTGTCTGCTTTTTGAATTACTACGTTTCCAGCATACAGTTCCCAGCTCTGCAGAGCATTTGCACCACCAGACAACAGCCTGCCTCCAAAGCCGTTATTTACTTTTCTCTCATACATTCCCAGGAGGAGAGGAAGCACTCAGATGCTGGACTGCTTATGTTTATGTTCTCAACCTGCCAAAGTGGGGGAGAATTAAGTGGCTCTGGCTCTGTTAATTGGGCGTTAATCAGGTGTTGCTCTAATTAAAAGGCAGTTCCGCCCTGTTGGGCCCTGGTAATGAGTTTGTTATTAAATCCACAGAGGATTTTTGTCTCTTTTTCAATTTACCAACAGGGTAGTGCTTAATTGCTGTGTAAATGAGGGGAATGTCCTTGAAGGTCGACCGTCTTGCATCAGCATGCGATCCATGAACAGAATTGTTCTAAAGAGCTTCCCCATCCAAACTTCAAATCCGTTCTATTCACCATGTGTTGATCACTTGTGTCCACCTGGGCCTCTCGGCAGTGTAGTTAGTTCAGTTCTCATTTTTACAAGAAACCTCTTCAAACCTCATTTGCTAATTTGAGAGAGCAGCTTTTGTAAGTACTTTCAAAATTGAATTCCTTCATCTAAAGTTGCTTTTATTTTCCCCGGTGGGTGCTGTCTGGGCCATTAAAGACACGCAGTCTTTTATAGCTGCCAGTGTCTCATGAACAAACCCTCCACTTTTCACCATTGACCACCACAAAAAAACACCACTCTTTCACCTCTCTAAGAGAAACAGACCAAAGGTTGAGAATGCCTTCAGAGAAAGACAGGCCAAATCAATGTGGAGATAGAAAGAAAGAGATAGTGAGACATTTTAGCACAAAGGCAGAAATGACAGATGAATGGTTGAAGATGCTATACACAGATAGACAGGTGCCCTGATAGACACAGAGAGATTGTGGGTAGTGATTGTTGAAGGGCATTTGCTACAGAGACATCAATCAGAAGATGGCACCAAGATTGAGCTGCCCGCCAGCGTTTCCTGCCTGCGGCAGGCAGCATGTGTAGTACACAACCTGGGCTTAACCACTGCTCTTCATATCAATTACAGACAAATTATACAGCCATGTCCTACTAATTATGCTGCACTGCCACTATCCATTCCACCAATATAAAGTGTGTGTTTCCCCTTTCTCGTGCATGTCTGTGGTTGTGTTAAATGAGATAAATAAATAAACTTGCTGGCTGCCAAGGCGAAGCATCCTTAATCTGATTTTCAGCTATGTGAGTTTGTATTTTGAAGTGGAAGAAAAAGAGACAAAGAAAAGCAAGAAACAGTTGTTTTCTGCTTTACCTTTTGGTGGTGCTGGTGTAACATCTATTGCTTTGCCTCTTGCAGGGAAATCTGTTGAAATGCGTGAGACACTGCTCTAATTTAATGAGTAATGAAATCACAAAAAAATCTTTGCATGTTTGCATATGTGTTTGATTTTTTATTTGTAAAAGAGACAAAGTGTGATTAATATTATCAAGCATATTTCAGAGGATTTTGAGCCAGGATGTGCCGGACTACTTAATAAGTCAAGCTTTATTTGGCTTGATCTAAGAGCATGATGAATTATGAAATAAAGAGAGAACTCCATGCTTTTTGCAGTTTTATTTCTCTGTGGTTTACATAATTCACTCAGAACATTTGTAACTTCCCTGACAGGTTAATGCTGTTGGGTTCAAAGTGAAGACACCGAGGAAATGCGCCGAAAGACAAGACAGCAGGGGAGAAACAAGACATAAAGATGAGAGGAGGAGAGAACAGAGAACAAAGGGGGAGAGAGGATTTGAGATGTCACAAAATAGTTTCACACTGTCCCTGAAGTCTGTGCAGCGATGTGTGGTGTCAAATTTTGATGAACTTTGTACCTTTCTCTTCCTCACCATCGCTCACCGCCAGCTCTCTACAGCCCTGAATGTTCTGATGTAGTCAAAATCAGAGGTTTGACCACTGCAGTATTGTGCCCTCCACTGCATTGTTATCAGTATAAGTGGACACTCTTTGAAAATGGAAAAAGTCAGGAAATGTGATGTCTGTACTCCTGCAATCTCAGAAAAAGCAGACAGAGGGAGGGAGACAGAGAGAGGATGTGGGGAGAGTACACCTTATGTCCTTCAGTCGTCTTTCTTGCAGCGATCCA
The DNA here is from genome assembly GCF_014851395.1 of Micropterus salmoides. Classification (NCBI taxonomy): domain Eukaryota; kingdom Metazoa; phylum Chordata; class Actinopteri; order Centrarchiformes; family Centrarchidae; genus Micropterus; species Micropterus salmoides. The sequence goes on from NW_024044570.1 coordinate 23,245,150, forward strand.
GTTCATCTCGCCTGTAGAATCTGCAATGAGCCATTGCTCTTTGTGACTGGCATCCTACCCAGACCACCCTTCTGATTACATTTGTTCGGCAGAACTGAGTGCAAAGGAGACAGACAGATAGGGGAGAGACAGAGCTTGCATCAGGAAAAAAAGAGTTTTTTGATTATCCTGCACTTACATTCATCCATTTGATTTGAGAGTTCAGGTGGGGTTTTTTTGCATAGCAGAACCCTCTCTGCTGTTTCTGGTACCAATATTGTTTTTGTGTCTTCAAATTTTGGACTTGTGAATCCCTGTGTAAGTACCATATCTGCCCACCGGTACCCTTGTTCGTAAGTGGTGTCGTCTTGGACATCTCAGTACAGACAATGAAGCTGTAGTCCCATTCTCGTCACTCTATTCATCCCTGGCCAACTGTAGCCGCTCCCTTCTCTTATCTCTGTGTGACCAAGGAAATTAAATTACAAATATAATCACTTGGCGCCAGTTTCTTTAACAGTGTACCTCTGCTTTGCATATAGAGTGTGCTTGCATTGGAGACACGTTGTGTGAAGTTACTTATTGGCCTATTTACGATAATGGGCTCTGCTCTACTAGTAGAGTCACACACACCTTTTCACAATGACAGGCAATGGCACGAGGAAGTAAAGCAAGAGAAGGAGGCTGTGGAAAAAAAGAGTATAAAAAAGAGACATGGAGATGTGGCTGCAGCCATCTTGGGAAAAGAACTTTGAATGGGTGAATAATATTATATATAAACAAATAATATATTTAATATATATTTACTTTAAGTGCAAAATGTATGCACTACATACAGTAGCAGCCTCACATGGAGTAAACAAACACTACCTTTTAACCATGCTAACTACTATGGCAACAGATTAAACAGATTGGCATGAAATTTTTGGGTCACTAGCCTCTGCTAGTGCTAATTAGCAAAAGACAGCATGCTAACACACTGAACCAAGATTGTGAAAGTGGATAAACCACATACTGTATAAAAGAAGTGGATGTAGTCATCGTGAGGTCACCCGTTGGTTTGTGGAGTGCTGTTTTGAAGCCTCGAGTGTGGCCGATAGGGTGCCCCCATGTTGATTTTTTTGTGACCATGCTTTTTGGACGAGATGGTGGAACTAATGGCAGTGTGTGGAGCTAGCTTGCTTGCTTAGCTAGGCGCATCTGTAATTCATGTTAACAGTCATTTTAACGGCTGACAATTTTGTCTAGTGAACAACAGTCTTAAAAGTGTACTCACTAGAGAAAATGAACTCCTAATATGCTTTTTCAACGGCGCTGGTTAAATTAATAAAGTGCCATGGGTACGAGTCACTCTAGCTTGATTGACAGGTCGCCATGGTACGACTTGTCAATCATAGATAATCCTGCTCTGAAGCATAAGCTGCTTTATGGTCTATTTTCTTTGAAGAAGACTTGAAACTAGCAATTGAGACCATAAATTCATTAGGAAAGTGTTCACTGAGGTAATAAATCAGCTGAGAAGTAGGGTCATTTTACCATTATTTCTAATGGAACTGGACTTCTTTTTGCAATCAGAAGCGTTGGCCCCTGCTGGCTGTTCGACAGAATGCAGGTTTAAGGAACTTCCACGTTCGCCTCAGTTTGCTTACCGGTGTAATGCCGAGTTTTCACACTTCCAAATACTGCTTTTAAACGCTATAATATCCTTTGTGGGGTTCATCAATGGTGATAAATGATTCGAAGTATATATTTTTAGAACGTTTAGAGTCGTTAATATTTTATTACACTTAGTAGAAGTAACATTCATTGAGATTCAGCTAAAAGATGTGGTGATTACCGCGTTTGATTAATGAGCACAGCAAAGTGTCTGAAAAGGAGCTTAAGAGGTAGATGCATAATTCGGCAGAACAGATGTTGTAGGCTGCCTGCCGAGATTTGCATCCACCTCTTTTCTCAGCATAAATGAGCGTTACCAGTCGCGAGGTGCATGCAATTCTCGGCAGGCAGGCAGGCAGAATTCGGCACAACACCGGAAGCTTCCCGCTTGGGTTAAACATGCTAAACATCAGCACGTTTGCGTTTTCTTTTTTAGCATTTAACTCAAAGCCCTGCTGTACTTAAATACAGCATCACAAAGCAGCTAGCATGGCTGTGGACTTCTTCTTGCTCAATATATCACAATGCAGTGTTTCGCCTTAGTAGATGTTTCATTGCCATTATGCAACACTACAGCTGTCAGTGATGATAATGGGTCCAAAATCTCAAATTACTTCTGCTCTACCAAGTAAACTGAATGAGCGAACGAGGGAGTGATTTTGAAAACAGCATCATTCACTCACTCACTGATGCCAACTGCCATTGTGTAGACAGCTTCCTCTTCAGCTCAAATCTATTCCACACACGTTAGACCATCTGACTGAATAAACAGTCCCCCATCCCCATCCCTCTCCCTGTCTCCATCTCTGCAGCAGGTCTCACAAAAAGGGATGAAAACCTGTGTATATTAGAATGATGTGCCTCCCGCGGGAGCTGAAAGGGAAAGTTGGTAAAGCAAGAGAGAGGGCGTATGAATAGAAGAATAGTATTTTTATCATTGTTATTATGAGAAGGCCATCACAGGCCTCGCTTGCCTCTTTCCCTTATTCCCTATTCATTTAGGAATTCATTTGCTTATGTAGAGACTGTTATACCTGCTTGTACAGGCAGGCCAGCAAATGCAAAACTGTATCAATGCCTTCGGATCTACCCGGTCCCAAAGCACTTGCCGAGCAGGTGGATGGTGTATTTATTTGTGATCTTTATGTATTCAGTGCTAGTTACTTTCCCCTCCAACTACAGGGACCACATGTTTGTCAGTCCCTTCCTGAGGCATCCCTGTGTTCTGCTGCAGTGAACAACTGCCATACGCCCCTGAGTTAGGCTCAACTGCTCGATTCTTTCTCAGTGTAGTCCAATCCACACACTAAATATGACTTGTGAATACAGAAAAGGGATGGGACGTTCCAAATTATTGTTCTCAAACAATTACTGTACATGTCTGCTCCTTCTGCTCATAAAGCCCATTGCTATCATCATCTTCGCCACCAGCAGGTTTACCGTGAGAGACCGAAATGGTAAAATAATGTCTCCCCGCTGGATTGTGTGAATCATTGCGATGACTCGTTGAAAAATACCTCACCACCTAGGCTCTGGCTCCAGTAGTAATTTCTCTCTCCAACTGGACTGGCTGCCAAATGACAACAACCTCCGTCCCCAAGCCCCCACCTACCCCCGGCATCCTTCACAGCCCCTCCCTTCACCTCCTATAATTACTGTACTCTATAAGTCGGGTTTAAGACCAGTCACTCTAAATCAGCCTTGAATCGGCACGTGTTACTGTGTCCATTGTTCCCTTGTCTGAACTCTGGCAGAGCTGGTGCAGAAAAGGGCACGGCTGTCCTGGCATTTCCTATAATGGACTTTGTAGTTAAAAGACAGGGAAATAATAAGCAGGTCTACGTGTGGGAAAAGAGCTCTTTGTGTTTGGTGGGAAGTTAAGACCAGGGACAGTTGGGGGTTAGAGCTGACAGACAACAGCGCTGCTCTTTTCACATTCCTTGACACATAATGGGGCCAATTTTTCTCTCTACATTTCTCCCTAGTGGCCATGATTTGCTCATTACATTGATGGAAGGGGACTGAGGGAGGGAGTGGGGAAGGGAAAGAGGTGAATGACCAGTCAAGACCAGAGATGAATAGTGTGAGGTATTGTGCTTAAAATTTACTATTACTCACATTTCATTTGAGAAGTGTACAGATGTAAGCCACTTACTAAGGTGTTTAACAACTTGCCCCCAAATCCTGCCTTCAAGGATGCTGAACATTTGAAATCTTGAGGAGTTGTTTGCAAGCTACTATCCCTCAGCTGACAGACCTTCTGTGTAAACCAGCACCAGCCAGTTTGGGAAAAGAGCACTAATACACGGTTAAACACAAGACAAATCCAGTGAGTGGATGTTTATGTGACTGGAGGTCCCCTGGCATCAAGCGGACTGCTCTTCAATCAGGGAAATCTACATTTAATTAACACAGAATTAAAGAGCATTGTTATTTTGATTAAAGACAGTGGTCTTGATTCCCCACTCTACTCTAGTGCTCCTGAATCCGGCTTAGGGTTTAATTTCATTTGGTTTACTGCGAGTGGATCAACATCCATCTGGATTGTCTGCTCAGATGCAGGTCTCGCTTTTTGCAGGGCTATACTTTAAACTCCAGCACAATCATGCTATGTATTTCCTGCAATCTCAGCATGTTATTGAACTCTGTTCTGTGCGGCCTATCTTGTGATCGTAATATGATTTCTTTTTAAAAAAAGGTTCTTAAAATGAACACTCACAGTTGCTGTAGCTTAAGTTGTTCTTCATATTGTCTAACTCACCAGAACAGAAGAGATGAATGGAACCAGTCCAAAACCAAAAAGAACTCTGCAGGGCCTCGGGGAGAGTCATAATGCAAGACTTGGAACGAATTAATGTGGTCCCAGGACTAGACTATCCAATAAAATGAATATTTGGATAGCTGGACATGGAAGATGCCGTGGTGTCAGGCTGTCAGTAGCTTGTGGGGGAAGTTATTTGTAGAAGCTGTGATGTTGTGGTGTGTCTCTGCTCTCTGTTAAAGCTCCATCAGTCAGGATGAGCCGACAACAAACGCAGCCGAGGCATCCAGGGTCACCAGAAGTCTCAAGACAGCATCACTCAACTCAGCTGTCCCCTGGCTGTCACTATGTTATTATAAGCAAGCTAACCTGTGAGACAGAGGTAGGGAGAGCAAGTAATTAATCACCTCATTGGAATAATCACATAATTGATTATTAACAAAACCTTAGGTGAGGGTGAGAGGAGAGGGGCGAGGGAAACAAGAGACAGGGGGAGATGAATGAGGGGGTGTTTGAGTAGTGGGGTAAGGGGTTGGTTCTGGCAGGTAGCTTTGACGAATAGCTCTGCATTGAAGTCTACCTCTTTGAGTATTAATCTACCAAATCATGTCTCCGGATGGGGGATGGAAGAGGTGGACAGTGGGAAGCGATTCACTGAGAATTGGCTGGGCGAGGCTGAAGAAGTTCTTGAACGCACTATGAAAATGCAATTACAAATTAGCATACCAAATGCTCAATATACAGCATAACACTCAGTGGAAATATCAGAGTGAAATGCCCTCCTTACCCTGAATACAATCACAAAGATGCCTACATTCTTCCTGACATTTGGAAATATCATGCAGCAATTTTGGTCGGTCTATTCAAATGTGGACAATGCTGACATTTTATTCCCTGTGAGCAAGATACCAACGCTGCTGTGGAATTCATTCATTGCCCATCTCTGCTATTGACACTTTTCCTTAAGCTGCTATGTGACTTGAGCTGTCAGAGGGTCTTTTTTGGACCTGTGGCTTACATAGTTCTGCCTGGAAGGCTTGATCTCTTCCCCCTTTCCTTGTCACAGCCTGCAATCAGCCTTAAGCCCTTTTGTGTTCTCCACTCTGAGCTAAGCCTGTTATCCTGTGCAACTCCTTTACGCAAGATCACTACTATATGCCCCTTCTCTGTCTTTCACCTTTTACACCTTCCCTCTTGTTCCCTTTTCTGTCCGTCTGTCTCTTTGTTTTACACACAAAGACCCAAAAGTAATGATTCTGAAGTTTCTGAAGGATGGATTAGTAGGAGTACTTTTTATTTATTTAGCCTTGTTCTTCGGCATCACCTACGCACCGGCATGGACTCACAGACACACAGCCTCTCCTATCCCCCTTTTTCTCTCTACCCCTTCTTTCCCACCAAACACATATACTGCCCCTGTCACATTCCCACTCTTCCCTCCCACTGCACACCTGCACCACGGTCATATACACACATGCACACACATTGCTCACTGATGTTGTTTGGATTTGTCATATTAGAAAAAAACACCCCCTCCTAGTGCAAGGTGTCAGCTCAGTGGTGCATTGCAAACTCCTGTATGTCCTCCTAAACTGCAGCCTCTAGTCCCCCAGGGTCTGCTCCTCACATTCATAACACTCCGCTCCATGCCAGGTGGCTGTCTCCACAACTCCTCTTCCCCATAAATCAGACTGTCTTTGAGTTGATCAATAACAAGTCAATTAGCAGGCGCTGAGAGATGAGGGTCTCAGGGGGTCACCGCTTGTTTGTCAGGCAGACATCTGCAGCTGTCCCTGTCTGCCACAGAGCTAGGTGTGCCGTTTGCCTTGGAAACATGTGGCTACCTGGCTATCATAAATCTAAATATCAACTATAAATAGGCCTGGAACATCTTGCTACAATCCATCATTTGCTTGTTCTTGGAAAAGTAATGTATCAAGCATTGTGTACTTCAAATCTCCCAGCTGAGTCGGATGGATTTGAATGAGCCTAGAAAACAGCACTTTATGTCAGCAACTTTTCAATGTATTTGCTCTTGAGCATTTCTTGTGAATAAGTATGCTTGTAACAAAGAAACAAAACAAAAAAATATGCTATTGGTGTCTAAGGTCACACTTGACCATATCCACCAAATATAAGCTGCAAAGCCTGCCACTATTCATCCTGCTCCCCTGTTGAGCTGACATGAGTGGGAGAGACCCAACTGTTGTTTGGTGCCCACTGACTGTGAATCTAATGACTTGGCTGGCAAATCCAACGCAACAGCAACAGGCTCCTGTGGCGAATACACCAGATAAATCCCCTGGATAATTACAAACAAGAAAGATCTTGGGCAAATACTCCCCATTCCAACAGAGAAGTTACATCAAATGATGCTGTCTAATTAATTGATAGAGAGACAGCATTTGGAGAGATGAATGAAATGTGCTGACACTGTACAGAGAGAAGAACTGTAGATAAAAACCACCTAGATGGGGCTAGATGACAGTCATACAACATAATGCAGTTACCTTGAAAGAAGAAGAAGAATGATACATATATTTTGTGGCTTGTTTGACCCATACATCAGTTGCCTTGAAGACCTATCAAAATGGTTATTGGCAGATGAACACTGAGATTCTAACAGCTAACACACACTGCTAATTAGTATTCAACCTAATTTGACTCAATTGTGTCGCTGCATTTTTCATTTTGATTCACAGCAGTCACCACCTGAATTGCTGGTGCATCAGTCACACAACATCAGTCAACACTGAAAGATGATGTGAAGTGGCAAGGGGTAAAGTCTCAATAATACATTTGTTAGAATGACAATAAAAACAATAACAGTCATTATTATCACTGCAGTTACTAGTATTTTATATATTTGTTCATTGATTTCTGCCCATTTTAAACCATTATTTAGTTTCTTTCTGTCTGTCTAGTTTTTTGTATATCACATATTGTCTTGTAAATACTAACACATGTTTCTTTATCCCTGTTTGCTGCCTCTCCACACACACACACACACACACACACACACACACACACACACACACACACACGCACACAAAATTGTCACAAAATTAAATTGATCTGATAACCTTCTCTCTCTTTGATATAACATGTATACTGTAATTGTTTTGTCTTTTGTCATGTCTGAATCATATGTAGACATCATTTCTGTTAAAGACATTAACATAATGTCACCTTTATGTTTTGACAGATCACACTAAGGTAAGGAATAAAAAAGACTAAAGAAACAGCTCCCAAATATGGCCTCATTAGTGCTCTTTGAGTTGAAAACTTCAACACTCTGACAGTTACACATAACAAACGAATCAGGATTTGGTGAAGATCAGCTTTACAGTTTTTTTTCAATTGCTAAGATGCAATGGTCAAAACTGAAGCCATTTTTTCAAAACTCTTCACATAGTCTGCATTACAGTTCTCACTCAGAAAACATACATTGTTACTTGTAACACACTGACTTACAAAACACTAAAAACAGGAAGCATTACGTAAATTTAATGAACTTTTATCTTCAAAATGTGAGTGATTTAAAAAAAATATATAAATCAGTATTTCATATAGAGTACAGTTGTTCTCAGTCACTTTGGTACATTTCTCAGATCAGAACTGAAATTCTACTTGTTGAACCTCCACATCATCTAGTCACTTGTGCACATCATATGTAAGAAGCAATTTCTCAATCTCAGAAATTACTAATTGCAAATGCTTTGACACATTTATGCAAATGATTGTCTGCTGTTTCCGACAATATCAGTTGCTTACTGTATGTCATGTTGATCACAATGTATTATAAAGGTTTTCTGATGACCCCCTAAAAAATCTAGTCAAAAGTTCATTGCGTAGTTGAACACGTCATAATCTGCAAAGCATTTTTTCTACATGTCTATTAGACTTTTTTTGTAAATGTGTCCTACAGTATATTGATGACGATATATGTTGTGATGTGAATAAAATGTGCAGCCTTGAGCATTTTCAATCATTGTCATCCAACTTTAGCCATAGTTTATACAATACAATACAAATGGTTTTGCAAACGTTACTGTACGGATGATTCTAGAAATGTATCAAAGCAACTGAGAAAATTGCAAAAATAACTGCAAAAATATATTTTCACTTTATTGACTGTACTATAGTATATGTAACAAGAATGAATCAGAAATGCAGAAATTGGCTTCAATATTCTTTTTTTTTTTTTATCACTGCATTCAGTAATTTACTTACAGTAAAGTTCCTGAAATGTCAGTTTTTCTCAGTTGTTTACACTGTAAAACTGGGACCTGAGACACAATGACCACAACCTGTAATTGATGTACCAACCCCTTCGACCAATTCTGCTAAAATACAGGTACATGTCTTGCTGTACACTGAGCTTACAGTTTTACAGTAAAACCACATTCAAAACACACACACATTTCTCTACACACGTAGATGTAAACATAAAATGTACGTAAATGTTCTGCTAAGATTTTCTATAATCTGTCCAGCTACTGCAAAAATACAGGACATTTTCAATAATTCTGTTTTAAATGTGTTTTTAACAGTTTTGGACACAGTGTGTTAGCATTTGAAAAATGTGCTGCATATACATAGTGTTTTGCAGGTGGTGAAGTAGTAATGAGAAAATAGTTCATGGATTTTGGAGAAAGTGGTCATTGAATGCATTTTGAGTGAAAGCAATGAAAAATTATTCACAATTTGGTCCGCATAGAACTATTTTTCGCTGACTGTGTGAAGTGTTTTGACAATGTGACTTCAGTTTTGACCAATACAGGTTAGCAATTGAAAAGACTGTAACAATTGCAATTGCACTGACTTGTAATCAACTCTTATATTCATCCATGTTTGTTTTTTTTATGTATAAATATATTGTTTATGTTTAAAAATGTGATCTTAGGCAAATTCTCAATTTGTTATGTCCATATTGTTGTGTAAAGCATTTATTCTATGATCTGTTGTGTCTCTGTTCTAGTAGCCTTTTCATAAGTTTAACAGTATCTCTCTTTCTGTCAGAGAGAGGCCACCTGGATGAGGTGAGCTTGCAGATGGATATGAGAAAGGGGAGATAAAGGTGGCATCAAAGTGTTTCCAGCTGAGGATCAGTGTGATGTGGTAGAATGATGCTTGCTTGGGGTATTCTGTTGGATTCTGTAAGTACACATTTGCAACTGTGCTTTGGGGTTGACCTTGTTTTTTTGTTGTTTGTTTTTTCACATCAGCTGCATGTATCAGGTGGCAGGAGTTGACTGTTGGGATCCCATCAAGGGAAGAGTATAAATACAACACACAAGGAGAGAGACAGGAGCAATCCAACTGTATGGAGCCACAAATCCTGGCAACAGATGCTTCAAGTTGTGATAGACTCAAACATATACAGTATATGTAGTGTTGAGGGCCCGACTCTAGGGCTTCCCTTGTGCTCCCATGCGGAGAGGACCCCCAGGGGAGCTGATGCCAGCTGAGACTGAAAAACAAGGTAAGAGCCCAGCTGACACACATGCACACAGGCTCAGCTGTTTGTCTCAAAGGAGAGTTCAGCATGTGAAGTACACTGAGAGCCCGAATATGATGGAAACTGCCAGATTCAAGCCTCCCAGGGAGAAAGCGTAGTGAGAACACTGAAAGATGGATAGACGGAAGATGCTAGAGCGTGTGCACTATAGGCGTACAATGGTAAGATTGTTTGACTGCTTTATTGTCTTATCTGGTAATGGAGCCTAGATAGTTTGGGAGGAGATGAAATAATGTCTGTCAGTGCAGCAGTATCATTGATCTTACCTGTGTCATATCATAAGAGCACTTGGCTGTTGAAATATGACTCCTAAATTTAACAATGTTGTGTTTGGAATAACTCTTTATGATCTTTATTCAATATGATGGTTTCTTGTTTTCTTTTCCCTACAGTTTGGTCAATATCTATGCATGATGAAATAAGTTTCCTACGTCTATGATTTTCCCCCTGCATTTAAAATGCCAGGCAGAGGCTCCCAGGACTCCAGTTCTCTTTCCAGCCAAGAAAATGACTAATATAAATGATTGGCAGCCTTGCAGGGATAAGGTTGCCCATTTAGCAAACTCGCTGTGTCAAAGAAAAAAAAATCCACAATGGCTCCCTGAGCGATGGGATTGGAGATGAGAGAAATGAAGATTTTGGTGCTGTATCGATCCCCCAGTGCTTGTCTCATGCATTTTACACAAGATCTAAATGCCACTTATGGTATAATACAGCACTCTAGGTCAGGGCTCACTACTCTCTGTTCAGTGGGATTTCAGGGTACTTGGTGTATAAATTCAACAGGAATCAAGTAAAGCTGTAAGATTGTGTCATGGGCTCAACTCTGAGAAGGCACTGGGGATATCTGAGCATTTGATCCTTCAAATGTTTTCTCTGTATCCATTAATGAGCCTCTCACAGACCCCTGAAATTATGTTCATACTTTTGTGAAACATCAAACTAAGCTCCCCCACCCCGTCCTCTCCTCTCCTCTCCAGGGTGTGAGGTCTAAGACGCATCATGGCGGAGGAGAGCCTGGAGACAGATGGCCCCAGATCCTCCATGCCGGCTGAGCTCCACCATCCCCACTCTAAGTACTCTCAGTGGAAGTTTAAACTGTTTAGGGTGAAGTCCATGGAGAAGGCCCCCCTGCCCAGTGAGACACAGCCTGAAAAAGGAGCCCTGTTAGGGATCTCAGTTACTGAAGCTCCAAATATAGAGTTAGATAATGGTGTGGCTCCAGGGAGCGTTATGAAATTGTGCTTAGGAGGAAAAAGCAAGGAAAATGTGGAGGGCCCGGGCCGGAGGGTAGATATGAAGCTTCAGGAAATGGACACTCACATGAACCACCTCAGGTGATCAAATGTCACAATACTATATAAACTACACCATATCATGTGCATATGCATAAGAATTTGACAACATTGTTTTTTCTCTATGAAGGTGCTTGTGCCGTCTCTGTGGAATGGTCCTGAGAAAAGTCAAAGGGCCAGTGCACAATGTTCATGAGGATCTGGATGAGTCAAGCAAAGGTGCCCTGCGTAAAATGGGCTGCAAGGTTACAAGCTGGCCAGAGGTCATCCTCAAAGTCTTCAAAGTGGACGTGACAGAGGACACAGAATCTGTCCACCCTCTTTCTTTCTGCCATCGCTGCTGGATGGCTGCCATACGAGGAGGGGGCGTCTGCAGCTTCTCCAGAACAAGAGTCCCTGAGTGGAAACCCCACTCTTCCCTCTGCCACCTTTGCTACCCCAGGAAAACTTCATTCCAGCGGACTGGGAGGAAGAGGCGGAAAGCCATCCCCAGAGCCCAGAGCTTGGCAAAAAGGACCCGGTGGGACCATGGCGGCAGCATTGCTGTTGGTGAGAGAAGGGCTCTCAGACCATTTGGAGACCGTCATCATACTCCAGTGCTCAGGGGCTGGAGGAAACCCATCACCCAGAGAGAGCAATGGGTGAGGAATATCACCCACTGCCAGAAAGACCACCTGAGTACCAAGCTGATCTCTGAGAAGCTCCCTGTAGACTTCCTCTTTTCTTTCACCTGCCTGGTGTGTGACCACCTGCTCTCTGATCCAGTTCAGTCCGCCTGTGGGCACCTCTTCTGCCGCAGCTGTATTATAAAATATACCCACGTTCTGGGACCTCACTGTCCGGCCTGCAACTTGCCCTGTGCCCCTGATGATCTCACCCTACCAGCCAAAGCCTTCTTATCAGCCCTACTTTCGCTGCCCCTGCTCTGCCCCAGAAGTGGATGTGGCAAGCAGGTAACGCTAGACTCATTTAAAGCTCATTGTCTGGGCCATGAGTTGGATGAAAAGGATGCAAATGAGCACTCATCAGAACTTGACATTTACCTGCTAACCAATAAAGGTGGAAGACCCCGTCAGCACTTGCTATCGCTAACCCGTCGTGCCCAGAAGCATCGGCTGAGGGATCTGAAGAACCAGGTGAAGGTGTTTGCAGACAAAGAGGAAGGTGGCGACCTGAAGTCTGTGTGTCTGACGCTGTTTCTGCTTGCACTGAGATCTGGGAATGAACACCGGCAGGCTGATGAACTAGAGGCCTTGATGCAAGGTAAGAAGCTATTATAAGACATTTTGTTCAATCAACATAACCCCCTTTAGCCAAAAAAGGACACAAACAAATGAAAAGTATGATAGTGTTTGCGCATTTATATTTTTGCATATCTCTGAGGAATAGTCATCTCATAAATAACAATGAGCTGAAAAAGTTCACTATTGAGGAGAGAGAATAAAGTTTTATGTGATTTTGATTGAAAAGCAGTTCATCATTGTCCATCTCTGTTTAGTGAACCACTGCCGCTGTTACACAGCAAACCCCTCTCTGATACCCCCCTACTCTCACGCTCTGTCTGCTTGTCTGTCAGTCTCAGAGTCTCACACTCCCTTTAATGCACAATAACAACTCTTGTGACGGAGCTGTTAGAATCAAAACAACATCAGCAGCTCTTGTATCTGCAAATTACACAGACAGCACCATCCTCCTCTCTGGGGAATAGAAGCCAGCTGGTGTCTGTTTTCATCTGCAGCCAATACATCACTTTTGCCAGCTTCACTGATTCACCCTCTGTACCCTTATAACATTTGGAAATTAGGAAATATTGGATTTTGTAATCATGGGCTTGTGGGCTTTTGACAATGATACATTCACATTTGGATGTTAATTTTGCAATTCTCTCTCTCTCTCTCTCTCTCTCTCTCTCTCTCACAGTATAAATGACTCTAAATGCAGGCTATCCAATGAATGTTAGATACTGCAGTTCTTTTCAAAGCACAAGAAATGGGCTTCCACAGTTTGGTGTTGAAAGATTCTCTCAATGTCTCACTTCTTTATTCTTGCCTGACTTTTTTTAAACTTGCCTCTTTTTGTCTCTCTCTAAAGCACTCTCTCTTTTCGTTTTCTCTCTCTCTCTGCAGGCAGAGGCTTTGGGTTGCATCCTGCTGTGTGCTTGGCCATCCGGGTCAACACTTTCCTGAGCTGCAGTCAGTATCACAAGATGTACCGGACTGTCAAAGCCACCAGTGGCCGCCAGATCTTTCAGCCCCTGCACACCCTGCGAGCTGCAGAGAAGGAGCTTCTCCCAGGCTTTCACCAGTTTGAATGGCAGCCAGCTCTTAAGAATGTGTCTACATCGTGCAATGTTGGCATTATTAATGGGCTCTCAGGATGGGCTTCCTCGGTGGATGATGCTCCAGCTGACACTATCACTCGGCGGTTTCGCTATGATGTGGCACTGGTGTCAGCATTAAAGGATCTGGAGGAGGACATCATGGAGGGGCTGAGAGAGAGTGGGATGGAAGACAGTGCTTGCACTTCAGGCTTCAATGTCATGATCAAGGAATCTTGTGATGGCATGGGTGATGTCAGCGAGAAGCACGGTGGAGGACCAGTTGTTCCTGAGAAGGCGGTACGTTACTCTTTCACTATTATGTGTGTCTCTGTCCTGGCAGACGATGAGAAAGAAGAGGTTACCATCTTCACCGAGCCAAAGCCAAACTCAGAACTGTCCTGTAAGCCCCTTTGTCTGACATTTGTGGATGAGTCCGACCATGAGACACTTACAGCTGTCCTGAGCCCTATAGTTGCAGAACGTAAGGCAATGAAAGAGAGCAGGCTCATCCTGTCCATGGGCGGACTACCACGCTCCTTCCGCTTCCACTTCAGAGCCACTGGATACGATGAGAAGATGGTGCGTGAGATGGAGGGCCTCGAGGCCTCAGGGTCCACCTATATCTGCACTCTTTGTGACTCCAGTCGGGCAGAGGCCTCTCAAAACATGGTGCTACACTCTGTCACTCGCAGTCATGAAGAGAACCTTGAACGCTATGAAATATGGAGAACCAACCCCTTTTCTGAGTCTGCAGATGAGCTGCGAGACAGAGTCAAAGGTGTCTCTGCCAAGCCCTTCATGGAGACCCAGCCCACACTGGATGCATTACACTGTGACATTGGAAATGCCACTGAGTTTTACAAAATCTTCCAGGACGAGATCGGTGAGGTATACAAAAAGGTCAACCCCAGCCGGGAGGAACGGCGGAGCTGGAGGGCAGCCCTAGATAAACAGCTGAGGAAGAAGATGAAGCTGAAACCGGTGATGAGGATGAATGGGAACTATGCTCGCAGGCTAATGACCCAGGAGGCTGTGGAGGTGGTGTGTGAGCTGGTGCCCTCAGAGGAGAGGAGGGAGGCCCTGAGGGAGCTTATGAGGCTCTACCTCCAGATGAAGCCTGTGTGGCGTGCCACCTGCCCAGCCAAAGAGTGCCCTGACCAGCTGTGCCGCTACAGCTTTAACTCCCAGAGCTTTGCCGACCTCCTCTCCTCTACCTTCAAATACAGGTACAATGGAAAGATAACCAATTACTTGCACAAGACCCTGGCCCATGTGCCTGAAATCATAGAGAGAGATGGATCCATAGGAGCCTGGGCTAGCGAGGGGAATGAGTCAGCAAACAAACTGTTCAGGCGTTTCCGCAAGATGAATGCACGCCAGTCAAAGGCCTTTGAACTAGAGGATGTGTTGAAACATCACTGGCTGTATACCTCCAAGTACTTGCAGAAGTTTATGGAAGCTCACAAAGACTCTGCCAAAGCTCTGCAAGCTACCATCGACCCGATAGAGAACCAGGATGATGAAGACATGTCTTT
The DNA here is from genome assembly GCF_014851395.1 of Micropterus salmoides. Taxonomy (NCBI): domain Eukaryota; kingdom Metazoa; phylum Chordata; class Actinopteri; order Centrarchiformes; family Centrarchidae; genus Micropterus; species Micropterus salmoides. The sequence goes on from NW_024044570.1 coordinate 23,260,217, forward strand.
GGAAATCAATGATTTTTGATTTTTCTTTTACTGTGAACCTTAAGTATTACCATTTTATTGATTTCAAGATAGTTCTATAATGTTTAATTGTCTCTATCGGTAATATGATTTACTTAATTTACTTTCTATAAACATTGACCGATATTTAGAATAACAGAAATGGAAACAGATAAAAAAAATTTCTACAACTTTTCCTATTTTGGTGTGATTAAAGTATCTTTGTTTCACAAAATACCTTTTCATTCGCACACATGCTAATTTCCAAAATGTAATGGAAAATGTGTTCTAAATGTGTTTTACTTGTTTTGAGTACTTGCCTTGCTTTGTTAGCTGTGTAGCTAATAATACAAAGATGGGACAGCGGAGGAACATAGAAGTAACACACAGGTTTCTTTTCTCTTGCTCTAAGCTGGAAAGTTCTTTCTTTTATCTCCACCGTCTGTGAAAAATTGCGCAGTTTATTGTATTGCAAGGATATGACACATTTATGAATTTATACAGAGAGGATATTTATGGAAACGGATTAAAGTGCTGTAAGTCATGGAGGGAAATTGTGTTAAAAAGACCACATTTGTGGCCACTGTATTAATATATCATTTGAGCTGGAGCAAAATGCAATCACAGAGACCCAAATGTTCTTTGTTTCATGAGTGCCCTCTGAAAAAGATTACTTTAGTGCTTTATCTTGGGATCCCTTAGGGGCAGAATAGATGCTAGGTCACTTTGAACCAATTTTTATCTCTTTTAGTTTTTGCACAGTGGAGGATAGATGATACTTATTCGAATTCTTCACATAAAGTAAAGCATATACTGACCTTTTTGTTGATATCATAAAAATCCAGTATGGTCCATTACGGAGCTTAATACCCCATGGACTCTCCAACAGGCAGAGATTTTTCTTAAGTGCTGTATATAACCTGGCTCTTTTTCTCTGCTGATATTTCTTCATTCACACGGTTGACAGAGGAGAGGGATGGGCAGGAGCTAGAAAGACCTGATTTGTTGGCAACTTTATTTGTTAGATTGATTGATATATATTTTCTTTCTCTGCCTGTCACAATTTTGAATTGTGACAGGCAATTTGGTTTTCTTATTTGATTGAGTGTTTGATTTTATTTTACTGTCACAAGTTTAACCATGTGACAGCTGTGGAATATTCACATTTCATTCAATTTGTCACAGCTCTACAATAACATCATGTTTTAGAGTGCATTATATTGCAACTTGTCTCATATTAGTTTTTTTTTGCCATAATGAATTGCATTTCCAAAGTAGTGGATGATGTATTTCCTCATTTTGTGTTTCCATATTACACTAAATATCATGTAAACTGTTTACTGCGGTTGCAGAAGACTTCAAGTAGTGATTCATATTGCATAGTAGTACAGTACTAATACAGTATTGCACTTCCACTACTCATTTACATTATTTATTTGTTCTTAAATGCTGTACAGTATTCAGATATCTGCTGTATATTTCACTGAAGCAGACAACTTAACATTCTTTTGATGTGTTATCTTCATAGAAGAGGAAGTGTGTACATTTTTTGTCCTTGTTTCCTTCAAAGAATAAATAAAGTCAAAATCTTGATCTTGATCCTTTGTCGGTTTATTTTATTATTTAGTTTTTATTTTGTGTTTTAATATTGCATTAACAGCACAGAATTCATGCACATTTGGTCCTGGAAGACAGCACTCATAACTGCTTATTTTTACTGTGGTCCGGGAAAACAAAACAACAAGAAACTGTTACACAGCTAATGAAAAAGTAGAAACACTGCAGAGAGATATGCTAAAAAATTTATAAAATAATACAGATTTACTGTCACATTTAAAGATTGTGAAAGCCCTTTAAACTATAAAGACAATTAGGTTTAGGTTGTTCATGTAGGTTGATTGATTGTTATTATTTAAATTAAATTAATTATTTAACTGAACACAGATTTGTATATTAGATACTACTAATAAATTATGATACATTTTATTGTAAATGTAGGTATATTTGGCTCTGGAAGCCAAGAAGTGTTAATGTATAGTGTTATTTTCACAGGTGTTCTTATTGAAATGTAAAATAACTGCAAACTAGAAACTGACAATCTGTGAAAAATATTAGAAATAAACAGGTAGAATGACTGAGAATTTGTGGCTGTTTATTGTTTATTTCATTGAGTACAGATAAGCATGTCAGATATTTCATTTCATTCAATAATCATCATCTTAATAGTAGAAAGAATTGTAAAAAGAATGCAGCTCTATTTGGCCATGGAAGAAAATGTTAGGATGTAAAACCTGTTATACTTAATGGAATGCAAAATTTAAATTGCCTGTTATACAGATTATACAAACACAAATTAGAAACACTGTAGACGAACTTGCTAAAATAGTACTTATTTTTTGAAAAACAATGTGAGATTCTAATGGAAATACACAGCTGTTAGATACAACATATCAGGTTGCAATTTTACAGTTTATTCTCTTTACAGTATTTTCCACATTGAGTACGGATCAGTATGTTATGTATTTTTCCTCTATCATTTATTCTCTAAATATGAACAAGAAATGTTCTCAGTCTACATAGCGTTTTTAACAGTGACCATCTACATGCGTCATAATCAAAACTGAATTCAGTCAAAAAGCCTTCTGAAAAAGCTTTTTTTTGCGGGGGACATCCTGATTGTAGGAGGAGTTTTCCTGTCCTTAACTTTCATGGGGGTGCGCTTCAGAGGCATGACCTGTCGGGGTGGTGTCATCTCCTGGTAAGGCAGGCCTCCGTGGTCCAGGCAGAAGTACTTTTTGTTGCCCTCAGAGAGCCTGAGCAGAAGGGTCTCAGACAGCTCCATGCACTGAGCATGGACCCAGTGTCCCCCCTCCCCTCTGGAGCAGAAGATCATGGCTGGCCGGTGGAGCTCAGTAGAGTAGTATGGCTCCCACGTGTTGGGGTCTACCTGACAGCCCAGGCTGCATTTGATCCAGTAGCCTGTTTGTGATTCGTCCTCCTCATCTTCCTCATTGTAAGTATCCCCTTCTCCATCACTGTCCTCCAGCTCGTGTGGCTCACGCCCGAAGTAGAGCTCCTCAGAATCTTCAAGAGGAGTGGAGTCGTCGTAATCTGTTGACTCCTGGCTGCAGCCCTGTGTTCCTGCTTCCTCTTTGCCTTCTCCCTCTGTCTGGAAGCTCACCTGATAAAAATAATGCATATCTGGTTGGCATGGCCTTCCTTCCGTGGGTACACCAAGCAGGACCTTTCCCTCCCCGTCACTGCCGCCAAACCAAGTGCGACTATGGATGATATCTGGGGTCCACTTAGGTGGTTCCAAGGGCTCAAAGTGAATCCCTTTCTCATCCAGAATCACAGTTCTGCACTCCATCCTCTTCTGAGAGTCTGCCTGATACCCACCTAAGATGATATATTTGTGAGTGGGACCTGTACGGGTGATTATGGCACTAGAGATGGATATCCCAGTGTCTAGAGCTTCACAAGAAAGCAAGGGGCTGCCCTGCAGGAGCTCAACACGCAGGCGAAAGAGTCGAGGGGGACGAGAGTCAGAGGTGAGTGAATGTCCCCCGAGGAAGTAGACACAGTCTTCTCTGGCCAGGGCCAGATGGAAAGACTGTCCATCGCTGAGCTCAGGTAAAGTGTGAGCAGAAGAGCAACCAAACTCCAAGTCAAACAGGAACACCTGAGGAGGACAGTCCACAACGCTGTTCCAGCTCTCTGTGGTCCGCTCTCCTGCGGGCATGTAGGATCTACCCCCAAACAAAACACAAGCTGTCTTCCCATGGCTTTGAACCATGCTCATTGTGTGGCCGTATCTGGCCCCCGGCACTTCTCCCACCAGTTCCCTCTCTTTGCAGCTCAAGGTCAGTTTACGATTGCAGCCACGGCTATCCGTGGTCAGCAGGTACAGGCTCGATGAGATCTCATTATTTGGGGTGCGGCCGCCATGGATGAGATAACTCTCTGGAAGCCCGTCATAGGGGTCGAGGCGGCAAACAGCTGGACAACGTAACGGAGGAAGGTAGCATGAGTCACTGGAGAAGGAAATGGGCCTCAACTTCATCTCGCCACATTTCAACCGAACCCCAAATACACCTGTTGGACATGAACGCTTGGGCCACCCTTTCTGGCCAAACAGGAGAACTTCACCATCCAGCTGTAGCAGGGAGCAGCCAGGCTGCAGAAGGCCTGCACAGTTCACTGGAGTTAATGGTTGCAGTGTCATTTTCCAGCAGGTGCCTGTGTCAAAACAGCACACAAACACAATATGTCAGTCAGCTGTTTATTGTTTTCAGTCAGGGGTTTTAAATTTTGACTTCCTGTTTATTATAGTAACACCTGGACGACCATAATCCACGTAATCAGAATATGCTATACAGACCTCCCCAAAAAATTAATAAATAAGGGCATACAATCTTTTAGCCTTTCTGCAAGACAATATCTCTTTTGAAATTTATGAAAGATGGCACACACAATGACTACCAGCATGTCATGTGATGATATAAATATATGGTATAATGAAGGAATAATAATGGTAACAATAAAGTAATAACATGAAATGAATGCCAACAATATTATCATTATTAGAGAGTTCATTTAAATTGTAGAATGTAAACTGGATTTTCAAAAAGTGATTTTGCCAAGATGTTACATTGTGAGGATGAAGAGCACAGAACTATGCTATGCCACTGACACACCTACCAACACAGTGTTGTAGGTTAACTTACTACTATGACTATATGTTGCTGCTGCCACTGCTGCTGTTGTTTGGCAGCACACAGCAGTGCTGCATTTAGAGTACCTAGACTCAAACATAAGCACCAAAATATAATTGTACACACGGATAAGCAAGGTAAGTAAAGTCTTTCGGTCACACTATTTTAGACCACAAACAAAACCTCATATTAAAACTTTCTATCTTTGAATCAGAGCCTTGTACTTTAAGGCAGCATGAGACACGAACAGGACCTGCTTCACTCAGCCAATCATTTTCTGGGACTGTTTACATGGAGACAGTACTCTGCGTGATTTTCCTGGAAAATGGGCTACATTTTCTGGTGCAACATTGTCAGGACCATTATGAAATTACCAGACAATGGCACAGCGTGGACACTGGGCACAAGGAAATTCTACCATTTAGAGTTTATTCTGAGACGGTCTGCCTGAGACTGTCATGCCATCATTATTGACATGTGTAACAATATAATGTTATTTCATTAGCTTTAACAGCAACATTAATACTGCTGTGGACAATATGAGTCACTTCAATACAGACACTGTTTGACTATATTTTACAGTCAGAAGGATGGTTACATAGACTGTACAAGTCAACTTAGAGAAATAGTAGCACAACATTGATTTAAAAAGCCTGAGAACTGTTAATTCTTTCTTTAATATTGAATCATAACTTGTTATTTGCTTACCTTACAACAGTGCCAGGACGCCGTGCTTGAGCTCACTTTAGTGTGAATCATACAATCACGAAGATGAATCTAAATCGCTCTTTATGTGCGCCGAACTTTGACAAAAGCAGACGGTGACAGAGTTTGTGAAGCTTCATTGACTCACAAACACTTCCAGATCTTGTGGTTAACAGTCTGTGACTGCTGCTCACTGGCAGGTGTGCTGCTTGAATGCATTTAGTGAGTCACTTCATTGATATCACTGGATATCAGTGATACCAAAGACAATAGTACAGCCTAGTACAGGCTATTGTGAGACTCTTGTCTGCTGAACAGTCTTAACCTTAAGAAATTCAAAACTGTCTAGATGCAGTATGTGTTTTTCTTCTCTCCAGTAGTTGAACAAGTTTAAATGTCACACCCAAAAGAAAAGGCAACACACTGCTCTGCTTTATCAGATTTTTACACTTAATTATTCAATTGAGTGATATGGTAACTAAATAAATATTTCATAACAATCCAGATAACAACCATGGCGGGAACATGACCTACACTGTGGAGGAAATGCATGACCACATCTTTTAAATTACACAACTCTGATGTAAATTGTCAGACAGACAGAAAGTATATTATAATATTTATAGTTTGTTAGTTTTCTTATATTATTTCTGGATAAAAATATCCATACATTCACTAACTTTATGAGAGAAAACCAAAATACCAATCCCCCTTTTCAACTGTCAACGGTCATTTGGACCTCTGAAACTCCTTAAAATCTCTCAATTAACAAACTGTGGTTTCTAAAATAATTTCTTCCTCATTCCAAAACATTTTCTAATTCTGAGAGATAATTAACATCATGTAACAACTGACATTATTTTTCTAGTTCGTTTACCATGGCCAGGGCTCCTAATTCATACAATCTTTCCAAAGCTGATTACAGGATCCAACAGAGTTTTCCTTTAATTATGAGGCAGTGTATACAGATCCTCCATTGGTATTCAGGAAAATAAGTCGAGGGCAACGCTTCAAATGTGAAAACAGAAACATTTATTCAAGCACTGCTCCATGAGAAAGTGTATGTCCTTTCAAATGTAGTGCCATAAGTATGCCTGTTTTGTATGGGTATAAAGTATTCACTATTCTGCAGCCCAGATTCACATTTTCATCTTTGCTACTTATGGCCTTAATAAAAAAAAGCTTTGTATCAGATGTTTCTCCCTTCTGCTTATTTGTCTTGCGTTGTGCCTTCATATTTAGGCACGAAAACATGAACTGATCCTTTAAACACTATCAGACTGCTTTTATAGCTTGCTGTAAAACCCCATATGGCTGTTAGTTGCAGCCTGCCTTATACATAACGCTCTCCTTCTACACTGAATGACGTGCCGTACCGGGAGTGTAAGTCATTAATTCACACAGTACACCGAACCTAATGCATTATAAAACTACGATGCTGTTTCATGAGGGGAGGGTAAACAAAACATCATTCTTCAACCATGATGAATTGATTCTTGCAGCTGTTTAATTCTGAAATTCCCCTGTATATGCCTCCCTTTTAAAGATTTGACCTACTGTAGGTAAAAGCAGATCCCCTATATGAGTGACACACTCATGCTTAAACACCTAGAGAAAAACTGAGCTGGAAGCAGATGTCTACCAGCTCATTACCATAATGTTTTTGTGCACCAAGCGTCTGAGAGAAAACTTAAGAAGTGTGCAAAACAAAGGCAGAAACCACAAGTGCCTGGAAGACCGTTACAGCTTGAAAACACAAAACAGCAGAGCACCTGTGTGTCTAAACTGATGCTTACAGGGCTGAGTGGAAGAGAAAAGAATTTACTCCTGTTACTAGAGAGGATGTAACACACAAATTCAGATGTCAGTAGGATATGCAGAATGTTTTTTTTTTCAATTTATTTTTGAGAACTGTTCCATCCGTATGAATTCAGCCTTGGAAAAATAAACCTTTATAGTCACCTCAAGGCATCCTCACAAAGCACTGTTGAAAAGTACTGACTGCTATGTAGCTGCAGCTGGGATGGTGCAGAGAGTGAGTAGGAGGCACAGCAGTGTGTGGCAGACCCCAGGCCATGCAAGGATTTGTACATAATTGATAGAACAAAGTAATTAGAATCTATGGTAGCACCTGTTTCTGTCCCTTGTAATGTATCACTACCTGACTGTTGCTACCCTGAAGCGTGGTTTTGACGGATGACGCGGTGACAGCTCTGATGTTCTGACGATCACTGTGCAGTTGTGTTTATCACTATTTAATGTTACGGTAATTGCTCCCCTTGTGGTGATTGGTACTGAGTGCCAGTGGCGCATTTCCATCTCACTCTGGTTAATGTTGCTGTGGTACGGTAGTTATTATCTGGTGATAGGCGACCTGCACCACAGTTAAGCTTTTACATTCAGGGTCATTGTTTTCACACTGCAACTTATGTGGATCCCAATCTTGTATACAATCTAGTAGGACACCTAATGCCCCTAACTTCATGTTATTGGCTAACATTGTTAGGAAATTGTTTCATTGAATGTATTTACATACAGGAATGTATAGTGTAGCAAAACATTCACTGATTAGTTTTTTCCTACAATAAACTTGCAGCTAACATTAATGTTAATTAATGTTTTTGTGGTCATGTTTTTATGAACTCAAAGCAATTTGAGCTGCACTAATCAATATTTTTGCATTAACAATTGAAAAAAGTACTACATATAATGTGAAAGGAGTCACTTGTAATGACAAAGCCACAGATAATTATCACCTAACCCCGATCTCCCCTCAGCTCTACAGAGGGTTTTACCATCTTTCAGCTTGTTGTTTTGATAGATTTAGTGAAAAAGCTTTGATAACCTAATGTATGCTTTTGCTCAGCACCCTACAACAGACAGACAAGGTCAGCGGCTAGCTGGTGACAATAGCTAGACGCTAACCTTGTCAGTAGGATAGTAGAATAGACTGGAGCCATAGACGGTATAAAATAAGTCGAGCCACCATTGGTTTGTGGACTAATACTTTGAACGAGTTTGGCATATTGGTAGTCGCCATATTGGTTATTTGGAACAAAAAGTGACCATTTGGACAAGAGGGTGGTGCTGGGTAGGGATACAAATGGCTACACCTGACAGTTTGCCATGGTAGCAACTTGTCAATCACAAGGTAGCCACACCCTAAAGCATACAATAGGTGCGTTTGAGATGACTGCAGCTGACTTTCACTGACTTGATAGTCTAACGTGAGCTGCAGGTGACTGCAAGGGCTTTGGAATACTGTATAAAAATGGCTCCACATAGATGAAGCCAATAGCGATGTCAGAAGCTTATGTCAAAATCTTTGGCTGTACTTCTGATTGATTTGTTCTTCTTTTCCCTGAATGGAAGCGGATGAATTTCATCTGCCTGGGAATGATGGGGAAATGAAGTCCATAGGTTGATGAATGTGGACCAGTCGCTGGGATGTGCAAACTCCAGCACGTGTTTAATTGTGAGCATGTTAATCAGTCATCTTCATAACAACTTTGTTGAAGAGGAATATGAAATTTATTTCCATGAGCATTGAACTTATAATCTTCAGACAATGAGTCCTGTGCCTCAATGACACTAAAAACAACTTGAAATTACTATTAAGAAACGTTCTTGCCAACCCTGTGTTAAACTACTGTTTATTATCTCGAGATCACGAGAAAATGATCCCGTTATCACGAGAAAACAACAGTCCTTATCTCGAGATCACGAGATAATTATCCCGTTACCACGAGTAAAATAAAGACATGAATGGGTGGCCGCTTAGGGCTTCTGTACCTAAGCCCACAAACAACTCTCATCCTATTACCTCTGTCTGACTTCCTGGACTGAAAAAAATGTTAATTAATGCAATCAAGGTACAATACATATGCTCAAAAACATATTTGGCAACGCAAATAGACACACTTGGATATAAGAGAATTTTGTAAGAAATAGGTTTGTTGAATTCACAGTGCCCCTTCCTTGCTCAAAATTCCTTTGCTCCAAATCCCTCTTTTTCTCTCATCCTGTTCCTATTGTTCTTGGATTTCCTGCTCTACTAAATGTGTTTCTCCTCTGTTGTCCTCTCTCTGTGTAGGTGAGCAGCAAAGGTTTGGTTTCCTTGTTACATGGCAGGATGCCAGGAGTGCAGAATGCCTCAGATAGCCTGGCACCAGACCAGATGCTTGTGGAAACCCTGGAGTCTTTCTGCGGCTCCTCTGAGCTCTTCTAGGTCTGCTTCATTTAGCTGTCTTCAGGACAGTGTCACAGTTCATGGGTTGTGACTGTTATATGTTGAACAGGCAACCTAAAGTCAAGTTTTAAACTGATAAAGTCAGGTCTGCCCTCACCCTGCCTCTCCATTCTCCCAACAGGGAATGCTGTGATTACACATGACTGCAACCGTGCAACTTAACTCGCTCCCGAGGGAGATGGAGTGATCAAGAGACAGAGGAGGAACGTAGCGGTCAGAGTACAGAGGTAGTGGGATGTGACAATAGCACGACAGCTCGGTGGCTGGATCTCGCCTGTGGATCCGGTTGAGGTTAGTGGCATGTTGACCCTTCGGCGCACCCTGGAAGCTTGATGGCTTGAAGGTTTGAGTTAGAAAACCTACAGAACAGTTTTCAATCACACAGAATCCTCTCGTTGAATAACCCTCTCAGTCCTCTGCTTCACCTTTCTCAAAGCTTTCGTCCTTTATCTCTGTCTGTCTCCTGCCGTTTATTTCCACAGTGGACGGACTGTTTTAGCACAGGGGAGTTTACTCCCGATACGTACACTGAAGCATGAACAGGACCTCAGGCAATGTTATGTAGCTATTGATTTTACTATGATTCTGATTAGAGGGCCCCCTGTTGTAATCGATAACCATACATCAGTGAACTGCACAGTGAAACTGATGCTCCCAGATAGTATCCCCTATTTGGTTTCCAATTAATCACGCTGTTGATTATTTTTAAGATTAAAAGGCAGTTGAGTGAGCACAAGATCCCTGGTATAAAAAACAGTTCACCTTGCGAGGCTCTCGACTGTCTAAATGCATTGGACACTCAATGCAACAACTACAGTCAATATCACCACTTAATCATCATGATTACATTTTATGGGCTGCTAGACATCGTACACTGTACGATAAGAGTTTGATGAAAGATATTCCTGTCATAGCGATGTCTTTCACTGAGTAATATTGCAATAAATGATGCTGCTGCTGGTTTGAAGGGTAGCAGTTGTGGGAATGAATGCTACAGTGCTGGAGGCCAGGCTGGATGTCTGATTTTGCATTAGGTATTATTACAAAGGTGTAATATGCTATTTATTAACCAAATCTATCTATCTATCTATCTATATATCTATTTCATATATTTCAATGTAATTCAAATATATTCTTCAATTATAGATATATAGATATTAATATAGATAAAAGCGGAAATAAATATTTTTATATGAACAATAGATCAAATGATCATATGATAATAAAACGCTGTTCACTTCAACATCAAGCCAGACAACATAGTGGAGCATGTAGTGGCTAAAAAGCTCCATATTTCCCTAAATAGTTGGTGGAGAACAAAACAGAGCTGAAAGAAAAGTGAATGCTGGACCTACATTCACCAGAGAGAAAACTTAAAAGGGATGGATTGCCATACACTTCGTTACAAACATTCATGGTCCCTACAGAATAAATTGTAACTTTAATGACCTTGTAACGTTTCATCTAGAGCCAAAATTTTAATTAAACCCAAAATGCAAAACTAATGATGTCCTGACAGCATCAGCTGTACTTTGTAGTGCAGATGTTAGCGTGCTAACCTGACAAACTTAGATGGCTACAATAGTATAGGGTAACCAGACATCCCCGTTTTCCAGAGACAGTCCCCGATTTTGGTTGCCTGTCCCCGTCTGGATCTGTCCCCAGAAATGTTAACTGTGTGTTAATCATAGACTGTTTACGGAGTTAACAGACCCAAAATCAGATTTTACATGGCCAGAAAGACTGGACAGTAGAGTATACAGGTGTCATGCCGAAAAGTGATCGTCGTAATCGTCGTAGTCATCATCGAAAACTGATTGCATGGTAAAGCTGTATTACCGTCTCCTTACGTCTACAGCTGCTTTTATCTGGATCAAAAAGACATAACATGCAAATAAACTTAATTTTATGTCCATGGTAATAGCAAAGGTATGTCTTTGTGATACTTTAATGCTTCTTTTAACGGAATAATCACAAATGTGGTCAAGTGCAGTTTATAGCGCAACCAGGCCTGACATTTATGTGATTATAGGCAATAATAGAAGCCTGTTGTTGCTGATGGAATACGTGTTTGGTAGACATATATGTCTAATATGCTTGTTTATATTTGGAAAACAGACTGTAGCCTATAATTAACATGACTTACTGCTGAGTTATATATAAAATAAAAACATGATCTCTTTTGCAATTATCCTTATGACTCTACATTATTTAACTTGATGTTTACCAACCAATCCAGTCCTTTTTACCTGTTGAAATACCTTTAAATGGCCAAAACATCACATAAAATGCAGTATTGTACTTGCCAGAAAGTGATTGCAGCCTGTACTTATTGACTGAAAGGTAGTTTCTGCTTCAAAATGACTTGATTTCATTCAGAAGAATTATATTTGACAGATTATAAAACCAAAATTGTCCCCCTTCTTATTTTATATATAATATATATTTTTTTAATGACATACTGACAACCAAACCAAAAATGTCCCCAGTTTTCATTTCAGAAATCTGGTCACCTTGCAATAAATATCAGCATGTTAGCATTGTCATTGCAAGCATGTTAGCATGCTGACATTAACAGAGCTGCTAGTTTGGCTTTCGACTCTTAGTTTTGTCAATGAAACAATTTGACTTCTGTCACCAAAGGGTGAGTTTTTAACTGCAGCCCACCTTTGAGGAATTTTCTCTTTCAACTCAAAAAATGTTTAAATCTGTCTTGTTAGAATTCAGATTGGCATATTAAGGCAGGTGTTATTGGAGAATCATAGCAAAGGCATTCTTATTTGAAAATAAGCTTGTTTAATTATGCGTATGAATCTTCATTAATATCAATTTATCCACATTTTTTTCTGATTATGCTAGAATTAGAGAGGTAGCATCTTGCCAAGCTGTATTGATATGAGCCTTTGAGACGGCCAATGCTATTTCACGGAGAATGGTTATTTTAATTGAGGCTCTGACAATAAATTACAGTCACTTTCACAATTACATACAGTTTTAACAATTTGTACAAAAAAATGGAAAACTCAATAAAAGTCAAATATTTCTTCAACAACTCCTCAGTAAGCCTTTGAAAGGCACTTATGCACCAACCTTTAATTTAGCAGGATACAGATAATATTAAATGCATATTATGCGTGTGATTAAGGAAGTAATTTCCTTTTAAATAGTCTGAATTGCAGTTTTATGCATAATCAACGTGCAAGTGTCATGCTGTTAGTGTTGAAGGTAAAACTCTACCTGTTTTTTATTCTCGGTGCACCTTCTATAACAAAGCTCTAAACTTGATCACCAACTTAAAAGCCAGGTGTGAGCCAGAGTGTGTTTAGCTCATACATGTTCTGCATAATATAGACCTGCTCAATCAACAGCATTTTTGTGATTTGATGTTGAGAGGAGGATTGTGAAGAGGTGGGGGTCTGTGTAAAATCTCTGCCAAATGGTACAGAAGTAATTTGGCTATTGACTCTCTGTTGACACTCAGAGATGCTGACATAATGGAATGGCTTACTGTGAACTCCCACCTTGATTAGTATGTGTAATTATAAATATGCTGCTGTAAGCTTAAAATCACGGTGAAAGGAGGCGTTAAGGACAGTGACTATCTCTCTTTGACATTGAATGGCCTGTAATTGCCTCTACCATGCGATCAATGGCTGCTCAGCATTTGGCATCTGTATGAATCAGCCCGTCTGGATTATTTGGGGAGATTTGGGCCAAGTTGTAGCAGTTATGTTTTATTTCAATAACTTATAACAAGCAGGAATACCTGAAAAATTCCTCAATCACTGCAGACAGTCTATAGACGTTTTAAAGCCAAACCTTAACAATTTTTTGATATTAAAACAACAAGAAATAACAAATAAATGGGCAACATAAAAATAATAATAATAATAATATATATATATATATCAAATTAAGATTCTATGTGTGGGTGTCTAAGGATCTATCTAGGCTATGTCAGTCCAATAATGGCTCATGCTGAAAGACATGTATGTGTGGGTACATGGTTGGCATGTTGAGAATGAAAATAAGCTTCAAGAACAATCATATTCCATTTAGTTTGACATGGTGGACGACAGCCAGTGCTGAGTGAGGGACGCCCCATGATACCCTGACACATGTCAGAGTTTGCTCAGCATGACACTTTTCCCTCCTCCCTGACACTGTATGTTCCTACCAATTCCTCCCCACTGTCAATTTCCCACCTCCCCATCTGCGGTTGACAAAATTGTAGTGTAGCTACCTGTAAACTAGATTGTCTGGTCTGGCTTATAAAAATCATTTTTGACATTTTTGGGATGTTTTGCTGTGGGTGTGATGATGAGCACTGAGCCTAGTTGTAGTTATTAAGTGCGTATCCGTCACAAATATGATGGAAAGCTGTAAGATTTTAAAGAACAGTACAGACATCAGCATTAGATATTGTATTGTATTGTATTGTTGTCTGTGCTCATCTCTGCTCCTTGCTCGGTGGATGCAGCAGCCCGGAAGCCATTTTTAAGGTCGTTTAAGGACAGGAGTGACAAAGGAGACTAACATAACACACTTTTACTGTTTTATTTTATTTTATTTTATTTATTTGATGAACCATATGAATTGAATTTACAACACACACACACACACACGCTTACGGTTTTATTTCAACACACAAACACACTTTTACTATTTTCTTTATTTAATTAACTGTATAAAATGAATTGTTCTTTTGTATTATATTTTAAGCGCTGGCAATATTGTTGTTTGACATTGATGTCAATAAAGCTGAATTGAATTGAATTGACTAACAAAACACTTCATACTTATCTAGTCATCAATCTAAACACAGCAGCCCACATGTCCTTTTCCCCCCACTAATTTCCTCTGGCGCTTTCTGGGGATCTCCAGGGAGATGTACTGCTGTGTTTCCTTGGTCTCCTCCCAGCAAGCATTTTGTGGTCCACCTCCTCATTGAGCTCCTCAGCCTGTCACAAATCACTAAGGCAGGCCACCTTGCAAAGCAACCATATTTCAACTTCCTCTATCTCATTCACAGGTGAGCAACGGTGATGGAAAACTGTGCTTTATGGTTCAGCTCTTTCTCCGGACCTTTGTGGCACGTTACTGCAACACTGCTAAAACCTAAGTGGTGGTCAATCTATTGATCCCCTCTACCATAACTTGTCAAAACACACCATCACAGAATGAAACTGCTGACGAGTTTCAAAAGGAGTCTCTTCAGATATCCAGGCAATATATATATATATCCTTCAAGAGCAAATAACCATACACAAAAAAACATATTACATTTTTTTTTATTTATTCCAGTCATTGCCCGCCCACACCTGTTACTGATTACAATTATTGTCAAAGATGGTATTTTACACCTGCCGTCAAACGTCTGTAGTCTATACTGTGCTGTGTTTTTAAAGTCTACTTGCTAATGAGCTTATTTAATTACTTTAATTTGTAGAACTGGTTTTGTTTAATATGCCATGCTGATTATGAAGAGACGTTTTGCAGCTCAAGTGCCTCTTAAAATAGGAACCACCACCCCTGACTACCAATAAAAAAGGAAATGTTCTCACACAATGATTGAAACAATTGTCCTGCAGGTGAACTTTTTTCAAAGTGAAACAACAGGAGTTTTTAAACAGGGAATCACTAGCAGGATATTAATTAAGCTTTTGAATGAACGTTTACTTCTACCAATGTTGTAGTCATGTACTGTAGTGCTAGCTTGTGAGGTACTGGTGACATATTTCAGCAGCAGCATTTAACTAGTGGAGAGCAAAATCTTGGCAGCCTAATTAATGGCACAAGCAAGTCAAAAAAGCAAGAGGGGCTGGCTGTTTAATTATGATCAACATCATGTCTGTGATTGCCAAACTGAGGAGGAGGAAGGGTTAGCAGGCAAGCAGGAGGAGGAGAGTGTCAATATTTAATAGTGTTGGCTCTTTCAAATTGATTGAAATTCCCTTTCATGAACACAGGGGAGTACATAATCATATACCCTAGCCTTTCTGACAGTTGCCTTCTGCTCTCTTTACAGTCTTCTCTGTCTTGGCCTTCAAAATAACTGTGATGTTTTTGTCTGCCTGCTATTATCGGTAGTGTTTTTGTGTCTTTTTCTGCTTTTTTGTGTGTTGCACTGTTTTTGACCCTGCATGCACTGTGTCTGTTATCTGCCTTTGAATTCCATTAGCACAGTGACATAGAGGTGATTACAGCCAGCCCAGGTCTTTTAATACAGATTAGACGTCATCTGTGATGCCTTTCAAATGCCTGCCATCACACCATCCCTCAAGTTATTGTCTGGGAGCCTTTCCCTTGAGGTGTTGATATGGCCTGCTGTATGCTCCTGTAATGCTATCTGTATTCTGTGCACTTTACCTTGGTGAATATCAGTATTTGACACAACTAATAAGGCCTTTCATTTTGATGGAATTCTCTCTACGTGCAGCCATGCTGGCTGAAGCCTGTGTTTTCTCTTAGTGAGACAGAGCTGTTTGCTTGGGCTGTGGGTGGAGCTGAGAGACAGATTGCTTCAAACAAAAGTGTTGTGTTTGGCAGGCCCTGCCAGCACTCTCTGCCACTTTCCATTCCTAAAGGTTATAAAATGTACTGCTTGCAACATCCACTGGATGAGAATGTGAGAAGGTAAAATAATTACGTTGCAAAATTATCATTTCCATGCATGATTTCCCGGTGATACAATTCAATTACATTGACAAGCAACCCTTTCAGAAACAACTGAAGCCTGATTTTAATTGAACAGCGAGTCAGCTCTTATTTCCACTAATTTGATTGTCACACTCCTGAATTGTGTTTGATGCTTGCACAAAACAAAGCCAATCCGATAATCATTTGCAGTGTGATGCTGTACTTATTTTGATTTTAAGGAATACATCAGATTTGTCGTGAAGGTAAGAGATGCTGTCATTCCAAATCAGGCCAAGCCAGTGGAGCATCCAACACGAGGATGGGAAAAGCTGGAAAAGGACTTAATGGTTTTGTCTTTCCACATCTCACCATGTGTCTGCCTATATGCAATTAAGTGTCCTCTGGTGCCGACATCCATTACTATGTCAATGTACCTTTAGTGACTTGAGGTGAAAGCATTTACATTAATGTGCACACATTATCTATCCATGAAGCTTTCATGTGTCCTGTCAAGTAAGAGAAGAGGGGTAAAAAAGGATTACTCGTCCTTTGTTTGTTATTCTGTTATTTTCCAGTTGGTGCTGTCCTACCAGGAAGGTGAGGATGATGTTGCACCAACTCACCTGCTTCTGTCACCTGACACAGCTGCAACTGACCCTCACTGCAAGGGGCCCCGGGACAGAGACAAAACATCACCGCCCAACTGATAGCAATAATGAAACCTGGCAGCCACAAAAGCTTCTGATGAAATGATAAAGTAGCTGTAAAATACAACATTTTCCTACATTTGTCTGTAGCCTATTGCTTTAACTAAGTTTATTGTCTACAAAATGTTGTTGAGGACGAGTTCTGGCAAAAATCTGGCATAATGTAACTATTAACGTGCACAACAACAATAACAAAACATAGCTTTGGCTTTACTATGCTTCTGGGTCACTTTTGTGTTCATCCATTCCTGTTCAAAATAAATTACAACCAAGTGACAGAACCTGCAGTTATGTTTGCACCCACCATCTGTCAAGCCAAGCTGCAAAACTTTGTCAACTTCTGAGAACAACGTCCTAAAAAAATCCAAATGGAACTTCTGCAATCTGTTCACAGGTATCAAGTAAATCTGCGCTGTTTTGTTTCTCTCAATTTTATTAGTTGTTTTGCACCATCCACTTTTTTCTATATCTTCCCCCATTGAAGTGTAAAGTGCTCCACAAAAAAGCAATGGTTTTACACATAGGAGACATGAATTGATTTTACAAATAGATATTTTGAATAAACAGTGTGCCCCGTTAGTGACAAAGACCTTTAGCACACAGTTTAGCAAGGTTGTTAACTCTGAGAGGTTTTATCCCTCTACCACACACACCATTACCATATATTTTGTGACGTGTGAATTAATTTTGCTGGGCCACTGTGACCAGGCCTTTGCCCAGGAAAACCAGTAAGCTTTCTACATTTATGTGAAACAGAAATTAACAAAGGAAACAAGAAAAAAGTAAAGGTCATGCTCAGATTGTCCTTCAACCATACCTTCAGGTGCAAGACAAACGTGGGTAGATTGATGGCTTTTCTGAATAAAAAATGTCACTACCCTTCCATGAGAGATATGCTGACATTTGAACAACGTTTTCTTGCTAAATGTTCTGGATATTTGGTAAATTTATTGATTTTAGGTCAGTGAATCTAAATGCGGATTAAATGCATGCGGATTAATGAAAAACAGCCCTTTACAGTAAAGTGTGTGCAGGAGGGAACAGGAGCGTGTGTGTGATTGTTGCGTGTGTGTGGTTTGGGGGAAAGGTGTTGCTGTAGCTGCATACAGTTGTCAGCTTTTTAGTGTTTGTAGCCCACTGGGTGAACATGCAGCACTGTAATTAATTTCATGTCGCTACAGTCTGTGTCTCTGTGCTTTTCTGTAGAAACAAATGGCTTACAAAGGATGTAAACCTGTGAGGTGATGGCAAATAGTGTGTGTTCGCTAATTCAATGTCGGTTAGATTTGTGTGTTAGTTCCTTCTTAATGATATGACTTTGCAGTGACTTTTTTGCCGTACGAATATTTGGAATATTTCAGTTTGGTTCTCTTAGCTGGCTATAGGTTGCAAAGGCCCTCTGTTCTGTGTCATTAGTTTTATGTACCACTCTCTGATGCTGTACTCTTATGTATCTGGAAGTGTGGGTGTGTGGGGTAGTTGCCTATGTTTTTGTGTTGTTGAGCAGAGAAGAAAATAATTGCAACGTTTGTGCTGCAAAGAGAAACTAAGCGTGCATAACAGGATTTGGCAAGAATTCATACTGCAGAAAATCGGAACACATTTTCCAGCACGCATGTTGGTTTGCTTTCCTTTAAAACATTAAGAAGAATGTGTTCACATTTGCGTACTGAAGCAATGCATATTTGATGTCTGCTCCTGTCACCTCACATTTAATTGGTGGACGGCACAGTGGAGCAAGATTAAAAGGATAAGACCTTTTCAGAGTTATGTTAAACTTTCAGAGCAGGAGAACAAATCCCACTGCATTGACAGACATTTCTTTGACATTTTGTATCATGACTGAGGATATTATTCGTGTGTGACTCTGAATTGGACAAAGATACTTGCCAAGAAGATCATCTACTAATCTGAAAACACAGTGCATTTTATTGAGGATGCCAAATAATTTCTGATTTGATTAAGCCCAGTGTTTTGCTGACATGCATTAGCGTGCTCCTGTTTTTGTTGGTATGGCTGAGAAAGTGACTACACGGATTAATGGGCTTTAGTGCTGCAGGGGACCAGCAGCACTAAAGCACAGGCTCATTCTCCCCCCAGGTGGTGCCGCAGCCTGTGGTGGCAGAGAAGTGAGGGCCATGACCACAACCTTTCAGTTGGTGCTACCCCAACAGGAGAGATGAGAATTGAGATAAAAGGGCACCCCCAGCCCCTGCCTGCCCCTACTGTTGTCTGCAGGTGCACTGTTAGTGGGGCACCAACAGTAACACCCAGGTGATAAGGCTGAGAGAGAAAGTAATTCAAACAGAACAGAGACATAGGGCCTCCATCTGGAACAGCTGTTCACAGTGTTGTACTCTTTGTTCCTTTACTGTACAGAATTACTCATTATAAAATTGACCCATACCCACGCAAAGATTTTTAAATACAAGAAAACTGATAAAATGCAACAAACATAATATAATCAAGATTGTAAATGATAAAGTTGCACTAAAGCACAACTATGTAAGGCATAGCAAAGCAGATGCACTATAGACATGAAAAATAATCTACATTCTTTACACTTCTTGCACACATTTCTGGGAATATAGCAGGGTTTGGGTATAATTAGCACAATTTCGATGATGGGCTGAAACTGCTCGAATGTTTTTCTAAAAAACACAGCCGCTAAATTTGCTACCACAGAGAAACATTGGGCCTTGGCTTGTTGCAATACTATATTTACCACCGTGATTCAACAAGCAACACGGCCATGTAGCCATTTAAGCCCGATGTACTGCCAAGCAGACAGCAGCTGGAGAGCTGTACAGGCAACATTTGGCATTCACAGGACATTCACTACAAAATAACTTAGCTTAGCCAGATGGATAATTGATGAGGAACCTGGTAATAGGTAAGAAAGTGATGTGTTTGATGACATACAGAACCTAAATGTGTACTCCGAGGACAGAAGAGGCGGCTGTAAGTTACCTGACTGCTGTTATTTCAGGCCTGGATGGAGGGCAGAATAATTTGTCCATTTCATGGGCAAATGGAAACCAGAGTGACAGAGTATTCACTTAACTTCATCTTCTCTTAGCTGTTATGTGCCTAATCCTATCCCAGATCCTTTGTTGATGTCTATAATAAAACAGGTACAAATGCTGTACAGTGCCATGGTGCACTCATGATGATGAGTATTCAGCTCATTTGGAACTTATATATAATACCACAATGAAAAACACTCGATTATAAGTAAAAGTCTTGACAAGTATTGTCAGCAAATTGTATATCAAATATCATGCTCATTATGCAGCAGACTGCAGACATAGTGGTACATTGTTGTTGTTACTAATGTATTCATGTTCAAGAGGTATTTTGACATTGTAGCTGTTTGAGGTGGAACTACTTTCAAATATTTAACATACTAGTTTAGTGTTAATCAATGCATCATGTTTTATATGGTTATTATAGTTTTTAGCATGCTAAGTAAGTTGTTTCTAGCAAAAACTACAATATTTCTCTCTTAAATGTAGTAAACTACAAGTATAACATGGCATAAAATAGATGTCTCGGTTAATCTGGTCTGATGTGTACATTAAAATAAGCAAAAACTCATATCTACTAAATGTAGAGCACATAGGAGCAAAAGTTTTTTTCTTTAGACCAATGACAGAGCCTCCTGCTTTTCAGGATTATGGCTTACCATGTTTACTGCCTTGAGCTCCAGCTTACGTAAGTAAACACTTCTCATATACTGCAGTCACACTTGCCCCCTCCCACCAGCCCTCCCACCACCACCACAGACACATACACACACACACACACACACACACACACA
This sequence comes from Micropterus salmoides, assembly GCF_014851395.1. Taxonomy (NCBI): domain Eukaryota; kingdom Metazoa; phylum Chordata; class Actinopteri; order Centrarchiformes; family Centrarchidae; genus Micropterus; species Micropterus salmoides. The sequence goes on from NW_024044570.1 coordinate 23,281,049, forward strand.
CCCATAAGCCAAAAATATTTCATAGCTGATGATCATTTTAATATTTCCAAAGATAATTTGTCAGATGTTAAGCAATGACAGAGATCATAAAAATACCCAAGAGATACACTGATGCCAAATGAAAGAACACATTTGCTTTGTGCACAGACAGACAGACTACTATAAGGTGCAAACAGTACTGTGGAGTGCACAGCCAGCGGTCAAAGCATATCATGTTATTTGTAATACTCTTGCTGAGAAAGTTTTCTCCTGGCCTATTTAAGATAGGGATTAAAAACAATTGGTTGCCATTAATATTTTATAATTTTACCCTTGCCAAATATGCCTCTGTGAACTGCTTGCACCCTGGGTTTAATCAGTGAAGGTGGTGGGAATTTGTTTCCCTCTGGCAGGAAGGTCAGCATATTTCTCCTCCTGTGGGTGTCACTGTTACCACATCTGAAGCACTGAGCCTCATCCAATGGTCCCACCGCACTAATGAGTTATGGTGGTGGCTGCACACAGACCACCAAATTTCTGCAACACTGAACACACGCACAAATTCAGACACACTGCCTGGACACATATACACGCTCACCATACATGTGTGAGCATACCGCAGTTAGGACTGTGGCAGGGAGCAGGGAGCCCTACACTCGATGTCTGAGAGTCTGTTAAGGCGGAACTTCAGCTTTGCTTTCACTTCTTAGACAAACAGGGGGAGACAACCAAGCAATTGGTCTAAAATAGCTGCAATAGTAAGTACATTTCATAGCTTTGAAGATAGAGGAGAAGTCCTGCTGGTCTAAGTCAGCTTTGCATTATTGTCATAAAGGACATTTCTGGCCTGTCATGTTACCCAAAGCTGTAGATAAATGGACTGTGATGGCTATGATTCACGGATACGTCCGTTTACTCTTGTTGATATTTATGTGAACATACATATCTTTTAGCGCAGGCAGCTGTGATGCATGTTGGAATGTAATGATGCGGTTATAAAAACATATGATAGTAAGGCATCATGTCAGTGTATGAATACACACAGAGAGAAAGAGAAATACAGAGAGAGAAACATGGTTCAGTATGCAGGCTTTGGATCTCTAGACCAATATTACCCCTACTGTCCCTTTGTGGCAGACAGTCACCTTGCCAACACTCAGGACGGCACCACCTGTCAGGGCTTGCCTTGGGCCCCAGACAGAGCCCTCTGTGGTCGAGACTGGATTTTGTGGTGGATCAGTGGGATTTACGGGGACAAACAGACTGCCACTGTAAACTTCCATGTATGCTGCGGAAAACTCAATTTGGTTGTACTGCTCCTCATCTCTATGTTACCTGCTTGAATCCTGACAAGGACAGGGACAGCAGGGAGACGGCAGAAAAGCAACAGAGGGAGGGTATTCTAAGTCCACGTCTGTAGTGATTTTATTCAGCACTGTCTAGGTAGTAAAAATAGCCATTTCTTTGCTGGTGCCAGATGATTTATAAGGTAGGATTTTAATGAGATATGAACTTGATTTTTTATTGCAGCTTGTATTATGTCTAATGAAGCTGACCTTTACATACGAAGCATAAGGTTTGGTCATTAACATGGATCAAAGGAGATTAGAAGGCAATTGCTGCAGTGACATATGAGACAACCTTTTCTTAACCTTGTGCAGCTATGCATGACTGTAGACTCAGAATCAGTACTCTTGATATCTGGGGTCCCAACAGTAACCAATGTCTTCTCAACTGAACTTGGTTAAAACAATACTAGGCGGTACTGAAGACAGTGGTACTTAAACGTGCCTACAATGACAAAGCTAACACGCTAAAGTGTTTAGCAGGTATAATGTTTACCATAACTATTTTCACTATCTTAGTTTAGCATGTTAGCATGCTAACATTTCAGCATTAAAGACAAAGGACAGCTGAGGCTGTTGGGAATGTCAGTTGTTTTGCAGGGATTTGCTTGTAAACCAAAGTATTAAGTGAAATTAAAATTTTGAACTAATGATGGTTTTAAATGAAAAGTAAAGGGATCGCCAATTAATTTAGAGGAGCCATGAATGTCTGTACCAGGTTTTACAGCAATCCATTCAGTAGCTGTTGAGACATCTCATTCGAAACCACAAATGTCAGCCTCATGATGGCGCTAGAGGAAAATTCAGTTCACCAGGGACAGGGATTTCATTGCAGACAATTTAGTAGCTGTTGACATATATATCAATGTGGCGGACCAACCGACAGACCAGCCTTGCCATCCCCAGAGGCACGTCACTTGCATGGCAAAAAAGCACACAAATAGTATCATATGGTCAACAGTGATTTTACAAATATCCACTCATCATTGGATTAAAATGTCAGTGAAAGGAATATAAATGCCACAGATGAGACACGGCGAAACAAACAAACAAACAAACAAGGAAAAAAATTATATTGCTGCTTTAATTTTTTTGCAATGGACATGTTTTAGATACCACACATTTCCCCTATTGATTCACACCCCCCCCCCCCCCCCCCAACCATTTAATAAAGTGATTCATGGGAAATTAAATGATTGACTGCAACTGTGACATGGCTGTGTTACTGCCCAATAACACATGACATCCAGTAACCTTCTGCATTACAAAACAGCATGGCTGCCTTAAAATTTGGCAATTCAGCATTGTCTCCTTCCACACCAGGGAGTCAGTCTAATGTGACATTGTTGTATGTTTGTAACATGTTTTCTCTCGGTGGGGGCTGACTTGAAAGCGTAAATCTTTGGCCTCTCTCCCTGGTGGCTCTCTGCAGGCTCAGGACAATCAGCACTTAGTTTCTATCGAGCAAAATGAGCAGCTAGGGATCTTTGACATGATGCTGAGGATCCTCTAGGTTCACTCACCCTCCTCTTCCCTGGGAGGCCTCACACAGGCACAGTGCAAGGCACAAAGGAATGAAATGTATGGTGCGTTTGGAGGTCAACCATTCCCTTCATTTTTAATAACCGTCTGGCGTCTGGGTATCTCAAATTTAAAATATTTATGAAGCCTGTATCTGTTGTAGACAGGATATAAAATGCAATAAATGCTACTATATTTCCTCTGGACTAATTAGCCCTAGAGTCATGGCTATCAGTGTGACCCTGGTGAATGAGACTTCCAGTTCTGGCCAGTGTGCTGAGGACAAAAGGAAATTGTGAAAGGCATGGCTCCTTGCATAATGGCCCCCTCAGAAGCCCTACTCAGCACATGCCCTCATGGTGGCTTACAGAGAAAGTGAAAAAAAGCAATTTTGTGTTTGGTTTACGGTTGGAGTCTAAGGGCTGAGTGATATGTATCACCAGAGGAACATTTTGTGCTCTGAAACCTCATAGCGGCTGTAGCAGACAGGAAATGAGACAGGGTTTTTCATTTCCCTGTTGCTATCTTCACTCACAAACTAAATAAGGACCCCTTTGCCACCGGGCCCGATTACATCTACCTACTATTCACATTGCAAAAGGAAGACGGCAGTTCTGTAATCAGGCATGTAATCTACATCAAGAATTTCATATTCATGGCAAATGCTAAATAGCAACAGGGTCAAGAACTTGGGGGGGGTGCTGGTGGGATGTGAGAAGGATGCAGTGGTTGACACGTCAGTAAGCTGTGATCATGCATGCTGAATGATGGATAGATGTCGTTGCTGATGTAACAAGCAAAGCTGTCTGATTTTATCACCTTATGATGTTGTTGCGGCCGGTGGAGAGACAAATTGCACATCTCTCATTCTCAAGTAATTTCCCGCTTTCTCTGCTAGCACCTTCTCTGTTTTCCTTTTTTAAATTTAAATCAATGCATGCATCTATGTTCTCCATGCATCATAATTTTTTTAAGCATACAAGCAGCGCAAGCAGCTTTTTATGTGGGAGGTAGTACCTTTACATTAAAACCTGTGCCTGCCAAGTGCTGTGCAGTCATTTCATATTTACTCCACCTCTGTGTTCCTTAATTTTTGCTGGTTTTTCCTTCCACTTGCTGTTAATAACTGCAGAATTTTTCTCCCAAGATGCCTCCCACATGCCCTCTCCCATTTGTCTCTCTGATTAATATAAAACCTGCTCCCCCTTGCCCCACTATTTCATTGAAAAACCAAAACAATTGGTGGCTATTTGATTGGCCTTGGCCTTCACGGATGCTTGGGGAATTGAGGAGAAAACGCAAAAGCATTTGATCTATTCATCCATCCGCATGGAAATCAATGGGCTCTGTCTCTCAGACACACCCCCATTGTCCACGCTCACTTTTTTACCACAGGAATTCTGCCCACTATCTGAGTCAGCTGCACACGTGTAAAGCGGACAACAGCAGGGGCGTTGAGTCCCACTGTTAAAACAAACACGGTCATCTGCATCAATTCAAATGATATGATAACGCATTTAAAGATAAAAGACTATTATTTCTTAGAAAATCCCCTCTCTCAGAAATACTGCTTTGAAACCAAGATTAGAACAATTTGTGTATGAGGAGGAGGGACCGACAGATAGATTGGCAGCTGTTTTGCAGAGCTTATTTACAGTAGGTATGCAGTATAGCTGCATGCTGCACACTGCATGCTTTTGTTTCTCTCCGAATGAGACTAGTGGCTTTGCTCCTGGCTTTATTGGCTGCTTGTTAACCTTTTAGATGGCAATGAAAAGGTTTCTCTCCTCATTGTTTTTCTCCCCTCTGATTTATAAGTTTACTCTCCTGTATGCGTTTACTGTACATGCAGTCTGCTTGTGCTATAAGGTATATCAAAAGCAGGTGACTATCACCTCGTCATAGCAAAAGATGCTGTACTATTGCTTAGCAGTATATTTTATCAATGATATTTTGAAAGATATATTATGCAACAGCATATAAAAGAAGTATAGTGGTCGTATTTGCACTTAAAGTTCCCTAAATAACTCTTGATCCAGCACTATACAGTAGGTTAATACATAATGATTAGATCCGAAATATGTCTTAATCTGCATACTGACCACTTTCTTAATGAGTAGCAGGTGTGTTCCTGATTAACTCTGAATAGGCCACAGAGCAGCACAAAACTAATTCTATCCATGAAAAACGAGTTAATTGTTTGATGATGATCAAGTGCTTCATACTGATAATTTACTTAACAAACCAAACTAACAAGTAGGTAGTGAGTTTCTACCGATATGTCCTTAAAGCTGCTATGATAAACATTTTTGTATTAACAATCAAATGACTATATGTATGTAAAACTCTAATTTAAGCTGTGTTTAGACTTTAACTGTCTAAACAGCTCCGGAGTAATTTTAATTACCTGTTAATATAGTAATCATTAAATGACCCTCCTGCTAGTGAGCTGCTCTAATGCAATTTGAAGATCCCATTACAGTATTTCCCAGGTGCACATATACCACGTAAAAAAAGTTATAATTTTATATAATTTTTTTCTAACCTAATTTGTGTTGCTGCTTCAGGACAACTGACGTGACAGGGTCTGGCCCCGGCTTGTAACACATAGGACGTACAAACCTCCCAGAACATTGGCATCAGGACACATTCTGAAGGAAAAGAGGGACGCAAAGTGAAATGCTGATTGAAAGAGGAGAAAATCAATCAAGCAAGCCTGTCTGATTGACAGCTTGCCAAGGTGTTTTCTGTGGAGGTGTCAAGAACAGCACAATTGCTCTCCCCCGTCTTCCCTCTATCTTTCTGTTTCCCTCTCTCTCTCTGTCTCATCCATCACTTGCCTCTTCACCCATCATCATACTGTCGTCTCCTCCTAAATGTCTCACCAAACTCCCCCAGTATCTCTCTCACTTTTCACTCCATTGTTCCTCCTCTTCAACTATCCCTCGCACACCCTTCCATTTTCTCGCTCCCTCATTTTCTTCACAGAGATGCATTCATTGCCATCCATTTAAGGTTGCAGACTGACACTCCTTTAATCTTGTTGTTCTGTAACCTTCAGAGGGAAAGAAAGAGCTGCTCCACTTGTGTTACCTTTAAACAACTACACCGATTCATCCCTTAAACCCACACTTTCTCATTACTCAACTCCAGTGAAGTACCTGTTTAGTGTTATTTGTTTTCATTATACTCGCAGATACATTACAGTGGCAGGATGGACAAGATGACACAGTGCAGGGAAAAGGCAATAGGTCGCCACTGTAGATACGCATGGGGACCCAGCCCAGCACCAAAGAACATGACGTGCATGCAGGATAACTGAAATACACAGGGTGTGGCCACATTAATGGCAACATGTCTATAAAGGCACTGCAAAAAGTGTGAGCAGCTTTTTCTTGTATGATTTTGGTTCATTCATCTCCTAAAGGGCAAAGTGTTGCAATCACTTCTAACATTTCACTTACTATTTTCACTAACTATTTGAATGATTATCTGAACTCTCTATCTTTGTAAAGGTGGCGGGGAAACAGGTCTTGGGCACTCTTTCAGATTTTCATATCACTTCAGGTGGAGCCATCATAGAGACACATTTTAATTCTGAAAGTCCCATTTGTTGATGATAAAGGATTGATTCTTCTTCAGGTGTTATAAGATAGGTGTTATTTTTTAAATTAATTTTATTTGTGTATGTTAATTGCATTTTAGTATTGATAAAAGTTTCCCTTATTCCATACAGGAAACACAATACCACACAAAATTGCAAACTTGCAGTAGGCTACAAGATTTTCTCGCTAAAATATCTTAATTTTGTGAATATAAGAGAAAACAAGGAAATCTTTATAGTATAAATCTGTATTTAAACACAGCAGTGCTTTATACTAAATGTTAAGCTTGGCATTATAACATGCTTTCAAGGACAAAGCATGCTGATGTTTAGCAGGTACAGAATACTTAGCACTAGAGGAAAAGTCAGGAAATCAAAAAAAGTCATTAGTGTTATTCTTGTGTTGACCGTTTTGACATTTAACCACGACCATGATCTCTCCCTAACTTTAACCAAGTGTTTAAGAAGGCTAAATCTACCAACATGCAGGGTGAAGCTGCTACGATGGCATCAAAGTTCTTTTATGCTTTGTAAGCTAAATCCCATCCGTGTCTGATTTTCGATCAACCCAAAAGGACTCATGTCACTTCACTACTCAGCAACCTCCACTTGCTACACATGGCTTCTGAAATCAAATTCAAGTCACTAATGTTTGCATACAGAGTGACTACTGGGTCTGCATGCATCTACCTAAAGTCCATGATACAGTTCCTTCTCGGCCACAACAAACACCATCGGGCTCTGCCATCCCTACACACAAAGCAATCTCAGTCCCAGCTGTTCTCATCTGTGACACCACAATGGCGGAACAAGCTACCACATGCCATCAGAGCAGGGCCGTCCCTCTCTAACTTCAAGAAACTCTTGAAAACTCGTTTCTGAGTAACACCTTGAACCCCTAACCTCTATAATGCACTTCCTGTGCTCTTCTTCTTCTATCTCCTTACAATTCTCTTGTACTGATTGCACTATTCGTTACCTCTTACTTCTTCCCCTAAGTATTTATCCCATTGATGCCATATGCTCTAATAGCTCTTACTAGTGTTTATTGCAGCTTTCTCTGTAACGTTGTTTGTGTTGAGTCATCACCTTTCTTCTATTTTTTACTGTGCATTCTTAGCATTTTCATACAATTTTACACTAGTTTGAACAAAATGGTAAGACATCTTCTACCTGTCAGAGCTCCACAAAGACATTTTTATTACTGATGGTATGATTTGTCCAGTAATGGTATGATTGCCATCCACTCCACATCAACATCAATTTACAGCCATTTTAAACAATTTTGGCTGTCTAACTACTGTAAAATTGAGTGTAATATTACTAATGCACACTATGGTGACTGAAAAGGGTGCATGTTTTTCCCTTCAAGTTTTTCTCAGTCTTTGAAAATTTGCTAAAGTAAGTTAAAGCAGCTGCTTTGTGTCAGTTACCTCCATAAGAGACTGCACTGTGAGAAGGGATGGGAATCTGGGAATCAAGCCCTGCTGAAATGACTTGTCAGTCAGTCTGCACTTCTGTATTAAAACTGCAGAGAAGACATATTGACTCAACCATCCCTGAGTGCCCTTGCTGGCTGGCTTGTAGACAGAGGGAGCCTTGATGCTAATTATAATGGGAAGACAAAGTCTCCCCAGCGGGCAAGTAAAGAGAAATATAGTAAGATCTCCAAAATGATGAATCATGTCTCTCAGTTCCGCAGCTACAAAGAGTTCATTATTTTCTCACTCACATGCTAATAATAAAGTAATTTGGTACTAAAATTATGAATTGTATTTGTTAAACAACACCAGCTCGAACAAAGTATTCTTTAGGGCAGAGGACGAAGTGTGTTTTGTCTGATGATACTGGAGCACTATAGCAGACACACTTGAACATACTTGTAATGCATTATACATGTTGTATGTTTGTATTGAGAAAGATTAAACTTTGTCTTTTCATTCTTTCTTCCAATTGAATGAATTTAAATCATCAAAAGTTTTAATTTACTAATCATGGGATTTGATATTTGCCTGTATTGAAAAAAGATTTACCTTAAAACCTAAAACCCTAACTACTTTAAGAGGACAAACCACGTGTCCTTTCTGTGCCAGGAGGCCATAAGCCTAGTTTAAATGGTAGTTTATGCTCTAGATATTTCAGCCAGGCACAGTGACTTTCCAGGTTGCCAAGTGTTGGTGCACATAACTCCTCCTAAAAACACAAATTTTTACACTTCTGTCTGTGCACGGATTAAACCAACAAGATACAACATGTGTGCTTTAGAGGTGCTGGTTGGCATATTTGTGAACAGACAGAGCCGGTCTAGCTGTTTCCCCGTTTTCAGTCTTCAGCTAAGCTAACCGCTTCCTAGCTCTAACTCTGTACTTTACATACAGACATAAGAGTGATATTGATCTTCTCATCTAACTCTCAGCAAGAAATCAGATAAGCAAAATGTCAAACTGTTCATTCAGTAACATCAAATTTATGATGTGAGTCTTTTAATCACTATGCAACACAGTTTTGATGACTTTATCAAAAACACGAAGTGTAAAGTGGATCCAAGGGGGACCTCACACTCCACCTCAGTAGCTCCTTTTGATAAATTTGCCTTGAAATTGTGGTTATAGAAACAAATGTCAGGCATCTAGAGGTAGGATAACTCTGGGGATGGTAGCTCTCATCATACCTAGGAATGTTTCTATAAATCAGTTACTAGAATCTTCAGATATTTCCAACAAATAAGTCTGCTGATCATTCTACCTGATTTGGTGGAGCAGAAAATGTGAGCTAATGTTTAATTTGTAAGCTGCCAAACATTACCCTATTTGGAAAAAATGTCACATTCACTATATCAGTGCAATCTTACTCAACTAACAATTGAAATCTTCAATGCAAAGTGTCTTGAAATTACACATTTTATACTATGCAATCTTTAATATAAGGTGAATGTAATGATTTATTCAAAGATAAATCATTTCATTTTAATGTTGTGGCTATCAGAAAACCTGATGCTGTTTGGTGTTGGTGAGATGATGGTAATACATGAGCATTTTAACACAAAATCTTACAAAACACAACTAAATATCAATTTGCTTAATACATAAAAATGCTGATAGTTTAGTAATAACTAGGGGTGTAATGATACACAAAAATCACGGTTTGGTATGTACCTTGGTTATGAAGTCACGGTTTGGTTTATTTTCGGTACAGTAAGGGGAAAAAAATGCAAACATAATATTGCTGCTTGTTTATTATGAACTTTTGTAAACATCAAAATTAGTTTACAATTTTTTAAACAAACTTTCAAGTTACATATAATAAATAAATTATATAAAATAAAGAATAAGAAATAAAATACTGCTACTAAGTTTGCCACTAAATAACATATTCTCAAAACAATACTGCATATAGCTAATAAAATATAAAAAAATATAAATAAATATCGATTACAGTGCAGCATTCTTCTTTTTCTATATCGTCTATGAGCATTATTAATCCCAGCTTGAAGGCCTGCTCATATTAACTACATACTTAACTGCACTACACTCATTTGAGTTTTTTTCCCTTGTCGCAGTGACGTTCTCATTCGTGTTAAGAAACCAAAGTGTTCCCAAACAGGAGACCTTTACAGTAAGGGAGAGTCTTCAAGCCTCAAGTGCAAGGCGGAGATTTAGAGCGGCACTTGATATGTCTATGTGGAAACTTGGAATTTACGTATGTTCCACACACAAGACAAGCCTAATATTTGACATTATAGATTAAATTCGGTGCATATTTTCACCGTTCCAAAAGTCCTGTACTGTTATACCCCTAGTAATAACAAATCAACCCTTCCTTTACCATGTTCTACTGATGAGTTCACAAGCTCATGTTATAAAATGCTAGATTAAATAAATATAAGACAGAAAGTTGCAGCACAGATGAGGAATGATGAGCCGAAACAAATGGGAAAAACTTGAAGATGGTTGTCGGATTAGATAAAAAGTAACTGGAATGAAGGAAGAAAGAAAAAAGAACAATCAATGAAAAAGCAAGGGAATAGAAGAGGAAGAGACTTGTGTGAAAGTAGGAAGAAAGAAATCAATAGGACTGGTCTTCTGATTAGAGAGTCCCAACTTGAATGTGATAGTGTAGTTCTCTGGTGGATTGTAGTGTTTTAGTGATAGCCTGTGCCTGCGACAGATGAGTTGAATCATCAGATCCTCTCCAGTCTGATCATCTTTAGAGTCTAATATGTTTCCATTTAAAGAGACGTTTCCTGGCTAAATCCTGGCTTGGCTGAGTAAAGTAATTAATTCGTTGGTGAGATTGGTAGTCATTCAGTGCAGTATGATGCAGTGGTGAATGGGGTGTGTGGGGTTGGGGGGTATGATGGTTGAGACAGGAGATTAGAAGAAAAGTGTTGAAAGTGAGTAGAGGTGAAGGAGCCAGTAGCAGAGATGAGAGCACAAGCAAAGCAGAAGCAGGGTGCAGTAAGAAGAAAGGAAGAAAGATGTAATAGAAATGAAAGGGCACTCCTGCTGTTGGTAATTGGAGTAGTGATGTGCCAACACAGTCTGAGAGGTTTTCCACCTGAGGGTACTATACCACAGGGCCACAGACACTGAAACCACATTACAGCCCTCCTGTGTGCACGACCCACTTCTGTCCTCTTGCTGGAGCTCGAAAAGGAGGAGAGAGCACAACAGAATACCTGAAAGAAAAAACAACCTTTCTGCTCTTTTCTGCCCATTGTCTTCAATTGTGTCTTCAAGACACATCCACCTGTAATCCAATATGGAAATGCGCTGAAAGTATGCTTTTTCTGGCCAAAGCCTACTGAGTTTGGGATATCATCAGTGTGGCCAATTCACTTGACAAATACATAATTTTAGATGTATATGTTTAAGCTATGATATGTTAAGATATGTTAAGGGATGCTCCACATGAAGACCCTCCCAGCCCAAACAATGTTGCCTCAAAAGACAAATGCTCTAAATTTTAGATATTGTCCTTTCAAGAAAAATAGACAGCGTCAGTTGTTTCAGGAAATCGCCCAAAACAACATGTTTATATTCAAGTGATAAAGCCCTGCAGCAGCCATAGGATATATGAATCATCTCCAAGGGCGTAGCTTCTGTTTTCAGAAGTGTGGAGGACACTATGAAGTAAAATATAGTAATTAGTGCTGGGCAACGATTCAAATTTTTAATCGCGATTAATCGCATGATTTTCTAGTGATTAATTGCGATTATGCGCAAAATTGAATAATGAACTCTAAGGTAGTATATTGCGCACTTTTAATTTAGATGTACTGCTATGTACACAAAAGTACAATAACATGTGGTTTGCAAACACTTTAAACAAATAAGGCGCTTTTTACCAGCAGTATTCCCTCAATTCAATTTTATTTATATAGCGCCAAATCACAACAACAGTTATCTCAGAGCGCTTTTCATAAAAGAGAACAGGTCTACACCGCACTCTGTGATGATATTTACAGAAACCCAACAATTCCCACCAAGAGCAAGCACTAGGCGGCAGAGGCAAGGAAAAACTTCCTTTTAAGAGGCAGAAACCTCGAGCAGAACCATGGCTCAGGGTGGGCCGCCATCTGCCTCGACCGGTTGGGGGTGAAGGAGAGAGAGAGAGAGAGAGAGAGAGAGAGGGCAGGAGAGGAACAGAGAGAAAAAGAGAGGGATGGAAGGAGAGAGAGGGGAGGGAGGCAGCCTACACAATATACACACGGAGGTACAGACAGTAAAGGTGGTGATGTTATAGACTAAATGAAAAATGGTACAGATATTTATAGTAGTGTTAATGATAACAATCTTAATGATTATAATAACAATAGGACTAGTAATAATAATTGTAGCAGAGGGAGTCGAGCAGGAACACGGGGGCAGCAGGTGACTCGCAACCACAGATCCAGAAACACCTGCAGAAAGTGATAGGAGGAGAGAGGAGAGGGACGAGAAAGCACAAGACTACGGGAAAAGGAAGAAGTCGAGTTAGTAACATACATTAATGGGATGAGGTTGTATACAGAGGGAGAGAAAGTAGAGGAGAGAGAGGAGCTCAGTGCATCATGGAAAGTCCCCCGGCAGTCTAGGCCTATAGCAGCATAACTAAGGGATGGTTCAGGACTCACCTGAGCCAGCTCTAACTATAAGCTTTATCAAAGAGCCTTAAGCCTACTCTTAAATGTGGAGATGGTGTCTGCCTCCTGAACCCAAACTGGAACCTGGTTCCACAGGAAAGGAGCTTGATAGCTGAACGCTCTGGCTCCCATTCTACTTTTGGAGACTCTAGGAACCACAAATTCCTGCATTCTGGGAGCGCAGTGCTCTGGTGGGGTAGTATAGTAAGGTACAATGAGCTCTTTAAAGAGGTGGTATTATGCTTTTTGGCTTTTTCCCTCTCCTTTATTGAGTTATATCTCTTTTTTGTGCATGTAACAGGTTTGCAAAGTGAAAAAGCCCAAAGTCCAGCCCAAAGGGAGTTCCCATCTCCCACAGAAAACACTACTTTGAACTGCTTGAAAACAGCTCGTTTGTAGTCCAGCCCTTCACTTCCTTTACTTGTGACGTCACAATGAAAACGCGTCATAAAGCTTGCCAAGCGGCTAGCGGGGTCAGGCACGCCCTCAAACCAAGCTAGTCTGAGCGGAGGCCCTTTGGCTCGACTCGCCTTTGTTTGGTTTTCCATTGTAGAAATGTTGCAACTGTACCTGCTTCCAGGTACTTTTTTTCATATCACCTCACCTCTGTGGAGGTTCCAAGAGAGCTGAGGGATACTAAAATGTAACGTTAAAACACAACAGACTGCTGATTGGTCAGAGAGAATCGTCACTATTCACTGCATCATTACATGTGCCAGACAGAGGCCAGCAACAGAAAGTTTTATATTTTACAGTTTTCGTATGGAATTTCATCACTAAATCCACTTCTGAGAAGTTTTGAGGTGAGAAATCAGCTGGGTAGATTTAGAATTGTCATAGCGACGGCACACACAAGCTACGTACTATCTCTGGGTACTATCTGCAATGGAAAACGGAGCAGGGCCGAGTAGAGTCGAGTCTATCGATTTGCGCTATGGTAGCATTTTTCGGCAAGGCAGCATAGATCGGCAAAACACTGGCAACAGTTCAACGTTTAGTCAACAAAGACGATGCAACTCCGACTCTGTTTGGGCCTGAAAATTCACAATCACAACCTGTAAGTATGCTTTATTGGTTGTGAATTATATTTAAAATAAACACGGCAATGTAACTTCACAGACTGTTCAAGTGCGGAGTTGTTGGCTAACACAGCTAAAGTTATAGCTATAATAATAATGCTAATGTTACACCTGATGTGAAAGCTACTGTGCAAACGTTCAAATTGTTTGGCCAATTGTTAGGTAAAATTGAGTTGAAATATGGTGGTTTTTGTAGTGGTTTATGGTAAGATGTGGAACAGTGATGTGTGGTTGAGAGTAACTTATACCATCTGCGAGGTCACGGTCGCAGTCTGAAGCGGCTTTGTTTTGGATCACACTACCTTGTTTCTTACGACCCGCGCTTCTCTGCTTCTGATTGGCTAGTAGTCCTTACCTGGTAACTGCACATGTGCAACTCCCAACAAAGATTTTGTACAAGTAAGATACATCACTCTGTAGCTCTGAGCGGAGCGTACAACACACAGGGTGAAAAGAGGAGCTGCAGCAATGTGCAGTATAAGAAAATATGGTGTTTTTTGAAAATTAAACCATGTAAACCTGTTCTGGTACAACCCCTAATTAAGATTTTGAACCTGAAAATGACCATAATACCACCTCTTTAAGATAAGATGCTGCCTGACCATTAAGAGCTTTGTAGGTGAGAAGAATCATTTTAAATTCTATTCTAGATTTTACAGGAAGCCAATACAGAGAAGGAGAAATATGGGCTGTTTCTCAATCTGTAAGACAGTACTTGTGTTCTTGTGGACTTGTGAAATGTCATAAGTCGCAGCCAAAGTCATGTTCCAATTCAAAAGTCCACATCTAGCCAAGTACAGTCAAATACCCGGATGTGTTCTCGCTCCGCCCGTTTTACCGAGCCTGCATCGATGGTGACTTGTGTGGAAATGTCAGACGAGAAAACTCAGAACTGTAACTTATAATATTGCTGTTCTTGTGTCACATATAGTTGTTTTAAGAGTTTTTTATGCGGGAATATAGTTGTTTTAACTACAAATATGTGGTTGATTTCTCAAGACAGAGCTGATTTAAAAAATTGCTACGACATTTTTGGAGATGTGAGGTCCTGCCCGCTAACGGGTCCCTGCTGTTCCAATTGCTGAATGACTGACTGCATGCTCCTGTTCCTGGGAGTTTGTACTCCCGAGCCGAACTTGCCAAGTCCGAGCTTTAAAGTACAGTAGTCCGAACTTGGCGAACTCGGTATTGAGAAACAGCTATGATCTCTTTTCCTGGTTCCTGTCAGAACACGTGCTGCAGCATTCTGGATCAGCTGAAGTGTCTTAATGGACTTTTTCGAGCATCCTGATAATAAGGAATTGCAGTAATCCAGCCTAGAAGTAACAAATGCATGGACTAGTTTTTCTGTATCATTTTTAGACAGGATGTTCCTGATTTTTGCAATATTACGTAGGTGAAAAAAGGCGGTCCTTGAAATTTGCTTAATGTGAGACTCAAACGACATGTCCTGATCAAAGGTAACTCCAAGATTCCTCACGGTGGTGTTGGAGGCCAGGGCGATGCCATCCAGGGAAACTATATCTTTAGATAATGCATCACGAAGGTGCTTGGGCCCCAGAACAATAACTTCAGTTTTATCTGAGTTTAACATAAAAAAATTGCAGGTCATCCAGGTTTTAACATCCTAACATTTGAAGTTTAGCTAACTGATGAGTTTCATCTGGCTTGATCGATAGATATAACTGAGTATCATCTAAATAACAATGAAAGTTTATGGAATGTTTCCTGATAATATTGCCTAAAGAAAGCATTTATAAAGTGAAGAGCATTGGTCCGAGGACAGATCCTTGTGGAACTCCATGACTAACTTTGGCATTCATGGAGGACTCATTGTTAACATGTACAAACTGAAATCGATCTGATAAATAGGACTTAAACCAGCTTAGAGCGGTTCCTTTAATGCCAATGAAATGTTCCAGTCTCTGCAATAGGATCTGATGGTCAATGGTATCAAAAGCGGCACTAAGATCTAATAAAACCAGTACAGAGACAAGTCCTTTGTCTGATGCAATAAGGAGGTCGTTTTTTTTCGTTAAATTTCACCAGTGCTGTCTCTGTGCTATGATGAGCTCTAAATCCTGACTGAAAATCCTCAAATAAACTATTGCTCTGTAGAAAGTCACACAGCTGTTTAGCAACTGCTTTCTCCAGGACCTTAGAGAGAAATGGAAGGTTAGATATAGGTCTATAGTTGGCTAAAACATCCGGATCAAGTTTGGGCTTTTTCAGAAGAGGTTTAATTACAGCTACTTTAAAGTACTATGGTACATAGCCTGTTGATAGAGATAGATTGATCATATCTAGTAGAGAAGTGCTGACTAAGGGTAAAAATTCTTTAAGTAACCTAGTCGGGATGGGGTCTAAGAGGCAGAGTGATGGTTTAGATGAAGAAATTATTGAAGTTAGTTGGTAAAGACTGAGGGAAGCAAAGCAGTCTAAACATATATCTGGTTTTACAGCTGTTTCTAAGGTTCCTGAGTTTAGAGATAAGTCGGTGCCAGTTGAGGGCAGGTCTTGGTGAATTTTGTTTCTAATAGTTTGAATTTTATCATTATAGAAGCTTATGAAATCGTTACTATTTCAGTATTATACCATGGAGCTAACTGTCTTTGTTTTAGTATTTTCTTTTTTAGAGGGGCTACAGAGTCCAGTGTCATTCGCAGCGAGCCTGCAGCACTATCAACAAGATGATCGATTTGGGAGGGACTTACTTTGTGACCTGATAATGAATTTAGAGCTGATGGAATCGCATCCTTAAATTTAGCTACAACACCATCAGACAGACATCTTGTATAAAAACTTTTGCCCCATGGCGTGTAGTTCAGCAATACAAACTCAAAAGTTATCAAACAGTGGTCAGATAAAGATGGATTCTGTGGGAACACTATTAAATGTTCAATTTCAATACCATATATCAAAACAAGGTGGAGGGTGTGGTTAAAACAGTGAGTCGGTTCATGAACACTCTGAGAGAAGCCAATGGAATCTAAAAGAGAGATAAACGCAGTACTAAAGCTGTCATTCTCAACGTCCACATGAATATTAAAATCCCCTACAATAATAACTTTGACAAAAACTCTGCTAATTCAGATAAGAATTCAGAGTACAGACCAGGTGCTCGGTACACTATAACAAAAAGAATTGATTGCAATGATTTCCAACTTGGGTGTGAGTTATAATTTAGTTTAGTTTTAGAGCTGATTAGTAGGCTAGAGTCGAAGATAGCTGCAAATCTACCTCCTTGGCCTGTGCCTCGAGGAATGTGAGTATTAATATGACTGGGAGGGGTGGATTCATTTAGGCTTACATATTCTCCGTCACCCAGCCAGGTTTCAGTAAGACAAAATACATCAAATTCTTAAAATCATAATCTGATATTAATTCATTTACTAGTACACCTTTAGAAGAGAGAGATCTGATGTTTAAGAGTCCACATTTAACTCTCCTATTCGTTTGCACTATTGCTCTTGTGGTATTAATTTTTATGAGGTTTTTATGCACAGCTCCTCTTCTGTTTACCTTTGATTTAAATAATTTCAATGGTCCGGGGGACAGACACCGTCATTATAGGGTATACATGTCATCACTGGTCAGATTTGGCAGGGGTCCAGAGAAAACTACGGTGTCCGACATTGTTTTTGTGTATGTACACACCGACTCAACATTAATCTTAGTGACCTCCGATTGGTGTAACCGGGAGTCATTACCGCCAACGTGAATAACGTCTCGGGTTACGTATGTAACCCTTGTTCCCCGAGAAGGGTAACGAGACACTGCGTCGGTGACGACACTATGGGAACGCCTATGGGCGCAGCAGGGCTGAGTTATGAATGAAACTACTCCAATTCTATTGTTGTTGCTAGAATGGTAGCATGAGACGGCGTAACTGGAGGCGTATATATATATGTATAAGCACACCGGCACACAGGACACATTAACCCTTTCTATGAAGCAAGGCACTCCAGGCGGGGTGAGGCGTGGCGGACCGACGCAGTGTCTCGTTCCCCTTCTCGGGGAACAAGGGTTACATACGTAACCCGAGACGTTCCCCTTTGAGGGAACTCGAACTGCGTCGGTGATGACACTATGGGAACGAGATACCCACTTGGGCCGCGCTGAAACCCCGTCTGCCCCCAGCGTGCAACCTGATGCAACCTGATGACTAAGAGGAGAGCGCACAGGTGCTGGGTGCAGAAGGAAGGTCCAGACTGTAGAACCGGATGAAAGTGTGAGGGACGCCCCTGCGAGGAGGTCCCTAGAAGCCGCCATGCCTCGAGTAGAGTGCGCCCTTATGGCCATAGGTGAAGGCAAACTGCGCACCTGATAGGCCAGGGAAATAGTCTGAACGATCCAGTTGCTGATGGTATGTTTAGAAGCGGGGAGCCGAGCCTTGGGTGACCCGAAACACACAACAGCAACTGGTCTGCTTTCCTCCACTGTGAAGACCTCATAGTATAAACACTCAGTGCTCTGACAGGGCAGAGCAGATGAAGTCTCCCGTCCTCCGCAGTCACATGAGGTGGGGGATGAAACGCCTGCAGCATTGTGGACCTTGCCAAACTGGACGGAACCTTAGGGACATAGCCTGGACAGGGGTGCAGGATGGCCGGGGCAAACTCCAGGCATCGCGGAGAAACCGAAAGTGCCTGGAGATCCCCCACCCTCCTCAGAGCGGTGATAGCGAGGAGAAAGGCCATCTTAAGGGTCAGGTGCTTGGCCTCAGCCGACTCCAGGGGTTCAAAGGGAGCCTCAGCCAGCACTTCGAGAACCACTGCCAGGTCCCAGGTGGGAACCCTGGAACGAGTCATGGGTCTCATCCTCCGGGCTCCACAGAGGAAGCGCATGACCAGTGGAAGCCTCCCCAGGGGCCCATCACTCAGAGGGGTGTGGAACGCTGCAATGGCAGCCACATACACCTTGAGCGTGGACGGGGAGAGGCCCGCGGAGAAACGGTGCTGGAGGAACTCCAGTATCATAATTACCGAGCAGGTAACTGGGTCCACCGCCCATTCTCTACACCAGGTGGCGAACACATTCCACTTCAGGCCGTACATCCTTCTCGTGGATGGGGCTCTAGAGCTGAGTAGTGTCTCGACCGCTCCTGCCATTAAGCCCGCCTCCAGGAACTGCGCCCCCTCAGGGGCCAGACCCACAGCTGCCACAGGGCGGGGTGCGGGTGAAAGATCCGGTCCTCTGCCTGGGACAGCAGGTCTCTCCTCAGAGGGACCTGCCAGGGCGAGCCCTCTAGGAGCGATATTATGTCCGAGAACCACACTCGGGCCGGCCAAACACGGGGCTACTAATAGTAGGGTGACACCGTCCTGACGGACCCCTCCAGAACCCCCGGGGGCAGAGCAACCGGGGGAAGAGCATACAGACGCAGCCTCGGCCATGTCTGCACCATGGCATCCTGCCCTTGCGGGCTTGGGGCGAGAGGGAGAACCAGAGCGGACAGTGCGTAGTCTCTCAAGACGCAAACAGGTCCATGGCTACTGGGCCGAACCTTCGCACAACCACTCCACCACCTCGGGGTGGGGTCTTTATTCCCCGGGCCTCAGCCCCTGTCTCGACAGCAGGTCTGCTCCCTGATTCTGGGTCCCAGGGACAGCAGTCTCTGCTGGGACCACAGGAGGATCTGATGTGCCAGTTTGCATAACGGGCGCAAGCGCAGACCCCCCCTGGTGATTCAAGTAGGCCACCACTGCCGTACTGTCGGTTCTGAAAAGGACATGGTGACCGCGGAGGGCGGGCAGGAAACTCCTTATATACCGCCAACATTTTCAGGCAATTTATGTGCCAGAAGAAATGATGCTCCTGCCAGGAGCCTCTCGCAAAGTGGCCGTCCTTGACCGCGCCCCATCCCGTGAGTGAGGCGTCTGTGGAAATAATTGTTCGGTGACAGATCGCTCCCAACACGGGCCCTTGGGACAGGAACCAAGACAGGGAACGAAGTCAGCTGCTCGTAACCCGTATCAGACGGAGCGGGTTTTCCCTCGGGAAGAATCCCTTGGATTTTAGCCACCACTGCAGGGCTCTCATGTGCAGTGGTCCAGAAGGTATTATACTGGACGCTGCTGCCAGGAGACCCAACACCCTCTGAAAGTGTTTTACAGTGATGGCGCGGCCTAACTGAACTCTGGTCACTGAGGACAAAATGGACTCGACGCGTGCGGGAGACAGGTGGGCCTGCATCATCGTTGAGTCCCACACCACCCCTAGAAACGTAGTCCGCTGGGCGGGCGTCAGCACGCTCTTCCTTGCGTTGAGCCGCAGCCCCAAACGCTGAAGGTGGGCGAGGACGACATCTCGATGCCAAACCGCTAACTCCCGGGACTGGGCCAGAATGAGCCAGTCATCGATGTAGTTTAAAATGCGGATGCCCTGGAGCCTCAGCGGGGCCAGGTCTGCATCCATGCATTTGGTGAACGTGCGGGGAGAGAGTGTGGGCCGAACGGAAGAACCTCAGGAACTTCCTGTGAGAGGGACGGATGGAGATGTGGAAATAAGCGTCTTGCAGATCTATCGTGACCAACCAATCCTCGGATTGGATGTGACTGATGATGGCGGGGATGGTGAGCATCCTGAACCTGATTCTCCTCAGAGATTGGTTCAGGGACCGCAGATCCAAAATCGGACGCAACCCTCCACCCTTCTTGGGAACTATGAAGTATCGGCTGTAGAACCTCTCTGACCGGCGGGGAAATAAGTTCTATGGCCCCTTTTTCCAGAAGAGAGCGAACTTCCTGTCCCAACACCCGGCTCTGCCATGCATGCACTGCAGTCCAGACCACCCCGTAGAATCTGGGGGGGGCGAACCTGGAACTGCAGCCTGTAGCCATCCACTACCGTGCGCAGGACCCACGGGGAAATGTTCACGAGGCTCTGCCAAGCTTCCGTGAAATTTGTCAAGGGAACCAGCCCCTCGGGGCTGAGTCGTCCTGGAGCCTGACTGGCGGGGGAGATACTGCTCGAATGCCTCTCCCTGTGTCTTAGCGTGCTGAAACCTGCTGACGACAGCATCCACTGCTTCGCAAAACAGGCTAGTAGGAGAGAGGGGCGCATCCAGGAGAAAAGCCTTCTCCTTCCCCTGGATGCCCTAGAGGTTGAGGGTCAGGTCCTCCTCAGAGGGACCCCCCCCCAGGTCACAGTCCCAAAGAAGATCGGCCTGGTACACCTGCAAGACTGCCATCGTGTGCAGGCTGGCACCAGCACGACCCGCTGCCACGTAGGCCTTTCCCACCAAATCGGATGTCATCCGACACGGCTTGGTGGGGAGCGCCGGCGTCTGGAGTTATGAAACGCGGGTGGGAGAAAGGTAGCTCGCAAGCGCTTCCTCTACCTGCGGCATCGCTCCGTAGCCGTGCTGTCTGATTCCCATTACGTTGCCGTAGTCCAGCCGAGGGGACGTAGACAGCCGTGCGGAGGAGGGTTTGTTCCAAGATCTGCACAACTCATTGTGTAGATCCGGGAAAAATGGCAATGGCCGATGCGGGGGTGGTGCTCGGTGCTGCAGAAACTGCTCATCAAGTTTACTGCCAGCCGGAGGCTCCTGCACCGCACTGGCCAATCAATGTGCAGCTTGGCCACAGCCCACGTCACCACTTCCAATAATTCATCGTATCCGGGTGAGGACTGATGACGTGGGCCCGGCTCCCTGAAGTCTTCTTCCAGAATGCTAAGCACGTCTAGCTCCTCAGAGTCAGACCGTGCATGCCTCAAGCGGGAGAAGCCAAGAAACGGGCTCCCGACCGGGGAAGAGGGGAGGAGGATTCCGCAGATCAGGACCGGGAAAAGGCCTCATCCGTCACGGCACCCTCGGAGATCTCACACTGTGATCCCCAGGATCGGAGCCGCCGCGACGCCTCAGCGACCGCGGGGCCTGTGCCACAGGGGGAGCGCATCCGACCATCCTCCAGAAAGAGAGCCGCACGAGACCTCAGCACCCTCAGGGGCAGGGCCTCGCAACGGCCGCAGGCAGACCCCTCGAGAGCTGCCTGGGCGTGCGACATCCCCTGGCAGGAAACGCACATTTCGTGGGTATCCCCCTCTATGATGAAGCGCAGACAAGGGAAGACACACTGTCGGAAACGCTTAACGGACATGATATGTTATGTGATGACAGTGCCTGCTGAATAGAAAGAAGCTAATGTGTCCTGTGTGCCGGCGTGTTTATATACGCCTCCAGTTACGCCATCACATGCTACAGTTCTAGCAACACCAATAGAATTTGAGTAGTTTCATTCATAACTCAGCCCTGCCACGCCCAGAGGCGTTCCTATAGTGTAATCACCGACGCAGTTTGAGTTCCCTCGAAGGGGAACAATCTTACTGTATTTACGTTTATCCTTAGCCAGCAGTTTCAAATAAAACTCAATGTTGCCCGCTCTGACCCCAGGGATGCACTTAACTATGGCCGCTGGCTTCACTAACTTCACGTTTCTCAAAATGGAGCTGCCAATGATCAGAGTTGGTTTCTCAGCAGGTGTGTTGCTGAGTGGGGAAAATCGGTTAGAAACGAGAACAGGTTGGTGGTGACCCGTGGGCTTTGAATGCTTACGACTATTCCTCCTTCGGACAGTCACCCAGCCACCCTTTCCTGGCTGCTCAGGAGATGCCAGGGGATGGCTACCACAGGCTAACTCAGGCCATTCCGCACCGACTACCGGGGACTGGCTAGCTACAGTAGCTAAAGACTGATCTACCAAGGTGCAGAGCCGGACTTCTAAATCACTGTCTTTACACAGTAGCAATAAAATATTTCTTGTAAATCTCAACTTAAACATTAACGTAATCAAATCAAATATTAAACCAAAGCTATTTGCCACTGCTAGGGCATTATCTTTTATCTAGCTTGTTAAAACAAGTTACCATCAGAGTCCAGTTTTCTTGGGAGGGTTTCCCGAACAGGTATCAGCAGAAACATTTTTCTTTTATCAGGGAGCAGCATAAACAGTCAATGTTCAGTAGCAAGTGTCCCTGTTAGAGTGAGGTGAAGCGGTCGAGCACAAGGTGTAGCGACAAGTGGTTGCGTTCCTGTTAAACTGTCGCAGTTGTGCTTGCCTCACGTTCACGCTGCCTAAGTTGAATTGTCTTGAACTTTTTCTACGTGACAGAGAGCACAAATCATTGGAAGAGAGATTGATCCTCGCTGTTTGTGAGTTTCCAGAATCTATAAAACTTATTTTTGTTTTTGACTGATGTTCATTTTTTTCACAATTTTCTGAACTTGTTGTCAGCAATTATCTTATATGATGACAAGCAAACATTCAAATCATAGCATGTTAGTGGGAAGGAGTGACATCTGTATAATTAGCTTATTGTTGTACATCTGCGGGAGGCACACATTTTCAGCGTTATGTAACTCCACAACATTCTATAGTAGTCACAAGTTAATCAAGTGTATGTACGATTCAGACACACTTTGACAGCTATGTTTCCAGAAAAGTGTGATGTTTCGTCATCTAATTATCTGGCATGTGCTATTATCTATCTTGGTCTGAATCATGCAGACAAAAGTCCTAGCCTGATAGTTCTATATTTCTTTAACAATAGTGCAGCATAGTTCAAAATGAGCCAAAAGCAGGCTTACATAAAAAAGTTTTAAATACAATTTCAATTAAAGCTGCAAGCAGCGTTGGTTTGGCCGTCGCACGTGTAGCGTGTCGGGGTGTGACGAGGTTGTGCTGTATATTCCGCAGCTCTGCCATTGCGGCTCTGATTAGTCGCAGGCTTCGAACACAGAGGACTTAAACATCACTTCCTGTTGTCACCTATGTTGTGCTCCAGAGCACCTGGTATCTATACGTTAGGTCTCACCACGTCAAGTGTGAAACACATGGTGAAAATTAATTTAAATCTCACACTGAGAGTCAGAGAGAGTTTACTTCCTGTTGCCAGTACGTGGCGCTAGGAATATAACTGAACAATGGCATGTAGATGTGTTTGTAGCAGGACCATTATCAAGCAGTTTGGTGCAGATGTGAGCATGTACACTGAAGTTACAACAACATCCTGTTTCATGCGAATCATTGATTTTGGACGCCGCGCCACGGCTACACCGTACCACGAAACTCACCATTTGTACAACTTTTAATCGTCAGTGGGATTACACTAGAAAGATATCAAAAATCTAAAGTCAGTCGGACTAATTCTCCAGGAGGAGCTTGTTAAAGTATAGAGTGTGTAAATCATCCAAAATGACTAAAAATTAAATCCAAAAAGGCTGACTTCCTGTTGGGTTTAGGGCATCGCTCTATGAGGCTTTTTGGTACATCTGGACATGATACACGTGCCACACAATGCATTTCATACATGTAGGTGAAATGTGCCACGGGGGCTGCTTCGTTAAAGGTCATATCCTGTTGCCAGCAGGTGGCATGAATATTGGCATGTACATGTGTTCAGGGCGGGACTCCTATCAAACATGTAAAATTTTGTACAAATCTGAGCATGTACAGTCAAGTTACAACAACTTCCTGTGTCATGGCGAATCGTGGAAATTTTCCGCCACTGCCACACTGTTAAAATTCATCAATGTGTTAAGGGTTTCCGGGGACAGTTTTGAAGTTGATATGTCTAACCTGCTCGGAGTAGTACATTACAGTGTAAAACGTGTCATTTCCTGTTACCAGCAGGTGGCGCTATGTCTTTGAGTGAATATTGGCATATGGATGTGTTCAGAGCTGGACTATTGTTATACATGTAAAATTTGATGCAGATGTGAGCATGTAGACTGTTGTAACAACTTCCTGTTTCATGGTGAATCATTTATTTTTGACGACACACCACATCGTCAATGGGTTTAGACTGCACTGAAAATTTGATGTCGATTGAACTAATTCCCTAGGAGGAGTTTGTTAAAGTACGGAGTATGAAAAAAAAACTTCCATTAAATCCAAAATGACCGAGTTTTAGGGTTTAGGCAATGGTTCCAAGAGGCTTTTTTGGACTTCTGGACATGATACACGTACCACAGAAATTTCGTACATGTAGGTGAAACTTTGTCTGCAGTGTAGGGGGTGCTATCGAGCCATTTTGCCACATCCATGCACGAAACCCATAAAATACGAAAATTTTCCCCCCGCCTGAATCATGTGCAATTTTGGTGAGTTTTCGAATATGTACAGCTGTCCATATTTACGACAGCAGTGACAAAAAAAATAATCATGCATAATGTTGCTTTAAGGGAAACTATGGGTTTGCCTAAAAAATGTTTTTGCCAATATGACAGCCGGCTTGTTTACATCATGCATCATTATCTGACTGCCCTGTTGTATTGCCAAATTCCAAGATCTTGGCAAATACATTGGTAAGGACATTGTTATCATACCAGTGTCCTCTGCTACAAAAAAACAAAAATAAATCCAGGTTGTAATAAATCAGTTTTTTTTATTTAGCCCTGTCATTCTAAAAACCCAAACCAGCTTGCAATGTGCGAAACTGGTGGCTTCTATATGCTTGCTGCTCTACATTTTACTTGCCGGCAACACTGTGTAACAGAAATATGTTCCACTTGAAGTCAAGTCCAATAGGGTGTAATTGATAGCTAGTGTATATGTGGAGTGATGTGTAATAATAAACAAAGAATCAGAAATTAATCAGGGTTCATACAGCGGATACTGATCTGTTAAAACATTATAGTCTATGCTGGTCTTGCAGTTTGGCTCTGATCAGCACTTTTAATGCAAGTAAGGTACAGTGGTGAGTAAAGCTGTTACTCCACAGTGTGGCTTAAAACACACACAGCTACACTGAATATCTCTTTCTGTATGAGTCTGTTCTACCACTGTGACCCAGATGTTACATCAGTATTGACGTTGTGCCTGTACATGTTAATCTCATGTGCTGTTGTTGACTTTGTTTCATTGAGAACGAATCACATCTTAAGTTATGGTGTTTATTTACTTCATAGAGTTGTTTAGTACCTCCTAGTGAATTACAACATTTTTTTGCTTCTCATCCAGTGAACAAGAACTGTGGAAGGACCCAAGGCTGCATGTCCCATTTTCTCCTGGAATTACCCTGAAACTGCTATATTCATTGGTTTGGTCCCAACTGATCCATTTTTGCTCTGAAAACATGTGGCTGAAAGCTTGGGGACCAATCTTAATCCGTTGAGTGTGTCAGTGAAACTCTTGAAGCTAATAGTTTCATATATCCTTTAATATCTGACATGCTTTTAAGGTTGGGTTTTCTGATTTTGTTCAGTAGAAAGGAACCATTACTGAGTACAGCAAGGTTTAAGGCTGGTTCAAACTTTCTTCTCTGGCTTTTATGTTGCTCATGCTTCTCATGTGGACCTTAACTCTGGTCTTGTCTCGCATATTACAATATTAGACCTTGAAAACGTACTGAATCTATTTTTTGGGGGGTGGCCTAGTTTTTCCTGCTCATCCTTATATCTTTCCCTTGAAGGTAACAGAAACAGAATGTAAATCAAACAAAACAGTAGAGCATGCCAAAAACATTATAGTTCCCCAGGGAGAACACAAAACCTTCAAATATCTATGCTTTATTTTTGAGAGGATCAAACAGTAACATATCTGCTTTCTGTGGTTATTGATAACCAAAGGCCGGAAAGAAGCAGACCTTTTGCTGTAATTACTGAACGAGTGCTGGGCTAATAGAGAATATGGCTGCGTGTGACTTTTCTGTTGGCAGAACTTTATTAGCTGCACACAACAGTTCTGAAGGGACCTGCTGTTTACTTGTGTATTTCAATGTTGTACTACATTGCACTATTTTATCTGACAGCTGTATTAATTTTTTAATTTTTAATACATTTTTTATTTTTTATTTAGTTTGCTGGTAATTATGTCTTTTACACTACTGGCAAAACCCAACAAAGCAGAGATAGCAATTCTCATAAAAACCTTTATGGCGTGACCCGTGGTCATCAGAGCATTAATGAGTATGTGTCATTTTAATTCTGTTAGATATCACATGTGAGAGACTCTTCACTCTGTCAATGTACCAAATATGTTTGCTTCCATGCACTGACTGACTGTTTTGGTGTCCAGTTTTGCTTTTAGATGTTTTATTAAAGAAAGTGTATGAAACCCATGACTAAAATAGTCAAGCATTCAGTCACAATGTTATTTATGGATGGAATTATAGTGAAAATAAATCATTCCCCTTTTTGCTGGGGACCCCCTGGAACCACCTCAAGGACCCCTGGGGGTCCCCGGATCCCACTTTCAGAACCATTGCTCTAGTCCAGTCAGCAAAATATTACATCAAGTGCAACCAATAGGTAAGTAATTGATTATATGGGTTTGTGTCATTTCCAGGGGTGTAGTCAACCGGAAAACAGGCATGTGCACTGTACTCACTTTGATTAGACAGTTACCAGAATTTGTGTTGAAATTTCAGGTCATCCTCTGCCCACTACTTCAGAAATGATCTAACCATTCATTATATGCCTTTTATCACACATTTAGCTGCAGTAGATCGCTCTGAGTGGTTCTGGGTTATTTAGTTCACTCATAAATCAGACCCTCATCAGGCCAAAGGGGGGAAAAAATGAAGGAAAACACTTGACTTGGTCTGCGTACCAATGGGACTCCACTGTTTTTGGTCTTGGATTTAGACTTGCCAGGCCAGGGTCATTTCTTCAATTTTAGAGGGGGTTTCAGTGGGTTTGTTTTCATACAAAATGTGCCATGTCAGTGTTAATGCATGTTTTATAATGTTAGGTGTACCTACTGAATACAGCGTATAACACCCTATACATCCTGTAAACTGAATACATATTTGTACTGTAAGTAGTGAACAATAATGGGAACATGGCACTGTGCTTATATCAACACAGATGTTTATCTTTTGTCGGGCACACACACACTAATCACACAACTCAAGTACATTGTAACCATACACACATTGACAGAGACACACACGAGCTCACTGACTCACACACTCTTGAATAATATTAAAATGTCAGGATAAATGCTCAACCCCAAATTACCCCTAACACCCGGTTCTGACAGATGGGGCAGCGATCAGTGTCTTGATAAATGTCAGGCCAAATAATAAAGTCCATTAGCTGCTTCTGTTAGTCTGCTTCCTAAAAATGAGTTGATAGTTTCTTCACAGAGGATTTCAATATAACAGAATATGGCTGCATGGCTATACATGACTTTGTATTAGTATATGACTTTGCTGTTGTGAGACCTCCATTACACACACACTTCCTACACTAAACAAAATAATATACTTTAAAAATACACCTGTAGCAGAGCAAACCTAAATCTATTTTCCCTGAAATGTAGTGAAAGGACACTAAGCCTTCAAAAGATTGATGAAAGTGCTGATGCGCTCATCTTTTTCATTCTATTCCATAAAGCCCCCCCTCCCCCCTTTGTGCCACTCATTCAAACCCTTTGCTTTATCGGGTAATTCACTGACCGTCATATCTTTGCTCCTGTAATACCTCATCAATAGTCCTGTTTGGCACAAAATGGAGTCAGAAATGAAAGAGAATTACAGAGTGACTCTTCACTAACTCTTCTTTGAAATTTGTATTTGTTGCATAAGCAGCATAACCCTGTCTCTTTACCCCGTGTTATTGCAGAAAGAGAGACTGAGTGGTGAAACGGCATACGCTTACAAGTCTGAGACTGTCCACATGGCTGATCTATCCCAGAAACCCTGACATTAAGATCACACTGGGAGACATAATGTAATTTACCTGCCTCATCAGCTAATGCAGCACAAATCCATTTTTGCCCAAACAGGAAGGGCCACATACATTAACTTGATGACCATGCAAAGTCAAGGGGGAACAACTAATGAGACTAAATGTAATTACTGTTCACCTCCAATTTGAAAACAAAAAAAACCCCTTCTGCACTCCCATTTGAGGCTCCGAACACTGGGAAGAGAACACACCTTCTTCATCACCACTCAGCGCTACAATTGGCTTTCCTGTCACTATTGAGATCGGTGTTTAGGCTCTTCATTGTGATTCTCATTAGCTGATGGCTCAGCCACCACAGTCTTCCTGACATCTATGAACTGATTAAAAAACAGAGAATTACAGGAGGTGCTGAGTTATTGACATTCTAACAGTATCCCGCAGGAAATTTACCAGTTTACCAAAATGCTTAGTTGGACGAAATCTGAACCAAATAAGATAAATTCCTCCCAACCTCCTTCAGCCTGTTTCATTGGAAAACAATGTATGTTGCTTTCTGAAGTTTCTGAAATGCACTGAAAACAGAAAAAAGCAACTGTGTTGACAATCTCTTTCCCTAACACACTCCCTCCGCCTGTCTCCCTTTTACATTCTCCTCATACAAGGTGACTTCCACACTTCTCTAGGATTATAATGTGCCATGGAGGTTAAAGTAGTGTGGTGCACTCTACTTTTTTTCTCCCACTCTGTCTCTTGCTTTCTGTCATTATAGGCTCTAAACCTTTGGTGAAATTAGGTATCCCAAAGTTAAGCTGTTGTCAGATGAGCAGTTTTGAACCATGTTGCATTATGCCTAATGCAATATGTGCAACGAGAGATGAAAAATTGATTGAAAAAGATATGAAAGTTGTTAAGTAAGGACATTAACATCCTGAAGGAATTGACATGCGAAACCTTCTCTCAGTCTCAGACTCACAAGACAAGAGTCTTAACTTCCATGGAAACAAGCTTACCCTCCAGAGTTTCACTGAGAATGTTTATCCCAAGTATAGTTTATTTATTTATTATTATTTTTATTTATTTATGTTATCCCCCATTTAACGTATTGGGGAGGAGAAAGTGGAGTCGATGATCGTGTGGGGGTATGAATAATTAACAGGAAATAAACAAAAAAAGGGTAAATAATCTTATCGTATCCAACAGCTGCGTTGATACCCAGACACCCTCGCCTGGTAAAGAAAAACCCCTGTCCATGCAGTTAAGCGGCTTATAAATATTTGTAATTAAAATCGGAGGAGGAAGGCAGGGAGAGTGGCATCTTTATCACTGGAGACACTGCTGCTGCAGGTGTCTTTGATGCCCAGAAAGGCGTTTTGATCTGACAGTGCAGCAGTGTAGACTCCAATCAGCTTGTCCCACTCAGCAGCTCCCTCCATGCTCTCACCTCGACTTCCCTCCCCATGCATCCTCACATGTTCAAGAGTTCATTACCCATTTGTTTTGCATTTTCATCTATTTCTTCCAGACCTTTGAAATCTCGTCAGCCCATACCTTTAAATTATTCATCAACACATAAAAAAAGCACTCCTCTATTTTAGGACACGACAAAACTTAGATTTCGCAGACGTGTGCACAATAATGTGTCCAGCTTTATGTAATTGCACTCATTTTTAAAAATAAAACATCATTGAAGTTTTAAAGCTGTAGTAATCAATATTTTTTTATATCATCATTGGATAAAATGACCATAGAGTATGCAATGGCAAAAGGGTCACTCATTTGACAAACCCACAGAGAATCATAATAATAATAATGATGGATTTCATTTATATAGCGCTTTATCTCAGATACTCAAAACACTTCAGAGTGAAGGGGGGAAGCAACCACCTCCAATATGTAGCACCCACCTGGGAGATCACCCAAATTATCAACCCATTAGCTCTACGAAGCATTTTAGCTTCTGTCATTGTTTTGGTTTTACGGCCCGCAACTTCACTATTTTGGTTTACTCTCACCTCTCTCATCAGTATTGTTTCTAGACACAGCAGGCAGTCATTTCCAGTGAAATGCTCCAAAAACTTGTTTTGCATTTGTTTTTTTTTGCAAAGCATTGAGCAGCCAAAGCCTGAAATATGCTGCTTATTGCTTATATGTCTCCTGGGTGTGTAAATAGGCAGCTGTTTGCTAATGGTTGCTACAACAACTTTTAAAAGTGATAATATGTCAGTGCTGACAATGTTTTTTAATTAAAGCTGCATAAAGTTGCTTAAAAGCCTACAATACTGTAATTTTGATAAACAAGATGGTAGCCACATTCATTGAAACGCGCTGCTAAAATGCAGCATAATTGTGCAAACTGTATGCCAGTTGCTGACTAAATCCCAAAAATACTCTTCTTGGCAAAGAGTCTTTCATTCCGGATAATGGTTGTTGTGTTGCTTCACATAGTAGTTGTTGAAGAACACAGTGACACAAGGGAAGATAAATGGAGAGCAGTGGAGGGGAGCGGGGGGTATAGTGTCTCAGCTAATGGTTTGTGATCAAAAACATACGTTCTTTCTCTCTTCTTTTAAACCAGTGCTTGAAGTGGGCCAGTACACACTATGCAGTACAGGCACTTCTACATTTTACTCTTTAGTGTACCATGACTTTTACTGTGCACTTCACAAGCTGCCGGTACTTTTCTGCAGTCTCTATGTCAGGTTTTCCAGGCGATTCATAATGGCACTCACCTGTTCCTGTTCTCATCTGTCTGCTTTTCTGTGTCGTCGGCAATTCGAGCAACATTACAAAGCCTGGCTCTAAAAGGGCACAGAGAGAACCCGAACAGAGTCAAGTGATGACACAACAGATCTTTGAAAACATTCCCGAATGTTTGTGTGAAACACTAAAAGTAGAGAGGAGAGAAAGTATCCAGGGATTTCGTTGGGAACACAAGGAGGAACATCTTCAAATTTTTGATCGATGCGCTCGTTAGTGCCACTTTTTGTGAACTGACCAATCATAGCCTGGATGGGGCTGGACATTAAAAAAAGGTTAATGTGCTACAGCAAACTTTCAAATGTTGATTTCATTGTTATGCATGGATGGTTGTGATTCTTGACACGTTAGCTTTTAGCATATCCCAGTTACTCGGCCAGGTTGTGGATAGTGTATCTGCAGTGGGCAGATGTAGATTTAACCAGAGTCAGGATTGCCAGTGCGCCGATACATCCTACTACTCCTAATTGGGTCTTGGCGACATTTACTCTTTGGTATTTCTTACCAAAATTGCAATACTACAGTTTTCAAACCACTACATTATATGGCTGCACTATACATGGTTACATTCAGTGTGGTCCTTGTGCTGCATAAAAAAACTTCTGAACTGAAATTCATCAGCAAATGTATAATTTTACATTTCTATAGAAGAGTATTTCATTTTTTGGTAGAAAATAATCACGTTTTACAGTTTAGATAAAAAGATGTCTGTGAAGGTTCTCAGTTATCCAGGTCATAGGATCCAAGGAAAGTTAAAATCAAGGGCAACTGGACTTGGTTGAAGATACTAGAAGACATTTCGTCGCTTATCCAAGAGACTTCTTCACTTCTTACTGACTGGTGGGGAAACTCAGCTATTTAACCTCTGTGGAGTCTTTGCCAAGATCATCAATACCGCTAGTTCGTTAGTGTTCCTGACAGTCGTTATGGTCGAGTATCTGTCTTAGTCTGTTTTTGGGTTTAAAAAACACAGGGATGTGGTGTTTGTTGAAAATCCTTCAGAGAGTTTCTCTGATACTCCAGACACGTATGGAATCTCAATGTTGTTGCATTTGTCTTATCCCTGTTGTGTTGGTGTTTTTCCTGGATCTTGTGGCTGTTTTCACAAATGTCCATTTGGGGTGGCTCTAATGAACATAGCGACTGTCGTTACAACAGCCAGGAGCACTAACGAACCAGCGGTATTGATGATCTTGGCAAACGACCTTACAGAGGTTAAATAGCTGAGTTTCCCTACCAGTCAGTCAGAATTGAAGAAGTCTCTTGGATGAGGGACAAAATGTCAAAAAATCCAGTTGCGCTTGACTTTAATTTTCCTTGGACTCAATGAAAAGAAATAAAGGGTACATGATTCTCCAAACATAAGTTTTGCCAACCAAAGGAACAGCTGTGAAATCAGCAAAGTGATATTGTTACAGGTTTGTTTGTGCTAAGTTTTGCAACCAATGCAGAAAAAGATGGAGGGAGAGAGAAAGAGGGGGCACAGATATCACCACCACCACAAAGTATGGTCCCTGGATCTGCTCCAGAATTTCACCTGCCACAATATGGTGCTTAATTAGTCTCAAAATCCACGCATATAAAAAGCAGGTGAGTCACATGACATGAGTGCACAGAACAGTATCCTTGAGCACAAAACCATTCTCACAAGGGAGCATTTCCATTTTTGGTGCACAAATGCGGTCCTACATGCTCGCAACTACTCAGCACTCACTCACTCGTCAAGTTGCAGATCTGGAACGACTGCTGTCAACACAAATAGCCTATTGTAGAGGTGGCTGTTCCTCACTTTACATCTTCTTGATGATTCTGCCGCCAAAAAAGGATCAGAGACAGTGGGTGTTGAAAGAAACCACTCAAAGGAGGGGTGACATCAGACACTGTCTATTCCATCCACACCTCCAAAGTCTCAAAAGTCATGCTGACGAGTGAGTGAGTGTTGAGCAGTTGGGGGTGCGTTGTGAGTGTTGAGCAATCACATAGCCTACAAGCCCGTGGTTTTATGTGCAGTGGTTTTGAGACTAATCAAACTAATGTATGGTTCGTTCTTTGATTATTTCGTTTCAAAACCAAATTGGAAAAACCAAAAAAACAAGTCATTTTTTCTTTTAAAACCAAAATGTAAAAATATTGATTTTGATATTTAATGTATCCAATTAGTGTAGCTTTGTGTGTTACACTTGATAAACCTGCAGCAGATACACTTGGGTGAGGGCGGTGCCTGATTAAGTGTAATTAAGATTAGCTTGAACATCAACATAGGTGGGTTTTTAGTTAGAAAAACAGGACGCTCACCGTTCAGTTTGTAAATCACTAGCAACTGGGAAAGGAACGCCTCAGAAGTTGCCTACGAATCCTCCGGTTTTTAAGATTTCTTCAGAATCTAATTAATTCAGTGATAGTTGTCAGTACATCCAATGGTACACAGCAAACATGAACTGTTATTAGTCAAATCGGTGAGCTGTATATTAACAAATCATACACGGATTTATTTTCTTCGTGAAATGGAAGAATTTAGGAACTCTGCAGTGGCGCTACAGAGAGCCTCCAGCTGCAGTAACACATGGATTAGTTTATGCATAAAATCAGGAGCATTGGACTTCATCCAGCCAGAGGGAACAGCCACTGACCGTCCAGTGCGCCAGTTCCACTGGCAACACAACCCATAGTAGGTCTCCCGGAGAGGGAGCGGGGAGCCGGAGCATTTAGGGCGAGGGAGAGGAGGGCGGGAGTGGCCTGGTGCGCTGTGGAGGGTTGGTGGTCATTCCCTGTGGTTGGATGAAGCCCGACGCAGATCACTGCTGCTGCAAACAACAGGCGCACGTGTACAGCAGCCAGTTAGTTTGAAAACCAGTAGGGATACAACACCGGTCGTAGACAGAGCAAAACGCAGCTGCTTAGTTTTTCAGTTTTGGTTTTAAAACAGAAAAAACAAAAAATGACTTGTTTTGTTTTTCGGATTTTGTTTTGAAACGAAATAATCAAAGAACGAACCATACACAGATTCAAATTGGTCCGCCATACTACAACCATTTTTATTTATTTTTTTAATCAGGGAGTCAAGTCATTCCCATGTTTGGACAAAATAGCAGGGTCAAGCTCCAGGTCCTTCACTTGGCTCGATATTTTCTCCTTGATACAACAGAAGAAGCCCAATTTTTTCCTAGTTTGAAAGTATGCACAAATGAGCGTTTGTGAACAACAAACATAATACAAAATGTTTGTTTATTTGTGTTTTGTCTTTTTTTACTTCAGATGCATATCTAGCAAATACTGCAAAAAATGTTGTGACTTTGAATATATGTTCATTGATAATTGATCAAGAAAGGTCGCTCTGGACCAGATGACTGGATACATGTGTTATTGCCAGAGCAATACATTATCCATGTAGACACACTCCACATTTGAAACACTGCTGTCAACAGGAAAGCCTTGCTGCTTGTCAACCATGATTAATGTGAAGTCCCTCAAAAACAGGGGAAATGCATCAGAGAAACTTTCAAGAGAAAGGTTACCAAAAACACAATTGTAGTGAATGAGGACATTGCTGAATTTCATACAGTTTTTCCCATCTGTCCCCAATCATCCCAGATGCTGTGTCTCACAAGAATTATGAGACATTTCTCTCGTGAGGAAATTGCTTTTATAGCAACCTCATCCCACTCTTCAGGCTCCTTAGCAGCTATCCAGAGCGTGTGTGTCTGCGTGTGTGTGGGAGTGCTGACACAACTGAATACAGTGCCACTCCTCATGGACCTAACACAAGGTGATAGCACGTCCTGTCAGACATTCCTTCTCTTCTAATTTGTTTGTGTCATCGCTGCGCACCTGTTCATGTCATCTCGTGTTGGAGATTGAAGTGTAAAAGGCAGCTGGTTTCGTTTCTGTCTTATCTGATAAGGTTGTTATAAGTTGTACATTGGTGATGCCTGCATTGTTTGGTTGTGACACTGGTCTGACTGATATTGTGTCAAGGAGAATGGAAAGTTTCCCACTGCCAAATGAATGGGTGACTCCCAAAATGAAGGAAATGGAAGATGAAAATCAGGACCTATTATGATGGGGAACATTAGCAGAACAGCACAGGGCTGCCATCTGTCTGTGAAGTGACCTTTCAGGAAAAATGTTGTTGGTGTCTATCATTAACCCCCCATCTCTCTTTCTCTCCCCCTCCCCATCCTTGTCGCCTTATTTCTTCTTTTATTTCCTGAATTAGATTTTTTTTTCTTTTTTACTGAAGCGTAAATTTGGTGGTGTAGTGTTCTTTATGTGAACAACTCAGGGGTATGACCCTAAGGGGAATGATTGAAAGATACTTGTCTGAAAGAGACATAAAATCAAATAAAGACCAAAGCAGACTACGAGCCCAGGGAGTGAGCTGGGAGTTTTGTAGACCTGTATGAACTGAATAGAGGCTGTGCAATGAGCAGAGGGATGCAACAGTAAATATCTCTGTATGGCAGGAAAAAAAGGAAGCAGTCAGGCGCAAACTGCTGGCACATTTAAAAAAAACAAAAAACTATACGTTGTCTAACGTAGCCTCAAGTGGAGATGAGGATGGTGAACTACAGAGGTCTGGTAATCTCAGTCCTTAACCCTAACCCCACACCAGATGACTTCACAATAGACACAACTCTCTGGAGCCACAAAAGGTGTTGTGCAACTTTGTTCTCGCATGCAGTAGTACTCTTTCATTGGCAAAACTAAGATTTTCAGTATGTCTGATGTAACTTTATTGTATGTGGCCATCCTTTTTTCAGCAATAGCCATTCAATGTGTTCATATTCTGTGTTATTTAAAATAGGACTCTGGGGCTTTTATGATTAAAACACATTTGACGCCACCACCAGTGACCACACGATTTTGCCTAATAACCCAGAACGTAAATCTTAACAATGATAACTTTAAAGCTGCACTAACCTAACCCTTTTATTAACAATGGAAAAAATAACAACTAACCAACGTAATGTGTAATGTGAAAAGCACCCAGGACCCACAGAGAATGATCACCTGTTCCCTTCAGCTCTTTACAGCATTTTCACTCTTTCAAGAATAACGTTGGCAACTGCTGAGGATTTAGCAGACACAGATATTTCCCTCTCGAGTTGGTGGAGACCAAACCAAAGATAAAAGAAGAGTAAAAATTTTACTTACATTCAAATGGTGGGCAGGAACATGACTCCAAATTTATGCTAATGTTGCTCCGTATCTGCTGAATGAGTAAATAGGCAACTGTTTGCTAACATGTTAGCTGTATAAACTTTATAAAGTGATATTATGTTAATATCAGCTGTCTGATTGTTTTGCTGCCCAACAGTCCCTGTAAACTGCCTAGAATCCAACTAATCCCCCGCAGTTATTGGTCGTTTTAGGTGCTGCACGTTTGCGTTCGTCTGTGTGGAAAATCATCGCTGGAGGTGTTAAAGACTCTACTTACCATATCAGAAGCAGCAGCAGCGGCAGACCGACCTAGCTTCTTGGTCATTGGGTGAAACAAATGACATCAGCAAATCATCAATCACATCTGATCCTGGGCCTTTAGAAAGTCTTGGGTAAACCCCTCCCCAATAATGATAATTAATAACCCTGTATTAAATAAATACTGCACTTACTGAAGACTATATTCATGTTCATGCAGGCAAAAAAATATTTTCTGTTTTTTATCAAATTGACATTGTGTGTGTATACGTGGCCTCCTTTGAGAGAACTCCGGGTTCTGCTGCAGTGAGGGAGAGAGAGCCAGAACACAGAGCAGGCCACAGGCAGAGCTATTGATCGGTCTCGTCAAGGTTCAGGGATATAGATGAGTTACAAAACCACCATTAATTACAAATCACTTTTGCCATGAAAGTTTAGATTAGAGCGATTAGAGCGAAAAGCAGCAAAAGTCTGCATCAAACAAAGAAAAGTGATGGGGCGTGCACATTTCTCATCCAAACATGTCTTCAGCTTGGTAGGGCGGTGTCCTTTGCTCTTCATTTTTTTCATATAATTAAAGTTGTTAGCTCCTTTGTTATTATTTTTTTCGCTGCATTCATCAGTAATTAGATGTGTGGACAAATGAATGCAGATACATGTGTTTATCTATATTCAATAAGCATGTTCTACTGCCTTATCACTGAGCACATAATCAATACCCCACGACACATGATGAATTATGGTCCATAATGGTGCATATATTCAGCATGTGTTGAGCCGTATGCAATGTGCATATAAAGCGGTGGGGCACTGTGATACAGTCATGAGCAGGTGCAGGGTTTATGATGATCCACAGGCAGGTTCACAGACGGTCCCTGTCAGAGCCACTTGAGAGAGTCCCTGCTGTCTCAGACAGGTTGCAGTAGAGCCGTGCTTTGCATTAAAATTGCAAGCAGCACTCACACACAAGCGCGCGCAATCTCTCCACTGCACTCTTTCTTTCTACATGGTAAAATAAAGTGTTCTCGTACCTTAAACTACATATAGCCTGTGCCTTATGTTCTCCAGGTCTCACCCACTCTTTGTGTTCTTCTGTTCTCACTCCATCCTGCCCTCTGACTTTCAATACAGCTCTGCACCTGTCTCTGATCCTCCAATGGATTTTAGTATTTTTGGAAAGAGACTGCTGTCTGTGATTAATGTTTGGTGTGTAGCTGTGTATGTAAGCAATCACAATTCATCCGTGAAGTCTACTCTTCCTGGGTCTGACAGGCATGCCTGGGCACACAGTGCTCTGCAGTGTCTTCTACTCTATAAAGCTGATTTCAAATACAGCCATTTCACAGGAGATGCACTGCAGTGACATGAAGCAAGCAGGCTAAACAGATCAACAGCTCTCTCTCTCTCTCTCTCTCTCTTTCTTTCTCTCTTTCTCTCTCTGCCCCGCACTCTCTGAGCCTCTGCTTGCATTCCCTCTGTTTTATTGTGACAAGACATAGCAAGTTATGGCTTGAATACCAACGCGATCATTTCTTGACAGTCTCCCTTTATTTGTCTGCTATCGTCCTGATAAGATGATTTTCACTCTCAGGGTTTGTTTTGTCTTGGCAGAGATGGCCTGAATGAGTAAGCTCATCCTCTCTCTCTCATTTTGCCTTTCCATCAGTTGTGGTTCTCCTATATTCCAGACCACTCTGCACACACACATTGCCTTGTGTGTGAGAGCATAAGATGATTATGGGAAGATGCCACGCAGAGGAGAAATGTGTCCAGCCAAGCTCACACAGAAGAGAATATTAGGAAATAATGGTGTGTGAATGCATGGATACATTTCTGGAGATGTGGTACCTCCTCATATAATAAAGGAGAGTAAAAGTCACTCTATATGTTATTGTGTAATTTTCCTTTGTTTTCTTTCCTATTAACACACCCTTGGGGGGCATATGGAGGCTGTTATTTGTTGCTGCCTAGTGTCATCACTTGTGTGTGATATGAAATAATAATTAACGTACAACAGACAATTGGCTGCCATCAGAGTCTGCATACAAAATTAACAGGCTAGAGATCATTTGGGTAGAAACCCAAAGATGACTCATAGGGAGATTAAACTGGGTCAGGAATGATTCTGTATAAGCTTGTATCAAAATTATAGCCATGTTATTTTGCCAAAGCCCTTTCTGGTTTCTGCAATGGGTGATGAGCTGAATAAAACACTATAACAGGTTAGTAGTAGCCTGAAAATGGGATACATTTTGCTCGATAAGCCCGCACAATAGTCCATTAAATTATTGTGGGTCACAAAACAAAAAGGCTCCCAGAGAAGTTTGAAAGCCACTCTAGTGGGGTGGATAGAAATCTGAAGTCCACTTGATAACAGTGCCACAAACATTACGCACAGGGCGGCAGAATAGTACTGAGACTGGAGATTTTGGCACACAAGCCAGCACTCAGAACAAAGCTTATCTGTCCACAGAATTAGCTTTCCCCTCATGTCTCCTTTCAGGGCTGGCACAGAAGTTAATTGTACTCATGGTGGTGTCAGGTGGCAGAATTGATCAACATTAAAGGATCATTCCCTGTGACGTTACCTTTTGGGAAGGAAAAAACAGAACTGTATGAAAAAAGGTACTCTGTTAACCTGCCATCTGACAAGGTAAAAGGACACCCTTCGATTGCTTTTAATCTGCTGGAATCACAAAATCAATAGTGCAGTATTGCTCATATATGCACCAACCTTCCTATCAAAGTATAGAGACTAAGCAGATCAGCCACTGCCTTTTCATGACACACTTGACTCTACTTAGTTTTATTAAATGAGATTATATTCTAAAAAGACTTCCAGTTTAAATGTTGGTGTTTATTTGCAGCGAAGGAGGATGTTTTGCAAATTTGACATACACTGTTGTTGGAAAGAATCAGCGGCAGTTACGTAAGTGCTCTTAGATGATTCCAGTTGTAGCACTGGTCAGATCTAACCAATATGATAAAATGGTTCTCATACAAATAAAATCATAAATTAACTTAACATCTTACTTGTGTCTTGAGGGAAAGAAATATTTTTGGAACGACTTTCAGGTTTCCAAACTGATAAATAAATGAATATATAATTTCCAATTCCATAAACTTAATTAAACTATCACTCACAATGGATAATATTATTATCTGTATCTGGCCAAATTGAGTGGCAGTACAATGAGACAAACATTTGTGTAAACGATAGAATAACTAAAATATTTTAAAATATTCATATAGAACCTCAAGATGTTCCTGTTACTTCATTACATTCAGACCCAAATATTTTCAGTATATTTCTGCTCTAGTTCATCCGATTATTCTCTTTGTTGTTCTCTAACTTCTTGTCATTCTGCACCTCTCCACCAGCGATCATGCTTGAGTTTCCCACCTCAATTCATCACCTGTCCACGAAATCTGCCTTAACGAACTGATATTTGTAACCCAATGTTGGTGAAATAAAAGCAAAAACGAAAAACACTGCAAAACATTGCTAATGCACTTTATTAAGCATGACAAAATTCTGAAGATGGTTGTACTGTAGATGGGGATGTTCACCTTGCCTCTCATCTCCAAATGAGATTTTACATAGTTTAGCTGAATTGAACATTTCTGTCTGTGTTTGTGATACTCTGTGGTGCTGCTGCCCAAAGTCACTACAGTAACGATGGAGATTATAATGTTATCATAAACATGATTTATCAAAATTATAAAAAAGCACTCAGATTGTAAATAAAATATTTCCTGTAGAGCCCAGCGGTGCAGCCCTTTAGCCCTGTGAAGCTGTAACAATGACAAAGAGATAAATGTTGTGTTTATGTAGAGTATTAAAAGCAATGCATGAAGCCCACATTTAATGAGATCCTCCAATGGTGAGCAATCTAAGGCAAAGTTTACAGAAGTTACCATCTGCTGTGCACCCTGTTGTCTAGAGAGTGGGAGAACTGGAGAGGAAAAACAGTGCATAAAGTATTAAATTCGATATGTATTTGATATGAACACTGTGCATTTCTCAGAGCAGGTGGCAAGAATAACTAACTGATATAAAGGAATTATGTATGTGATGTACTGGATGCACTGTACATGTGATCTGCTGTTAAAGAAAACATAGATCTTTGAAGTTCTTTATCATATCTGGATATGTATCATTTTGAGATGTTTTGAAAATATTTTGTAACCACCAATCAGAGGGGCACATCATCATGCAAGCCAGGTTTGAAATAAAGCAACTGCAATCACAATGCACCTGGCTGCCTTTTACTCTCACTGCCTTTATCGTCCATAAAAAATGTATGAAAAGAAACACTGAGATGCAAGATTGCAGACTACCCACATTCAGTTATGCGTGATGAAAATGTTTTACTTCACCAGGATTGCATCCCTCAGTCTGTTTTTGCGAGATAAATCCAAAGACTCGAGCAACAAATCTGCAAAAACCTCCATGTAAATATTGTCTTGACCTGCGTAATAACAGCATAGCCTCACTTTATGGCTAAAGGCATATCGACTACAAAACCTTGATCCTCTCTGAAAACACATTGGAATGAACAACACTGCAGCGTGAGACCTGGCATTACAGAAAGAACGCCTGGCATTCCTCGTTCATCATGTTGATTGGAGAGATCAATTCACATTTGTGCTTTCCTTGACTTCCCCTTAGGCATATTCCAAGGCTGTGCAGTGTGGCAAACCTTCAAATTTAGCATTTTGCAACATGTCTATATGGAGTCAGTGGGATCTACTGGTCAGTGGGGCTAACACAATGAGGATTTATTGAATCAACATTTTTAAAATCCACAAAAAGGGACATTACCAGAGCCTGAGTGTGTCTGAACCTATGCTGCAGTACCTCTCAGACCTTTCAGAGGGCAGTGTAGCTCTATGAAAAAACCTGGCGCCATCAATGGGGTAAAAAAGATTGGTTTCTCTGAATTCTATCCCTCATTAGGTCCCATGCAGTGCCTGAATTACTTGCTGCATCTATCCATTAAAGTCCCTCTTTCTGTATACTGCTCACATTAAACACAGGTACGGTGCCTTGCTGGATGATTGCAGGGTGAAATCTGACCTTATTCCCAATTCCATTTTGCCATTATTTGGTGGCTGTGGAGGTATTCACCGTTTGTTTTTGTGTGATTGAAATGTTATATTCATACAGTCACAAATAGTTCCAGTAAAAAAAACCAACAACTAACAGACTGGACAGTGCACTTTTGTATGTTTTCACCAACTCCATTTGTGTTCACATCACACTGTTGGGACCATTGGCGCATTCAGCACAACACAAGCAAATTGAGGCGATGCATTTGGAATCCAGAATCTCCAAATATTCACTTGTTAATTCCATGACAGCCTGTTAACTTTTAACAAACTGTTAAAATTCTGCAGGAGGCTATGGAAGCTGACAGAGTGAGATGAAGTTCACGTCTCCAGGCTCTACCCTTGTCCACTTGGCTCCCGACTTTCTCAAGGATACTTAATTCATTACGATGAGCAATCATCTGTAGGGTTAAAGTGCAACAAGTGCAGTAACCTTTTTGTTGGCTTTTGCCACTCAGCTGTCTTTAACCCATGACCTTGAACTCAACCACTGTATGATGGTTCTACTTTGTCAGATGAGCAGTTCCTCTGTTGATGTGGAATGATCAGTTCTTCTATAATTGAAAGTAATTACTATTTCGTAAACAAATACAAGTCTAATCAACAAGTCCTTGTTTTTAAAAAAAATAATAAAGGACAAACTATTTCTGCATGCAAACACCCCCCCCAAACAAGCAAGCAAAACAAAGACAGAAGAAGCACTAAATAAGACGTGAACCAAAATAAATTTATCAGGTATCCATATTTGGCACCATAAGCATCTCTATGCATTTGGACCTCTTCTATTTCCTTTTCATCGAATACTTTACATAACAGCTGGGCTCCACCATAAAGTAAACTCCAGCTGATGTATTGAGATTTTAATTGTGGTGAGTTATTTAGCTGGCAGTCCTCCTTCAGGAGAGGGAACAAAAGGCCTGTCTGTCGTCCCACTTCGCCTCCCTCGCAGTTGATAATCAATGGAGGGACAGAGCTGCCAGCTATTGACTGAGGAAAGATGAATGACACTGCTCCCAAAGGGTCCATTTGAATTTTGACAGGCAGGATTCAGAAGGCCTATCCCTCACTTGATGGTGCCAGAAAGAAAGCTTTTCACTGACACACTGAAGGTAATACCAAGTGCTGATACAGGGCTATGAGAGGACTGAAATACATTAAGCTGCAGACTGTTAGAGATCACGTGTAGGCAGTTTAAATCGCTGCATACTACATTCACCATTCACAGAATACTACTTTTGCAACTGTATTGTATCCATTCTACAAGGGAGCTGAATCGATGTTGAATTGTACTTGCAGCACACTGGTTAAGCGCATGGAACAAAAGTCAGCACCAGGAAAAAGGACTCAACACAACTTAATTTAATTTAATTTCTACTTGAAAAGGGACACTGTAATCAACATTCAAACAAATGCAAGTGCGCCCACGTTAGCTGAAAGGCTGGTTTTCATCGGCAGTACCTTTCCCTGATGTTGTTAGGCATCCTAGAACTGTCATTCTCTCTTCTTTTCAACTCACATCTGCTCCAACCTCTGTTGTGACAATGTGAGTCATCTTCAAATGTCTGCTGCCTTCAGCACACATAGACAAGCATTTTTTCCCTTGTTTAAATGGAGTTTGACTTTTGTAAAAATCAAGATGAAAGCTTTCAAAGCATATGTTTTTACACATGTCGTGCATCACTTGTCTTAGCAAAGACATGGCCAGAATTATATGGCTGCACATCGGCTTCAATCAGCTGCCCTCAACTCCCTTGTGTCTTATGTTCTGTGTTTGGCTCCCAAGTGAGGATCTTGTTAATGCTGTAGTAAGCTAGAGACTGGCAGATACACCTGCATGTGATGGATGATCTCCCTATTCTGGGCAAACCAACTAAGCCTCCTGTAGTCCCAGTAATCAAGCAATAATACATATTAATACGACTCTACAGCATGGAACTTTTCCTTTACTGCATATTCCCTTGCTAAGTACATAGCAAGCAGCTGTCAAGTTCACATCACAGACTTAAAGATATGGAAAAAAGCACAGGAACATGCTGGCTTTCTCTCTTAGCTCTCTGTGTTGGCAGTCACATATACTTTTTATTAGCTTTTGTGAAAATTATACACCATATCTGGCTTTACTTTTGTTTTTTACATTTTGATTACTGATTAAAATATTTAGTTTGTCAAAAAACATTAAAAAAGGCAACAAATCTTAAATGATGATTGTTTGTTTTGTTCTACTCTTCCTACTTCACACACGGCTACAGTATCTTCTTTATGTTGTGTAAGCTTTCATGCTCTATTGCTCGACAAGAATGTTCATATTAAACAATTATGCCAAATTCCAGATTATGTCCAGTGCCAACATTTTTACAGTTCTCAGCTTCTACGGTATAGTTCAACTTGCATTAACTGATTATTTGACCACTTGGAGGCAGTAGAAAAAAAAGCCAATGATTGGCAGATTATACACTTTTAAATTCAGATCACAAACTTGTAAGCCACATGGTAGCAGTGCTTATTTACACATCCAGCAGATGTGGAGCAACATGGTTCTGCCAATGCAAGTATAATATTTATTCTCCTTTTAGCTTCATTTTGGTCTGCACCAGCTCTTGAGGACAATATCATGCTTTTTAGCCACAACATTCACCAGCTATTCGCTAACTTTGCCTGCCTGTAGTTTGGTGCTGGACAGGTAGTATACAGTGGGTTTTGAGAGTTTTTGAGAGTTTGAGAGTTTTTCTCTGAAAACATAAGATAGAACTTTATTTTTCCCAATGGACATTTTTGTGCAGCAGTACAAAGTAGGGAAAAGTGCAATATTTAGATATAAAAGGTGCAATTAATTCAAAATGTTCAATGATTATATCTATGGTAATTCATGTAATGTTCCATTATTGCACATTATGTCCCATAAGTAAGAGAGT
Source organism: Micropterus salmoides (assembly GCF_014851395.1). Lineage (NCBI taxonomy): Eukaryota > Metazoa > Chordata > Actinopteri > Centrarchiformes > Centrarchidae > Micropterus > Micropterus salmoides. The sequence continues at coordinate 23,325,539 of NW_024044570.1, forward strand.
TGTAATGATTGTAATCCACAGAGAGACAGTAATCCAGAGAGAAAGAGAGAGATTTAACAAACAGAGCAGAACAGAACTGAAATCCAGGCTGGAGCTACCTCAGCACACCATACCTCTGCTGTCCATCTCTCTGCATGAGGTAGATGAGTTGTAAAGTGTGTTTGCCACAGGAAAGGATTACCTGTGGCGTTCTGTGGTGCATAGTGGTGGTAACAGTCTACTGCTGAAGGTGTGCCTGTGCGTGACCAGCACATCATGGAGAAGATGAGAGTGATTGTCCATGTTGCTCTGCAGTTTGCACAGCATCCCCCTTTCTTTCACCACCACCGAAGAATCAAGTTCTCCCACCAGGACAGAGCCAACCTTTCTGATTGAAGCACTAAAGCCTTGCACTTATTGTAGGCCTATTTTAAGATATGACAGTAAGCCTACTTACCGCTTTGAATTACATTTTTATATTTATTTTTTGTTTGCTCCCAAGTCCATTTCACACATCCTGTCACAGCCGTTAAAGAGGTTTCATTTTTTTTTATTATGTTAGGCTAAATTAGTAGCATATATTTTTGTATTTGATTATTGTTAATATGAATGTTTTATTATAACTTTAGGTTGCATTTGTTTCTTAGATTATAGAGAGTGTACCGCCCCACCTTTTACTATTTGGCTCAGGTAATATGGGTGAGTTTGCAGTGAACGTTTGGAACTGTGCCATGGTGGAGATACAGTCTTGCTTGAGCACTTTTTATGGCACAAATGTATTTTTTGTTTTGTTGCTTTGTGAAGTTAATTTAGAACAGTGTTTGCACCATTTGAGTGTGTTAAATAAACTCATCAGAATTTTTAGGTGACGAGAAGTTCTTAAAAGTGAGTTGGACTTTTTCGAGGCTTTTAATACCAAAATACAGTCGTTGCAGACGCTAGAACAATAAGGCTAAAATTCTCATACACGCTATAAAAATACATCTAAGCATCACATTAATTTAATGGAATACACAAATGTAATTATAGTCAGGTCTACTCGTGCCCTAATGATGGGGCAGTAATATTATATGCTTATTACTTTACACAGCCACACAATCTGCGTTTTTTTTGTTCAGCTCTCTTTCCTTCATTTGGCAGCTGCAGCTGTGTTGCGTTTAGCCTGGATTATGTGTTTAACTTCTTCGCATTTGTCTAAGCTTGTTGTAAAGAAAGTGGTAACAGGTGAGGAGTAGGTGGAGTAGGCAAGGTAACTGCAGAACATATGAGGGAAGTGAAAACTGGGACAGGTTTGCGATGTTTCAGGGTTGAATGGCATGTTTCCTTGAAACGGTGCGCAACGGTGCGTTTTAAGCTTCGAGATATGTTTTCTCCTGTCTGGTGGGTGTGTCAGAAGTCTTACCCAGTCAGCAGTGAGAAGTGTGTAAACACAGTGGTATTAAAAAGGCAAGTGCAGTGCGTGCGTCTGAGGCATGTACATGTTTTGTCAAGTATCAAAACTTAATTATTATTTAACTAACTGACATGCAAACTTAATCTTAATTCTGTCTACATTGAGAATATAACCATAGAAAAGTGGGAATCAGTAAAAAAAAGTAAGATAATTGTTATAAGCATATGTTTTAATAACATGTTCTTCCAATGAAGATCTGTCTGATCCTAATGGAATGTTTGCACCCAACGGATGATCCACAGAAAATACGTCTGAGTTTAATTACAGTCAGAGTCGATGAATAAATTTAATTAAGCATGAACAACCAGCAGCCACACTGTTGTGGTCCCTCAGCGCTTCAGAACTGATATGGAGTTGGTGAACGAAATCATTCACTATTTGCCAGATGGTTGTAACCATATAAGGAAAGTAATTAGTTTAAATACTCCTATTAGTTAAAATGGATTCCTGTAGTTTCAGTATGGCTCCCTACCCGTTTTCAAACCTCCTTGAGAGGAGTAACATTAACATCTTGAGTGCACTACCAAGGAAGTCCAATGTTTGTGTGTGTGTCTATGTATTTGGTATTGTGTGTGAATAGAGAAGAGTAGAAATAAAGTGTGAAAGAAATCAAAACGTGCCATATACATGCATTCTCATAACTTTTGTGAACCACTTAGACAGCTGACACTGTATTGGCTTAAACATCTATGTGGCCCATATCAAAGACATTTTCTGCAGTAAAAGACATACTACATGAGTTTGAACTGGTGATTGATGCAGGTGCAGGGAGAAATGTTTTCATAATCAGGAAGTGATTACGTTCAGCTTTCCAAACACCTATGTGCCTTGTTGAAAATGGATTACACAACATTAATATTCAGCTTTCAACCTTGCAATGGTAATCGTGTTAGAAGTCCTTATAGATGATTCTGCACACACATAAACACACACAACACTGGGCGAAAATGCTTATCAAGCATATGTAATTGCAAGCCTAAACCAAATTTCTCCAGGTGACCCTAATTGGTTTTGTCACATGTGAGCGATAGCTGACTAATGTTCTTCCTTCAGCACTGACACTGTCACTCTAACCTACTCCAAGACATGTTGCTGTGCTTAGCATTGCATCAACACTCAGACGGCAAGATACCAAAGCTAAAGGTCTCCCATGTATTTTCAAAGGAAACAATATCTTAGTATGCATATTTTTCCCTCCAGCAATGTGTGTCCTCTGCTTGTTGTTTTATGACAGTTTGTGAAAATGTGAGAGGCGTAATCATACTGCAGTATGCTATTTTTTCAAGGTTGGGTGAGTAAGAATTCAGAGCTGCTGCCAGACACTCAGTTCCAAATCTCAAAAACTCAGTAAAACAAAACCTTCTTGGATAGACAAGGTCTCCAGTCCTTTTACAGCAAATGCACTGTCCTCTCTTTCATCTCTAATGCAAGAGACAAATAGCCATTAATCATACTTCACAGTGTCTTCCTGCATTGCATTATTCCGAATGGGCTGCGGATAAGCACACATCCATGAAATAGCTTTTACTCTCATAGTTACATTTCTAAGGAAAGGAAAGGAACACATGTTTCGAGGTTGGCAGATTTAGACACACAGACAGAGAGACTGAAATAAAAAGACAAAAACATTATGTATAATATCTAGAGAAACAAACAAACAACAACAACAACAAAAAATAAATATATATATATATATATAGGATATGTAGAGCACAGGAATGTTAGCAGTAGTCCATTACTGCACACAGCCCAAGACTCAAATTTTTGTCATGATCCATTTCAAGGGAAATAATTATGCAGCTAATGCAATTTAATCCCTGCCCTTGCATCCTCCTCTGAGAAGGAGGCACATGCCAGCTAACATGAAGTTGGGGCTGTTGCCTCATTACATGCAAAGTGCATAACATTAATTGGGTTAGAGGAACAGAGAGCTATGACAAGACAGCATAACATTTGGGCATATTTGATGCAAAGCAACTGGGATTACTGGTGGAAAAACTAAAAAACTAAAATAAATAAATACATATTCCTTCTGAGTGCTCTTGAGCTGTGCATTGAAGCTATTTCTCCTCTGTAGATCTGTATAATAATTTGTCTTAAATTATATGTATATATAGAATATCTGTGTTGCTCAGTTTTTAGAGTTTTACTTTTGCATTAACTCTACAAATGTCTTAATATGTACAAAATGGATTGGCAGAAAATCGTCTAAAGACATTCATGGTTGTCAGATGGTAGTTCATAAAGACAGCCATTAGCACCACCATGAGGTTCCCTTTTGTGAGTAAGAGCCAAAACTCTCCACAACTACTGGATGGATTGTCATGAAATCTGGCGCACATATTTATGTTTGACCTGATTATCTTTGCTTATCACCCTGACTTTTCCTCCAGCTTTCTTTCCTTTATGACCAAAGGCCTGCAATGCTAATGACATTTCCATCAGCACCAGCTAAAACTAAGATAATAAAAATGGTAAACATTATATTTGCTAAACATACATGGTGTAGAAATATAGTCATTGGGAGCATGTCAGTGTGCAGAATTGGGAGACTTTGCCTGATATGTTTTGATATACACTGTGTTAACCTTTCAAAACAGTGTTCGTACTGATGAAAAACTGCACCTTTTAAAATGTTTACTCCCATGACTGAAGCACACTATGTGCTGATCTTCATTTCCCACTTCTAATGTTGGGGTATGATTCACTCGTCTCTTTGAAACGTATTTACTTCAAGACTGCTTATCCATTCCTTCATACTCACTCCCATTTATCCTTTTCAGCCTCTGATCAAAACCGCTTCCTTTTTTGGCTCTAAAATCACCCTCTAACCCCTCTATAAAAAATGAATACCATTATGCAACTTTGGAATATCATGGGTAATTGCTTTTTGAAAGCTGCCCCTATTTTCTTTCTGTTGTTGATAAACATGTAATGGGCTTATATTTTAAAAACCATGTGACCTCAGCGGTGTGACCTTCAGCTGTAGCTTTGCATAGCTGACTACAGAGGGCAGAGAGATCCCTGTGGACCCCCTTAAGGCCTCAAGAGTGACAGCTGCACACTCACAAAGAGCTTCCCGAATAAGGCCTACAAGGAAACTGAGCTGTGCCGATAGATCAAATGTATCAGTTTGTGGTCGTGTTGTCTCCGCATTTGTGTCTGTATGTGTGTGTGCGTGTGTTAGAGTGGAGGTCCGTGCATTCATGTACCTAGAGATGGTGGTTAGGTTAGAAGGAACAGCGAGTGTTGCTGGGTTGCTAATATTATTCCCATCCCAATTTGCTGCCTTTGCACGTTCATTACCACTGCAATTATACTGTTGGTGTGTATAGGAAGCATGGGTAAATGAATTAGGCAGGAGCACGTTTTCGAGTGGGAGTGGATACAGGAAAGTGGAGCAGTCTCTAAATCTTTTAATGAAGGAGAAATTTTGCTGAAGACAGGGCTCTGCTAATGGCATTTGAACTTGATTATATGATAGCAGACACACATTCAGTAGAGTCCTTGTCCTCTGAATCCTGGTCTATTTACAGTATTTATCATCAAGGCATTGGCAGCGGTGAATACCATCTGTACAAGCTTGCGTTTAATTATCTGACATACCTAATGATACTAATCCTTTAAACTATATTACAGTCAATTTGTTTGGCACAGAACACAATGTAACAAATATTAAGGACGGTTTGCTGCACCTGTTGATAGTCTGAAACTAAAATTCTTTGCTGGCAGTTGTACTCACAATTTCAAAAAGTTTGACGGGGGCTTAATAAATAGTAGAGTTGAAAAGCAAAAGAGAGTGGGAGGAGAGAGACAGAGGGAAGGATGATAGATAGATAGAAAGAGAGAAAGAGAGAGAGAGAGAGAGAGAGAGAGAGAGAGAGAGAGAGAGAGAGAGAGAGAGGCTTTTTGATTGAAATGATTCGAACTGGGAGAGGAGGCTCTTATGTGAAATTAAATCTGCCACATGGGTGAGAGGAAAAGCAATTAATGACCTTTTTTGTTTTTGAAGTTAAAAGTTAGAGTGAGGTTAAAAGTTAGTGCGTTATTCTCAGTTAATCACTGTGTAGATGAACAAACTTTGAACTTTTATTATTGCATAAGCTTTAATGTCATTCATCGTATTGTTTTAACCAAGCAGTCTCATCAGTCAAATATGCATTTCAATCATGTGTATTATTTCAAATAAGGCCTTGGTTTGCTTCATTAAACACATAGTTTCTACTGAGAACAGCTTTTAAAAAACCTCACTAAACATTTAAAAAGTAGTTAGAAAGTTAATAGTCATTTTCCATCTATGTAAATATCCTCCCAGGCCATACATAGGCCTCCTCTGAGTGAGTTTTGGTCACTTTGGTAATTTCTCTACTATTACTGGCTGTGCCTTGATCCATTCCTAACACACTATAAAAAAGGGACACAATTGACAGTCTTCAATCTGTGCATGCTAAAGTTCAGTCAAGGTCATTTTGAAGTTCTATCAGTTTGCTTTATTGAGAGGGTACCTTTTAAAGTTACGGCCCTTTTAGTTTGAAATACCTGCCTGTTTCCACAGACAGTGTTGCTGATCCATGGAAAGCTCTAAATTCTTACGTGGCTTTGACACAACACAGGGCTCTCAAGTTTTATAAAAGTTTGGAGTGAGATAACACGTGTTAGAGGAGGAGCCACTCAAACATTTGCAGCAGCCCCAGCCAATTCTCTCAACTTTTTACTAGCAGTTAAATTTGACCTCTAGTTCATAACTGACCCGAACGAAAATAAATTAGAACAATAAGTAAATCTGATATATATTTATATATATATATATACACACACACACACATATATACACTAATTATATATATACACTAATTATATATACTTGTACCCAAACGAGCCCACTGAACTGCAGTGCTGTACACATGGGCCTACAGTAGGATGGCAGAACTTGCCCTATGCATGTATGCCAAGCTGTGTGTGTAAGTACGCTACACATTTCAGCTCATGAATGGTGTTTTGTGTTGTAATTGTTTGTTGCATATTTTAATTTGAATCCCACTTGAAGCACTGTGGCCATTTTCGCTGTCATGGATCATAGCCTTTTCTCCGTTTCAGGTAGCCGAAGCTAAGCCCAGTGGTGGACACTAACAAAGTAATACTATACTAAACAAGGTATTTGTACTGAACTTGTGTATTTTCTTTTCATGCCACTTTCTACTTCTACTCCACACATCTCAAAAGGAAATATTGTACTTTTTACTTTATCCGACAGCTTCAGTTACTAGGTACTTTAAAAGTAAGCTTTTTACACACAAAACATATGAAGAGTTTAAAAAATAGGATGTGTCGATATAAATTAGATTATTTAACAGTTTATACAGCTAGCTATTAGAACTACTTAAATTAGACTAATTGACAGAAATTGAATTGGCAACTGTTTCGGTATTAGTAAATTTTCATGTAAAAACATTTCATGTTCCCAGCTTCACAAATGTGAAGATTTGCTGCTTTTACTTTTGATTATTTTAATGTAGCCTATGTTTAATCATTTTGAGCTTTGGACTGAGAAAACAAGCATTGTTAAGGTGTCACTTAGGGCCCTGGGTAACTGTGACAACATTTCTAACTATTTTCAGAATTTATTACAATCGATTAATGGAGAAAATAATCAGCTGATTAATACATAATAAAAATTAATTGCAGTCTGATACAAAATAGTTGAAACTCAACCAACTACATTAATACATGAGGAATAATAATCTAATGATATAATATATAATAGTTACAGTCAAATGGAACATATGACTACTTTTATTTTTAATAGGCTACTTCTACATTTTCCTGCTTATAACCTATATTTTTATTTAACTTTTTCAATGCATTTGCAGAGTATTTTTCAGGGAGGTATTGGAACTTTTATTTTTTCAAAGGATCTGAATAGGCCTAAGTTACTTTGCTCACCACTGGCTAAAAAATCCAAAGCTGCTGGTTGCAAAGAGGTTGGAGAGGTTCTATCTCACACAGGCTCCGCCCTCTACTGGACTCTATGGGTACTACCTCCTCCAATCACACGCACGCACTTGCCCACTGAAATTTTATCATGTACATAGCCGACCAATAGGACGTCACTACCGATACGTGCGTGACGTATAAATAGCAGTGTCCCTACTGCCTCAGCATCCTTTTTTCTTCAGCAAACGGCAAACTGCTCACTGAATTTACCACCTCCACGGATAGAGTCGCCACTTCTAGAAAATTATGTTTGCACACGGGCGAGGTGACCCATGTCCTGCCCCCCCCCGCCAGCCATCTGTGGCTGGGGAAGGAAGTGACTGGCCAAGTGACCGTTATGGAGGGAGAGAGGCCTGCTGACGCTGCCACAATCCAATCATGTTGTTCAAGACGCCATTGTTTTATGTGCTGCTTGTGTAAAACAACGGTAAGGCTTTTGAGAATGTGGAAACCTTTTTTTGAGTAAAACATGTTAATTACATTCCTCAAAGAGCTAAGTTAACTCCTGGGGTGAGGCTAAGGGTTCGCCCTGCGGCCCTGTGTTCACGAAGCCACTGTTCTAACATGTGTTGCTTGTGTGTACACTGTGGTGATGCTTGTGAATGTTAAACTGTTTATTAGAAACACATTACATTCTTGAAAGTGCTAATTCCCCACCACTAACCCCATCCCATTGAGCTAGCCGTGTTGAACGCGCCGCTGCGCTCATCGATGCTAAGCTAACGGTTCGCCCCGCGGCCCACGCCGCTCTCCTCATCAGAACCGAGTGAGAGGGTGGGTGAGGCCCGGGCGTCCACTTCGCTAGCTAGAGTCCGTGCGGCCATAATGGTCCGCTTCCATGACGTGACAGCCGAGAAACAAGCTGTTCTTACCGTGGAAACTGTGGCAATGCAGCAGTCTACTGTTGCTCTGCATTCCTAGCGCGCCCACAAGGACTTGCACGGGTGCATTGCTAGCTCACCGGTGGTGAAAGTGTGTTACATAAACAGACATGCCGCCCTGCAAGGGTAGTCCTCTATAGCTGGAGAGAGACAGCCAAAGTCAGGTCTTTATCGGTATAGTGTGATGAAAGAGATCGCTTGCTGCTTCGTTTGGTTTCGTTTCCTCCACGAGTGGCTCGTAGCACCTGTTGCAGCATGCGAGGCTGTCTACCCTGCCGCTGCTTCACATGGAAGCTGTGAGCTTGACTGGGTGACTTGTCATCCACAGTCACAGCGGCTGTGGTGCGTTCAAGCCCTGGTCTGCCTTTTCGATTGCAGCCCTTGGAAAAAGTCTAAGCCTTATTATTTATAAAAAAAAAAAAAGAAGGGTGACAGGGGGACAGAGGCTGATGCACACCACCAGACCTCCTCCCTCCGTTATGTGTCCAGCATGCATCTGGGCTTCCTCCTTGCTAGCCGGCTGTCCGGCCCGCGCCACGGGTCGCCTACATCGATTGGCAGCCGAATGAAAGGCTGCTGCCATGACGTTGACACAATGCAGTAATGCGAGTTAACTCTACATTCCCCGTACACTCACGACACAACCACATTGACAACACACGCTAAACCGAACCAGCGCAGCGTTCAGCTGACTAGCTACACCGGCATGAGTCGAGCTAATGCCAATCTAGGTCAGATATAGCCAGAGAGACAACAACGTGTCTCCACACAGCCCAGTTGATTTTGCACCTCAACATCCTGGGGTTGCGATCAATTGGGAAGAGAGCTCCCCCCAGCCGCTGCAGCAAGCAGAGTATCTGGGGATTGTGCTCAATTGCAATCTATGCGCGTCGCTTGGTGGTCCACAGGCTGCAGCAGAGGACAGCTGTGGCAGCGCTGTCAGTGATGCTGCTGTTGGGCCTCAGGGCAGTAGTCCCTCTGGGCTTGCTGCACATGTGACGGCTACAATGTTGGTTTGCCAGCCTGCATCTGGACCTCAAGAGGCAAAGGTGAGGCATGGTGTTGGACCAGCCTCTCCAGGTTTTGCTCCTAAAATTGTGCAGAGGCAGACTCAGACTGGTCTATCCGCTGAGGTACAGACCATCCAAGCGGTCTCCACCACGTCTTGCTGTAAAGCTAAGTGGTTGGACTGTGGAGAAGGGGCTGTCGCACTGCAGCTATCTCTCCTGTCACAGGGGGTTTGGTGACAGAACAGTCTTCACCCTTCTCCCTCGTGATACGCGAAATTCAGTTTTAATGGAGCAGAGCGAGCTGACAGGCTTTGTGTCTGTTTCTCTCTTTACAAAGACACATGTTGCAGTCTGAGAGTCTTATCTGAAAAGGGCAATGAAGTCTCAATAGTAGTCTCAATTATTTATATAGCGCCAAATCACAACAACAGTTATCTCACAGCGCTTTTCATAAAAGAGTCTAGACCATACTCTATGATGTTATTTACAGAAGCCCAACAATTCCCACCAAGAGCAAGCACTAGGCGATAGATGCAAGGAAAAACTTCCTTTTAAGAGGCAGAAACCTCGAGCAGAACCATGGCTCAGGGTGGGCAGCCATCTGCCTCGACCGGTTGGGGGTGAAGGTGAGAGAGAGAGAGAGGGCGAGAGAGAGAGAGAGAGAGGGCAAGAGAGGAACAGAGAGAAAAAGAGAGGGATGGAAGGAGAGAGAGGGGAGGGAGGCAGCCTGCACAATATACACACACAGAGGTACAGACAGTAAAGGTGATGTTGCTATAGACTAAATGAAAAATGGTATAGATATTTATAGTAGTGTTAATGATAACAATCGTAATGTTAATGATTATAATAACAATAGGACTAGTAATAATAGTTGTTGTAGCAGAGGATGTCGAGCAGGAACACGGGGGCAGCAGGTGACCCGCAGCCACAGCTCCAGAGCCAGAAACACCTGCAGGAAGTGATAGGAGGAGAGAGGAGAGGGATGAGAAAGCACAAGACTACCGGAAAGGGGAGAAGTTGTGTTAGTAACATGCAATAATGGGATGAGGTTGCATACAGAGGGAAAGAAAGTAGAGGAGAGAGGAGCTCAGTGCATCATAGGAAATCCCCCAGCAGTCTAGGCCTATAGCAGCATAACTAAGGGATGGTTCAGGACTAACCTGAGCCAGCCCTAACTATAGCTTTATCAAAGAGGAAAGTCTTAAGCCTACTCTTAAATGTGGAGATGGTGTCTGCCTCCTGAACCCAAACTGGAACCTGGTTCCACAGGAGAGGAGCTTGATAGCTGAACGCTCTGGCTCCTAGTCTACTTTTGGAGACTCTAGGAACCACAAGTAACCCTGCATTCTGGGAGCGCAGTGCTCTGGTGGGGTAGTAAGGTACTATGAGCTCTTTAAGATAAGATGGTGCCTGACCATTAAGAGCTTTGTAGGTAAGAAGAATGATTTTAAATTCTATTCTGGATTTTACTGGAAGCCAATGCAAAGAAGCTAAAACAGGAGAAATGTGATCTCTTTTCCTGGTTCCTGTCAGAACACGTGCTGCAGCATTCTGAATCAGCTGAAGAATCTTAATGGACTTTTTCGAGCAGCCTGATAAGGAATTGCAGTAATCCAGCCTAGAAGTAACAATTGCATGGACTAGTTTTTCTGCATCATTTTTAGACAGGATGTTCCTAATTTTCGCAATATTACGTAGGTGAAAAAAGGCGGTCCTTGAAATTTGCTTAATGTGAGACTTAAACGACACGTCCTGATCAAAGATAACTCCAAGATTCCTCACAGTGGTGCTGGAGGCCAGAGCAATGCCATCAAGGGAAAATATATCTTTAGATAATGCGTCACGGAGGTGCTTAGGCCCCAGAACAATAACTTCAGTTTTATCTGAGTTTAATTACAGGTGATCCAGGTTTTAACATCCTGAAGACACATTTGAAGTTTAGCTAACTGATGAGTTTCATCTGGCTTGATCGATAGATATAACTGAGTATCATCTGCATAACAATGAAAGTTTATGGAATATTTCCTGATAATATTGCCTAAAGGAATATATAAAGTGAAGAGCATTGGTCCGAGGACAGATCCTAGTGGAACTCCATGACTAACTTTGGCATGCATGGAAGACTCATCGTTAACATGTACAAACTGAAATCGATCTGTTAAATAGGACTTAAACCAGCTTAGAGCGGTTCCTTTAATGCCAATGAAATGTTCCAGTCTCTGCAATAGGATCTGATGGTCAATGGTATCAAATGCAGCACTAAGATCTAATAAAACCAGTACAGAGACAAGTCCTTTGTCTGATGCAATAAGGAGGTCGTTAGTAATTTTCACTAGTGCTGTCTCTGTGCTATGATGAGCTCTAAATCCTGACTGAAAATCCTCAAATAAACTATTGCTCTGTAGAAAGTCACACAGCTATTTAGCAACTGCTTTCTCCAGGACCTTAGAGAGAAATGGAAGGTTAGATATAGGTCTATAGTTGGCTAAAACATCCAGATCAAGTTTGGATTTTTTCAGAAGAGGTTTAATTACAGCTACTTTAAAGTACTGTGGTACATAGCCTGTTGATAGAGATAGATTGATCATATCTAGTATAGAAGTGCTGACTAAGGGTAAAACATCTTTAAGCAACCTAGTCGGGATGGGGTCTAAGAGGCAGAGTGATGGTTTAGATGAAGAAATTATTGAAGTTAGTTGGTAAGGATTGAGGGAAGCAAAACAGTCTAAACATGTATCTGGTTCTACAGCTGTTTCTAACGTTCCTGAGTTTAGAGATACGTTGGTGCCAGTTAAGGGCAGGTCTTGGTGAATTTTGTCTCTAATAGCTAGAATTTTATCATTAAAGAAGCTCATGAAGTCGTAACTACTGAGAACTATGGGAATACTTGGCTCAATAGAGCTGTGACTCTCTGTCAGCCTGGCTACAGTGCTGAAAAGAAACATGGGGTTGTTCCTATTTTCCTCTATTAATGACCAGTAGTACGCTGCTCTGGCATTACGGAGGACCTTCCTATAAGTTTTAAGACTATCTTGCCAAATTAAACGAGAATTTCAGTATTATACCATGGAGCTAACCGTCTTTGTTTTATTATTTTCTTTTTTAGAGGGGCTACAGAGTCGAGTGTCATTCGTAGCGAGCCTGCAGCATTGATCGATTTGGGAGGGATTGAAATTAGCATAGGAGTCCTCCGTTACTTTGTGACTTGATAATGAATTTAGAGCTGATGGAATTGCATCCTTAAATTTAGCTACAGCACTATCAGACAGACATCTTTTATAGAAATTTTTGCCCAATGGCGTGTAGTTCAGCAATACAAACTCAAAAGTTATCAAACAGTGGTTGGATAAAGAGGGATTCTGTGGGAACACTATTAAATGTTCAATTTCAATACTATATACCAAAACAAGGTCGAGGGTGTGGTTAAAACAGTGAGTCGGTTCATGAACACTCTGAGAGAAGCCAATGGAATCTAACAGAGAGATAAACGCAGTACTAAAGCTGTCATTCTCAACATCCACATGAATATTAAAATCCCCTACAATAATAACTTTGTCTGTTTTAAGGACTAAAGTTAACAAAAACTCTGCAAATTCAGATAAGAATTCAGAGTACGGGCCAGATGCTCAGTACGCTATAACGAAAAGAACTGGTTGCAGTGATTTCCAACTTGGGTGCGAAAGACTAAGAATAAGGCTTTCAAATGAGTTATAGTTTAGTTTAGGTTTAGAGCTGATTAGTAGGCTAGAGTCGAAGATAGCTGCAACTCCACCTCCTCGGCCTGTGCCTCGAGGAATGTGAGTATTAATATGACTGGGAGGGGTGGATTCATTTAGGCTAACATATTCTCCATCACCCAGCCAGGTTTCAGTAAGACAAAATAAATCAATATCATAATCTGATTATTATTAGTTCATTTACTAGTACAACTTTAGAAGAGAGAGATCTGATGTTTAAGAGTCCACATTTAATTTTCCTATTATTTGCACTATAGCTCTTGTGGTTTTAATTTGTATGAGGTTTTAATACACAGCTTCTCTTCTGTTCACCTTTGATTTAAATAATTTCAATGGACGGGGGGCAGACACCGTCACTATAGGATTTTCACTAAGTAACTCCTGAAATGGAGGAGCAGAGAAGTGTGTTAGACTACAACTCTGCGTAGGGTTTTGGGTGGGTAACTGCTGAATTAGAAGGGCAGAGAAGAGTGTTAGACTGCGACTCTGCCTCCTGATCTCAACTCTGGGTTGTCATGGATTTGGTCCACTAATAAACTTGGCCAGATTTCTAGAAATGAGAGCTGCTCCTTCCCAAGTGGGATGGATGCCGTCTCTCCGAATCAGACCAGGTCTTCCCCAGAAAGTCTGAATGACGACATGCGGCTATACATGTCATCACTGGTCAGATTTGGCAGGGGTCCAGAGAAAACTACGGTGTCCGACATTGTTTTTGCATATGTACACACCAACTCAACATTAATCTTAGTGACCTACGGTTGGCGTAACTGGGAGTCATTACCGCCAACGTGAATAACAATCTTACTGTATTTACGTTTATCCTTAGCCAGCAGTTTCAAATAAGACTCAATGTCGCCCGCTCTGGCCCCAGGGATGCACTTAACTATGGCCGCTGGCTTCGCTAACTTCACGTTTCTCAAAATGGAGCTGCCAATGATCAGACTTGGTTTCTCAGTGGATGTGTCGCTGAGTGGGGAAAATCTGTTAGAGACGTGAACAGGTTGATGGTGCCCCGTGGGCATTGAATGCTCACGACTATTCCTCCTTCGGACAGTCACCCAACCACCCCTTCCTGGCTGCACAGGAGATGCCGGGGGACGGCTACCAGAGGCTAACTACACAACGGATATACAGTTTGAAAATAAGATTAATTGGATTATATTCACAGGAAGTATAAAACCTGTTACATGTGTCTATTAAAAGTAAAATAACACACAAATGTCAGGGAATTTACTTTACTTAGATTTAAGTACTGCAGTTGTATATTGAAATACCTTCCTACCTTTCTAATAGGAAGTCTTGAGGTGGTATAAAACATTTCTCCTTAAATTCTGATTTGAGTTGTGGACAACTAGGGCCACATGAATTAAAAAATGAAACATTTCACTGCCCAAGTCAGCTATAACACAAGGCTTGTTCATTAGACTACATGCTGTACAGTGTTTGTGGACAGATTTTGTCCCAGGATTTATTATGCATTTCTTCTTCTTCATTGCATGATTTAGAATAATAAGTTGAGAAATGGGTCTGTTCTTAGTTCATCCTGCACTGCAGCAGCTAATAAAGCCTATTTAATCCCAAAAATGCTTTTCTTTTAGGCAGGCTGGAGCGGAAACAACTTACCTTTCTCAAGTTGTACAGTAATGTCACATATGTGTATGAAGGTGGATCAAACAAGCTAATCTTAAATGTCAAAGTAGAGAGGAGCCTAGTAGGCCTATTTATTTTCATTCATTACACAAGATGAATAAACTATGCAGACATTAATCTTGAATGTTCTCCACTTGTTATAGTTACACAGTAATATTAGGGATGTGGGCTATATTAAAAGTACCCACTGTTCTCCCATGCTTTATAATCACACAGTAATGATAACATGTGTGCTGTTCTCCCATTCTTCCTCTGTATCTACACATAAACAACAAGGCATGTAAGGGGAATTTATTTTATTATTTGGGGATTATTTTCTTTGTTGCTCTCCTTCTCCTCCTCCTTCTTATTTTCCTCTCATGAATACAGTTATGTTCTCTGCATGCCTCCCCCCTGTCTTCTGTGCAAGACATACAGTAGAAGTACAGTAACTAGCCTTCATTAAATCATTTCGACTGGTTAAGTGCAGTAAAGTTAACTTTAAATTGACTCCACCACCACACATAAAACACGGCTTACTAGCAATCACATTTAACAGAAGCATAAAATTCTTCTTAATGGTAACTGTAAAGATTAGCTTATTTGTTAGTCACTGCCACTAGCTTACGAGCTTTAGCCTGTATGATATTAACATTACATAAATTAGCCTAGCAGCTAGTGGACTTTTACTCTCCTCATAGCTTAACAAATTACATGTATTATTCATAATATTTCTTACTCACCGCTGGTTAAGTCACTGCATCTCCCGACACAACACCACAGTTGAATTTTCACCCTGAATGGCGTTTTTGTTGTAACAGCGGCTGATAACAGCACAGCAATGAGCTGCTCCGTATGGGAGCGTTTACCGTAAATACTGGAATAGGATTGCACTCCAGATTTAGCTGCGGCTAACTGACCATGTGGCTCTCAGAAACAACAGCTCACTTTCCTGCAGTTCTGTGTCCGTATAAGTCGCTAAATGTAAACTCTGTAGGTCAGAGCGTCCACATGAAAAAGAAGGAAGACATGGCTGGTAGTATTGTCTTCAAATAGAGTTGCTAAACACCTCCTCAGCGCACTGAAGGAAGCCATCTGACTGTGTGAGGAACAAGCTTTTTGATGTGTGGAGGTAGAGTAGGCCTAGAGCTCTCCCGTCTGACTGGTCCACCAATAGGGGAGAAGTTCAGCCCCTGAGACACAGCCCCTCCTCATTTGCATAATAAGGCAGAAATGCATAGAGAAATGTAAAAAGGACAGGCAGAAATAAATACCATTGGGGAAATAAATAGGGTAGAAAATGCAACGGAAGAATAAATATTTGGTGAACTATGTGGGTAATCAACATTGTAAGGAAATGACTCAGAAAAATATGAAATATCATAGAAATGTCAAAATACACTGGAGGGGGGCTTTAAGATTAACGTCTGTCTACCATGTAAATCGTTAAGGGGGCACCAGATTGACCGTGTCATTGCAGGTGGCACAGCAAGTCGTGGGCTTTTCCTTGCTTGGCCAGCCTCAGGGCCATTTACTTGCCATGGCCACAGAATATGGCGGCAGACTGTCTTTTCCACCAGACACCTCCTTCAGGGAAGTGGAAACTTGACAGAACTGTACCTCAAAGTCCTCAGCCCTGTGTCCTTTGGTTCTCATTGATAGAGGCAACTAGTCAGTTGTGACAGGATGCCCTGGCACACCCGTGGCCACATCGCCTCCTCTATGCCTTTCCATCATTTCCACTGACAGCGGTAATACTACAGTGCAGCAAACCAACCATTGACTCCTGCTGGATGCCCCAAACTGGCCAGGGAGGCCTGTTTTCAAGTTATACACAGGCTTCTGGATGGGGTTCCATGGTGTCTGTCCACGAGGCCAGACCTGCTCTTGCAGCTGGGGGACCACATCTGGCATCTGAGCCCAGAGCCAGTTGTTGCCCTTGGGTGGCCTGAACAACTCCTAGCAGCATGCGACCAGGCAGTAATCCAAGCACCCTCCACCAGGGCACTTTATGACAACAGAGTGGCATAGAGTTCAAAAAAGAAGTTCCTGAGAATTTCTCTGTGCCGATAATACTGCATTTTTTGCAGTCCTTACTAGAAAAGAAGCTCTCTGCTTCCACCCTCAGGGTCTATGTGGCTGCGATTTGGGCCAGGCATATTTCACCCCAAGGGACCCTAGACTGTGGGGTCTCTCTGTTGACCCGGTTTCTTAAAGGAGCCTGAGGCAAAAAACCCACAGGCTGCCATGGTTATCTCAAGGAACTTGTCTATGGGCTGGAAGCCCTTCATCTCCCTCCTTTTTTGAGTCTCTAGATCAGGCGGGGTTAAAGTGATTATTAGCAAAGGTTGCTTTTCTTCTGGCAGTGGCATCAGTGAAGCATGAGAGTGCGCTTCCCTCACTGACAAAGCGTGCATGCATTGGAACTCAAGTGGCACAAGAATAGCACTTTGGCTTAGCCTATCATTCTTCTCAAAGAAGTTGGCTCCAGCCCTCTTTTATCAGGTCATTAAGCTGGCAGCTTATGATACCTTATGCCCACAGGATGAAGAAGATAAATCAGCAGAACTGCTATGCCCAGTGAGAGCCTTGAGGCATTTTAAACAGGCAACTGCTGGCTTTTACCACCCTGAAAGCCTATTTGTCTGCATAGAGGAACACAAGAAAGGGCACGACCTCTCCAAACAGAAGCTTTCCAGGTAAGTTGTTGAGGTAATTGAGGAGGCATACAGGTCAAAAGGACTGCTAGGGCCACTCCACGAGGTGTGTCTCCATGTCCTGGGCAGCGCTACGGTAGGTGCCTCTGAGTGAGATTTACGAAGACGGATAACATCCAGTAAGCACTGCCTCTGGCGGTCATCGAGAATTCAAAGAACTGTAGTTACATATCTATACTCTCGTTCACATCAAATGCTGTCATGGGCTGAACAATCTAAATAAAAATCAAATCCAAAATCAAAAGGATGGTCAATACCAAACAGTTTCATTAAAGAAAGATGATATGTCTGATGATGATAGTGAATGTTATTATTAAAAATCCCAATGGATTTAAACCCCAGTGTAAAAAAATCTTTTAAATCAATCTTACTGTACTGCACTTGTATGTGTGAATCTGAAAGTGGTTAAAGTAAATACAAAATGGCCAGATATTGACTTACTAGATAGGTATTTAAATATTGCAGGAAATTAGATTTGACAGATTCAGTTACTATTGCATGGTGACACCAAGCCATAAAGCTACTGGACCTATTTAAATAAATAAACATCATGGTTGTGTGGGTGAAAGTGTTTTTGATTTTATTTTGCCTTTGTTATGAATGCTTGGTGCATTTTGGTTTTGTCTGTCTGTGTGTCCCCACCCCACTCCAGTGGCATAATGGGCATTCCGATGCTCTCGGGATTTGACACCAAGGCACACCTGCCTCTCATCTGCAATCGCACACCTGACCTGAACCTGCCATATTTAAGCGAGAGCCAAACCGGTCCCTGCTGGATGGTTGAGTCATCTTCTGTATGGCTCATGACACACTAGCCAAACTTGCCTTGAACCTGTTTTTGAGAATTCTGCTTTTTGATTACCTGCCTGTTTTGCCTGGCTGCCAGCCTTGCTCAACCACTATGCAATCCAAGCCCTGCTCCACTCACCTGCCAGCCCCTCTCCCACCATTCCACCTTGTTGAAATACATCTTAAACTAACCTATAGTGTTCAGTCTGCTTTTGGGGTTCATGCCAGATTCCTGACTTATAGGCTATGTCTGGAATAAGACAGGTCATTGCAAATGTCTATGACAGATAGAAGAACAGGTAGGTGTAAGCCTGCTTTTTTTTTAAAAATTTATTTATTTTAATGAATTTAATTGCAATGAAACCTAAGATTCAGGAATTCTGTTAAATGTTTAAAAGCTGCTTTATAATCTTATTCAAATTTAATGATTTGTTTTATGAATTGTTTAAAAGCTTGTGACTGCAGATGAAGAAACCAGAAGACCAGAAGATACTATTTAACATTATCTATCTCCATCGTTTGTTTGTACAATTTGTAAGTATTCACTTGTCAAAGGTTATCTTTTCCTGTCACCAATGTAGTAAGATAAATTTTAAGAGAAAAGGGGACGCAAAATCCTATTACGAGAATTAATTGTCAGTTTTCTGGGGGAGGACATCTGAGTGCCTGACACAAAACTGTATGTGAGAGACAGAGAGAGAGAGGTGAAGGTGTGAATGCTGACTGTCATTGTATCAAGTGTCAATTTCCATGTTTTCTCTCAGTTGGTTCACAGGTTAAATTGGGTCCCGGACAATGTCTCGGGCCTTCATACATAAGGATGCACACATTCACAAATGGGGGCTTGCATGTTTTTCATTGCTGTCATCTTACACCAGTGTACCGCATGCCACTCAGTTCTCATTTCCACATGAGGTGGGTGAACAAACCCACCTCGTTTTTTATTCCTACAAAACATTGTACAGTACATACACCTTTTAAAATGTTCAGCTGTATCCCCGCCTAGATATCACTGAATGTGCTAGGAGTCACAGTGCAAGCATAGTGTTCATTCGTAGACTGATCCATTTCCATAACATGTGCCTTATCTACATTAATTTTCTACCACTGTCAATGAACAGGAACATTTGCTTTAGCATGCACTGATACAGCCTCAGGGATGCTGTGATTAATGTATCCCACTTAGCTCAGGCACATCTACACTCTCTAGACATGTTTTTGAGAGGCGCAATCATATCATTGAAATTCATGTCTTCGTTTACTAATATATCATACGAACGTACTCCATTAAAGGTGCTTTGGGACTGCAGCCATCAATGTGAGCCAGGGTTAAAAGATTTGATAATAAATACAGACCTGTGAAAGTTGTCTAACAAACTGGGTGTGGTGGTGGTGCAGACAATGGGGGTGGAATGAAGCACTTTTTTTCTATGAGTTTGATGGTGTGCATCATTGAAGATGACACAATGTAAAAATTGTTTAGAGGACCTTATTAAATATGTATGAAACTGGGTTTTCAAGGAGGGCATAGACAGAGAAATCCATCATTGCATTGTAAAATTCAGAAATACTATTAAAGTATGAATATTTAGTATAATTTTTTTTCTGCTGCTGTGCAGAGTGCTACAGACAAAAGAACACTGAAAACATGATTTTAATATTACATGTGACTTCCAAGCAAAGTTATTTTTCCCTTCTTTGGTTTGAATACATTAATTATAAGCAACATTCCCTGATCTGAAGCATTTCGCTAGAAGCAGTGTCTTGTGGTGCCAAATAGCTTCTAGATAAATAAATTGTCATACCTTCACTCGTGGCGCAAACACTTGAAGATACTGTGTGAGAACTCGTCAACAAACATGAGCAAATTGACATTGGAAAAGAGAGGGAACAATAGTGTTTACAACTACTCAATTAGAGAGATTAGTAAACCTCTCCAAGGTCACAAAAACAAAGGCACGTTCATGTAGTATAATCCCTCCAAGTCAACTATTAATTACTTCATGAATGTCTGAGGACTAAAGGGCATTATCATGGGCCATGGCTCATGGAAATGTAATTAGGGTTTGTAGCAAAAAAATTTACCAAACCTTTCTCTCAAATCCTTACCAGATCAAAACCACATCCTGCAAGCTTATTGCTCTGCATCACCCATCCTATTGACTTGTTTTCTTTGATTTCTAGTTAACATTTATATTAATTCTAATGATTTTGGTTGGTTTTCTATGTAGATAAAACTGTAGAATTAAACTATAAACAAACCAAGGCTATACTACAATTATCAGGCCTTGCAGTATCAGCTTTACTGCAACAAATATACATCACCTGGCACAATACTGTGGTGAAGCACAGATACTACCTCTCTGTTGTGAGCCTGCCAACACGCTGTGGTGTTGTGAGTGGGGAGCCCACAGTGCTGCACATCCTGGCTGTCTTTGGGTTATTTGAGCAGGTATGGGGGTGTATTTGCAGTGAAGAGAGAGAAAATGAGAGATAGGAGCCACAGCCAGAGAGCTGTCCCTGAGTGATGCTGCTCTGCTCCCAGCAGCACCCTGTCAACTCCAAATGAGAAATTTCAGACATCCAGTGAGGTAGCTCTTGAAAGTGGAAATGTTTTCCCACTACTGCTGTGTCCTTCTTTGGACAATAACTTTAAAAGTTAGTTGGCTGACCTTCAAAGTGTAGAAAAAAGATAATGGATTCCATTCATCTCAAGGCATGTGTTAAGTTGATTGGTAGATGAAACATTGGGAAAATCCATGCTGTTTCAAGATGAAATAGGCTGGATGTTGGCAACCTGTCGTTTGACTTATATGCTTTTACTTTGAACTGTGGCCTGTATCTCTTTTAAGGATTAATATCTAACATTTGTTAATGTGGGAAGATACATGTGGGTACATCATGGATCATGGCTCAGGAATGTCTGAATTATTGATATGATCACAGCAAACACCAAAGCCTCTTTGTTGATGATGGCTTTCTTGTCAAAGGAGACCTCAAAGCCTGACCGCTTTTGTGAGGTGTGTGTGTGTGTGTGTGTGTGTGTGTGTGTGAATATCCCTTTAATCAACATAGAATATGAAATGAAAATGATAAAAGAGGGGTATGCCCCCCAACCTTAGACCCCACTAAGAACAAGAATACCCTTCCATGAAATAGAGCATTAGAGAGAAAATGTGAAAAGCCTTACGATTGACTGAAAAAGAAATGTCTGTGCTGCTAAAGTCAGACATAGCAATGGGTAGTGAGCATGTGCAGGCAGAGATTTAGTACTAAAAACAACATACAACAATGGCCTTGATGTTGACAGTTATTCTGTTTAAATAATTATCAACATCAAGGTAATTGACACTTTCTTGGTTATAACAGAAAACGTCTTTCACCTGAGGCAGGTAGGGACAAGTTTACAGACAAACTCCCATATACTTACTCTCACTCGGTCAAGCAGATAGGCACCATCATAAGTGAACAGGTGCACACAGAGGAGGAAAACATAAGCAAGACATGAACTGTGAAAAATAATTAGTCCAATGTTTCTCCATGAAGTCCCTCCTGGTAATTGAACAAAACCTAGGGAGAATAAAATGTGGTTAAAATAAATACTGTAAGACAGTTTTTGCCTCTTCAGAAGCATTCCGAAGAAAAGGTGAAGTGGAAACAAGCCTTTTTGTGTTTGGAGCCCACATGTATATTCATTCAATATTCCTATATTCAATTAATCTATCAATTTTTTTAAAAGTGCAGAATCACCATGCGGCATGGTCCCAATTCATTTTACAATTGAAAAGAATACCTATGACAAACATACAGTAAACAAATAAACTAGTACAATGTAGAAGGAAACAGCCATACTAAAAATGTGTTGAAAAAACATCAAAATTGATGTTGAAAATGACCATTATGTGGCCAATTTGATTTTTCACATGCGCAGTGACCTGGAAGGCAAAACAATAGACCAACACCACGACTCCCCCATAGAGACGCCGCAAAACCAGTCAAATTTTATTTGGATCACCTTTCAACTTAAGAAAAAGAGAGCGATATGAACATATGAAACCCCTGCAACCCTGTATGCAGGATAAGCAGGTGACCATGGATGGATGAACACAAACTGCAAGTGTTGGGCAGATCCGATCCATATAACGTTACAGCATCAAAGCATTTCTACTGTTAAAAAACGCCAGGTCCCTCCTGCCGCTCGACTGCAGTATGTTTACTTTCTCGAGAATCCCTCACCTAACACAGCCCAGGCTTGTCTCCTCCTCGATTAGTTAATCCGAAAGCACAACAATCATCCAGCATTTTGGCAACGCAAAAAGTAACAAACTCAAAGTAACAGTGTATCACTTGCATATTGGTTGTCAGGCAACAGAAAAGAACATCTTTTTGCCCTCCAGGGGAGCGTTTTCCTTGGAATGTGATGTGACATGGTCACTGGGAAGCGCCAATGACATTTTGGGGGGGAAATGTGTGTTTCCTGTGCCTGTTCTGTTTGCACTTTTGTTTAAAACACAAATGGAGCCCTAAAGAGCTTTTGTCCTGGGCCCACCGCTGTCTCTGCCGAGTCAGTGGCCGCCTTTTCACACTTCCTCCACACTACACAGACCGGCTGCAGCCTTCATGCAGCCCGGCTCCAACGTCATAAGCAGCCCTCCCCCTTCACCTGCGGCTGAGCTCGTTTCTCCTGTGGTCCAGCTGTGGCCAGCCAGGCGGCCGTCACGCTTTCTGGCTCCACGGTCACGAGCAGACCCCCTTCCCGGTCACCTGCCTCTGCCCCTCAAAGGGGAGCGGCACGGCTATGAGCCGACGAGCGTGGTAGCCTCACCTTGTGTGGACCTCGAGGCGACCGTGTCCGCCTCCTTTTCCACGAGGGCGTCAGGGTCGCGGAATGGCTGTGGACCCGCGAGTGTATCTGGGAGGCCTCACACGGCCCCCCCCACCACCACCAGGGGGACACCCATGTAGATCCCTCTGTCCGTGTGTGAAGGTCTCTCGATGCGGCGGCGCGCGGAGGGCCCCGGTGGAGCGAGTACCATCTCCAGGGTTCCTCACGGGCAGGAGAATCAGACAGCCGGTGTGAGGCCCATCCTGGCCCATCCTGGACCTGTCACTGTTCAACAGGGCGATTATGGTGAGACCTTTTCGCATGTTAAAACAGGTGATGGAGTGTGTGCGCCAGGGAGACTGGCTCTCCTCCATCAACCTGAAGGAAGCGTACTTTCATGTGTCTGCCATTCCCGGACACAGGAACTCACCTACCTTGGCGTGGTACTGAACTCCTCTCTCCGGAGAGCATGGCTCTCTCAGGAAAGGGTGGATGCTCTGATGGAGCTGCTCCGCCGTGTTGTCCCTCGAGCGGCGGTGGCAGCTCTGTCAGTCATGAGGCTTCTGGGCCTCATGTCGGCGGCTCACGTGGTGGTCCCCCTGGGCCTCCTCCACATGAGGAGGCTGCAGCGGTGGTCCATCTGCCTGGGTGTCGACCCGGTGACGAGACGGAGACGGCACCTGGTCTACGTTCCCCTGTCTGTGGCCCCAGATCTGACCTAGTGGCGGGACCCCCCCCCCTCTCTCTCGGTCGGGGTTCCCCTGGGCAGGGTCATGTCCCATATCTTGGTCTTCACAGACGCCTCCCTGATGGGCTGTTGCGGGACCTGCCTTTCTCAGGTGGTGGGCGGTCTGCGGCAGGGCCACAGGCCTCTTCACATAAACGTGTTGGAGCTCCTCACGGTGTGGAAGGTGATCCGACATTTCTCCCCTCTGCTGCGGGACCAGCACGTGCTCAGGGCACCGACAACAGGGCCGCGGCAGCCTAAATAAACCACCAGGGCGGTGTACGCTCAGCGCAGCTGCTGGGTCTGGCCAGGCAGCTGCTCCTGTGGGTGCACACTCACCTGCTCTCCATCAGAGCAGAATACATCCCTGGCGTGTTGAACAGAGGGGCGGACATCATGTTGAGGGGAGGCCCTCGCCCAGACGAGTGCCGCCTCCATCCCAATCTGGTTGATTAGATCTGGCTCCGGTTCGGCAGGGCAGAGGTGGATCTGTTTGCCAAGAAGGGGAACGCTCAGTGCGCCCTTTGGTTTTCACTGAGCCCACGGACGTCCCCCCGCTGGGGGGCGCAAACCCCCTTTGGCCTCCCCGGCTGCTGTATGCTTTTCCGCCGGTGCGGCTGATCCCGCGCCTTCTGGATCGCCTGCATTTTCCAACCTTGGCGGTGATTCTGATTGCCCCAGAGCGTACCAGCGTGTCCTGGTTTATGGTCTCCAGCGGTTGCTGGCGGGGCAGCCATGGAAACTCCCCTGGAGGGGGGACTCTCTCTCTCAGGCGGGGG
Source organism: Micropterus salmoides (assembly GCF_014851395.1). NCBI lineage: Eukaryota > Metazoa > Chordata > Actinopteri > Centrarchiformes > Centrarchidae > Micropterus > Micropterus salmoides. Next base: position 23,350,062 of record NW_024044570.1, read on the forward strand.
GTGCGATCAGAGTTACCCGCTCCTCAGCCAGACCCAGAGAGGCTGGCGGACCCAGTCGCTGTCCGCTGCCGGCGGTGCTTTCGTTCCTCCAGTTACTGATGTACAGGGGGCTGGCGTTCAGTACGGTTAAAACCTACACTGCCGCCATTTCGTCCTGTCACAAAGGCATCAGGGACAGGACTGTGTTCTCCCACCCCCTGGTGAAGCGTTTCCTTAGGGGGTTGCGGAGGTGCAGGCCGGTAACGCGGCCTGTTGCCCCACAGTAGGATTTGTTGCTGGTTTTACGCACATTAACCCAAGCCCCGTTTGAGCCTTTGGAGACAGCGGACCTGAGATTCCTTTTGGCTAAGGTCTCCTTGCACCTGGCTCTGACATTGGCCAAGAAGTCAGCTGTGGCTCCGTTGTGTCTCAGGATTCAGGGCGACGGCAGCGCGGCTGTTCTGCGCCCTAACCCAACGTTCATGCCTAAAAGCATTACGAGCTCCTTTTGGTCGCGGGGCATCACCCTCTCTGGCTTTTTTTGGGTCGGTGGAGGACGCCACATCCCACCTCCTCTGCCTGGCGCCATCCGCAGCGTCTGTTTGTGCACTACAGGGAGCAGTCCAAGGGACTACCCCTGTCTGCGCAGCTCCTGTCTCACTGGCTGTGCGATGCCATTTCCCAGGCGTACGTGTCTGCCGGTGAGTCTCCCCCGGATTGCATCAGAGCGCACTCCACGGTGGGATGACAATGGACGATGCTCTTTCGTCCATTTCTCCCGTTTCTCTCTGACTCACTCAGTACTGAGTGTTTTGGCTGAGTGATTGTCCTTGTGAGTGTGCGGTGCGCCCTCTCCCACAGGACGGTGTAGGGGGGCGGCCGCTGCTTACGTGGCCCTGCCTTGTGTGCAGCTGATATGGTTGATGTTGTGACCCCACCGTCTGTACAGCTGCGGGGCCCCCCACCCTGTTTCCACGCCGACACCAATGCCGCGGTCACCGGGCGACTGGGTGGCTCACTATGGATCTGGGCAGGTGAGTTTTGCCTGGTGGTACTGTATGGGCCAGTGAGGCGTTGACACATACATACATACAGCACGTAACCCCCGTTTCAGAAAGCTTCGTTTTGCCCATCACTAGGTGCTAATGCTAACTCTAGCTAACTATCATTAATAACATACCCATATTGTTGCAAACTCTAAACAGTGCATACACTCACTTTTAGTCTCTGTAATATTCCCTAATGGCTTTAGATATGTTTTCTGGCACCCACCTGTTAAAAGGATGAAAGATGTTAATAATAACCAGTGAGGTGGACGCAGTGTGTTACGTTGGCTTCGTCTCTCAGTAGATTGAGAACCGTTCAGAAGGCCACAGGACAAAACGTGTTGCCTTAGGAGACTGCCCCTCGTGCTGGCGGGAATGGGTAGCAACACCCAAAACTGCCAACCTTAACATGAGAATTTATGGGAACACACATCAAAAGGGAATAATACATAATAAATCAGTATGTGAAGACACATTTAGTGGGTGTCACATAATGCTGCACGTCTGAGATTGCGGGTGATCAGTAGAAGGATCACCATAATCCACAGCACTTTTCCAAAGTAGGTCATGTTAGCCATGATGGTGAATAGACTCACAGAAGACCTAGACGATAGGACAAACAAATACTTGACTTGACAGACGTGCACTGGTGACTCAACATGGAGTGTACAGACTGTGTTGTAGCAGCAGAGCATGCGCAAAACAATAGAGGGTAGGGGTAAACCGGGGCGAAAGTAACATACAACTGTTTTTTGAATTACAAGTTGTGTCTCTCGTTTCTTGTGTCACAGTAATGATAAATCTACAGGTTATTTAGTGCTTTAACACACCCTGAAGTTTGCCCTGTACAAAAATAAATCGTGTTTATATGTCAGGAGTTCCTGTCAGGACGAAAGTAACACTTGTGACATTAACATTATACGGAAGTTGTTCTACATATGTACAAAATACCACCTGATATTGATAGACCGCACCTGAGTTAGTGACCACAACAAAAATATATCTCTGTCTGAAACATTATCTTTTAAAATCAGGTTTTTGTGAAAAAATTTAGTTTTGCCCCTGCTCTCCCCTATGCGTTGATGTCACTTCCCCTTCCGGAACACGCTGGACTGAGTGGCAAAACATCTTTTAGCATGGCTGCTTGCCAAAGAACCAGTGGTCTAGCTCTTTCCCATTTTAGATGTGTTGTTTGTTTTAGCTGATTCAAGCTAACACTGCTGCTTGTCTTTCTGCCACTCAGTGAGCGTAACTGCGTTCTGTGACATCATGCGCATACCCTTTATAGCATGTGCCAGCAAAGTGTCTCTTAGCAACAGGGAGAAAACAGCAGTGACTCAAACATAGAGCGGCAGGTGTGTCATGTTCAGTGTTGGGCAAGTTAAACTGTAATGTTACTTTTTACTTAATACTACTTAAAAATTAATAATATTACTTATATGTTGTCAGGTTACTATATTACTTTTACTTTTACTCCCTCCCATCCTAAGTGACGGACAATCTGTTCAGCAGCTCATTTTAGAAATGAAACCATTTTACTGGAACAATAATTAACTATAGGAGTCAACAACCAGCCAAACTGAAAACACTGCAGCCTCTCAAACCAGAGGATGCGAAATAAAAAACAATGAAAGTCTCTCCCAACTTTTAACTAATAAGCCTATGTTCATAACATGTTTTTTTTTTTTACAAAACAAGTTAACGCCACTTTCTCCAGAGGAGTGCATGCATCACTGGCAGTAGCAGCTGTAGTATCTTTCTACAAGTTTCAGTTTCACATTGCCATGCTGTTTTAGCAGATGCTTCAATAAATTAAATGTAGAATTGTTCGCGGTTGAAAGCTTTTTGCTGGTCGCACAAAGTTTACAACGGACAACAATATTCTTTGCATCTTAGGCTGTAACACAATAATTGTGATGATTATAGCTGTGGAAAGAACGCTCTCCCTCGTTCTCCATTCTTCCTTTAGCTTCTTGGCTAACAGCTAACATAAGTAACATGAGGTCCAGTGTCGCTGACCTGCAGCACAGTCGTGCATTTTTGTCAAGGATGGTGCGTTCTGGTAATGCAGCGTTACTTGGATTAGTAACTGTAATATTATTAATAAAAGTAATAATATTACAGTTAAGTATTACTGAGTAACTTATGGAGTTCTCTCGTTAATTTTGTGGTGGACTGTTAACCGTTTGTGTAGCAAGCAAAGACATTGACCGATGAACAACAGTAATTATATTTAAATGTACGCTTTTTCTCTTTTCTTGTGCTCACTCAAAATGCAGGCATTCTGACTAACCTTAGCAATCTTTTTTTAAGACATTTATAAAAAAACAACCAAGGCCTGACTATGCCACTGGAATAGACCATATTCACCATGGCCATGTCAGATACTGGACTCAAGGACTCTCATCAGAATCAGAAGGAGCTTTATTGCCAAGTAGTGTTTTACACATACGAGGAAAGGACAAACATACAGTTGACATAAATAAATGTAGAAATATACAAATATGGAATAAACAAATGCAAGTTATATAAGAATAATAAAAGAATAGAGAAACAAATTACAACTATTTGCAGAGAAGGAACTATTTGCAACTATTCCTCCTCACTTTCTGCTGTGGATGCTAAAACATTAAATGCCACCACATACCCAACTTGGTAAAATCATTTTAGTTAAATTATCTGTTACTACTCTATCTCCTACGTCATCTTGGCCACATTTCCCTACATTTCTCTAAGTTAGTATATTTGATTAGTCATATACCACCACCAGCTCCTATCTTATTTTTGAAGATTTTGGTATGCACGTATAATGTCTGCTGAGTAGACCATTCTCACACAAGAGTTCAGTTGTCCTAATAAGCTGTGACAATGAAAACAAAGCCGTTTCTGACCTGATGAGTTTCAAGTCAGATGGTCTTTCATACCAGCGGCTTACTGTTGAGACAGGTCTTCTGTAAGGAAGTAATTCAGACAGGTTCTGTATTGTGGATGCTTTGAACTCCAGCATGTAGGCAATGTAGTGTCCAGTAGATAAGATAAGTGCTGAGTCCAGGTATATACTCTATCTAATAGAGATTTGGCAGTGTGAGTCTGCAGTTATCAGCTGTCAAGCATCACCCAATATTTTGCCATTAATTAGGCTCTCAGCTATGTGCAATTGCACACAGATTGTGTGTACTGAAAATAATTTCTGCATCTGCATTAACCCTGACTTTTTCCTCATCCTTGTTATGCAAAATAAAAAAAAATAACTAATGCATATTTAAAATGGTAAATGTGACAAAATGTTGACACAAGAGAGTGATAGGGAGATATTTCCTCAGCTGAAACTTTTACTCCAATGATTTCCCCTAGGTATGTGGGTGATTTTCAGGCTTATTTATTATTATTAATAAATTTTTAAAAATTATGTTTTTGGTCAATCCTTATTGTTGAAGTGGTGTTATTAAATGTGTGTTCTTTTTAACCTCGTTACATATTTTATATATCATTATAGACCATGAATTTAGTATGCATTAAAAAAAAAAAAAAAAAAACTTGTAACAGACAGTGAATTATCATTCAACTTGTCACAGACACATGATTTAAACTAAACATTGAGATTTGTCTAAATTGTCGTACAGTATGTTTACTTTTTGTTTAGCAAAGATGCAATCGCAGCTAAAACTGCATGTGCTGGGCTTGTTATGCAGACACTGAAAATTAACATCCTGTCCTCCAATTAGAGTGAGAAATTTGATAAAAGGACTTCTTCTGGCAAGGCGTTAATTAGTTGATCTTACTCAGGAGACCCTGTACCCCAGGCTGAAATTACCATGTGCCATCAATTTACATCATGATTTTGATTAAATACATATTTTATAGAATCACAATTCAGTGGATACGCTTTGAAAACCGATATTCTAACATACATAACTAACGCTATTCATTTTCTAGGAGGAATGAGCAAACATAGACCTTACGCTTCTGTGTGTTTACTGTCACTTTGTGTAATGCATGCATTCATCTACCTGGTATAGTGTGTGCAAACAATGAAAAGGCTGGGAAGGATTTCATATGCTATTGAAAAGGTACCTGAGAGGCATGCTTTTGTAGGACTTTGGTAACTCTAGCTGGGCAATTCTCCACCTCTGTGTGCTCTAAAATTAGATCAATAGCATTTAAACCCTGACTGCTGGGATTGGAGGACTCTGGGAGTGAAATGTCATGCATCTATAGTCTCCTTTATTAAATTCTGTATTAATGGAGAGTGTTCGACCGGGAATTTTCACATGGGTATTTTCTATAAGATCTAAAATTACAACACACATCACAACCTTCATGTTGTAAAACAAACTGTACTGCACTGCGTGTTGCCTACCACTGGGGAAAAAAAACACAACAATATAAAATTATTTGTGTGTGTGTGTGTGTGTGTGTGTATGTAATATAACACAGCCATACCAATCACCATGACAATGCCTTATTACTATGAAAAGGTAATTAAAATGGAGTCTTTCCTTTGATTGTGATGTTCTGTATAGATCAATGTCAAAGCACATAAAAGGTCTGTACAAAAGGAAGTGAATTAACCTTCTGATCTGCACCTTCTGTGCTGTTTTGTATCAACACTGCACAAAAGTGCGAGTGGTGGTGTGAGTCATACATGTGCAATTTTTTGGAAAGGGGAAGAGAATAGTGACTGAAATAGTCTGACAGTGGCAGGATAATATCCACGTCTTACCACCTTCTGTCTGCAGTTTACTAATAAATTCTAATAAACGGTGAGGCTGTTGTCCTCTATCTTTACATATAGGCCTACTGTTGACCTCCAGACAATACAGGTTATCCACAATTCTTTGAACTCCTCATTATCTCTAAACACAATGGAATATTTTTTTTAGTTACAACTTGGCACTTAAGATGTTTTAAGTTTGTTTTTAGGATTGATAGTATGAAAACACCATCATCATAACTTAACATTTCACAGATAGTAAAAACACTTGAATGTGCAATATGTGAAATGAACATTTGAAAATGCATGTGACTACTGAAAAAACAGGGAGTGTGGCAAATAAATTTTTAACAAGACACAGCACCACTAAAACATATCTGAAAATTATCAAATGGACTGGATTACCTGATACAAATTTCAACCTTTCATAAAAAGCATGGGCCTAGAAGTTTATGTGAAATTTCTAGCCTTTACTGTGGATGCTCACATCCTGGCTTCAATAAAAACATAAAAAGTACAATTCTTACTGTGACATTTTAATATTTCAGTAGTGTTGATCCATTATCACTAATTACGTCCAATGCTGCTCATTGCCAATGCAGTAGCGTGGCCAATGGACAAAGCAGAAAGTGAAGGTGTGGAGGTTGTGATTATTAACTTTAGTAACTTTCATGCAGGAGATGGGAGTTTGTGTTCCATTCCATAAACTCTAATCACCATCTTAACCTGAAGGTATTTTAAATGCCTAACCCTGATCACACATTAACCTAAATAGTCATTTAAATGAATTACAAAATACATTGTTTGTCCATACCCTCTAGAACAACACATAGAAGCGGTTTCAGATCTGACACCCTCATTTGCAGGACGACATCATTAGTCTGTGTCTTCCAAAACTGTTACAAATCACTGCTGAAAAATAACGATCTGGTTAAGGTTTGGTTAGGTTTAGGGAAAGATTTAGGGGAACTGTCCACCTTGATCTCCTCCCTACATGGACTTTGTCGCTCGACAAGACCAAGTGAAACTGAAACTTCTCTGACCCCGGTGTATCCCATTTGTTAGTGTAGAAACTAGAATAAATTAGTGTATTAGTATAATATTAGTATATTTACAGGTCGCACTGTATTTGGATAGTCTGCCCAGAAAGAGTATTTGTAACATTTAAACAGTTTATTAGTTGAGATTCAACAATTCAACTGTTTCACAAATAAAACCATTTTCTGATATTACACCCCTGTGGTTAAGGTTTGATTAGGGCTAATGTTAGTGTATTCATTATAATTTCAGAAAATAGTATTAACTACTAATATAGCTTACTAGTAGGCTACAATACAAATTCCAGTTGGACAACACAGCCGTTTTTGCATGTTGTTTTCATTCATTAAATTATTGTGCAAGAAAAATGCTGTACATGGTGGACACTCTCTGATTTGTTAATGCTAAGTACTAACATCATAATAATTCGTCATAATAATAACCATTCATGCAGAACAATGAGTTAAATGTTTGCTGATTGCTGTCAACAAGGGCGTCACTTTGTTGAAAAGTGGTGGGGGACATAAGGGCTCAGATTAGGGGTGTAATGTGTAGTAGACCTAAATTTATTAGTTATGCATTTTAATAAATTTATGAGAATTGATACCCAATTATGAATTAAAATTCATAAAATCAAAATTTCCTCGTTAAGGGCACCACCGGAGTTGTTATAATCCTAGAGTCTCCGGACCTCTAGGTAGTTTTGAATAATTATACAATTATTACTAGTGATCAGTTAGTTAATAATCGCTCAATTATCTTAAATCAGTCAGTCAGTCTCATATCTAAAGGGTCAATTCTCTTGGCAGGAACTATAAATAGGCAACACACACAGCTCTTGATTATTTTACAGTGAATTTATTCTCTAACTAAGGTGATAAAAAGATGGTTGGATACAGGGAACATAAACATTTGCTGAACAATGAGCCTGGAGGTTCGGTTGTGGGAAGCATTTGACTCATACAGCATAGAAGAGCTAATGAAAGTAAACTAATGTCATAATTTAGGAGTTAAAATGGACATCTGATCACAGAACGTGTGTTGAGTCTTACTGCTTGTCGACAGCCTGCTTTTGGCCTGTTGCACGGGTCCCACGCTAGCTGCCCGATCCTGGCTTTTTGCTAGGGATTCTCCAGGGTTCTCCGTGTCTGATTGAAAACGCCTCCTCCGTCTGGCAATTCGGCTGGTTGCAGGTTTCCTTCGTTGTAGCTGGCGAGACCACGTGGCTTGGTCTGACCTCGGTGAAGTTGGCTCGACGAAAAAGGCTTAAAATGGAACTTGGTCGTTCCTGAATTAGTCCAGTGTAACTTAACGGACTGATAACTTTAACAAACAAAAAAAATAAAGAAAATAAAACAAACTGAAGGCAGATCGATGTCGCGGCACTTCAGGTGTGTAGCTTCAGGCGAACAAAGGCCTGTTTGTTTCGCTGGCCGAGTCTGGGCGTTGCCTGGCGAGGCACGCACGGCGTGCCGAAGCGTCCAGAGGGCCGAGCAGGGTGGAAGAGCCAACAGCGAAGAGAAGAGAAGAGAGCGAGCAGGTCGCGTGTCGCTCTTTTGTTGTCTGGGGCGTGGTTCCCCAGGGGGCGTCTCAGGTTTCCCATGGGACTGCCTTTCTAAACTTAATGTCTAAAGAAAAGAAATCTATTTGCACGTATTATAATCAAATATTTTCCACAATCGAACCTCAATGGTTGAACGGTTGTACTGTTCTAGGCATTGGGTAACAGGAAACAATTGTCACATTATTGGTCAGGATATTTATACATTTAACGGCATTTCCGACGAGGGCATGTAGTACTTATTTCGTCCACTTGGGGGAGCTCAGGTTACATGAGGAAAGCTTGGATTAAATCAAAGATCGTCTCTCCTTAGGAACCGGGGAATTTGTTTAAGAGTATCGTAAAACATTCCTTTGTCATCATTTCTAAAGGAATTTTGTAAGAAAGTATTATGAACAAGCATTGATTACATCAGATGAAGGAGTGTCTTGCTGAAAATAAAAACACTGCACAAGTAACTTCTTTTCAGCACTAATATCAACAACAGACAGCAACAACAGTTAACATAACTACTCAAATAGAGGCAAACGTAATCAGGTAACTAAAGATTTAATTAAATGCTTTGAGTCTTTGGAGACTGCAGTCCGTTTTACATTGAAAGTTCAGTGTCTGGACTATGTCACACTTGGGTGAGACAAGGAGTATCCCTTTTTGATGTGGTAATAAAACAAATAATAAGGTCAGTTGCCACGGAAACGTGTGTGGTGGGGCCAGTTTTGATAGGCTGTTCAGGGAGATGCCAATGGCTGGTTTGTGTCCCTTTGTCAGTTTAACAGTCAGGCCCCGCGTTATCAGCTTCGGAATCAAAAAGGTGCCAGTTTTATGGTCGGGATAGCACTTAGAGAAAGCAACTTTGACCCCTCCCCTTCTTCTCTGGGGAGGAGAAAGGAATTTAGGGTAGCTCCAAATTTATTCAATGTAAAATGCACAAATCCACACCGTTGTTCACTACAAATGATACACTTGAGTCACAAGAACAAGACATTATGATATTTTAACATTATTTTGAAGAAATATTCAATGCTGATATATATGAGTGGGGGGTTTAACACTACAACTTCCAGGGTTTGTTGTATACCTATAACCGCCATAGAGGGTACCCGCTATAAAAATGCAGTGATTTTGTGATTATTTCTGCTACATGTTGCTCCAACACACTTTGGGAAACATTTAACACCTTTCCTATAAACACCATCCCCATATTTCAGGCATTTACAGAATGTTAGTTCTTACTGTTCTGCTTGTTTTTTCGGACTCCATCGGGCATCCAGAGAGTAACACATAGCTACAAAAGTTTGAAAGTCCAAATAAAAGTAGGCTATTTATTTGAAAGAAACGATTATTATCAATTCCAAAATTCATAGTAGATTTTTACCCAATGGAAAAATGTATAATGATCACTTTTACTAAAAAATACAAAGCATTGGAAAAATTATAGCCGGTCAAAAAGCACACGAGGGAGCCGCGCTCTCTTGAAGGGACCGCAGAACACACCTCTATCACAGGGGAAAACTACACTACTGCAACATTGGTTTTGATGATCATGTAGCCTACACAAAACCTATGAGCAGCGGCTTTTATGCATGTTTACTTCATACAAGTGGATCGCTGTCAGATAATGATCCGTCATATGCAGAATCAAGCCAGGACACATTGCTCAGCCCCCACCATCAGACTCTCCTTCACTGACTGCGCTGAGCAAGTGTAATGCCTGTAGTGGAAAAGGCGTTGCCAATATGGAAAAGGCGTTGCCAATAGCAACATAGAATGTTTATCTAAACGCGCAACATGAACAGCGCTAAAATGACTTTAGTCTCTATAGGGGAAATTTTACCCGTTGGCGCTTATAGGTATAAATGCCCATTTTTTAAATCGGGCTTTATCTTGACATTTTTTAACAATAGGGGGTGCTACATAACACACTTTTAGGAAAAGTCAGAGATTGGGGGACTTGAATATTATACTGTTATTATAATTATAAATTTGACCCGTTGGCGGTTCTTAAGGGGTCCTCCCCGAGAATATTTTGAGCATTGAACATTTAAATTACTTCAATCTGGAAACATTTTCTGCACCAACATTTTGATTGATAAAAAAGCTAAACCCTCAGATAGATGAAGAGTTCCAAAGATGCATTTTGGCCAAGTGAGCATCTATTGCTTACCAGACAGACTGTTTACCTGCACGCAACCAAAGCCTGCTCAAATGTTATTAGTCAATACTACTGGGACAGTTTCTGCATTAGTTTAGAAATATCTTTATATAGATCCATTTTTTTCATGGAACAGAAACAAAAAACAAAACTCAGGAAAGTTCAGAAGTTAAAGATGAAATTAATGATGATACATCCAGTAATCACCACAGTAATCTTGACCTTTTCAGAGATCACACCCCGTCGAGCACAAATAAAACTACACACTGAAACAAGCTTGTCTTCTGTTATTGGTTAAACTGATATATTGACTGATTAGTATGCAGAACACTGGGATGAAGTTAACAATTTACCCTTAAGAGGTTAAGGTCATAGTGCAAAGGCTACAAAACAGTTTCCACAACCACACAAAGAAGCGGGAAGCTGATTGTTAGATGATGAACACTTCTTTTGGGTCATCTTGTAATGCCAGGCTTCAAAATTTGCAAAAAAGCTCCTCTGCTGCAGCTCCTCATGAAAACTAATAATAGTGCTTTGCATTTAGTATTGGCAGGTCTATGCTATCCACTGAATACATTTCACTACTCTTCACTTTATTTTCTGTCATGTCACAATGAAAAACATTATATTCAGTCATTAAAGACAAAAAGACATAATTGTATAATTGTAAAAAGGCAACATGTATAAAATTGTCTATTGTGTTTCACCTTTTTCTTTATTTTTCTTTAGTTTTTTTAAACCCCAGAGACAGAAAGAGATTTGATGGACAATTCCTTGTGACTTGTGAGAAAATAACTAACTTTAAAACAGACTTTTACTACTTTTCCCCCCAACTTCCCCTCTACCTTTTTGAACATGGCAGAAGTGGGCGATTAACAGAAAAATGACACATAAAAGCATTCCTCATTAAGCTTAAGCTTCTCATGTGATACATTTCTCCCTTATGCACACACACATACAAACTCCTCTTGTAAATTTCTGGGATAATAAAAAGGGAATGAGAGCAAAGAGCAAAAGAGAGAGGGTGCAAAAGAAGACTGAGTAGGCTATTATAGAGGAAAGAGTGTATCCCCTGGAGGAGGCGCAGGCTGAGATGGAGTAAATGAGGGAAGCGTGGTGGCCATTCCTGTAGCCTCATTACAGTAATGGAGACCTATCCGTTCTGTCAAGGCCTCTAGAATATCTTCTGTGACACGACGGTCCTCCTTTTCGTGCTGTCCACACCAACAAAGTGGGAGAAATATAAAGCAGAGGCACTAGCTGCTTGGTTTCATGTTGCATGAGAAGATTTGTGCGTTTGGGAGTGTATTAAGGTCTTGATTAGGGTCTCGTATTCCCTATCAGAGTCTGTAATGTTCTGTGGTGGTTCACTTTATGGCCTTGGAGGGAGAATTGCGATACAGTATGCTTGTGGTAAAGATTGGTCTCACTGGTGTCGAGGCTAGGGCATAAACTGCACTGACCATCTTGTTTGCAGTGTGAGCTGTTGACACTAAGAAGAGCAGTCTGTGGACCCTTTTGTGTCTTTTCACATTAGTGTCCTTGTGTGGTGTTGCGTGTTGGGAGATGTCAGAAATTTATGCAATGTAATCTCTCAGAATAGTGCAAAAATATTTATGTAGTATTACAAGATACATATATTAGGTGTGTATTATAAAGCTACAATTTTATCTGTGTCTTTATTTCATACATATTCTGATTTATACGAAGGGTGAGTGGGCACATTGAGGAGTCAGAAATTTTTCCTGTGTTTTCTACCACCATAAATATTCTTCATACATGTAACCATTAAACTGCTGACAAAATATACTGAAAAACATTTTAAACAGAATATTTTAACAACAGTTTTATGTAATACATTAATCAAATGATTAATCATGCGAGGTTTTGACAATCACTGGGAAAAGTCAGAACTGCATTGTTACATATTGCATGCATATAACCTGGAGGTTTGTGTGTAATGGACAAAGATGAATTTGGATTGAAGTGTCTATATCAAATTAAAAAATAGAGAAAACTATTGCCAAAACTGTGACATATTTAGGCCATAATGCAACAGGGACAGTTCGAAAGAAAGGTCTTTTTGGTAATTTTGCATACACTTTGTTTACATTTTGGTGAATTCGCATCATGGAAAGTCATGCTGCTTTAGTTGCTAACAGTTTCTCTAACAACACCACCAGTGCAGTGATCCTATATGCATGGCCATTGTGTTTATTTCTAGCACCCATCATGTCATTTATTCATTAATTAATTACACATGCACCTGCAAACTGTCAACAGCGATATATACCGTATCATCATCATCATCATCATCATCATCATCATCACACTTTGGAAAAGTAATCAGCGATGATCTTGATTTAAGCACAACTGAATGTACAGAGAGATTCACAATAAAGGATAAAATGAAAATTCCATACACACTGGAACATGATTAAACAAGGAAAAGAACACAAGCTGCACATATAAACATAGTAGAGCAGACTAACATAATTTAAATTGCAATGTGTGTAGATGCACACTTATCATTCAACACATTCTTCTTTTATAAATACCCGTTCACGTGTGGGAAATTGCATAAAGTATGCGTCTTTTTTTACAAATGCATCGATTATAGATTTGGCCACAGCTGAGTTCTCAGATTAACTTTAATCAAAAACAAGGGACTAATCCTTGAACTCGCCTGTTTGGCTGAACTCCTGCACTACATGGTGGTTCTGAATGCTTCGAAAGGATGACATCTGTTGTTAGGCAGCATCACCTCTCTTGTAAACAGATTAGAGTTTACTGTGCTGTCTAGGTAACCTTTCATAGTTCCTTAGGACACGGTATATAGGCCATTAGGGAGTGAATATCACCAGTGCACATAAGTAAGGAAGATCCAGAAGCGACCTGCAAAAGATGCTTGTGGCAGCAGTGAGGAAAAACAGAGCATGATCTTCAGAAAGCCATGGATACCACTCATACACTGTCTTTGATAGTAATTGCAGCCTTCTCCACTCAACAATTCCGGTTTCAAGCAGAACAATTTGTATTCGATAGTATATGTCTTACAAAATTCACAACAAATACATCTGCACCACCGCATTAATTTACATATATTAATTTTAGCTGGCGCTTTTATCCAAAGCGACTTACAATTGCTGTATATGTCAGAGATCACACGCCTCTGGAGCAACTAGAGTTTAAGTGTCTTGCTCAGGGACACAATGGTGGATGGGTCACGGGGGGACTGAACCCAGGTCTCTCACACCAAAGGCATAGTCTTATCCACTGCACCATCACCACCCCTAATACAGTACTGTATCATCATGTTTGCCTTTTTTCTGTTGTTCGATAAATTAAATGTTTTATTCCACAGAACACTAATGTTGACCTGCAGAGATATTCTCTTTCATGTATGGACAAGGCAAGGAAATCATCTCTCTGTCTCACAATGAAGTTCTTACCCTTTTTTGGGGGGGGTGTTTAATAAGTTTGGCGCCTATAATTTCACATGCATGGCATGAATGTATTTATTTATATATTTATAAGTAACACACTATATTCCCTTGGAGAAAAATTACACTCAGGCTCTAGCATGATTGCATCCCCTCCCAGCTAATCTGTACCACGTCATTATATTCAGCCCCACCTCTCCTCTCTGTAGTCCTCCAGGCTTGCTGTACCATTTCCATACTGTGTTCACATGCCTTACAGTGCGGCATTATCATCAATAGTCATTTGGGAGAGGGCTGCTTTCCACACCACTGGATGCAATGAAGATTCATAGCCACCATCTCAAGAGGGTGAGGGGAGATGTACAGAATAAGGGAGATATGGAAATTGTGCACATACACCACTGGCTATTGGGTAACTATTGTTTGGCCTTGCATGTCCAGTGTAGCGGATGGGAAAGGCAATGGATGACAAATGCTCAGAACTGTAAATGAGTAGTAATCTACTGGGAGGAATGAATATCAAGGCAATGCTGTTACAAAATGTCCTGTGAACAGTGATGTAAGCTTTACTGTGTACAATAGAGATTCGACAGAGGCAGAAAACGATCAAAGGTTTGGTGACTCAAACCTCAGTTTGACCTGCTGCATACAGAGGATGTCAATCAGGGTGGCAAAGGCAGCATGGGTTTAAATATGTATGTGTCATATGCAGAAACACACAGGTTATTGTATCCATGTAGGTTAATATTTAAATAGAGAGAATTTTTTTAAAATATAATTGACACTTCACCACGCCCCTCTGACCTTGGTTATTGTTTGCAAGCCTGTCAAGCTGTCCAACCTAGCACTGCATACAGTTTACAAGAATTATCGGGTAAGATTTACCACTTGAAAGTCATAGCAGTTTTTAAAGCAAGTGGTCCTTGACTTCAGACAGAAGTAGACACAGTGAGCAGGCTTCCCAATTTTAGTCAGCGACAGTTGACTGATACAGTTTATTAGCTGTCAATGTTTGTTCTGTTTTACTGGATAATTAACACTGTAAGCTAGTTGAAAACTCCATCTTCGCCTAACTTCTGAATGTTTCCGGCTGACTCATATTAAAATGAAAAATTTATGCTAATTTAGTGCCATGAAATGCAAAAAAGACAGAAGCTAAAGAATAAAAACTCAGCCTAAACTCTGATGTGATGGTTAGTCTACAGCAACCAGACGTCCCAGTTTGTCTTGGATTGTCCCAGTTTCAAGTCAGGTGTCTCTAGTTCCAACAAATATCTGTAAAACATTAAAATGTTACTACAAAATTGTTCTGGTTTTCACCACAATTAAAATAATATTTATAATATTATACTTGTTTTCAACACTGAATTGTCTGTGTGTGTGTGTGTGTGTGTGTGTGTGTGTGTGTGTGTGATCAATGTGTTCTTGTCAAGGCTATGAGTCATAGGCAATTGTCATAACGCATTCTGCTCTTTCTGACAAAACCAGCCTGTCAGCTAACGGTTAGCTGTCATGCCAAAGAGAGAAAGTCTGTATTTTCTAAAGCCCAGGATGCATACTCCTGGAGGGCTTTAGAAAAAGCAAAATGCTGCGTTCATGACGTCCATGGTGTTTGTCCCCCATCCTGATGAAAAGGCCTATGGTCCGTGCATAACCGCATGCATGTGCGCGTGCACACACGAGGTACACTTAAGGATTTGAAAAGTGTCACCTTGGGTCCGTTGTTACACTGGCTCCCACACAGTGGATGTGTCAGTCCTGACATCTACCATCATCTGAAACGCCACATATTAATGTACTGTGGTTAGCTAGTGATATGTTAACTCTTGGCCTGAGAAGATATACTAAGTTAGGCTTCTACTGTGCGTAACTAACTAGCAAACACAATGTTTAATCCATTTCTTATACTTTTGCTCTTGTATTATTGGTTTTGGAATGGTAATACAAAAGACACAAGCCTCCAAACTCTCTTCTGAGTATCACTGTGCGTTTTGGCTAGTGTGCGTTTGTTACGGTTGCAAAGCTATGATTGGAAAATTCCTGTTTGGGTGAGGTGTTTAGGGAATGGTCACTTGCCTTGGTTTGTACATAAACAATTTGGCATAGACTTTGATACCTTTACTTGCTTATACAATTAATTTTGAGATCTTAAAATTCAGCAGGTCATCACTGAACCTAACCCCTAAAATAACTCCTGTCACAAAAATAGATAACATTTATAACCTCTAATGGCAACTGAATGTCAAAGGTGAGAATGCATTTTTATCTTACCAAGTTTAACATTTAATTTTTTTTCTAACTGGACCATGCTCTTTGCAAATGTCATATATTGTAAGTTCATGGACATATTTGTGTTAGACTGCTTGTGTGTGGGAAAGAGAGCGTGATGGACAGACCAACAGACATGCACATCTATACACAGATAAATGAAGAGAGAGTATGCAAGTTTTATTTGCGTACGTGCACAAGTGTTTGGGGAATGAATTATGCCCAGCTTTCAGCACATGTTTTACGGCGTGTGCTGGGTAAGTGCACTGGACTGTCAGAGTGCTTAATCATTCAGTATTTTCCGTAAATGCAAATATACTCCTTGAAACTTTTGAGGATGCTTCATTAGGGCCGGAGGGAACTGGAGGGAAGATGGAGAAATGTCTCTCAAAGAACAAAACAATTAATTATGACCTATGATTTTATTATATTGTCTGCAGTGTATTGCACTATACTACTGGTAAGTAAAAGTGGTTTCATGGTTTCCGTACTGTAGGTGGACATATATAGGAAATGTGTAAGAGAGAATGTAAATTAAGACTGTATGATTCCTGCTTCTAGAGAGCAAAAAAGAGAAAAGAAGAAATAGCGAATAATCAAATGCTTAAAAGGTAATTTACTTGGGTAATGACCTTCTTGCTTCTGATGATTAAGGATGAGGCATGGTGATGGGCCCCTAATAAAATTAGGAAATATGAGCCTGATTCTATGACTATGCATTTAGAAGGAGAAGGATGTCCTCTCTTCCATCACCAGGGTTTGAGAACAGAGGACTCTTGCTAGATATATCTTTGACATTCACACCCCACTGCCCTAATTTATGGTCCTTTTTTAGCATTGCATGCAGATGCAGAGATCATTCGTTGCCACTCTTTTCATGAGACCCTCTGCAACAAGCTGGCTCCAGCCCCCTAATAAATCTATTAGTGAGCTGAACACTGTATAATGGCTTCAATTGGTGCTTTGGCTCTATGAGGTGTTGCATATCAAAGGTTTGCTGCTTAAATAGACCGACAGCTGACTTCCAACGGCAAGTAGATGGATCTGTGTAAATTGAAGGCCTGCACGATGTCATCATCTCACAACAGAAAATGAACACGAGGAGCCACACAGTCATGTCTTTCAGCTGGCTGATAAAAATGGGGAGCTTTTATGGGCAGAGCTGTGTTAATAGACAAACCTTGCAATTACATCTTTTTAGAATTTAAAGAGTAAAGGCAGTTAGAGGACTTAATCAAGTCTAAACTGATTCATTGGGGTGGAGAATAGAGAAATATGAGATTTTCAGTTTGGAAGAGGGGGATGTGGTGTTGCAACATTTCCATCTAGAGCTCCACAGTATTCTGGTCATCTGTGCAGTGTTGATACCATTGGCCGCTCCACAGGGAGACTGGCAGGCTTCACCTTTGACCGACCTGATTTGATTTTATCAAATGTGTTCCCTCGCCCCGCCGAGACCAGACCTGCAGCTCATCTCTCCCCTGCTCCTGTTCATCATGTTTGAGTCAGTGAATAAAAGAAGAAGAATGCGCTAGACCGGTGTGAGAATAAAGCGAGGAGGGGGTGGGTGGGTGAGCGGACCGAATCCAGTCTATCACAGTGGCCTGTCTGAGTGAGATGATTTTATCATCCCTAGCATCTCAGTGTGCCACTGCAAATCTGGTGTAACTTTCTCAGTCTCTCCCCTCCCACTCATTCTCTATCACTTTGTTTTCTCTGTCTCTTTCGTCTGCTGGTGCCTATTCTGCCAAATCCCTGGGCAGTTTGGCTGGAATATCCATGAATCAGTCTCTATTAAGCTCTCATATATATGAAGCTGTAAGTGAAGCGAAACCACAGCTCTTGATGAGACTGATGTGGGTGAGCAACAATGCCACTGGTAAGCCACAAGCTTCTCTGGTGGAGATCAGCATGAGCTACTCTGGAGAGTTGGAGCTCGGACTTCATTTATTTCAATGCAATAATTAATAACAGCAAATTCTCAGCATGGTTCAGAGTTTTATTCACAGGGAGGATAGCCAAAGGAAAAGAGATGTTATAAAGAGAAAATGGTGGTTCTCTGCTGGTGTGGACAAAGAAAGTAAGTGAGAGAAGGAAAGAAAGAAAGACAGAGGGAAGGAGGTGGTTGAGAGGTGGGCAGGAGTCAGTGAGGTCCAGCAACACAGCCTGTGGGACTGGAACACCTCTGTGCAGCATCACATCCCATTTCACACTGAATTCTTCTCACCAAGTCATTTAAACCTCTTGAGGCTGCCATATATGAAACACAATGTGAAGACACTCAAGACTCAAGTATTTAGGCTACTAGAGTAACAAACACATTTAATATCTTTTTTATTATTAAGATGAACATACAACGGTTGTAAATACATTATATTATGAGTAATTTATACATAATAATACTAAATGTATAATAATAATAATAATAATAATGAAATGTATGTTTGGAAACAAAGTATAATTTATACTCCTGAGAATTGTCGGTGTGTATATATATAAATAATAGGTAACAGCCTGTTAGCTGACATGGATATGCATAAGAAAAATTTATACTTAGAAAACTTTGTAAGGCGTAAGAGATCAGCCAGATAAGGTGGCGCCAAACCATTTAGGGCCTTAAAAACAAGCAATAAAATCCTAAAATCTATCCTATAACGGACAGGTAGCTAGTGGAGGGAGGCCAAGATAGGCGTTTTGTGTTCACGCTTTTTTGTTTTAGTTAAAAGGCAAGCAGCAGTATTTTGGACTAACTGGAGGCGATATAAAGATTTCTGATTTAGACCCATGTATAATGAATTACAATAATCCAGCTGAGTAGTAATAAAAGCATGGATGGCTTTTTCAAGGTCTTTTGGGAGGAAGACCTTTATTTTAGCTAGCAGTCTTAACTGGAATAAGCTGGTCTTGACGACTGCACTGATTTGCTTATTGAAAGTGAATGAGATTTTTATTTGAGGATTGATTTTGGGAGGCTAAGGGGCCCAAAGAGGGTCACCCAGTATGACTAAACATCCATACGTGATGATCTCTGTTTTATTTTCATTCAGAGTGAGGAAGTTTAACTCCATCCAAGTTTTTACCTCCTTTAAGCAGTCTAACAATGGCTACACAGAATCTTTAGTTATGGATTTCATAGGCAAGTAAATTTGGACATCATTAGCAAAACAGTGAAATGAAATGTTATGTTTCTGGAAAATGGAACCCAGTGGCAACATATACAGTGAAAAGAGGCCCAGAATAGAGCCTTGAGGGACTCTGCAGGACATTGACATTATTGAGCTTAATCACCCCCAAAATTTTGCATTCACCACTGACCAGCTAATGTAACTTATATCAAGTGATGATGGGTAACTTGATATCTTTTTTGAAATGGCATGAGGTCATTTGCACTATCCGTCATAATAAATTCTACCAATTAGCCTAAATGATTTCTGAGGAGCATAACTGAGCTTGTTTTAAACATCGTTTCCTCCAGACAGATGTGCCAAAAAGTTCAAGAGATCAAGTTAATGGCATCAGACACGGAGTCAAGCCCAAAATTTAGTATTTTATGGGTTTGCGCATGGGCGTGGCAAAATGAGTCGCTAGCGCCACCTAGAAAATTGGAAAAAATTAGCCCCTCGTCCACGTTCAACCTACATGCACGAAATGTTCAGGGGACATGTATCATATCAAGACGCACAAAAAAGCCTCAAGAACCCATACCCTAAACTCAACAGGAAGTCGGCCATTTTGAATTTTACGACTTCAAATTTCTGCTGTGCCTTCTAAAGGCATTGACGATAAAAAGTCTTGCTATTTGTGTTTTCGTCAATGGGTGTGTCTGTGGCGTCTATGATTCGCCATGAAACAGGAAGTTATTATAACTGAACACCAAACTGTACATGTAGGATGAGAGTCCCGCCCTGAACACATGTACATGCTGACATTCACCCACAGTCATAGTGCCACCTGCTGGCAACAGGAAGTGACCTTTAACGAAGCAGCCCCCACCGCACGTTTCACCTGCGTGTACGAATTTTCTGTGGTACATGTATCTTGTCCAGACGTACCAAAAAGCCTCTTGGAGCGATGCCCTAAAACCAACAGGGAGTCGGCCATTTTGGATGATTTACACATTCCATACTTGAACGAACTCCTCCTAGGGATTTTGTCCGACTGACTTCAGATTTCTGCTGTGCCTTCTAAAGGCATTGAAGATGAAAAGTTGTGCTATCTGTGAGTTTTCATCAATGGGCTTTTCCTTGGCATGGCGTCAAAGATCAACTCTTCGCCGTGACACAGGATGTTGTTGTTGTAACTTCAGTGTACACGCTCACATCTGAACCAAACTTTACGTGCTTGATAACTGTCCGGCCCCAAACACATCTACATGCCAATATTCATTTCTAGTCATAGCGCCAAGTGCTATGTAGCTCCGCAAAGGGGACACAGGAAGTGACATATAACACCTTCATGCAATATGGTACTCACATAATTGTGATATAGAAGCACATACTTTCCCTCTGGTGAATGCATCTAGTGTTCAAGGACCACACCAGTTTTTAAAAAAAACATTTGTAGTGTATATGCCTACCAGTGAGAGCCACGCACACCCAAGGCTCTAGAGTTGACTCTTATAAACATAATCTACCACACTCACAGTATTCTTTACATAATGGACATGTTTACTTATTGTTTGGCTTTTTGACAGCAAAGATTGTGAATGCCATGCCTCTCTGAAGTCTGAAGTCTGAGCTTCCCACTATATCAGAGGTCACTAATAGGCGGACCACGGTCCGGATCCGGACCCAGCCGCCGCCCTCTCCGGACCGCCGACCTACAGCCGATTCATTATTGAGACTTACTACCCCGTGACGGAGCGTTTCTATTTCAACCAGCGTGCTTTTCTAGCATTTACTGTACTGGTTTAGAGGACCAGGAAACTCACAGACCAATTGCATGTGCTCCAATCGTCTCATGTGACGCTGCTCAGCCAATCAAATCTGTGCATACCGATGCTTGCGAGTTGAGTCCGCGAGATTCACCAGAGACGTTTTGGAAACACACCTGAATTGAGGATACGAAAGATATAAGAGATTTCACATGACTTTTAATCAAGAATGTACAGATTTTTACATGTACATTCCTCCCACGGGCAGTTCAAAACCAGAATATCTCATAGATCTAGATGGAGCTCACGTTTCTCACTGAACAACAGAAAGTAGGAAAGTGGTAGCTCTGTAAGAGGAAATGAAAGAGAAGGAGGCGGCATTACAGCTGTTCATTTGTTATGATGTGTTGAGTGTTTATTATAAAATTGGTTAAGACTACACTTCATCACTTCAAGCTAAACTTTTTATTAAATTTTTTCTAAAAATTTTAATTTATTTAAATTTAGAATTTATTATTTGAATAGTTATTATTTATTATCCTTCCAGTTTGATGTGAAAACTGACTGAAATATTATTTGATTTGACAGTCCGTTGTTGACTAAAAACATGTGTTAATACAACTATAGGTTATAGAACTGAATGATAACGCAAGTTCGTCGTTTTGATGTTCCGGACCTTTGCTTCAGGAAATTTTCTCTAACTAGACCTCTTTGAAATCTAATTGAATACCCCTGCACTATATAGTAACATCCACAAAATGCATCATAGAACAGCAACAGTTGCCAGCCACAAACACACAGACAAAGCAGCCTGCTTCTCAGTTTTAGAAGAAATATAACATTCTATTATGTGTTTTTACTACATGAAATACATGGTGTTAAGACACAAGAACAAACTCTCACAGGCTATTATTAGACAAATTTAGTACACATTTAAGGAACATTTTTATTAATCTGCACAAGTATTACTTACTGTATAGGGATTCAAGGCTGCTCATATGGCCTCTAAATCTCTTGGCACAATGAGGGCGGGTGGTTGGCGGATCACAGATTTATCGATTGGCTGCTGTAGAGATGCACCTTCCCATATCCATATAAGCTGTAATATTATTTAGAGCCATTAATCATCCTGACAGAAACAAATTGCACTCAGGCATCCTTTACTTACAACTGGAAAAAGAGAAAAAAATTGAACGAGTGGGGGTCTGAGCAGACTATTTTATACCCTAACATTCAAATAGTAATGTGCAGTGAGGGCAGCGCAACACAACGTGGCTTTACTGTCCTGTATCTGAAGTGACTATTTATCAGCTCTCTTTCACATCAGGGTGGCCCCCCCCACCCCCGACACACACAGACACACCCACTGTCATCATTTATTTACCAAGAACAATCCTTAATAATATAATGAAATATAATGAAAAGATGACTTTGCAACTCCTTTAAGAAATGTATTTAGACAAAATTTTTGGGCATATTTTTTCATGGAATTGTGCAGTAAAATCGTTGAGGTGCTATCAGTATTGCAAAGCTGAAAGACTTTTTTTCATCTCTGTAGAAAAGACATAAGCCAAAAGCACACTCTGCTC
This sequence comes from Micropterus salmoides, assembly GCF_014851395.1. Classification (NCBI taxonomy): domain Eukaryota; kingdom Metazoa; phylum Chordata; class Actinopteri; order Centrarchiformes; family Centrarchidae; genus Micropterus; species Micropterus salmoides. The sequence goes on from NW_024044570.1 coordinate 23,372,725, forward strand.
TAGATTTGTGTTGCTTGCAGTCATAGAAACTACAGCATATTACATTGATTGTTTAGTTGTGTACATTATACTGAATTTTTTTACTTGTTCGAGTCTTTTGACGTTTAACGTTTGTTTTGATCTCACGGCAGATTCACGCTCTTGTTTATACTGCAGCTTGCTGATTTCTCAGAGCTATATGGATCATGGAATCTGTCTTGTCAGTATGTGGGAGCATCCTCTGCCTCATTCTTCAAGCCATTTTACTCCTCACGTTTTGCAAATGTTACTTAGAAGGCCCTATTTGTCATTCCTGTATTTCTGCTCCCGTCTTCAACTGAGTTCTGGAGATGCTGTCCAGTATATGTGTTAATTTTATGCAGGGTAAACACAGAGATTGGGCTATATATGTGAGGAAATTTGTGTGAAATCAACATATCTGCAAACACGACTCCCCCTGGAGCCTATCTGTGATCAATTATTTATGTACTGAAGAGAGCCAAGAAACTATATTTAAAGATCAACGTCTTTGCATTTTCAATGTTTTTTTATCTTTAAAGGAAATGTGTGTATTGAGTATTTATGTTGATGCTTGTGATGAATGTCGAACGAGAGAAGCAACGTGGCTCAGGAAAGAGGAGGGAGAGATCAGAAGTAAAAGGAGAAAACCCTCTGAGGGTTGTTGGGATGCGAGGTTAAGGTGGTACCATGCTGACAGAGCATGTTGAGTGTGTGTGCTCTCTTTCCCTACCTCATCTTCTGCCTCCTGTCATTTAGCCGCTGTTTTTGGACAATGGTAATCTAAAGGGATCCTGCTGTGGCACTGGAAGCCAATCAAGGGTCTTTGTAACTTGATTAGAGCAACCTTGCAACCAATAGTAATAAATTAAAGAAAGTGCAGATGCAGCACTTCACCAGGTGTATATTGTATATGAAACAGAACAGAACGCCATGTAGCAGAAGACATAAAGTAGTAAGCCATAAGCCATAAGTTTTTTGGCTTTCTGTGGGAATTGTATTTAAAGGGTATTTTTAAACCTGAGCCCTATTTTCACATAATTTGTGAAAATCCATGAACCGACTGCAGTGGCTGCAGCATATTTGTTTTGTAGCAATTGCAGCCATCAAAATTACGTCCACATAGAGTGTTTCTTTTTGCCACTGACAAGCTCAGACTGTTATACTAAGGCCATGTTTCACAAAACAGGTTTAACAAACTGAGTCTAACCCTGAGCTTTGAGTTGATTCACTAGCAAGGACCACGCCACAACAATGTGGGATTTAGAGGTACATGCAAATATGGAATGCATGGATTATGGAGGATGGATTAATGCATATAGAGGGGAAGGGTGATGGTGGAATAAGGATGTTGTCTGATAGGCTGGTCTGAGAGGGTGTACAAAAGACCGGGCAGAGAGACTCAGTGTGGGGGTTCCGTCTCATAAGTGTTTTCACCCGAGCTTATTTCAAGCCCCCAAAAGAGTCAGATTAAGGTCGGGTTCAAGTTCCTTGAGCCTGGGTTATAGCGTAGGAATGGTCTTGGACTGAAAGAGCATCTGAAATTGCGGTTAGACGTGAGGTCATGAGAGGAAAATGACCAGTGAAAGGTGACATGGTGCTTTGAAGCAATTTGGGCAGTTAGATATGTTGAGAGTTGTAGCTTTGGCAATATTGTTATATGTTCATGCCAATAAAGCTGACTGAATTGAATTAAATTGAGAGAAGCTTGGGCAGATGCAGTAGAGGATGGCTTCTTGTGACATGTCAGAGAGGTTTCTTGGCTGCGGAGCTGGTAGAATGACGTGGCTGAAACGGTGAGACTGGTATGGGATGAAGATATGATTCTGTGGCCCAGTGTCTGAAATTGAATAAGAGACAAGACGATGGTTTGCTAATGGTGCTGTGGTGGCAGGAATGTGAGCTGCCCTGAGGATGAACCAATGTATGGCGATATTCGCGAGGTTCTGACAGAGGAATGGGATCGATCTTGTGGAATCTCTATGTGGATGAGTGTGGACTCGCTGGACCCTTAAAACCCCCAAAGATGGCAGCTGTGACGACAAGGTAAGTTCGTGAGTGCTGACGAAGGAAAGCTGGACTCGGTGTCTAGAAGTCTAACTCTAATGAGATTGTGGAATGGCTGAGGAGTGTCTGGAAGGACTGCGACACTGAAATGATTGTGCCAAGGTGCAGTGCTGATCAGTCTGCTGGTGTGATTGAATAGTGCTGCTGCGCAGAAGGAGCAGACATGCAGAGCCTGCAGTGCAAGTGTAATTAATGAAAACCATCGTGCCCTCTTGATGAAAATTGGCCTGCCCGGTTTGTCAATTCCCTTTAGCGTGGGGACATTAACAGAGGGATGTGAGTCTGCGGGCCTAGGGATGATGTGAGATGGGGGCGTGGCGGGTGAGAAACGGTGAACGCTGGGGTGTTTTGTGAGGAAAAAAGGGGGATATGCCTAAAATGCAGATGATTCTGTTCCATGTTTATGGAACCAGAATCGAGTGACCATTTCCTGTTTCCATTTTCAGGATTTACTGGTGGCCTGAGGGCTGTTTGGCCTGGCCTTAATTATCCACTTGACCAGCAACAGCGATAATATAGCAAGATTAGTAATTAATTAATCATTTCCAGTTGGAAATGAAGTAGAAAGCTGAGGATCGATGACTTACATATTGAGGCCCATTGAGTAGTGGGCGGCTATTGAATTGCTGTGTTGGCTGCTTGGAGAGAAAGAGGAGCAGAAGCCATATTGCTGTAAACCACGGAAGGAAGGGTAGAGGAAGGGATGATGAGCTGTAAGGATGTGTGTGCACGGGAGGTGAGTGCAGCCTGCGAATACGGCGATGAAAAGAAGGCAGAGATTGCCTGAGACGTGGCAAACACAGAGGGAGCAGGCTCATGGGGAAATACAACCTGATCCCTGCCAGGGGGAGCTGGAGATGTGAGCTGTGGCCGTCGAGGCCCTGTGACGTCATGCGTGATGCCACTGGCTGTGGCCGACCCTGGCGGAGAACCGGAAGCGCACGAGGCTTGGTGTTTGTTGTTGCCTGAGTATTGCTGGAGGCTATGTTGCGGTTGGAGGGAATGCCTTTCCCTCTGAGGAATAGTTGGAGGCGGGCGACGGTCCAGTCTCTAATGTCGGGCTCCGTTTGTGGAGGAAGAGACGGCTGCGCTGCGGAGGAGGGTGCACTGTGCCATGAAGAGCAGCCGGTGTTTGAACGGGAGGAAGAGGAAGAGAGGTGTTGATGCCGACTATTAAGATGTCCTTGATTTCCTGATTTCGCTGACTGAGGGGAAGAGGACTGAGAGCTGCAGGGAGTCGGGGATATCTCATTGGAGAACTTGAGATCCTGGCGAACAAGGCCCTCATTTCTCCAGCTGGTCCCTGAGACACTTTTTTGATGTCTGCCTGGAACTTAACGTTACCCTGTTTTTAATGGATCGTTGTCTGAATCAGGTGAGTTGTTCGTTTGGATCTCTGGATCCATGATTGTGATTAAGCTCGTGAGTGAAATTCCTGTATCTTATTTACGTGTTAACAATATTTAACAGGTATCGCTGTCGGCATATAGATTGTAGCTTAGCTCGTTACGCTAATTAGCCAGATACGAGCAGATTCAAGCTGCTAACGATGCTAAGTTAGTTAAGAGTTAGTGTATTCTAACCGGGCAATGTTAAATTTGGCCAACGTTACGTACTTTAACGGAGTCACTGTTCAGTTAGATACTAGTCAGATACTATTATAAGTGCCTGCACCTGAACCGGAGGGACACGAAGGGTTTAAAGGCAGAGCCGAGGGGGGAGCGGCTGCAGTGTTCTGCTTGACTGCCAAGGAGAGCCGTGTACCTCCGAGTGTACTGTTTAAAAACAATATAATAGATTCTTTGTGGGGTTCATCAGTGGAGATGATTTATTTGAAGAACATATTGAAGGATGTTTAGAGTCATCAATAAGTTATTACACATAGTAGCTGTAGCATTACTTGTGATTCAGCAAACAATCTGAGGTGATGACTGCATTTGATCGGCGACGTTTCTGATAAGGAGCTTAAGAGGTGGATGCATAATTCAGCAGAACATGTTGTAGGCTACCCGCAGATTTGCATCCACCTTTTTTGTCAGCATATGAGCGCTAGACCGGTAGCTGGACTGTAACTAGGGCAATGGTCTAGTTAAAGCAAGAAATTAGGTTTGAGAGCCGCCTCTGAGTTTATTTGGTGGATTAGAATTTGCCAAAAAAAGGTAGTACAGTTCAATAAGAAATCTAAAATAAGATTCTTATAATAAACATTCAATAAGATCTTGAGTAGACAACAGGTGTCTTGGATCATTATTGCACAGTGTCCAGCAGTATATTCATATTATTATATATTATTATTATATTCCTATATGGTATGCCAGAGAGGTTATCATGCTGAGACGATCAGAGTTCAGTAGCTTTATGGCACTTTGGAAGAAGCTGCTTAACTGTCTACCCATTGTTGTCTTTACAGGTGCCAGAGGAGCTGATCGCAGAACCCTCCAGATGTGATTTGCTGTGTCCAGCTCTACAGGAGAGAACCGCTCCAGCTTCCTGCTCTTGAGCTCCTGCTTTGCACAACCCTGAACACTACTGATGTGAAATTATGGCACTGGGTTCTTACCAACAGATTCTATCATTGTAATAACTCTTACAACACATTATTTCAAGTCATACAAAACTACTTTTACATTTGTAACCTTTTAATATTGATGTTTTCATGAATGCAAGACAAGGTAAGGTTGGTAAGGGTTAGAGACTCAATCAGACATGCATCGCTTAAGGACGCCGTAAAGGTGTCAATAGACACTTAGCAGGACAGCAAAAGAATTGTCCAATCCCTCTCCCTCTAGGGTGCCTCAGGACATCAAAGTACTGGACGTTCTGATACCTTTTCCCATAGAATGGCTGCGCCATAAAACACCACTCCCTTCTCTTCTTTGAGCTGATGTGCAAATGTGATAAGCCAGGATTGCGAAAGGGGGACACTTAACAACTACTGCCTTCTTGAGTTAAAACAATGTTTCATTATAAACTGTTGTTCTGTTTAACCAATAATCCTTGCTAAGTTAGTAGTGGCGTTTGCCTCCATTTGAGTAGTTAGGTTACCATGTTGTTTAAAGAATCTAAATAGGTCAATTTTGCAGTGTTTCAATTTTCAGCAAGGATCCCTGACGTTTATTCAGTCTATGTTGTAATCAATGCTGTGTTCACAATACTTTCTGACACTTCCTTTAGAAATGATAAAGAAATGTCCTCCTATACTCCATTAATTTTCCAGCTCAAATTTATGGTTAAAAATAACTAAAGCTCCTGAGCAAAGATTGTTTTGGGATTAATCCAAGCTATCATCATGTAACCCGAGCACCCCCAAGTGGACAAAATAAGTATTACATGCCATCTTCTGAAATGCCGTTTAATGTATAAATGTCACTTTATTTACCTGTCCATAATCTAATGCCATTCGAGTATCTTGCTTATATTCTCTAAGAACGTGTAACAGCCAATACATCCAGAAAGCTAGTTAAGTTCTTCTCCTCTGATGATCTACTGACAATTGTTTTCCTTTTTATCAAGTGCTTAAAACTAAGAACAGTACAACAGTTTGATTGTGGGAAGATATTTGATTACAATACGCGCATAGATTTTTTTTGATTAACTTTAATATGTCTAAAGAAAGTCTCTCAGGCAAACCGAAGACAAGCCCTCCCTCTTGGGACAAAGGACTGCCCACTGGAAACCACGCCCCAACAGACAAAACAGCGACACACGTGCTTGTTCGCTCTCTCTTGTCGTCTTGTTTTGTTCCTGACTCTCCAACTGTGCTTCAGCAAGCGCCTAGCGTGCTCCCGTCTCCCAGCAACACCCTAAGCAGTTCGACCCGGCGCAACAAAGCCCCTTTGTTCGTTTTCAAGCCACATGCAAAGCGCCGCGACCTCAACTTTCCCTCGTTTCCAACAACTTTTATTTTCTTTGGTTTTGTTTTGTTAAAAGTTATCAGTCCGTTAAGTTACACTAGTTTAATTCAAACGACCAAGTACTTTTTTTAGCTTTATGCGTCGAGCTAATCCCACGGAGGTCGGACCCCACCACGTGGCCCGCAAGCAGTAACAAAGGACACCTAAAAGAACAGCCTAATTGCCAGACCAAAGGACGGCCAACCCTTGAGGGTTTTTCTTCATTCCAGACACAGAGAACCCAGGAGAATTCCCTAGCAGAAAGCCAGGAATCGGGCAGCTAGCGTGGGACCTGTGCAACAGGCCAAAGCAGTCCGCCGACCCACCGTAGGGCAAAACAAGGAATTCTGTTATCAGTGATGTCCAATAGTTTGTTAATCCATTATCTTTAGTCCTTAAACTCCTAGGCAAATTTAATCAAGTTAGTATCATCTAATTGCATTCATTAGCTGCCGTATGAGTCAAAAGCTCCCCACAATAGAACCCCTTCTCATTGTTTAGCCATTGTTTATTTCTTTGATGTATTTAACCGCATTTTTATATCACCTTAGTCAGTTAATAAATTCACTGTAATCAAGGAATTGTGTGTGTATTGCCTGTCTCCAAGTCCCTGCCAAGAGAATTTACCCCTTCGATATGAGATTGACTGACTGATTTAAGATAATTGAGCGATTGTTAACTGACTGATCACTAGTGAATTATTGTCTAATTATTAGCCATACTCAGGGAGACCCGAGACCCTGGGCGAACAGAATATCGGATGGTGCCCCTCGAGAGATTTATGAATCAATATTTTCTGAATATTAAAATCCATAATTTGGTATTCTCATAAATTTATTAAAGCAATGTAGACATGCTACAAAAATCACATTCTTCATTCATCATCAGTTTCCTATGTTAATTGTAAATTGTGTGATCTAAACAATAGATTATAGTTAACAGCTGTAAATGAAAATATTAAGATGGTATTTGTAGCTTAACATTTTGCATATGTGTTAGTAGAAAGTAAAAAATGAAAGGTTGATGTTATATACTCCTCTTTGACAAGAGACAAATGTGACATTGACTGAGAAGTTACTCTGTTTTAGAACAGAATTATCTGCACACTGAATAGTTTAGAAGCCCTGTACGGGGTGTCATTTATTGCGACCTCTGAGAAGGTCTTGTGTGGCTTACATTGTATAGAATGCAAAAGTGCATTCGATCAGCTCTGAGACCTCGAAGTTTGCAAGGTTACAATAAATACCACCTAGTGAGATTCATAATTACTCTGTGCATATCATTCTTTGTTTCAGCACTTACCCACAGGATGGTTTGGATGTGCCCACATTATTCTGTGTTTAAACTAGACGTATATCAGAGCAGCAAACAAGGCATTATTTATCTTAAAGTATAACGTTGAAAGTAAAAATACTCCTGCACACACATAAATACACTACATAATTACTTTTCAACATTCACATGTTGGGAGTATTTTCACTTTTTAAGTTATCCTAGAGTGATGTTCTTTAGCAAGAGTTTAATACTTTAATGTTTCATGTTTTATCCGTGGTATACGATTAGCTTTTCAGTAAGTAGCAAAGACAGGGAGCGCTAATATATATAGAATTTATTATAATGTGAACCATAAACCATATCATTTTTTAAAATGGACCTAAAACTCAAAGTAAACAGAAGGAGAGAACACCTTTCCACGCCAACAGACACAGAATTCCACGACAACAACAAGGCTTCCAGGTCTCTGCAGCTCTCTGGCACCAGGTGGGACATCTGATCCACAGTGTGACTCTAGGAGGAAAATGTGTAATAAATGCTTCAGGTGATTAAAAATATAAAGTAAACAATACAGATGAGTCTTTAACAAATATTAAGAATATTAAAGAATATTGTGGTGAAGTTAATTCTATTCAAAAAGTGAATCTTTGATATATTACATAAATCCTTACAGCTCATGGACTTCAAACTCCAGTATCTCAAAATGTATAAACATTTTAGAATAGCCTAAATACATTTCTGTATTATAAATTATACAGAAATGTCAAATGGAGAAGAACTCTAATCGGCTAATTAACTCAAAACACCTGCAAAGGTTTCTGAAGCCTGTAATCTCTCAGTCTGGTTCTGATGCTCACAATGAAGTTTTCCTCAGTATTCATATTTTTTTAGATGCTCCTTTAAAAGATGCCTCAGTGTTTTAATGTTGACAGCACTATTATGTCACATAAGTGGGAGAAATGGAACAAGGGAGACAGTTTTTGTGTTGTCAGACAATTTTATATCAGCTGTCAAATGTCCTGTAGCCAAGTTGTCCTAGTAACATTACTTACAGTTTAATCTTTGAGTAGCAGAGGTAGGCATCAGATCAACTAAAACTAAACTAAACAGACTCAACTAAAATCTTGTGACAAATATAAAAAAGTACCTTTCTCTCTCAAGTGTCCTATTCCAGACAATAATCTCACACAGCCCTGCCGACAGCAGCAGCGTTACTCATTATAGCGGTGTGAGGAATTAATTAACGTGATAACAGCCATGGCTAATGTTTTACAAGTTATACAGCTTCCATCAGGTAACTAAAGACTCTACCGCTAGCTTATTACGTTTATTACAAGTAACATAATCAGGTGACGTCTAAATAAACAACTCATAACTAACGTTATGTAAAAGGTTTAATTGATTTGCTTCAAATTGATCATTTGAGCTGTAAGTAAACGTTAACGTAATTAATAACTGATTCATAGTTAATTGTTAACGTTGGTCTCAACAAAATCTAACATTAGTGTTGCAAAATAACATTACCACATTTATATATTAAAAAGCATTTAAAACCTTGTGAAGTATAATGTCAATAACAGATGTTTATTTTAATATTTTCCGGTGTCTTACCTTGACTGTGAGCTGGTAATGACCATAAACTGGTAACAAAACGGCCACAGGTTCCAACCTCCACCGTGCAGCACTGGGGGTTTAGAAGCTACCTCTGCTAACGCAGAGTAGCATCTATCATTAGCTCCTTAGCATGAGCTAACTCAGTCATGTCGAGCTAGGCGGGAGTGGTGAGTAGTAATACGTCACCTCAGCTCCACCCACGACCCACCTATTTGCCCATTTATTGTTATCCGGGAGAGACGCACGGTGACACAGTGCCAAGATGCCGACGACCAGTTCCGCCCAATTCGGGCTTCAGATCTGCTCTTCAGAAACCAATGGGTGACGTCACAGATACGTCCATTTTTATATACAGTCTATGGCCAACACAAACCATGACATTTATTTTAAAAAGCTGGAGTGGAGGAAGAAGTCAATCCGTTAAAACTATTACATTGTATTGAGCATAGTCCACTCATTCAGCATTTACCAGACTTGAATTTAGGCTATATTAGGCTATATTTATTCAGCTGTAACCTGACAGGGACAAAAAGCCGGTGACAAACACTGAAGATGAAAATATGGAACTAAAAAGATAAGACACAGTTTACTCATGGACCTGTGATTGGAAATTCCCAGTCTGACCCAGTAATTATGTTGGAGATTTACAACTGAAGAAGGTTCAAACTGACTATACATTTTTAGACATCTATTTTAGATAAAACGAGCTAATTTCGCATTTAATGAAATAATGTCAAAAAACATTAAGACAATATTCAGTTATTCACTTTTTAACTACATTTAGTCATTTCAACTGTACCACAATCATCCTTACTCAGAAATCCATCATTCACATCATCTACAACATGATAACTATGATAGAAATATTCCATCGGTGCAAATAATCACATCATGACAAATGATGTTCATTGATCAGTTGCAGCTTCATATAGATTAGTTTGATTTAAACAGTGAATACTGCAGTAATGTAGCCCATGCTAAATGTTTTAGTGGAACTGCTGCCAACCTGACAGCTGCCTTAATGTCCACAGAGTCAGTTATAAAAAAGGACTGTGTAGCCTATAGATTTTATGCTAAGCTGAGGATGAATCTAAGATGGCCAGAGATCTCTGTCCTTACACCAATGACAGATGAATCATAAAAGTGGCCATGTTAAAGATAATGTTTGGGGAACAAACCGGGATTTCGATGTTTCCAAAAACTAATGAAAATCCATGTGCTTTGATATCGACAGTATGAATAAGGACATGAAACGGTATGTTAGACAGGTGTTTCAGTCTTCGCAGGAGGGAAGGAGCTTGTTAAAGAAAACCTCCTACCGAGGAGTATGTTCACAGCATTTATCTGATCTCGTCCTCTGAAACAGACAACCCAGAGTTTCCCTTAACAAACTCAGTTTTCACTGAACCCATTTTCTTAAACAGGGCCCAGAGGCCTGTGCCACGAAGCAGGATTTGAGCTTATCCATGTAACTTTTTACTCTGGGTTTTCAGGACCACAATGGTGGTTCACTTATCGGGGTAGATTGTGTAGTGTAGTGAACAGACAGTGTGGATTTGTGCATGTTAAATTAAATAAATTTGGGCTACTCCAAACTCCTCTTTTCTCTTCCTGAGAGAAGGAGGAGGGGGGGTTGAGATCAACTTTCAACAGACGGCTGAAGAGACCCCAACAGAAGGGGGGTGGAAAGGTTGCTTTCCCTAAGTGCTATTCCTGAGCAGCCTATCGTAAAACTGGCACCTTTTTCCGCAGCCTGATAACACGGTGCCTGACTGTTAAACTGACAAAAGGGACATTAACCAGCGATTAGCATTTCCCTGAACAGCCTATCAGAACTCTCCTTAAAAGGGGGCAGGAAACCCTAAACTGCCCCCCCCCCCCACACACACACATAACCGTGGCAACTGACCTTGCTCTGTGTTTCATTACCTCATCAAAGGGATATTCCTTCTCACCCAGATGTGACAAAATCCAGGACACCAAGGACAGCCCTGAACTTTATGTAAACAAAGACTGCAGTCTCCAAAGACTCAAAGCATTACCTGTTTAATTAAATAATCTTTTAGTTACTTGATTACATTTGCCTCTATTTGAGTAGTTATGTTACCATGTTGTTGCTATCTGTTGTTGATATTATTGCTGAAAAGAATCTAAATAAGTTACTTTTGCAATGTTTTAATTTTTTAGCACGATTAAGGTCACTCCTTCATTTTATGTGTAACTAATGCTTGTTCACAATACTTTCTCACACAATTCCTTTAGAAATAATGATAAATGTCATACTACACGCTATTAAATGCCGGCTTGAATTTAAGGCTAAATAACTAAATTTTCCAGCACCTGAGAAGATTGTTTTGGGATTCCCCCAAGTGGACGAAATAAGTATTACATACCATCGTCGGAAATGCTGTTAATGTATAAATGACACTCATTATTTATCATGACCAATAATTTGACAAGTGTTTTCCTGTTACCAAATGCTTAAACTTAGAACAGTACAACCGTTTGACCAGTGAGGTTTGATTGTGGAAAATATTTTATTATAATACGCGCTAATAGATTTTCTTTTTCTTTATAGACATATTAAAAGTTTAGAAAGACAGTCCCTCGGGACACAGGAAATGGCCGCCCTGCGGGAAACGAAGGACTGCCCTCTGGGGAACCACGCCCCAGACAACAAAAGAGCGACACACGACGTTGTTCACTCTCTTTGCTCTTCGCTCTGCTCTCTGGACGCTTCCCTGTTCAACAGCGCTTTGGCACGCGCCCGGCGTGCCGTCTCCCGGCAACGCCCTAAGAATCAACAAAGTCTTGGTTTCACTTGAAGCTACACGCGAAATGCAGCGACATCGATTTGTCCCTCAATTCCAGCAACTTTACTTGTTTTATTTCCTTTGTTTTATCAGTTCGTTAAGTTACACTGGTCTAATTCTGCCGTATGAGTCAAGTGTTTCCCACAATCGAACCTCCATTCTCATTGTTTAGCCATTGTTTATTTCTCTGATGTATTTAACCACCTTTTTATATCACCTTAGTTAGTTAATAAATTCACTGTAACCAAGGAATTGTGTGTGTTGCCTATAAGTCCCTGCCAAGAGAATTTACCCTTTAGATATGAGACTGACTGATTGATTTAAGATAATTGAGCGATTATTAACTAACTGATCACTGGTGAATAATTGTATAGTTATCAAAAGCTACTTAGAGGTCCGGAGACTCTAGGTTAATAACAACTCCAGTGGTGCCCCGCGAAACGAGAGATTTTTATGATTAATATTTTCTGAATATTAAAATTCATAATTGGGTATTCAATCTCATAAATGTATTAAAATTCATACGTAGTTTAGACATGCTACAATTGCCTTGGTAATTTTAGCTGAATGGCTAACCTGCTCCGGAACAGGTTATGTTCTGGATAAGAGATCAAGTCTATAACCGCCTACTGAACAATCAGTAGGAGATCCCACAGACTGTTTTACAGTCTGCTTTTATGTTTTCTGCAGTGATGCAGAGAAAATTTTGTATGGCAATATCATCCTACAGATACTGATTGAAGTAGGCCCTAAATCCTTGTAGGGTACAACTTGGAGTAGGCTTTCAAGGTATGACAGTAAGCCTACTTACCGCTTTGAAATGTGTTTTATATTTTTTTATTTGCTCCCAAGTCTGTTTCACACAGCCTGTTTGGGTTATGTGAGGCTGAATATTATGAGCATATAATTCGGCAGGCCTATTGAAATTAATTTCACACTGCAAGAAAAGATACAACATATCTACTCAATAAAAATGAGGCAAAAGATCACAAGCAATATTATTAAATTAAATTAATTAAATTTCACAATGTTTGGTATTGAGTAAATATTAATTAAATGAGACCCTTAATAGTTATCCATTTAATAGGAGTAGATTTGAATAGAAAACAGTACAGAATTAATTATAACCTAAACAAAAATATTGAGTTGATATGAAAAAGATAAACTCGATAATGTGTAAATTGTACTAATAAAATTCATTTAAATATATTTATATATATAAAAAACACCACAAGAATGACAATTACCAACAAAAAACATTATATTCTAAACAGACACGTTTAAAAAAAACATAATTCACAAAGTAAATTTTGTATTTCAAACAGATAAACTTATTACCTATTTTTAACAAAACTCCCTTCACCGCCATGCATCATGGGAATTCTGAGGGACGGACTTAGGCTGCTCACCCTGGGCTCACACAGGTGGCTGTGTGCTGCGGTTTAGTTCCGTCCTCAACTTCCACTGGAAGCCTAGTGTTTCAGCAGCGGAGCGTGCTGCCTGCCCATGTTCATGACTTGTTTTTAATATGTCCTTTTTGTGTTTCTGCTACCTTCTTCACAGCTCTATGTGACCCGCTGACACCCTTTGTTTTTAACAAGAAACGGAAGTCTTGCTCAAGGATAATTCTAATTCTGAAATCTTGTGAGAGGCAAGTTGTTGCAGGAAACACCGGTAGAAACGAGGGAGAAGAGTTTGTTCAAGCAAGACTTTATTTTCTAACATTACTGCGACACAACAAACTTCTCTCTCCAACTGCCTGAACAAAAATACAAACGAATGCATTGATGTTTTTTTCTCTGGAGAATACACAATATTTAATAATACGTAAAAAATCCTGCTTCTACTGAACCAACTGCTCTGTGTTGTTAGCTTTATCCATGGGCTCTTCCTCTTAATTCTCCCATTTGTCTAATATTTTAACACTAATAATGTGCCACTCGGGTGCCATACTTTTAATTCATTTGTTTGGCTTGTGAATGTTGGCAAAATAAGCGCTGTGATGCTTTCCACAGTCTTCTGAAATTCCTCCCGATGCTTTTACATAAGCCTGCAGTGCGTGTTTTATATGACAGCATGAGGGAAAACACAGGCAAACTGAACATAAAGAGAGGGACAGGTGTGTGTGTATATGTCTGTGTGTCATAGGAGTGCAATACAGAGGAAAAAATAATGTGCAGATTCCAGAAGAAAAATTCTTCAAGGATATTACTCTTCTCCTTGGAAAAAATAGAGCCTCACAAATCAGCATATATGTATTCCGAGAAGTGACAAGATTCAATACTTTGCCATGCAACTAAGTTGCTAGGAATTTGGTGCAGTGTGCTCACAACAATGCCAACAAGTATATTTGCTGTAATTAAGAATTTTAGAATAGATGTGCTTTTTTTGTCCATCTGAGAGCACTGTTTATTTTTTACTTTTTGTTGGGATGGCAGCGGCGGCCTGTCAGTTCCTATGTTTCCAGATGATGTGTCCATGTAAGCATCATAGGGCTGTCATCATAGCTGCAGATTTTCAACTTTCACACTATGTTCCACTCAGTACATGCCTTGCTTACTATTCTTCAGTGACCAAATTTAAGGGATCCTCATATTATGTTTTGTTTACAATATATTGTTTTGCAAAGCCAAACAATATATTGTATTTTTAAGAACATAATAAATTAGTATTTTTTTCTCAAAGTACATTTAAATATGGTGTAGCATATATGGAGTATATCTGGTATGTTCTGCAAAATAATTTCTTCATATGCCATGGCACTGTCAGATACACTGATAAATGCATGTCTTCTGTTTGTCATAGCTATGTGAAAAAAAATGGCGTATTATTAGTATCATTGTAATTAAATCTACATGTAATGAAAATTATTTTTGTAGCACGAGGGCATTTAATAACACAATTTATTCTTGATTATGGGCCAGCTGACTCCCCAGAATTTTTGGGGCCTTAAAAAATGGCACGTGTCCACAAGGACATTGACATTCATTACAGAAAATTATGAGCCAGTAGGGAGTCTAGTTATTAGAGGACACTAGCTCCTGGCTCCGTGTTTCCTCCACATAAGACCACATATTTGCATTTCCATCCCATTTGAATAATTGCATTCCCTTACACTCACAGTGAAGTTTGTTTTTATTTGATAGCTTTAGATTAGCCTCATTCGAAAGATAATTATTCCCTTTGGTTAGGTATCTCATTTGGTCTCTCTGCCGTGATAAGATTTGTTTAAGAGCCTTTTTCTGCGACCCTAATGCTTTTTCATCCTCTGTTTCCCTCTCTTTCTCTGACTCTGGCCTTTACCTGGACTGTGGTACCTACCTGCCCATCTAAGGCAGAAAGAGAGACGAGACTGAGAACTGCAAAGAAAGTAAAAAAAAAAGATAGGCCTAGGTGGTGTCAGCAGAGAGACAGCAATGACACTCAAAGGAAAGGGTGAATAATTGAAACAGTCTCCAAATAAAAGTGTCTAGTTTTGATGTTTGGGCTGTCAGCATACAGTGAAGTGAAGTGGAGACATGATGCCAAGCAACTTTACAAGCTGTTGAGGGGTCCCTCTTTGATGAGACGGTAATAACCCATTCTCCAAAGCCCTGCTTTCAGACGCTACGTGAGAAGATAGTTTAGAGTAAAATGTCTTTGTTCCTGGGGCTTTATTAATCTACACAAGGCTCTGTCACCATGATGTCCCTGTGATTAAAGGATGTGCAACACCAGCACCTCAACTTCTGACAGTTTCTTGCAGCTGAATGGGGAGAGGTCTAGCAGATATTTGTTTGTGCTTGAGTACAGTTTCTGCAGTGTACTGTAAATTCACAGTAGTGTGTGCAGTAACAGTCCTGAGTCCACTGGCTTCAGGGCGTTGGCAGCCAGACACTTTGGGCAAGGTGTTCAATGTGAGATTTAAAAGAATGTGTGCTATTTACAAAATTCCTATATTTCTCTAACATTGTAGAAGTGCACTGTGATCACAATGAAAAGTATTCACAGAAGCAGCAGGATGTCACTTTGAAACTGGCTTGATGGATAAATCTGTAAGCTGTGTTATTAGAGAAAATCTGTTCTATCGCTTTTGAGATGAAGGCTATTGTTGCCAAATTCTGTGCCAAACTGGTCTCTTTTTGTCTAATGCTGTAATGTTTCTCCATATTGCTTTACTTGATCATCATCAAAATTGCTCAGCAGATATCCAAAATCCCTAATGCATTTCTGTGCCAGTAAACACCACCATCAGGGCAACATCTTGGGCAACTTTTTGTCTAATCGATTTTGATCCCTTATACATAACACTATTTTTTACCTCCCATTTGAACAAATATTTGATAATTGTGAAACACACCTGTATGTTAAAGTAAGCCATTATTGTATCCTAGGATCACAGTCTTCAAAGCTGCAGATGAGCAGGGGATACATTATCTACAACAACCAAGTGACGTTGATAACCAAAATGAAAAGAAGAAGTAATGTACATCTCTTCAATGCCCAATGCAGTCATGACAAAGCTCAGTTGGTAGAAAAGTTGTCCTCTTGTACTCATTGCACTATATATACTTGAGATTAAAGGAAGGAAGAACATGGAACCCAAGGGGAAAAGACCTAAAATATAGTGGAAAAAACTGTTGCATCTAACCATAATAAAATACATAATCTGTATGCATACCCAAACCTGGTTTCCCTTATTCAAAATATTCTAGACAACCCACTCCGTAGAATTGCTGCTTGCAATTATTTCTATTAGGGTGTATTTGGCTCAAGTCATCTCACGTTGTGGTTTGTTGTTGGCCATAATAATGGTCACATGACTAGAGGCAGAGGTCATTTGAAGCTTAGGAATTCAATAGTGTAGAGTCTGCTGAAGTTCTCTCAGCATGTAACCACATTAACCTTGCATACTTCAAACATTAACATCTATCTCTAATGTCCTCCCGCCTTTTCTTTGAGACCCTTAAAGCAATTTAGCCTTTAATCATCTACATTTCTGTACAAAATGATGAATTCCCCTGGGCAGATCAAGCTGAGCAGTGAGAGAACATATTACAGCAGGTTAAAAACAAAGGATGGAGCATGTATAAATCCATCTATTAGTACTAATTTTAGTCATTGTAACATATTGCTGTTGTCCAGAGGTTACGCCTTTACATAACCTTTTCGGAGATTAGTACATCATAACATCACACATACTAGCTGAAAGTGTACGCAAGCCAGGCCTTCATTTTGGCCCATTTTCTTACCCTCATATTCATAACTCTTTGTCACTGTCAGAAAAACAGAAAACATAATGTTTCACTTATTGTAACTATTGTTCTCCTTCTTTTTGATCAAGACCAGGAGTATATAGTGACTTTGCAGTTTTAAACTCTAGAAACAACTTTTAGTTATATTTTAAATATTTAATTGTAATCCTGTTCTGAATGTATTCTTTTTTTAGATGATATATATTTTTAAAAAGCACAAAACCAATAAGAGCATAAAAAATAAAGAACTGAAAAGATAAGAATAGTAGTATCGATACATTCCTAAATTCCCATCACTTAACACCACTGCAATTTGTCAAAACACACATTTCAATGGGGGCCTGTGGGTCCCATTAAACTCGTTACACTGAAAACCTATCAACATCACTAAGGCTGTCAAGAAACTCATCAAAATTGATTGTGGTGGTTTGCATTCTCATTTTTTCAAACAATGGTGACGTCTTTTACATATCTACTGTTGCTGCTCTAGAAACAACATTTAGTTATATTTTAAATATTCAATTGTAATCCTGTTCAGAATGTATTCTTTTTTTTTAGATAATATATATTTTTAAAAAGCACAGAACCAATGAGAGTTTAAAAGATAAAGAACCAAAACCATAAGAATAGTAGTATCGATACCATCCTAAATACCCATCACTAAACAACACTGCAATTTGTCAAAACACACATTTCAACTCACATTAAAAACCTATCAACATCACTGAAGCTGTTGGGATACTCATCAAAATTGATGTTGGTGGTTTGCTTTCTAATTTTTTCAGATATTGGTGGCGTCTTTCACATATCTAATCTAGTTAATGTAACGTTGATCTTGATTATTTGATGATTCATGCGTTTATTGTTGTTGGAGAGGAGAGCAGCAGTGCAGACTTTTATAATAACTTTAGTAAGATATTTTTATGTAACTCATGATAATGACTAAAATTAATAAGAATTGATTTTACTCATTAACATTATCATATGCACAATTGTATCTTCTTCTTGTGTCTGCTATTGCTCCACAGTATGGTTAAATGGTCCATTACATTGCTTGTCAAGATGAAGCCCTCAAGTGGATTCTGCCCTTCCCCGTCTGTCAGTGGTAGATCACAGAGGCTGTGTGTACTACTCTGGTGTGCTCAAGCGCTTGTGGAAGTCTGCTAAGGTAATTATAGCATCTGTTAAGAGCTTTTCTGATTGTTTTTCATCTCCACATGGTCACCACTCCAGAAAACAAATTACCCAAGGGAATACTAAATCACCAAGACCGATTTGTTATTCTATTGCAAAAGGAAGAAAAACCTGGAAAAGAGTGGGAATGTGTTCCTTTTTGTTCCAATGTAGGTAAAACACATTAACAGGGAATAGTACAAGAAAGAGCTTGATGTGAAAAAAATAGTACCGTGCAAAACGGAACATTTCAAAAACAAGAAACAATTAAGACAAAGAAGAAAATGTTTGCTGATAAAACCACAATAGGACTTTATTATACTATTAGGTGGTTGGTGGTGGAGAAACAACAACCTGCTTAGTCATGTGTACTCATTTATTTTTTCTTCTTGAAATTGAATAGATCTTTTTCAGTATATGTACAGTAATAACATATTTTCCTATCAAATAACTTATGTCATCAATGTTGAGCTGTTTCACTCTTAGTATTATTAAATAATGCATTGCAACCAGAAAATAACCCTAAGTAGGCCATGCTAGTAGACCTAGTTTCTCCTTTCACAATACTACTGCTATTTCAAGGATCAGGACTTGCATGTGCGTGGTTGACTCAGATGCAGAAAAGTACACTATGCGTCACTTAGAGCCCTGCTGTTACTCATGTTGAGCAGATGCCTCTATGCTGGCTGCTGCAGGCTGCTGTCCTTCTCTAACGTATTTCAAATGTCAGAGTTGCACAGATTCATTACTTCAGTAACGTGACTTGGTGAAACTAGATTGTTTAGATGGATAAGTAGTGTGATTCACATTAACTGTTGATTAATTGCTCTCATTTATTGTGCCGACAGAATAGTTTTCCTCCTCCCCTGACCTCAATCTTCAACGTCCTTTGAAACCACTCTGATGACTTTGAGTTCTATTTTCTCCTCCCTGACTCCTTTTTTTTTGCTCCTACTGCAGTGCTTTTGCGAAAAACCTATAAGCCGATTTAAGTTTTCGTTTAAAAAAAAAGGAAAAAAAACATTCACAATGAGAAAAGTGAAAAGCTTTATTCTCCTGGAACTGCGCCGGGTTGCCTTTATAGCAGTGCCTGAACTCGTTTTATTTCGGCAGTCCTTTAAACTACCGTGTCTAATTGCGATGGCATTTTTAATTAAAAGTCAAGGATATGTGGTTGTTTGTGAAGGGAGACTAATCTGTTCATGCCTCCACCTCTCACAGTGCTAGCTATCTTCCATCTATCTGCCTAATGAGAAAATAGAGAAGCCAGTGCAGGACTTGTTGATATTTGCCTTTCTCTAAGTAGATTTCTGTGAATTTACGATTAGCAAGCAAGCCTCAGACCATGCTATGCTGTATGTCAGAGACCTTATGGATTACTAACGATAACAATGAGCAATTTTCTTCAGGCTTTCAATGTATAAATTCACTGGATCCTGTAAATGTGGCTTCATACCGAACTCAATACTGAAATGTGCTTATATTTTGGAAAATAATGTTATCAAGTGCAGGACTTGAATTTATTATATTCATATTATTATTTTGTATAATATATCATATTTAATTGATATTTTGTGCTTTGTATTCTACAAACAAGGTTGATTTATAGTGCAAATATACCAGATTCACATTGTACGAACCATTTAAACTTTCTTTTTATTTAGACTTTTCTTTTCTTTCTTTTACTTATCAGCTGCCTGGTGTGTACCTTAGTTGGAGCAGGAGGGTGGCATTGTGAATAGGGAGACAATTATTCAAACAGTGGACAAAGGTTCAAGACCTTTTGTTGGCAAGCATCCGTCTTGCTGAAGTGTTCAAGAGCAAAAATGCAGAATCCCTGCCAGTATACCTGACTCTCAGCGCTGACCTCCCTGTGAGACGACAGAGTACACCCACAATGATCAATGAAATATCTAATTATTATTTGATTTCTGCTATTGAAGTAAGCTGTCAAGCTTTGTCATCTTGATTTCTGCATGTTACTTTTCTTTACTTACTTTCAGACTTTTTAAATGCTCGTGGGTTTTTAGATATGTCATTGTAACAAACATTTCTTTATCTCTCTCAGGTTACACAGTTTAAAGTAGAATTAAATTCTATTTAAAATGCCTGACTAAGTGCCATAGGACGGAAAAATTTGAATGCCTTTGAAAAAGGCAGACTTGTGTCAGACTAAAGGCTGTTACAAAATACGCAATAGAAACTACAGACCTTTGAAAAAGAATTGAATGAATTCTGAAGGTTTTCTAAGTGTGCTCTAAATATTTATGCAAATATGATAAATAATATTTATGCTATACAGAGAAATGTACATACTTGAAACTACTACAAAGAATTGCAAACAAATCCAAGTGCAGTAGATCATTTCATCTGTATGGAGAGAAAGCTAAAAAAGTCCTTGAATTACTGGTTCAGTTTTGTGCAAACCATGCCTATGAAGTTGTACAGAATATATACTACAAAATATACTACATTATTTTTATCATTACAGCATAAGCAAACTTAGTCTGACTGATGTGTAACTGTGGTTGCGTTCGTATGTGGCTGAGGTGAAAGCAGAGGTCCATGCCCCCCCCCCCACACACACACACGCACGCACAGACACACACACACATAAAAGGACCCAGTGGGGATGGAGGGCCACAGCTGGGACTCAACAGAGAGGAGAGATTAACATTGTGCTCCACCATTCTGCTTCATGGAGAGGGCCCAGTGCCCAACCTTACAGCTGAGGAGGCATAGCCATGGCTGTGGGCATACTAACCTCAGAGGTGGCCCACAACCGTAGCAAAACTCCAATTGATTCCAACTCGCACAACCATCAGCCAGATCCAGACTCCAGTGGGCTTTACAATGGCAGCCTTCTTGACACCTAAGGGAAAATGTCACCTGAAGGTCTGTGGAGCACAGAGGAGACAGCAGGTTCAGAAAAAAAAAAAACACCTTCCAAGAAAAGAAATGTTTTTCTTGTTGTCAGTTTATATTATTTCAAAAACAACGTGTTTATACCATTTGATAATTCGCAGCATTAGCATTTTTTAACTATTATGTCAAGGTTTAGATCAAATCAAAGACAGAGCATGCCCTCCTCTTCGAACGCAGGCTGCACACCCACAACCTCGTTGATCACTTATAGCATTGTCTGGAACGGAACGCAACATATCTGACATAAACATTTGCCAGAACCAAGGGAGAACTGTAAACTGGAATTATGTGTGGTGAAGAGGCTATTCATCAGCTACAGTAGCAGCAGCTCCAGGGATGTAGTGCTGCGGCTGCCCAACAGCCAGCTGTTGAGCTATAAATGGCAGCAGGCATCATACACACACATTCGCTTTTCTACCATCATAGTTACATACCATCAAGTACACAAGTGTGTAAGTATATAATTACATATGATTTGCGTGCTTCCTACAAACCTGCTGAGATCTCCTTAATGAAAGTTTAGTGTTGGCATTGCGTTGAATACAAAGTAACCAGCAAAAAACAAAATCTACAGTTGACACATAATTTTTTGGCTGATTTTAATTGCCAAATTAAATGCGTTTATATCGCTGCATCATCATCAGCATTGAAGCCATCAAACATGATGCAGAGAATCAACCGTTAAATGAATCTCTAAAGTTGTGAGTATCACGGCGGACGAGTCGAGACAATTAAATATCTTTGGGTTTTGAATTTTTGTCACCTTGGACTGGTGATGGATATTTTTAAAAATCATTTAAAAACCAAAATTTCATTGTAATTCATTGGAGCACCTCACTGTAAGTCTGTAGATGCAACATGCTGTTGTGCAGGTGCAGATGGGAAAATAGTCATAAGCAGACTGAAGTCTAAGATGTTGCCGGTGTACTTGCCTAAAAAAAATGTCTTGGCTGCTTCCCCCCTGCAGCATCAAAGAGGGGATGAAGGCAAGGCTTTGTGACAGGGTAACACCGTGTTTGATGGTTGTACAGTACATCAAGCTACCGAGTGTTACAAAATGTAAGAAATTCAAGATTATTTGGTTCATCAAGGCAGAACATGGTTGAAATGTTCAGCCAGATACCAAAAAACTAGTCCATATCCAAAACTCGTTATGTTCTCTCTTTGACCTTCATAATGTTCATTTAGCACCATTAGATACACTGTGCTATCACAGCAGTCTAGTGTGTTCTGTCTGGCACTTGCTCCAACAATCAGCTGGAATGTGTACAGTACAGTCAGTGTCTTTATTTGTGTGACAGCTCATGTGTGTTGTTGCATGTAGGTGTGTACGATAGGATTCAGGGGGGCAACTTAGGGGCAGCAGAGACTCTCCTGTCCAGGACTTCCAATAGCCTGTGTATGGTTGTGTGTTGGGCAGGAGGGGGGTGGTGTAAATTCTCCCAGCTCTTCTAGCCATCTGAGCCCACTCGCCAGGCCTCTTTGGCAAAGAGAGAGGGACCAGGTGTCGACTCTTGTACAAGTGGCTTTGATGCCAGAGTGTGGTGAGATGTCGGATTTGGAGAGAGCCCCTTCTGCATCACTGTGTGTGTGTGTGTGTGTGTGTGTGTGTGTGCGCGTGCGTGTGTGCGTGCGTGCAAGAGGTTAGAGACTGACACTGCTAACTTCAAATACCAAAAGTAATAAACATTATTAAGAAAAATTAAGTTTACTCTCATATAATACAAAGAAACATTGGAAATGAAAGACTGTTTGGAATTGCCAGTAATTAATTACTTCGATTATGGAAATATGATTTGCATAATGTGCCTTGGCGCTTTGTAATGAAGTGCTGCACTCGTTCAAAGCAGGGATTTCCCCAAAAGACAAGCTGTAGCTAACAAACCTCACCTACGACCATCTAAAGTTCGGGAGTATTTTAGACCCAACAATGTGGTGCTTTATAATAATAATAATGATAATAATAATAATAATCTTTATTTGTAGAGCACTTTTCAAAAACAAGTTACAAAGTGCTTTAACAAGTGTAAAGACAATAATACAAAAACAATACAAGATAAAAGCATGAAAACATTGAAAAGACTAAAATACACGTTTAAGATAAATTAGTAAAATAGAATAAAATAAAAGGGATAAAATAAAGTCAAATAAGATCGGGAAAGGCTCTCCTATAAAAGTATGTTTTAAGAAGGGACTTAAAAGAGTTCACTGACTCAGCCGACCTGATTTCCTCGGGCAGGCTCTTCCAGAGCCTCGGGGCCCTGACAGTCGAGACTCTGGAACAGACAACAGACCTCTGCCCGAGGATCTCAAGGTATGTGCTGGTGTGTATGGGACTAAAAGTTCAGAAATATAACAAGGCGAGAGGCCATGAAGAGCTTTAAAAGTAATCAATAGAATTTTAAAGTCAATTCTAAAACATACTGGGAGCCAGTGTAATGAAGCTAAAATAGGAGTAATGTGGTCATATTTCTTTGTTCTGGTTAAAAGCCTGGCAGCTGAGTTCTGGACAGTCTGGAGTCGATCAATAGATTTTTGGGTGAAACAGGTGAAAAGGCTGTTGCAATAATCCAGGCGTGATGAGATGAAGGCGTGTAAAATGGTCTCGGTGTCCTTAAAAGTTAACATAGATCGAATTTTAGCTATATTTCTAAGTTGATAAAAACATGATTGAACAAGCTTTGTGGTGTGCTGCTCGAAATTTAAATTACTATCAAACCAAACACCAAGGTTCTTTGCCACAGGCTTAATGTGATTTACTAGGGAACCAGCAGATGGCAGTATTTGATTTGCCATCTGCTGGGACCCAATGACTAGGATTTCTGTTTTGTCTGAGTTCAGTTGGAGGAAATTATTTGACATCCATTTTTTAACTTCACAAAGGCAGTTGTTAAGTGAACTCAGCATTCCAGGGTCTGTGGATCTGATGGGCAAGTACATTTGTGTGCCATCAGCATAAATATGAAAAGAAATGGCATGTTAATGGATAATATGTCCAAGGGGAAGCAGATACAAGGAAAACAAAATGGGTCCTAAGACCGACCCCTGAGGCACACCATATTTAACTGGACAGAATGAAGAGACAGTTGTTTACAGACACGCAAAACTCCCTATTTGACAGGTAGGATGAAAACCATTCTAGGGCAGTACCAGAGATCCCCACCCAGTGCCTCAGTCTGTCTAACATGATGTTGTGATCAATGGTGTCAAAAGCAGCGCTAAGGTCCAGGAGTACCACGACTGAGCACATGCCTTCATCAGCAGACATTAAAAGGTCATTGGTGACTTTAAGCAGGGCAGTCTCAGTGCTGTGGTACTTCCTGAAACCAGACTGA
Organism: Micropterus salmoides; assembly: GCF_014851395.1. Classification (NCBI taxonomy): domain Eukaryota; kingdom Metazoa; phylum Chordata; class Actinopteri; order Centrarchiformes; family Centrarchidae; genus Micropterus; species Micropterus salmoides. Next base: position 23,397,051 of record NW_024044570.1, read on the forward strand.
AACTTTTCAAATATTTTGTTATTTTCCAGTACAGTGAGCAGCTGTTTGGACACAATTCTTTCTAGAATCTTTGCAATAAAAGGCAGTTTTGAAATTGGTCTAAAATTATGTGGGAGGGAGGGATCTAAACCAGGTTTCTTTAAAAGTGGGTTCACGCAAGCCGTTTTAAAATAATCAGGGACACAACCAGTAGATAGGGAGCTGTTGAAAACAGAGATCAAATGGGGCCCAACAGAATCTATTACTTTCAGTAAAAACTTTGTAGGTATTACATCAAGTGGGCTGGGGGACACTCTCATTTGTGATACTGTTAAAGCTCAGACAAGTCGATGGGATAAAACTGGTTAAAACTCTCTTGTTGCTGGTGAGGAACCTCTGAGTAAGAGGCCGCGGGGGTAATAGAGGCTCTGATTGACACCACCTTATTGGTAAAATAAGATAAAAACAATTCACAGTCATCATTACTTCCAGCTGAGGCACAAGGAGGGGTTGGGTTTACCAGCTGATCCACAGATCCCACAGAAACCTGGGATTGTGTTTATGTGTAGTAATGAGTTCAGAAAAAGTGTGTTCTCGCATCCTTAACCATATTATTGTAGTTAATTAATAAATCCTTCAGACTGAGGTAATGGACTTGGAGACTGGATTTTTTCCATCTGCGCTCTGCTTTCCTGCATTCCCTTTTTAGGCTGCGAATGCTGTCATTTATCCAGGGTTGCTTACTAGCTTTAGACATAGGCCTAACCTTTAGAGGAGCAGTAATATTTAGTGACGACAAGCAGATATGATTGAAGTGATCGACCAGATTGTTGGTGTTGGAATCAGACAGGTGTTGGCTTTGGCTCTGAAAGAATGCGCAAAACTTTGAAACACTTTGTTCATTAAAGATGTGAGAACACACGGAGCTTGGTGAGGCGGCATGAGTAACAGGCGAATCACAGCTAAAAACAATACATCTGTGGTCAGCTTTGTAAGGTCTGCAAATTGGAAATGGTTTTTCACAACAGAACAAATGCTGTGCACAAACACATGAAACAAAATCACCCATAGCGCTTTTTCAGGACAGCACTGCAAATCCTGTTAGTCACTTAAAATTTATTTTCTAAATGTTTTTTCATCATGTTAAAAGTAATTTCTGCACCACTGCTGTTATGGTAATGTTCGGCCGTTTTATATTTTCTGTTTACTTTAACGGCTTAATCTATTGGTACAGTCTGTATATCGAAAAAGAATGGTTAGGTGCACTCCTAAATATTTAAACTCTGAAAATAAACTGCCTACACAGTCCTCAGATTAAGTTAATCAATTGCAAAATGCTTTACTGTGCTGACCTTAGGTGTTGGATGGATTGAGTGGACTGCAATTCAATTTTGCACTTTGCATTATAATCTGCACTTTTCTGAACATGTTTCTATATTTTGAAGCGATGCATCCCCTGTGTGGTAGCTCTAATATTGGTGTAATGCTGGCCAAAAGAGGGTGATTTTTAATATATTATTATAAAATGACTCCTGAATTTGTAGGTCTAATGGGGTGGAAATTGTTTTATAATGCCTGCCTAAGCAACATTAATTCATACAGTTAACTGACAAGTGGAGAGCCAAGTGGCTATGACAGCATTTGGCAGGCCATATTTATCTCCGCTGCTGTCAATTTTGTCAACCCATCAATAATGGTCCATTCATCACTATGCATTTGAATGTCTTCAAGGTGATCTTTTACAGTTCACTTCACCCATATGAAAAGGTTGTGGGTTCTGCTTATATGGCGAAAAGATCATACATTTTTCTGTTTTGCTGATTGAATGCAGTAACACTTAGGAGTATGTCAAAGCTCAGATAGCAGTTTGGACACTCATTGCCCTAACCAGGAGCATTGGAGCAACTTTGAACCTGGGGGGGATGCTGAAATGCTAGAGGTGTTGGGGGGCATGCTCCCCTGAATTTCTTTTTTCAAATAAAGTACTTAAATGCTCATTTCTAATGACATTTGAAAACAGAATGTACTTATTAGTGTTGGTGAAAGTGGGTATTTGCAGTGACTTGGTGCACAGTCAGAGAGACAGAGTATATTATAACTACAACAAAACTGACTACATACCATAAAAACATGGAACAGCTGCTAGTTAATGTAGCTAGCCACAGCACAAATGTATTCAGTAACGTTACACTTATGAGCTGTCTGATATTTCCATTATACAATGAAGATCGTCTGGTACCACATAGAAAGTATTAGATCTTTGAGTTCAGCTCATGATGAATGGGCGCAAAAATTTTGTTCAGTGTATGTGTCCCACTTGGCCCTGACTCTCCCTGTTCTGTGGTCACTTCATCTCGCATCTAGGAAAGCAACAAATGTTTGCAAACACAGAACTGTCTTTAATGCAAACTCTGATGACATGCCATTGGCCTAACAAAGTAATTTTACTACGCGAATTTTAGAAGATATTATACAGGATGTCCATACAACTTTATATTATATATATTGTAGCATACCTACTTTTATAATACAAATTATGACTTAATATTCAGAGAATATTAATTCATAAACCTCAAAGGACACCACCGGAGATTCAGTTCACTCAGGGTCTCCAGACCCCTGAGTAATGTTTAATAATTACACAATTATTCACTAGTGATCAGTTAGTTAATAATCGCTCAATTATCTTAAATCAATCAGTCAATCTCATATCAAAAGGGCATAAATCCTTCGTGACAGTGACTTGGAGTTAAACAATACACACACAAAGTTCCCGTAATATTGTAGGTGAAATTTATTAACTAACTAAAGTTGGTTATAAATGCGATTAAATATTCATCAAAGGAATAAAAAATGGCTAAACATGGGCAAACAATGAGTGTAATGAGTTCAATATAAATTGGGTTCTCTTGTGGGGAGAATTTGATTCATAAGGGCAAGCTATGAAAATAACTCAGTTAAATTTGGCTATGAGTTTTAAGGATTAAAGATAATGGATTAACAGACTATTGGACATCACTGATTACAGAATGCCTTGGTTCTGCCTTACTGGGTGTCGTTGGCCTGCCTTAGGCCGTTTGCACGGGTCCCCACGCTAGCTGCCCGATTCCTGGCTTTCTGCTAGGGAATTTTCCGGGGGTTCTCGTGGCTGAATGAAGAAAAACACTCCAGTGGCGACCGTCCTCGGCCTGGCAGTTAGGCTCTGTTCTGGTTTGGATGTCTTTTGGGTTACTGCTGGCAAGACAGGCCCACGTGGCTGGGTCCGTACTACGGCATTTCAGAACGATGGCATGTAATACTTATTTTGTCCTCTTGGGGGAACTCTGGTTCCATGAGTAGACTGAAGATAGCAAATGATTATTTCTTTAAACAATCATTTACTCAGGAGCTGGGGAAATTAATTATTTAACACAGGATAACATTTCGGCTATATATAATTTCTAAGTATAAGAAGTCAGAAGGAGCTGGAAAAAAAGCATTAGTTAAAAGCATCACTTAAACGAATGTCAGGAATCATTGCTGAAAATTAAGACACTGCGAAATTAACTTATATGGATTCTTTTTTTCAATAGCAACAACACTGTAATATAACTACTCTAATAGAGTGGGGAGACCTGTTTAGTAACTTAACAAAAATTATTTAAGGTAAAACAAGGTAATGTTTTGAGGAGACAGTATTCCTTTGTCCACACAAAGGAATGTGGACAGTTTCTCACCAGTTCACATTTGGGTAAGAGGAGAAGAAGAAGAGAATATCCTTTGATGTGACGTAATTAAACAAAGAGGAAGGTCAGTTGCCATGGTTATGTGTGTGGAGGCGTAGCTTAGGGATTCCTGCACTCCCTCCTAAAAGAGTTCTGATAGGCTGTTCAGGAGACAGTTATTTCCTGGTTAGTGTTAGCATTTGTCATTTTAACAGTCAGCCACCGAGTCTTATCTCGGCTGCATCAAAGGTGGCAAGTTTTACGAGTGAACTGCCCAAAACAGCACTTAGGGAAAGCAAACCTTTCACCCCTACTTTGGGGTCGCTTCAGCTGTTGGTTGAGGGTTGATATCTCAACCCCCCTCCTTTTCTTTCTCTCAGGGAGAGAGAAAGAATTTGGGATCTCCAAATTTATTTGATATAAAATGAACAAATCCACACTGGCTGATCCACTACAATATTAATATATTTCATCTGCTGTGCATCAGGGTAGAAACAGCCACTGTCCAACATGGTTATTTCTAGGAAATGCAATTAGCTTTGCTTGTTGATTATCTGCAATTTAGCTATTTTTGTTTAATACAATTATTTTCCTTTTTTTTTTCCTCCATGAGCTTATTGATGAACATAAAATATCACGCTTGCTAACCAGCCTACGTTTGTTGCCTGTATCTTTTATTATGGACCTGTAGCCAAACAAACCACTTGCTTTGCATTAACACAGGCAGCCAAAACAATCTGATTATTCCTAAAGCATCTATGAAAATAATCTTTACAACTCAAATAATTATTGTGGCAGTAACACGGGAGCAGCTCATTGTTGAAACAGGGTAAACCTACATACAAAGGAAGCTGTGCGTCATGCCTAAAGCCCAACAGGACTGTTTTGTCCACACCTCTCTCTCTCTCTCTCATCTCAGAAATTATTGTTGGCTGAATGTTAGTTTCACTTGCGACATTCTATTTGATGGACTCACCGTCGGACATCGCTACCGAACAAATAGTAGCCTAACCATTGTGCATTAGAAAATAGAAACTAATGTCCATCAAAAGAAAGCGATGACCTGCTCAACAAAAGGATAGCCTACTGTTAATATATCTGAATCAATCCACAGATCATCTGACTTAGATGTTAACAGTGTGTAGTCTACATTTGCTCTGCAGAGACAACCCTTTTAAAAGGGCTACGCTGTTAATGGAAAGTGAAAGTATATCACTAGCCAGCTTGTGAAAGAGCGACGCAGGCTGCTTTCCAACACGGCCACCAGTGCCATGGTGTGTGCACTGGATTTTAGTTGTATTAGTAGAACAATAAAGCCTTAAACCGAAAAAGACATTTGCCTGATTTTCTAGATGTTTGCATCTGTCCAGCTCATGAATATCTGTGACAAGCACCCAAGACACGGGCTCTACTGCGTAACAGAGCGCACACAGCCTGGATGACAGCTAATTTCGGTTAATGAAGTAAAATGCAGATTACAGACTAGTTAAGTAAAGAAGGTATAAATGGAACGAAATTAAAAGTAGATTAGGCCTACTGTTACTAAGTCTGTAATATTGAGGTACTTTGCTGCAGCTGTCTTGGTCGAGCTCTTTTTTTCTCCCTCCCTTTTTATCACTGTTTAGCTTGAGGAAGTTTTGTGTGAACCAGGTTTTAACTTCATCTAAGCAGTCAGTTAGTGAAGATGGAGGGAGCAGAGACGTAGGTTTGGTGGACAAGTAGAGCTGGGTGTCATGGGCGAAGCAGTGAAATTGGATATTATATTTCCTGAGAATAGAACCAATGGGAAGTAGATCAATTATAAAGAGGAGGGGACCCAGGACTGATCCCTGGGGAACACCACTGGTGACTGTGGAGGGTTGTGATCAAACATTTTTAAGTTGTACAAACTGAGTACGGCCAGACAGGTATGATGTGAACCAGTTCAGTGATGTGTTGATGATACCAATGGAGGCTAGACGGTCCAGGAGGATATTGTGAGAGATTGTATCAAAGGCAGCAGTTAAATCGAGAAGGATCAGTATGGTAAGAAAATGGCAGGTTGGAGATTGGTCTGAAATTATTTAAGTCATTGGGATTTGCACCAGTTTTCTTCAGGGGGTAATAGCAGCAGTTTTGAGAGAGGAGGGGACATAAGCAGAAATAAGAGAGGAGTAGATGATGTTAGTTATAAGAGAGGAGAGGGAGGGTAGGCAGATTTTAGAGGTTTGTAGAGGAGCATGTGGTTGTCATAAATGTCCTTATGTATAACTAATTTGCTTTTTTTGTATAGACGTTCCAGGCGGCGTCCTTTTGCTTTTCGCTGATGTAGAGCAGATGTGTACCATGGGGCAGAATAAGTAAAAGATACTGTCCGGGTTTTCAGAGGAGCATGAATGTTGAGGAGTTTGTATAGTCCGTCATTATACTGTGAAACCAGATCATCGGTGTTGGCTGATTTATCTAAAGTGAGATTTTTAATTCCAGTAGAGAGGGCAGGTACATCAATGTTCCTGATGTTTCAAAATGAGATGGAGTGGATTCGTTTTGGGTAGTGGTAAGTTGACATTAAAAGAAATTAACTTATGGTCTGAGATGGGCAAGTCAGATGCAGTGCAATTAAAAGGGGTTAGACCAGAGAAACAGATTAGGTCTAAAATGTGTCCTTTATTATGAGTGGGAAAATCAACATTCTGTTGTAGTCCAAAGCTTTCCAGTGCTAAGGAGAAATCCTTTGTGAGAGTGTTGCTACTATTGTCCATATGAATATTAAAATCACCCAGAATAATGACATTGGGGGCCATGGGGCAAATGGATGTTAAAAAGGAATTAAAATCAGTTCAAAAAGTATTGTAAGACTTGGGTGGGCGATAGATAGTGGCTAATATGGTAGGGACTGGCCCGTTGATTTGCAGGACTATGGATTCAAATGAATTGGAGGCAGGGATGCTGACAGGTGACACTTTCCATTTGTCATTGTAAAGCATTGCAACCCCGCCTCGTCGACCTGACATGCCTGATTGACAGGTGTAAACAAACCAGGGTGGTACAGCCTCGTTGAGTTGTGTACAATCGTTTCAGTAAGGCATAAGAAGTCAAATTTGTTTTCCTGCAAAAGATCGTAGATCAGGAGACCCTTGTTCGTTAGCGAGCGGATGTTGAACAGCCAAACAGAGACGGGGCTGTAGCCAGGATTAGCCCTAGCTGACCTGGCTAAGCCAGCTAGCACACCACGATCAACAGCACGGTGGTGTTTTCTTGGTGGACGAGGTGATGATGATCAGAAAGATTTTATTGGTTTTGAGTCATTGATGTTGAATCTCCGTCCAGATCCAGGGTGGACATATTTATGCCGTTGATGACGAACCAGATCCGGATGCAGTTGTAAGACCAAGGATGGGTCGGATGTGTGGAGTCGTAGCTGGAGAAGTTCATCCACTGAGTAACGGAGAATTGATGAAACAGGATCAAGTAAAAATGAGAGAATGATCCAGATAAAGACAGTCCATAGGAATGATCTGTTGATCACCATTGTGGATTTTCAAACGGAAGCAGCCAGGAACATCAGCAGGTAGGTTAATGACCGGCGAGGCCCCAAACCACAGCAGCCAAGAAAGTAGACTTTAACGAATCAACAGGCAGGTTAATCCTTCAAAGTTAGTTGTCGAGTTGCTGAGTACGTTATCATTTGTATCTCCCTGCTGAGATTACGAATGTAAGCAGCAGGGGAGGCAGAAAGAAAGAGAAAAACACAAATTGTACGGAGAAAGCAGCGCGAACCAGATGTGCCAGTGTTCACTTCCTCCTTCACATCCTAACTCTGTCTCTAAACTTTTCAGCACCACCTTTGTGTTGTGTCGCACGTTTTCTATCCATGATTTTTGTCTCTATTTTAACAGCTTAATTATGTCTGATGTGGAGTGTGTGATAGATTGACTTATCACTCGTAGTAAACCACATCGGCTATGCACCAACTCCGAAATTGTCAGAGACAGGCAGTCAATGCGAAATAAATGTTTACACTACGAAATTGTGGGGGGACATGTATAATGGCTCCTACGCGTATGGCCCTAACATGGTCGACAGACTCACTCCCTAGAAGGTGAGAGAATGCTTAGCATCTCAATGAGGCTATAGTTCTGTCACAGGTCAACACAATGCTGCTGTGTTCATAATGAAGAGGCAAGGTGCATCCCTTATTTGGGGATTTTGGTTTGTGCTGTTGGCACCTATGCACATTGCCCTTGAAAGAGACATTCTCATTATGGATAGTCAGGATGCTGCAGAATCGCATTGAAAATTAAATATGCTTGTTAAAGGTGACAGATAAATGGATTATGTTTTAATTGGTCTGTTATTATGAGTGGTTGATTGGATTGTCCTTCGCAGGCTATTGATCTTGGGGCTGAGGTTGATTTAGAGGTGGACTGAGGAGAGGATGAGTGAGTTCAGTGAGGATAGATAGATAGATAGATGTGACCAGGTGAGTAGTTTCAAATACGACATTGTTAGAGCTTTTTGTATATTTTGAATCTGAAACACAATCTCTGTTTTATATTCTACTAAAAACAGCAGTCACATAAATGTAGTAGATAAATAACATATTTCTATCCAAAATGTAGTAAGTGTAAATTGTAATTCTTGCAAAATGAAAAATCCACTTGCATACAGTATAATACATTAACTTTGTCAGTTTCCATCTCAGCCTTTTTAGTATTTTAGTTCATAACTGTGTTCATCTCTCTAGTAAATGGAGAATAAACAGCATGTCACATTGTACAAGACTTAGTCCATGTGGCTCTGAAGGCAAAGGTGACATCTCACTATGACTTGGGGGTAAAGGTGTTTATATACACACTGCCAGCATGACTCACATTTCCTGCTTCCCTGAGCACAGTCTGTTGAGGTCACACACCCGGAGCAAACCCCTCATTGAAGCAACAATGACCTGTGTTGCTAAAACCCACTCAAATAACTGCAACAAAGGGCTTTCTGCTGTTTTTTGTTCTGTGCATATTTGTATATTTCACAACAAAACAGAAGTTTTCCTTGTTGTGTAAGGGTGTTCTGGCCTCTACAGTGTACCGAAACACAGATTTTGGTCTGTAAAACATTTTTTATTACACTTTCACATTAAAAGCTTAGTAAATGCACAATTAAACAAAAAAATCCCCCCAAATCATCACCCTTATAGGAATATATAGGTTAGAGTACTATATAATAACAATAGCCTATAAACTGGTTAATTAAATGGTGTATTGGGCATTTAAACTGTTGCTCCAATGTAGTAGTTTCATTCCAACAATTTTACAAAGCAAAAAAAACAAAACACTGCATGCAGACTCTATGCACTGTGCCGAACAATGCCTTTTAGCTATTCTCAAATCACCCTCAAACAGACACGACCACTGTGTTGCAGCCAAAAGGCAGGCTGCAGGATACATGTAGCTTATCCTAAAAACAGAAATATCCATTTTAAATTCCCAACTGCTAGTCACTTTAACAGTCCTGAGCTTCAGTACAGCTTTTGCCATGCTAAATGGCATTTTACACTGTCTCAGCTGGGAAGAGGACACTGAGTCAGTTTTACTCAATGAAGCCGTGGGTTATTAGACAAAACTAGGTTTTAAGTAGAGATGTCCGCGTCTATCCTGAGGACTGGTATCGGGGTTGGTACAGGTATATTTTAATGAATCAGTATAGGTCCAAATAAATCTATATTCTGATCAAAATTGAATCCTTCTTTTAATGACCTTCATTGTGTTTTGTCCACCTCAACTTGCTAGTCTTGTAGTACTGGTCTTCTTTACCACAGCCATGTTATAGTGCAAAATCTTCAGTAAAAATTAGCATGTGTGAAGTAAAAAATGTTCTGACACTAAGGTTTACAAAGTACAGCGAGGGGTGAATTCACAAAAGGATTGCGTGGCTTTTGTGGCTGCTAAAGGCAAAAAGAAATCATGTAATTCTCAAAGCGCTGGCAAAGGGTGAAATGCACCCCTTACTGCGCTGCCAAGCAAATAGCTTCTCTGTGCTTAAATTTGGTAATAATCATACATTTGGCGCAAGATTGGCCCCTTTTCATCTTTAGAGAGTTGGTGGTAACTGAAGTGCATCTATAAGGGGTGTCATACAAACACTTTCCAGTGATCACGGTGATTGTAGCCAGGCAAAGCAATAGCTCATCACAGCACATCATATGCACAAAGATGGCACAGACAGCACAATACTTGATATTCACCAAGATGGAATGAATAAAAATAGCTGAAAAAGTGTTTTTTTCCCCCACTATCTAAACTCCTACTACACATGAGCAATAGTAGTAACACATGTGTAGTAGACGCTTACATCAATGGAACCACACGACTGGCTGAAATACATTTCCTGCCTCGCTGTTAAAAGCAGACGATTGGCTTTCTAGCAGGAGGGGCGGGATTGTAGGTACCCAGTCCATACTCCCTGCTGGATCCCTATCTGCACATGTGCAAAAGTGGTCCTGTCAGTCAAGTTATGTGGTGTTATGTATCTGTTCTCATCTTAGGGCATCAAATACAGACGCTTTTAGAAAGGCTGACAAAGCATTATTTGATGCAAAAGGTACCCTTCAGCATCCATATGAGATGCCCCCAGGTATGTCTGTATGACACGCCCTGATTAGACCGGAAGCGCCCTAACCTCACAACCCTAGCTAGGTAGCTAGCTACCTTAGTATAAAAGGCGTTGACAGCTCCCAAAAGCCCCTTACCCTATCCATGACAGTGGTGTGTGCCTAAACCTAAGTCAGGAATTGTATGCATGCCGCCCAGCTAACCCTACAGCCTGACGGCCGATTTGCTGGCAACACATCCTTTGTGTTGCTACATTGTTGTCAATGTTAGAAATTAAAAATGTACTGTTGAATATAGTTCTTCATATCTGAAGGATATTCCTATTACATCATAGTGAACAGTTTCATCTCTAGTGATTAAAAAACATTTTGTTGTCTTCATTTGAAATATTCAGTTGGATCATTTTGAATAGGCAGATTTGCGGTAACCTTCTTTGTCTGACATAACCACTTTTGCACATGTGCAGAAGGGATCCGGCAGGCAGTACGGATTGAGAACTTACAGGGATACAGGCTTTCCCTATAGAGTTGAATTGAGGAGTCTTAAAGTGGCGTGTCTCTATAAAACGTTTATGGGTTTACGCACACACCCCTGCAAAGGTTAGTGTAAGGGTAAGGGGCTACGGGGGGGCTGTCAACGCCATTAAGACTGACATAGTTTGCTAGCTAGCTAATGCTATGAAACCAATGTAGCTAATGCTACTTTATTAAAAAAACAAATAAATCTTTTTTCACACGGGAACCGAACGCCGGTCTCCTGGGTAGGACCGATGGACAACTTTATGGCTATTTATAATATGTGGCCATCTTTGTCATGTGTTTGCGTTGTACAGCCACTAGAGGTCACTGCCACAATAAACGTAAACATAAGACGTAATTTTGTGTGGCTGAAGCGACCTATATGATTGTTTTTCTGTTGAGGACAGGACATAAGTAAATTTAAGTATAAGATAGAATGTATATCAGCAGATAAACATTTGACTCAGATCGAGAATTGGACCAAGTTCGTTAATATTACTTGATATTACAAACAGAAAAAATAAAGATATACTTCATTAAAATTAAATAATACTACAGCTTTATACCTGTATAATATATCTCTAGTATATTGATACAAAAGAGGTTAATAAATACAGTGTCATCCACATGATTAGAATGTTGTTTCTTGTATATCAATTATAATCATATTAGTATATATACAAATAATAATAATACATAGTGAAAGCAAGTAAAGATCCAATAACACAGGACCAATAATTGAACCCTGTGGAATTCTATTCTACTATGTAGACATTAGGTCCCCAAAAGAGACACAAAGTCATTGTCCTGTAATTTAACCAGTTTGACATTGGTCATTGTAGTCCAGCTCACTTTTCCAGTTGATCTAACGGTATTTTTTGACCCACTCTTTAAATGCAGCACACAGGTAAGGAAGAATAGGAATTGTCAATCTGCATGTTTGCTAATGCAAAGGTCATGTAAACTTTGATAATTGTTGATGGAATCGAGATGGAAGGTGTCATAGGGAGATCAGTCTGTTGATGGCATAGGTATCTGGGTAAGTAATTTTTAAGCCTGTGTATCTTTAAGATTATTTTACAGACAATTAATAGTTGTTTCACAGTCTTTGTCAGAAAAGAAAAAGAAAATAAGCAAAAGATGAGGGACTAAGGTCTTTGACTTCCACTTTGTGTGTAACTCCATATCCAATTCCCTGAGTGACTTTCATCGTTCTAGGCTGTCTCTTCAATTGGTCAAGCAAAAAATATTAATGGGAGTGAACTGCCAAATCTCCTTTTTAAAAAACCCACAAATTACAAAGTAAGCTGTAGCCAGCAAACAAGGCACAGCAGTTCCTGGAATTGTTTGCTCTGTACAAAATTTGAAATTTTATTTTTTCAAGGAAACAGGTTTACAGCAATGTTCCTGCCAAGGTGAAGGACATGAAAAAACTCGAGCACAGTGAGATGAAAGAATAGTGAGGATCGAGAGCATGAAGGAAGCAATAAAACAAATCTCGCTCATTACATTGTTGCTCCCTCTTACTATAAACACAGGATAGCCATTGGGGGAACTGTTTTATTTTGTTTTATTAGAAGAAGAAGAGCAATGGATGAGGGAAAATGGCAGCAGAAATAGGTAAAAGTGTCCTTATCATCCCTGTTTTCTCCAAGCCACATGTGAAAGGCAGCATTAAATGTCACTGCAGAGAAGTTAACTTTGAATTGTATGAATCAGTCTGGTTATGAATCAGTTTATTGGTCTACATCTCACATCAATTTGCAAGCTAACTTTTGTAACTCCCAGACTCTGTCTTTTCCCCTTTTCTCCATGTAGTTAGAGTGACATTAAAGTACAAACCGAAATGACGTGATTGTGGGATCTTCAAATTTCTCTTTTTGAAAAAGGTTTTACTTAACTGGTTGTAAATCCGCAGTTGGGGAGCTTGTTACACCATTGAGGAGCCAGGACGGTATGGAAAAGTATGGAATTTGATTTAGTAATTTCCAGGTCTGGATAAATATGGAAAAAAGAAAAGATTATGGACATTTTTTTTCCAGACTAAAACATAATTTTTTTTCCATGGCATATGTAGCAGGCAGACAACGCAGCCAAAGTGTTTATCACTATATGAAAGAGCCCAGGCCAGATCGACCTTGATGTTGTTGAAAGCATGTTGTCGAGGTATGGTGTGTGACTGACCGCACACTCCTACGCAGGGGTGCCTTTACGCCTGCACGCCACAGCCCAACAGCTCTGCCCTAAAGACCTATCTACCAAATTCAGACAATCACAAAGGAAATGTGGCAATATCTTTTTTACATAGCATCTCAAATAACCAAATATTAAGCTTGTCTGAACATTTGAGTTATGCAGTGATGTAGTCATTAGAAAAGTAAACAGACTATCTTTTCTGTGTAAGGAAATACAATTTGTGTCCTGAATACCCAATGCAGTTTGAAATGCGTGGTTTGCAAGTTTTACCCAGCACAATCTTGCACTGTCCTTATCACTATATCCAAATTATAGAACATTTGTTATCTACTGTCTGAAAAGGTATAACTACATGTTCAAAAAAAACACACAGTAATTCCCAAAAGAGATTGCACTACAATTTTGATCCTGTTCCACTCTTATCTGTCACTCCACTCCACATTCTCAGTCTAACTAATTTGCTCTTCCTTTGTCTATTTGGAATAGTGCATGGTGTCACTGTAGTGTTGGGTAAGGCTGTTGTATTCATTAACTGTCTTGCAGCCACTGCATTGCAGAGTTGCAGAAGTGATTGTCATCTGTCACATGAAAACTGTTTTAACCACAGTACATCGACACACACACACACACACACACACACACACACACACACACACACACAGTTCAGGAGTAACCAAAAAGTTACAAAACAAATCCACAACTATGTTCATATACAAAACTGAAATACTTGCTAGTATCTTTACTGTTGCCAAGGGGCTACAGTTCCTGACTTGAATTCAGCAATGGTTTCTGAATTAATCATCTGAACATTGGCACAGATTCACCTTTGATATCCTGAGCTGAGCAGATTTTAGACAATGGGAAATTATAAAGAAAAGAAGCTCTAAAGATACAAGGGTAACTATTAATTGTGGATTGTGAAACCTAACTTGTGTAGTAAATTTTCAACTCTGGTCAAACATGACAAGCATAACATTAACCAAACAAAATGATGAATGAATTGATAATTTTTCACATGAAATTAAATTTCACATGAAATAAAAATTGTAAAAGCTTGACCAAAACAGCTGGTGGAGGCTGGAAGTAGGAAGAGAAAAGAAAGAGGCTAGAGAGGAAGCTAATTAAAAAGGCTGAGGCCCATTTTACCCAGATGTAGGCAGTTTCCTGATGTCTTTCCCTACTCTGTCCTGGCTCCTGAGCTATGAAGCCAGACCAACCATACGAGAATAGTTGCATGTCATTCATACTGTAGGAGATGAAGTTTGCATTTTACAACATAGAAACATGCTATGAATTATGTGAATTTAATGAAAGCCTTATCTGTCTGCCTTCCCTTGTTCAAGCAGTGCCCTCTTACTAAAAAAGCAAATTTAACAGATACAGTAAGAAATAGTTGAATACTAATGCAGCCACATTTTATGAATGTTGGATAGCCGTCTGAGAATAGCGATTTCAAGGCACTGATAATGATGACTGTTTTTAACTTTAAACCCTTCTGCCAATAATTCTGTGTAAATCCATATGTGACATAAATGCTGCACTACACTTTATAGGGTGTATGGAAATCAGTGTTACTGGGGGATCCAGGCTGACAAGGTGATGTCACACAACCACTCACCGTTGCTGCTTTCCTCTGCTCACATCTTTCAGTTCCACTGGAGGGAAATAGTGCTGGCTTCACAGCTTGATTGGTCAAGTCCTACATCAGAGACACCAGACAACAGTCAGTCTCTGTGCTCAACGCTGCTGCTCCTTGTTTGCCTTTGTCTGCTCATACGGAATAAAAGACAAAAGATAATGGGTGTTGACATCCTTAGTGGATTGCCTTACAATTTCATTGCCAAGAAAAGTAAGAACAAATTGAGCTGGATTCCAGTTAGAGGAGAAAAAAAACAAAGGTTGCAGAGTTCCATTTAGAGATGATGGAGAGGAGAATATCCCTGAATGTTCCCTGCAGAGCAGTGTGCCGAGGCTGTATACCAGAATAACCTCCTGCCCGGTGCTCTGCTGACTATTTCTTTTACAGACAGGAGGTCACAAGGGGGACATAGTTTAGACTTGGCAAGAATTCATTACTCCAACCCCATTACCTTGAATAGGAAATGAAGTTCCCAGAAAAGGTGGAATTAAAAGAGCTGAGGGAAATGTGCTAGCTTCAAAAACATAAATGCATTTGGGCAGCCAAAGGTTAACTCTTAACATTTTCCCAGTGGTGGCTGTAGCGTCAAAGCTTGCACGATGCCAATCTGTGAGGAGACACCATGTGTACCTTATGATGTGAGTGACTAGGGAAATTGGAATCTTTATCACTCTGCCTCTCTGTCTCTGTCTCACTGACTGCCAGGTTCCTGGCATTCCAAACATGTCTGAATTTGTTAATTAGAAACAGTGAAAAGACACACAGAGAGAGAAAGAGAATGTGTTTATCATGGTGAGGATTCCATCGTCGGCAGTCTGGCTAGGAGTTATCTGTTTTTAAGAAGTCAGATATAATCAGATAATCATGTTAGGGTTCCAGTGTTGCCAGACTAATATTGTAAGGCTGTAAGACCCCCCTCAATATCAGCCATTTCCAGTATTTCAAAGTCTTTAGTACATGATGATACGTGATGGTAGGCTGATTTGTTAACTTTGGAGAAAGCCAGGCTAGATTTCCTCTGCTCTATGTCATTATAAGCTAAGCTAATTACCAGCTGTTTTAGAAAATACCATAGCCTTCATAAATACACAACTATACATTTGTGACCCTCTATTTTAAGATGGATCTCTAAAACAGGACTCAATAGGCTTGGCCTAAGTTTCAGCTCAGGATTGGCTTTGGTGTTTTCATGGGATTTGTTGATGTTAAGTAGCTGTATCCTCAAAGGCATTATAATAGATTGTCATTGTTTTGGAGGCTGTGCAATATGCATAGGCACATACCCTCTCACAAATATATCTGAAATCCTTAACCTGCCTCTAATTCTTGTCATTTTCACATCAAACAGTGCATGCAGAGTGCATCCTTTACATTTAACTTTGCTCTTTTCCTTTTAACTCCACCCCAACTTGTTCTCTCTCCTCCTCTTTCTGTCCCCACCCTACTCTCTGTGCTCTGAGGGTGGGATAGATGGGTGCATTAATAATGCAGTGCTGCCTGGAAACCAAACACGCTGCAGCGGAGTGCTGTGTAGAATTCTAAAGAGGTATTTGTTTGTACGCGGATGCCACCCTCCTTCCCTGCTCCTCTTCGCAGACCTCTCTTCTCATTTCTACAACACCCCACCCGCCTGAGTAACCATCCAGCATCAGTGTACAGATCTGTTTGTCTCCTCTTAAGAGACGTCTAGTGTACGGACTGACAGAGGGCTCAGGAAAAGCCCCTCTCTTGAATTGCTGCTGTAATCAAGACGATGCTTTAAGTGCGACCACTGAATTGGCTTCTTTACTACTCATACTTTTCTTCCGGAGAGAAGCTTTGCAATGCAAGAAGAAAGATGTTGTGGCTCTGAAGCCGAACTACAATCAAAGACTTTTGTTGTGTTTTCTCCATACAGCATTAAAATGGGGACGGCATAAAATGTCTTTATCAGTGAGACGGAGCTCACACAAAACAGACAGAAAAAATGCAGCGCTTAAATTTGAGTCAGGCTGTCAGTTGATTGCGCCCATACTGTACTGCTATTTGTGTGAAGTCACAGGGTAGAAACATATACAAACACACAAAAGGTACACATAGTTTCTGTGTCTGTTAAATATATATATACATTTTTGCTCTTTTGATTTGGATCTTATACCTTTAGAGATACACTTTTATAAACACAAGGACAAATCCATGCTGTATCATGTGATAAATGTGAGTTGCACAAATGATGATTGTGTGATTAAAAACACTTAAAAACGTTTTAAATGTGGAATTGTCTTAAATTGGTAGAATTCAATTACACCCATTTCGATTACAAAATACATTTTCATGTCCCCTGTTCCCCTCCTCTTTGGCTGCCATGCCTAGCAACATATCAAGAAAATCGTAATTTAGCATTGTCCCTGCGGTAAGCAACGGAACAGTATTATTCCGTGAATGGCAAAAAGGTTAGAGACACTTTTACTGTTTCTGCAACCGTGAACATTAAAATTCATAAAAAAATACATATTTACGTCACCCTCTTTAAAGACTGCTGGCGAATTCAGTCTAAATGCGACATTTGTGAGCTGAACACAGCCTACATTACATATAAAATTTGGAAACCAAGTAAGTGTGACTCTAACTCAACTCTTCTACCTGGCATCACATCTTATATTCATCAGTATATTCAAAAGAAGTACTGTTGCTTTAACTAATCTTGAAACTTATACTTTTGCTTTTACTTCTATGCTTCTCTTTATTGCAGGCTGGAAATACAGCAATACACATTTAGATTATTTATCTCCTATTGCCTTTATGTTGTAGACTGGGATTTGGAGAGTCAACTACCAGTTGCAGTCAATTAAAGATTCACATATACAGGGCTGTATGCTATTATTTTTCTAATGTTTTGTTATTGGTTGCCCTTTGCCCCCTCAGTTTTAGTTCTTTCACATTCACTGTTGATTTGCATATTCATCAGTTTGAGCTCTGCACCTGCTGCCACCCACAGATGAAGCTGAGCAGATTAGCGGTGCATGACACCCAAATTTGTATGGTCGATTTGGACTGACTTTTGCTGTGGGAATAGCTGAAATTCACTCCTGGAAAGCTCAGAATTGACAACTGGAACCTGCCGTATTAGCAGCACCTAAGAGGCTAATGCGTAAAGGCTTCTGAAAATGTTGCAGGGGCATTCATCATTTTCATATTGTTATATATGGATAACCCATTTCTCTTGTAAACTTTCTCAGTATGATTTCAATGGATACACTTATGCCCATTTTTGCTCTTGAAATTTTTCATTAGAAACTGGATCATCCCATTCCTTGATTCCAAAATGAATGCTGTTAGAACACCCTTACCCATTATCAAAAGACCTGTACCCATTGTTTTACATGTAAACCCACACTGGCAGGCAGCAAGCAGAAAACTAGTGAGATTAGCCAACGCCCTACTTCAGTTTTTTATTTTTTTAATTTTTTTTCTTCTTCTTATATAGCGCCAAATCACAACAACAGTTATCTCACAGCGCTTTTCATAAAAGAGCAGGTCTAGACCGTACTCTGTGATGATATTTTCAGAAGCCCAACAGTTCCCACCAAGAGCAAGCACTAGGCGACAGAGGCAAGGAAAAACTTCCTTGTAAGAGGCAGAAACCTCGAGCAGAACCATGGCTCAGGGTGGGCGGCCATCTGCCTCGACCGGTTGGGGGTCAACCGGTCGAGGCAGTGAAGGAGATGTTGCTATAGACTAAATGAAAAATGGTACAGATATTTATAATAGTGTTAATGGTAACAATCGTAATGTTAATGATTATAATAACAATAATAACAATAAGACTAGCAACAATAGTCGTTGCAGCAGAGGGTGTCGAGCAGGAACACGGGGGCAGCAGGTGACCCGCAACCACAGATCCAGACTCCACTGCTCCAGAGCCAGAAAACCTGCAGGAAGTGATAGGAGAGAGGAGAGAGACGAGAAAGCACAAGACTACCAGAAAGGGGAGAAGTTGTGTTAGTAACATGCAATAATGGGATGAGGTTGCATACAGAGGGAGAGAAAGTAGAGGAGAGAGGAGCTCAGTGCATCATGGGAAATCCCCCGGCAGTCTAGGCCTATAGCAGCATAACTAAGGGATGGTTCAGGACTCACCTGAGCCAGCCCTAACTATAAGCTTTATCAAAGAGGAAAGTCTTAAGCCTACTCTTAAATGTGGAGATGGTGTCTGCCTCCTGAACCCAAACTGGAACCTGGTTCCACAGGAGAGGAGCTTGATAGCTGAACGCTCTGGCTCCTAGTCTACTTTTGGAGACTCTAGGAACCACAAGTAACCCTGCATTCTGGGAGCGCAGTGCTCTGGTGGGGTAGTAAGGTACTATGAGCTCTTTAAGATAAGATGGTGCCTGACCATTAAGAGCTTTGTAGGTAAGAAGAATGATTTTAAATTCTATTCTGGATTTTACTGGAAGCCAATGCAAAGAAGCTAAAACAGGAGAAATGTGATCTCTTTTCCTGGTTCCTGTCAGAACACGTGCTGCAGCATTCTGGATCAGCTGAAGAGTCTTAATTGACTTTTTCGAGCAGCCTGATAATAAGGAATTGCAGTAATCCAGCCTAGAAGTAACAAATGCATGGACTAGTTTTTCTGCATCATTTTTAGACAGGATGTTCCTGATTTTCGCAATATTACGTAGGTGAAAAAAGGCGGTCCTTGAAATTTGCTTAATGTGAGACTTAAACGACATGTCCTGATCAAAGATAACTCCAAGATTCCTCACAGTGGTGCTGGAGGCCAGGGCGATGCCATCCAGGGAAAATATCTTTAGATAATGCGTCACGGAGGTGCTTAGGCCCCAGAACAATAACTTTAGTTTTATCTGAGTTTAACATGAGAAAATTACAGGTCATCCAGGTTTTAACATCCTGAAGGCACATTTGAAGTTTAGCTAACTGATGAGTTTCATCTGGCTTGATCGATAGATATAACTGAGTATCATCTGCATAACAATGAAAGCTTATGGAATGTTTCCTGATAATATTGCCTAAAGGAAGCATATATAAAGTGAAGAGGATTGGTCCGAGGACAGATCCTTGAGGAACTCCATGACTAACTTTGGCATGCATGGAGGACTCATCGTTAACATGTACAAACTGAAATCGATCTGATAAATAGGACTTAAACCAGCTTAGAGCGGTTCCTTTAATGCCAATGAAATATTCCAGTCTCTGCAATAGGATCTGATGGTCAATGGTATCAAATGCAGCACTAAGATCTAATAAAACCAGTACAGAGACAAGTCCTTTGTCTGATGCAATAAGGAGGTCGTTAGTAATTTTCACCAGTGCTGTCTCTGTGCTATGATGAGCTCTAAATCCTGACTGAAAATCCTCAAATAAACTATTGCTCTGTAGAAAGTCACACAGCTGTTTAGCAACTGCTTTCTCCAGAACCTTAGAGAGAAATGGAAGGTTAGATATAGGTCTATAGTTGGCTAAAACATCCGGATCAAGTTTGGGCTTTTTCAGAAGAGGTTTAATTACAGCTACTTTAAAGTACTGTGGTACATAGCCTGTTGATAAAGATAGATTGATCATATCTAGTATAGAGGTGCTGACTAAGGGTAAAACATCTTTAAGCAGCCTAGTCGGGATGGGGTCTAAGAGGCAGGTTGATGGTTTAGATGAAGAAATTATTGAAGTTAATTGGTAAAGATTGAGGGAAGCAAAACAGTCTAAACATGTATCTGGTTCTACAGCTGTTTCTAAGGTTCCTGAGTTAAGAGATAAGTCGGTGCCAGTTGAGGGCAGGTCTTGGTGAATTTTGTCTCTAATAGCTAGAATTTTATCATTAAAGAAGCTCATGAAATCGTAACTACTGAGAGCTATGGGAATACTTGGCTCAATAGAGCTGTGAATCTCTGTCAGCCTGGCTACAGTGCTGAAAAGAAACTTTGGGTTGTTCCTATTTTCCTCTATTAATGACGAGTAGTACGCTGCTCTAGCATTACGGAGGGCCTTCCTATAAGTTTTAAGACTATCTTGCCAAATTAAACAAGAATTTTCCACTTTGGTGGAACGCCAATTCCTCTCAAGTTTCCGCAATATTTGCTTTAATTTACGAGTTTCAGTATTATACCATGGAGCTAACCGTCTTTGTTTTAGTATTTTCTTTTTTAGAGGGGCTACAGAGTCGAGTGTCATTCGCAGCAAGCCTGCAGCACTATCAACAAGATGATCGATTTGGGAGGGACTGAAACTAGCATAGGAGTCCTCTGTTACTTTGTGACTAGATAATGTATTTAGAGCTGATGGAATCGCATCCTTAAATTTAGCTATAGCACTATCAGACAGACATCTTGTATTTTGCCCAATGGCGAGTAGTTCAGCAATACAAACTCAAAAGTTATCAAACAGTGGTCGGACAAAGAGGGATTCTGTGGGAACACCACTAAATGTTCAATTTCAATACCATACACCAAAACAAGGTCGAGGGTGTGGTTAAAACAGTGAGTCGGTTCATGAACACCCTGAGAGAAGCCAATGGAATCTAACAGAGAGATAAACGCAGTACTAAAGCTGTCATTCTCAACATCCACATGAATATTAAAATCCCCTACAATAATAACTTTGTCTGTTTTAAGGACTAAAGTTGACAAAAACTCTGCAAATTCAAATAAGAATTCAGAATACGGGCCAGGTGCTCGGTACACTATAACGAAGAGAATTGGTTGCAGTGATTTCCAACTTGGGTGCGAAAGACTAAGAACAAGACTTTCAAATGAGTTATAGTTTGGTTTAGGTTTAGAGCTGATTAGTAGGCTAGAGTCGAAGATAGCTGCAACTCCACCTCCTCGGCCTGTGCCTCGAGGAATGTGAGTATTAATATGACTGGGAGGGGTGGATTCATTTAGGCTAACATATTCTCCATCACCCAGCCAGGTTTCAGTAAGACAAAATAAATCAATATCATAATCTGATATTAGTTCATTAACTAGTACACCTTTAGAAGAGAGAGATCTGATGTTTAAGAGTCCACATTTAACTCTCC
The DNA here is from genome assembly GCF_014851395.1 of Micropterus salmoides. NCBI lineage: Eukaryota > Metazoa > Chordata > Actinopteri > Centrarchiformes > Centrarchidae > Micropterus > Micropterus salmoides. Next base: position 23,418,689 of record NW_024044570.1, read on the forward strand.
TATTCATTTGCACTATTGCTCTTGTGGTTTTAATTTTTATGAGGTTTTTATGCACAGCTCCTCTTCTGTTTACCTTTTTAAATAACTTCGATGGTCGGGGGGCAGACACCGTTACTATAGGATTTTCACTAAGTAACTCCTGAAATGGAGGAGCAGAGAAGTGTGTTAGACTGCGACTCTGCGTAGGGTTTTGGGTGGGTAACTGCTGAAAAAGAAGGGCAGAGAAGTGTGTTAAACTGCGACTCTGCCTCCTGGTCTCAAACATTGTCAATTCTCCCCAAAAAAACAACAGTTTTGTGGCATTCGCTCCCTCAATTAGCACATTGCAGCTACTCTGCCCTGACAACTTTGTCTGTCTGTGTAATGTGTCCAGTGTAACACTTTGTGATGTGGCAATTATGCACTAAAGACTCAAATTGATGTCAGTAGGTGACACTTACATTTAATTAATGACTAACTGTGTGGGCACATTGAACTTTTATTCTATTCAAATTTTTTTCTTTTTTATGTAGAACTCACAGACTTGAAAAAATCATAATACTTGCTCAGGGCTCCAGAGTGCGCCCAAAATCTTGATAGTGCGAAAAAAAAAAATTCTTGGTCACATTGTTACACCTAACATTTAGCAAGACAATTATTTGTTGGTTGGTTGGTTGGTTGTTTTCACCAAAACTCAATCGAGGAAGAAGGGCCAATCAACAGCAGAGAAGGAGTGCTCAATTTATATTTCTGTGGTGATTTGACACCGATACCTATGGCGTTGACAACGCACGTACCCTCACATTTATACTTGTGTGTTGGTGTCTGTGTCGCTCTGCAGTTACATCGCCGCAATGCTATTTAGCAGTGGGGTGTCTATGCTGCACTCGGTTGACTTCTGCTGGCGAGCCAGCTAACTTTAATGAGGCTAAACAATAGTACGGCTCTTTCCAAATGTTATTGACCAAATGGATCAAATTCTGATTGTGAGTCATATCGCGGGGGTTGTGAAAGTATAGTTTTACAGCCGCTTGTTCGGCCACTTATGAAACTAGCTTCAAAGTATGGAGCACTTCCTGGGAGACTGGAGGAAATGCAATGCTACCAAGTTGACTAATCACATTTTTTGCGGTCTGCGCCGCTGTGACATATAGTTACATTTTTCTGAGAGCAGCACACACTTTTAAGTCATTTGAGCATTTTTATTTTTTTATTTTCAGTTTCTCAAGCACTTTAAACATCAGCACTTTAAGTTTCGTTTTTACAGTAATTAATAAGTTTTTGACATTTTGTTATTAGTGCTGTGATTCTAACAAAGACAAACATTTACCTGTAAGTGTTCCTGTTTAAAATCATTTACATAACTATCAACATGTATGGGAAATGACTTAGACTATACTGTTTTGGTGCTAAAGGCGCTGTGAAAAGTTTAGGGGGCACCTAAATTTTGTAGCGGTGCATATAGTTAGTCTCGAGTCTGCTGCAGTCATACCCTGAAATTTAAAGGCCTGCTATTGGTTGAAAACAACTTTTGAACTTGTTCATGTTCATGTCACAAACATTTACTACTTACACTTGTGTACAGATGGTGGAATAATATAAGCAGTACCGTGTGTAACAGATAAGTAACATTTAATGTATGTATAGTTTTTAAAGAGCACACATTCATCTGAGTATGTTGTAGAGTCTGTGTGCTCTTACTGTCATTCTCTACTGCAGAGTTAATTACAAACCCAAAGTACATTTGTTTGTCACTGTTTTCGTCCTACCATTCATTTTGACTGATTGTCCCACTTTGAGTAACACCTGATCAGGTTGATCAGCCCATCTGAGGCCATTGCTGACTGGGCCAAATGCTGATTAAACATGCTCAAAAACTCACCAAACTTTGCACATAATTCAGGCGGGGCAAATTTTTTTTTATTTTATGGGTCTTACACATGGGCGTGGCAAAATGGCTCATTAGCGCCCCCTACAGAGCAGCCACCGGCCAAAGTTGGAACTATGTCTACAAAATTTCTGTGGTACATGTATCATGTCCAGACATAAAAAAAGCCTCTTGGAGCAATGCCCCACACTTTATGTGATTTACATACTTTATACTTAAACGAACTCTTCCTAGAGAATTAATCAGACCGACTTCAGATTTTCACTGTGTAGTCTAAACCCATTGACGAAGTTGTACAAACAGTGAGTTTTTGTCTACGAGAGTGCCCATGGTGTGGCGTCCAAAATCGATGATTTGCCATAAAACAGGAAGTTGTTGTAACTTCAGTCTACATGCTCACATCTGCCTGAACACATCTACATGCCAGTATTCACTCAATGTCATAGCACCACCTGCTGGCATCAGAAAATGGTACGTTTTATGCTGTGATGTACTATGCCTAGCAGGTTGGACATATCAACTTCAAAACTGTCTCAGAAAACACTTATCACATTGACAAAGCCATGTTGTAAAACTTGTGAGTTTTCTGTCTGTATGGTGTGTCGGTGGCATGGTGGCAAAGTTAAACTCTTCGACATGACACAGGAAGTTGTTGTAACTTGACTGTACATGATCAAATCTGTACGAAATTATACATGTTTATTAAGAGTCCCACCCTGAACACATGTACATGCCAACATTCGCTCGTAGTCATAGGGCCTCCTTCTGGCAACAGGAAGTGACCTTCAACAAAGCAGCCCCTGTGGCACATTTCACCTACATATACGAAATTTCTGTGGCTCATGTATTATGCCCAGACGTACCAAAAAGCCTCTTGGGGCAATGCTCTAAACCCAACAGGAAGATTTACACATTCTGTACTTTAACAAACTCGAATTAGTACGACCGACTTCAGATTTTTGCTGTCTAGTCTAATCCCACTGACGAATGATGAGTTTTCGTGTAACGCCATGCCCGTAGCGCGGCATCCGATATCAATGATTCGCCATGAAAGAGGAAGTTGTTGTAACTTCAGTCTACATGCTCACATGTACAGAACCAAACTTTACATTGTTGATTAGAATCACTAAACCCATCTACAAGCCAAGATTCACTCAGTCATAACGCCAGCTACTGGCAACAGGAAGTAACTACTTCTATGCTGTGATGAAGCATTTCTTGCAGGTTGATTATATGTACTTCAAAACTATTTCAGAAAACCCTTTACACATTGATGATGTCCTGTTGTAAAGCGTGTAAGTTTTCCTTCAACGGCGTATCTGTGGCATGGCAGCGAAGTTCCATGTTCAGCGTCCAAAGCATGTGGCAAATTCACTGTCGCACCAGCAGAGCTTCTGGAATGCGGCCGCCTCACACCTCGACGCGTTATTATTATTATTATTACCATTGTGAATTTGTGCAAGTGATAAAAACCCATCCTATGCACCATCGACCTGTAAAAAAAACAAATTTATTCATATATAGTCAGTGTTTCACACTAAATGATATATTTCTATTTCTAGTAGCTTAGGTTATTTCTTATTTAACCATTTTTATTCTTCTTGTTTACTGCTTGTACTCCTTGTTTAGTGTTTACACACCAGCCTACTTGTCTCACTAGCCTGCTACAAACACAGTAGCTTGCTCCACCTCTTTCAGTTTCTCTCTACCTGTACTTGTGTACTCTCTTTTGACATTCTCCATCAGCAGTAGGCTATGTTTTATAAAGTGGCTGAAATGACAATGCAGTCGCAATTTCTACCTGCGATTCTGTTTTCAGCAGCAAGTGAGCCGCATTTTGAGGAGGTTTGTTATTGAGGAAGCCTATCGAAACCAACGTTGCAGGCTACTGAGAAACATCTGCACCAGTGTGTTCACTGCTGTTTATCTGCTTGTAAAATATCTGTGTCTTATAACATAATAGATGGCATCTCTGTCTGTGTTTCTCTACAAAATGCTAAAATGGATCACCAAATATATATAGGCGGCCGTCAATATACCCATACCCTGGTCTGGCCCCTCTGGCATTTGCCAGAACTGCCAGATGGCCAATCCGCCACTGGGACACTAAACAAAATCATATAAGAATCCATCTGAAAAGGTTAAAAGTATTGCTTTTATGCTTGTGGATCATGCTCCTGGAACGTAATACACATTTAGGCTTTTATTAAAAGTCAGCTTACCTTATACCCAGCTTACATGTATCTGTTATCTCAATTGAATGTTGAATACTGGATATATTTTATGGTGTAGCAGGTTCTACAAGTTCTCCTGGGTTTCTTAACTACTACTACTGTAGCATTATCATAAATTTTGCCTGAAACGTCTAATTTGGACAAGAGACAACCACATATCATATAATCCGGATGCAGTTCCACTGAAAGACTATAAACAGGAACATTGAATTAATTCATGTCAGTTTTATCTATTGCTTTATTTGTTCCCTTTTTTAAATCAATTGATTAGCTTGTATGTTGTAACTGTCCAATGCATCGTTTCATAGTTTATTTAGAATTACAACATGCATGGGGGTTCCACAGGGAGCATGAAGGACTTCAGCAGTGCTCAGAGATGTCCTGGCAGACTCAGTTAGACAGTAAGGATGACTGATCTACATGACCTTAACAGTACAGGCAGATGCACTTTTCCTCCGTACATGCCTGTTCCCAAGACAGCACCAACTCCAAACTTATCGATCGACAGAGTTACATGGCCTGTACAGTCCTTAATCTGTAACAGATCCATTACTCACTGTACTGTTCAGGGTTTGGCTTTCGAGTTGACATTGATTGTATTTTCTGTGCTGTTTTTCAAACAGTGTGTTTATTTCAAGCAGTACTCCATTGTAAAGTTCAAGTTCAGATACAACTTTATTACCCCTTAAGGAAATCAGTTAAGTCAGTGGTCCAAAAATCTACACTCAGACTGTACACCAGACAAACACTAAATAAAATGATGAATTGAATGTGACCTCAACTTAACTTGACAGATGATTGCATTTATTAACTTATGTATAAGACACAGGAAAACAGTAACCCATCTACAGATAAAGCCTTGTAAAATACATTAGCCAAAGTAAAACCCAGACATTGTTTTGGTCATTGCTCAGCGACTCACTGATATTTAATAAAGCTGTGTGCAACCAGCTAATGTATCTAGTAGGTATAAGGTTTTTTGTAATAAAGACAAATGTTGAGTCTATTTGTAAGCTCATTCAGTCACAGTCTTGAAATTAATTAATTCATTACTCCAGACGGCTTGGGATCCCATTAATGAATATGTGTTGCAGCACTTAATGTACTAAAGATATATGGTGCCTTATAAAACCACTTTAAAGTGTCTCTGAATGATGTATTGAAGACTTCGTTTAATTCATGTGTTTGTTGAAAGCAGACAATAAGCGTGTGGTCACATTTACTAAATCAACTCTCCCCCGGGACAGCCATAAAGTTTGCTGTTGCTTATTTTCTTATTCAATTTAAATTTCACACCATTTACAATACATGTCTTCTTAGAGTAATGTTCTTTTAAGTGGTTATGAATTATACATTTTAATGAATTCATTTAGCATAAATACTTGTCTGAAATGAAATGTGCAGACACTGTTGTGGTGAGGAAAATACATTGTTGTAAGTATTATTATCTTTAATAAATTAAGGCATCTCTGTCTCTCAGCTTGCCACTGGGCCTGTTTTTAAAAAGAATACTGTGTTATCCCAGCATGTTATTTTGCCCTAGTCACATATTGATAAATGTAACAAACCACAGAAATTAGCATAGCAAGGGACAAATTCTTCCTGAATGGTTTAGAATCAGTAGGTGTGGAATTGTTTAAGTAATATTGGACTTTCAAGCATCAAAATTTTTAATATTATATAAAATTTGCCTTACAGTAAAATGTTACAGTATTCATGCGTATGTTTGAAATACAGCATATGTAGCCCCATGTAACCATGGCTAAATTAATAACTGAGCCTGTATGGTTTGAATGTCTTCTTTTGCCAACGGTTCTTGATGCACATCTAGCAACTGGTTCCTATTAAAATACAAAGAAATGTAGTAGAGGCAACACATTCATCTCAGATAATTGGCACATTTTCATGGATCTCGTGTAAATGAATATTTTCAAGTACACAAGAAAGAAAGAAAGCAGTTTCATATCAGTGTTGCTGCTTTTACTTAATTGTATCCTTGAAATGAGCTTTCAGATGCAGATGCAAAGCCAGCTTAATGTGTGGTAGAGTAGAATAGTAAGAAAAACATGGACATTTTAGTATGGTTACATTAAATACTGCATGAACACGTGTTGTGGTTTGACCCTAATTTGGCAAAAGCTGTGTACTGACCCAAATATAATTAATTTATGAGAATTTGACTTTGAAAATTTAAAGACGAGAGGTGAAGATGTGAAAAGTTTAAAGATCTTGTAGCCTGACTTGACTGTTCTGTATTCGTGGTGTAGTGCTGGCCATCCCAAAATAAATGTCAGGCCAGTGTGAGGAATTCTTAAGTCCTGTCACATATTGATCTCTGTCTAATAGAGTTTTAAACAGGGATCCGTGGCTTCAAGAGATGTCCTTGCTATTAGACATGTTACCTTCATTGACCATCAAACTTTCACGTCATGTCATTTTTATTTAACAGCCTGTATGCCCTTGCAATGAAAATTTCTCTTAGACTGTCAACTGGTAGTGATGACGGCTAGAATCAGCTTAACTGACATACTGTATTATAACATTAAGCTGGTGAGAGTTTATAGTATTTCAATATAATAGTGAAAGATATTTACATTTCATGTTATATCTACACAGCGCAGGACTGTGTTGTCTCAGACCTTACTTGACTATTTAGGACCGTAATGGATGGATGTGTTCCAGCAGTTGATCTGAGTCATCCATCCATTTTGTGTGCATTCTACTATGTGATTGTTTGTGTAATATCTTCCTCCAAGGCAGGGTGACGCTATCAAACATCTGCTAATCAGACTGTGGCCATGAAATAAAGCTGCATGAAGTACTGCAAACAATTACTGGTCCTGCTTGTCCTCCAAGCAGCCTACCATTCAAACACTGGAGGACTTCACAGCCTTTATATCAAAGTGTTTTTTGTTCATTCCAACAACATTACAAATGTCAAACGTACCGAAGAGGCTGTCTCTATCTCACTTTCTCTCTCTTTCTCATTATTGCTGTCCTGTAATCAGGCTGTTATTTCACCTTTTTTTGTGATTTCATTTCCATAGAATTCCCCCATGGAAATCTAACCTTTAGTAGTCTTTTAAAATGCCAGCTCTTCTCCTACTCCTGGCAAACGGAATGGCAGTTCCATTGGTGAGACTCTGTAATACGACAAAGTACCCTGTCCCTCCCCAACCAAATCCTCTAGGGGCCAAACTTATATGGTGTCAAGATAAGAATTTCATAGTGATTTGTAAATACTCTGTATTCCCTTCTATATTATCTACAATACTCGGTGCAGGTTCAGCTAATATCTTATGATTTTGATACCATAATGTTATTTTGGTATATTTACAAAGGTATCTACCTATCTACCTCCCTACCTACGTATCTATCCATCTACCTCCCTACTGTAGTGGACAACAGTGTGGATTTGTGCATTTTATATTAAATTTGAACTACTCAAAACTATTCCCCTCTCCCTGAGAGCAGGGGGGTTAATTATCAACCCTCTACAGACGGCTGAAGAGACCCCAACGGAAGGGGGGTGGATAGGTCACTTTCTCTAAGTGCTATTCCTGAGCAGTTGATCGTAAAACTGGCCACTTTTGACAACAGCCGAGACAAGTCTCTCGGTGCCTGAATTGTTGAAATGACAAAGAAACTAACCAAAGATTACAAACAGCCTATCGGAACTCTCCTTGGAGGGGGGCAGGAAACCCTAAACTGCCCCCTCCACACATGTAACCGTGGTAACTGACCTTGCTCTGTGTTTCATTACCCCATAAAAGGGATACTCCTTGTCACACCCACTTGTGACAAAATCCAGAGCACCACGGACCGTCCTGAACTTTGTGTAAACAAAGACTGCAGTCTCCAAAGAATCAAAGCATTAACTGTTTAATTAAATCTTTTAGTTACTTGATTACGTTTACCTCTATTTGAGTAGTTATGTTACCATGTTGTTGCTATCTGTTGTTGCTATCTGTATTATTGCTGAAAAGAAAGTGTTTTTATTTTCAGCAAGATTCCGCTCTTCCGTTTTGCTCTCTGAACGCTTCGGCACGCGTCCGGCATGCCTCTCCCGGCAACGCCCTAAGAATTCTGACCAGTGCAACGAAGCCTTTGTTTCGCTTGAAGCTACATACGCGAAGTGCCGCGACATCGATTTTTACCTCAGATCCAGCAACTTTACTTGTTTTATATTCTCTTTCTTTCTTTCGTTTTGTTGAAGTTATCAGTCCTTTAAGTTACACTGATCTAATTCAGGAACGACCAAGATCCCTTTTTAAGCTTTTTCATCGAGACCCCAAGCGGAAGGGGTTGGTCAGACCAAGCCACATGGTCTCGCCAGCGGCAATGAGGGAAACCTGAAAACAGCCAAATTGCCAGACGGAGGACGGCCAACCCTTGAGGTTTTTCTTCAGTCAGACACGGAAAAACCCCGGAGAATCCCTAGCAAAAAGCCAGGATCGGGCAGCTAGCGTGGGACCCGTGCAACAGGCCAAAGCAGGCCTCCGACAAGCAGTAAGAACCAACAAAACATTCTGTGGTTGGGGAGGTCCCACAATGTTAATATGCATATGAATAGGAATTATTTTATATTTATAATAGGCATGTACCTTAGTCCAGTAGAGGTATTAAGACAGAATTCACTAAATATGTTAATGTTGTGTCAGCCCTTTGCATGGTACACACACAAATCCTCAAGCCTTTCCTCGAAGTGCTGTGCTTGCCAGTACATGATTACAGAACATCGCATTGGCTAGACCAGATGACAAGGTACAAAGAAAATAAAGGACCAACATACAGGTGAAACTTGAAAAATTAGCATCGTGCAAAAGTTCATTTATTTCAGTAATTCAACTTAAAAGGTGAAACTAATATATTATATAGACTCATTACATGCAAAGTGAGATTTCAAGCCTTTATTTGATATAATTTCGATGATTATGGCTTACAGCTTATGAAAACCCCAAATTCAAAATCTCAGAAAATTTGAATATTACATGAAATCAACAAAAAAAAGGATTTTAAATATAGAAATGTCAGCCCTCTGAAAAGTATAATCACTCATATGTACTCAGTACTTGGTTTGGGCCCCTTTTGCATGAATTACTGCCTCATTGCGGCGTGACATGGATGCTATCAGCCTGTGGCACTGCTGAGGTGTTATGAAAGACCAGGATTCTTCAATAGCGGCCTTCAGCTCTTCTGCATTATTCGGTCTCATGTCTTTCATCTTTCTCTTGGCAATGCCCCATAGATTCTCTATGGGGTTCAGGTCAGGCGAGTTTGCTGGCCAATCAAGCACAGTAATCCCATGGTCATTGAACCAGGTTTTGGTACTTTTGGCAGTGTGGGCAGGTGCCAAGTCCTGCTGGAAAATGAAGTCAGCATCTCCATAAAGCTCGTCTGCTGAAGGAAGCATAAAGTGCTCTAAAATGTCCTGGTAGACGGCTGCGCTGACTCTGGACTTAATAAAGCACAGTGGACCAACACCAGCAGATGACATGGCTCCCCAAACCAACAGACTGGAAACTTCACACTGGACTTCAAGCATCTTGGATTGTGTGCCTCTCCGTTCTTCCTCCAGACTCTTGGACCTTGGTTTCCAAATGAGATGCAAAATTTGCTCTCATCAGAAAAGAGGACTTTGGACCACTGGGAAACAGACCAGTTCTTTTTTTCTTTAGCTCAGGTAAGAAGTTTCTGACGTTGTTTGTTGTTCAGGAGCGGCTTGACAAGAGGAATACGACATTTGAAGCCCATGTCCAGGAGCCGTCTGTGTGTGGTGGCTCTTGCATGCAGTAACTCCAGCATCAGTCCACTCCTTGTGAAGCTCCCCCACACATTTGAATGGCCTTTTCCTGACAATCCTCTCCAGGCTACGGTCATCCCTGCTGTTTGTGCACCTTTTTCTTCCACACTTTTCCCTTCCACTTAATTTTCTATTAATGTGCCTTGATACAGAACTTTGAGAACATCCAACTTCTTTTGCAATTACCTTTTGAGGCTTTCCCTCCTTGTGGAGGGTGTCAATGATGGTTTTCTGCACAACTGTCAGGTCAGCAGTCTTCCCCATGATTGTGAATTCCACTGAACCAGACTGAGAGACCAATTAAAGGCTCAGGAACCCTTTGCAGGTGTTTTGGATTAATTAGCTGATTAGAGTGCGACACTTTGAGCCTACAATACTGAACCTTTTCACAATATTCTAATTTTCTGAGATTTAGAATTTGGGGTTTTTATATGCTGTAATCGAAATTATATCAAATAAAGGCTTGAAATATCTCACTTTGCATGTAATGAGTCTATATAATATATTAGTTTCACCTTTTAAGTTGAATTACTGAAATAAATGAACTTTTGCACAATATGCTAATTTTTCGAGTTTCACCTGTAAATGCTGTGGGAAGGTAAGTAGGAATATGTTACATAAAAATGCCTGCAGCACATACGTCCATAGATATGAACTAGGTGGGGGGAAAAATGTATGTGGTTGCAGTTTCTTAAATCTGAAAGTACTCTCATTAGATTCCACTGTGTTTTTTATAGTCATGCAGTTACTTGATGAAAAACACTACAATACTGTACATTGGTGTTTCAGATACAGCATTATACTGGCACAGTTGTTTTCTCTTCTATACACTATTGTAAAACCTCCTCCTCCCAAGTTACTGTGTAATCTGACATGTGCCACAGATTTTCTTAGCCACAATATACAGCCAAGTTAAATAACGTTACGTTAGGAGTGATGTAGTCACCTACGTCACGTGACTTACATAACTCATACACACATATTCCCCGAAACCATGATCTTTTCCTGAACCTAACCAAGTAGTTTTGTTGCCTAAACCTAACCAAACTGCAACTGTTTCACCGTGTTTAACGTCATATGATTTCCATCACATGATATTGATTTGGGGAACAGTTACATACGTTATTTTGGGAGACAATGGCAATCGACCTATTCTGTCATTTAGATTTGAGGATGTGGTGTATACAGCACACTACATGCTTCCCATCATATTATTTCCAAGCACAATGTTTTCTCACACCGTTAGAAGTATGCCACCCAAGAATACTTTTCTTTAAAGGCCAGCCACTCCAACTGTCTTTACACTTTGCAGGAGCAGCTTTTTATACAGAAAAAAATCCTTCACTGTTAATGTGGTTAGGGTGGATTAAAGGATGGATTAATGTACCTTGAATTTCTTGGCCCATTTTTGGGTCATAGGCAGCATTTTTTAAACTCTCACAGATGAGTGGGCAAAAATAGATGGGGTGACATTATTTTGTGATCCACACAGTTCAGGAAGCACTTATGGCAAAGAATATTCACCTAAAACTCCGAAATGTGAATGTCTGGTTTGATGTCCGCCCCTCAGTATCAAAGAACAAGGGAATCTTCATAAGACCACTGTGTTGCACTGACATTAAATAACCGTTCCCACAGGAATCCATCATGGAAGAGGCAGAGATAGCAGCAACAGCAACCTCAAATGGACTACTGTGCAATGTAACCACTAGACATCTGTTCAATGAGTGAGCAGTGCTCAGTCATCCATTGCAGCTTTGCACTATATTCATTATATATATCATTATTGTCATCTCTGAGACTCTCAGGGCTATCCAATCCCTATACATCCAAAGCGAGAGCTGTGTCCGAGTACTCGGCCGTAAGTCAGACTCTTTCCGGGTGAGGGTTGGCCTTCGCCAGGGCTGCGCTTTGTCAGTAATGCTGTTTGTGATATTCATGGACAGGATTCGAGGCGCGTAGTCATGGCGAGGAGGGGCTGCGGTTGGGTGGGCTTGGGATCTCATCACTGATTTTTGCAGGTGATGAGGTCCTGATGGCATCATCGGTCCGTGACCTTCAGCTCTCACTGGATCGGTTCGCAGCAGAGTGCGAAGCGGTTGGGATGAGGATTAGCACCTCTAAATCTGTGGCCATGGTTCTCAGCAGGAAACCGGTGGAGTGCCAAATCCAAGTAGGGAATGAGTCCTTACCCCAAGTGAAGGAGTTATAGTACCTCGGGGTCTTGTTCACAATTGAGGGGAGACTGGAGCACGAGATTGGCAGGAGAATCAGAGCAGCGGGGGCGGTATTGCACTCGCTTTACCGCATCGTTGTGACGAAAAGAGAGCTGAGCCTTAAGGCAAAGCTCTTGATCTACCGGTCAATTTTCGTTCCTACCCACACCTATGGTAATGAAGGCTGGGTCATGACCGAAAGAACGAGATCGCGGGTACAAGCGGCCGAAATGGGTTTCCTCAGGCGGGTGACTGGTGTCTCCCTTAGAGATAGGGTGAGAAGCTCGGTCATCCGCGAGGAGCTCAGAGTAGAGCCGCTGCTCCTTTGCATTGAAAGGAGACAGTTGAGGTGGTTTGGGCATCTGGTAAGGATGCCTCCCTAGGGAGGTGTTCCAGGCACGTCCAGCTGGGAGGAGACCTCGGGGAAGACCCAGGACTAGGTGGAGAGATTATATCTTGACACTGGCCTGGGAACGCCTCGGGATCCCCCAGTCAGAGCTGGTTAATGTGGCCTCCGGATAAGCGGATGAAGATGGATGGATGGATTATTGTCATCTCTTTCTACACATACAGTACTATAAAACACATTCCTGGGTGATAGACTCACTCCCAGTCTCTGGAGGTTGCCAAATGTTAAAATGTAGGGTATCACAAAATCAAGTAGAAGCTAACAAGACAGCCTGGAGGAATGTGGGCACATGGAAAAGCAAATTAAAGCACTTAATCACAATAAACTCCTTGAATGCAGTGATTATCACCAGCTGATGATACTGTATGTACAAGAAACATGCCCAGTGCGCCATCTCTTCTGCAGATGTATGCCATTTGCAACCACTGAGCATCAATACTGTACCTGTCATCTTTACATTTTTATGGGGACAGCTGCGATAGTTTTTTTGGACAAAATGGCTGCTGTGAGCTGTTTTCTGAAAAGATAAGGGCAGGGAGAAAAGAGATGAAAAAAGACATGCAAGGGAGAAGAAAGGAGGAGTATTCCTACAGCAGCAACAGGGTTCCAGCACTTAAAAGATAGAATTTTGAGGACTGCTTCCTCATTTGCAGTAAGCTGCATGCGCTTGCTTCATTAAAGCCTCATTATGTAATACACGAGCAAGAGACTTGAAATAATTTGGCCTAGTGGTGAATTAAATGAAATGTCAACAACAATCCACCCTCACCCTGACCCCCATTCCATCTCTCCCAACCGTTTTAATATATCTTTGTGAAAAGACATAACATTCTGTCCTTCGTAGTCCAAATACATTTGCAGTTCCTCTTACAAAGTTTCCCTTTCTCCTTTCACATGTTTAATTTTTCTGTCAATCTCCTTCACTTTACCTTACAAAGCGATGATCTTCCCTTCCCTCTCCTTCAAGACTCTTTCTTTGTCATCATGCTGTTATTTATTTCTTCCTTTTTCATTGTATGCCTACAAACCTGCTTCACGTTTCTTTCCCCACACATGTCCCATTTCAACTCTTCACTCAGTTCTGCAGATTGCAGTCCCTCCTCTTGATCTAGCTGCTCCCTCTCTGTCCTCTTTGGTCTCTTTGCAGGCCCTCCTTCAGTGGCTCTGTCTGGTGTGTCAGCCTGTGAAGCTTCTGCGCTACAGTAGATCCTGTTGATAGGAAGCATCCTGTGCATCATCACTCCCAGCTGCCTGTGGGTTCAGCTGGCTCAGTCCGGCCCATCTGTGTGATCTTCTGCCAGATAACTGGGGTTTGGCTCTGCATGATCCATCCCTCTCCAAATCATTTGCCAGGAGAAAGAGGTAGTGAGGAGTGATGGAAAAAGAAAGGTGCAGTTGGACAGCAAGCTCTCTGGTGCTCATACTGGCTCTACCCCGCTCCTCTGGGATCATTTTAGATTGCTCTGGTATATGAAGGGACAGAGGAGCCCTCTTCTTATGGATGGATGTGTAAGGACAGGCTCCAGGTGTGATGGTGATGCAAGTATCTAATCCTGTGTGACATTTAAATGCCATGACTACTATTGATATATGGTTAAAGTGGCACTCGGGAATTTTGCCCATTCTGAATGTCTCAGATATATTTTGAGGGAAAATCTAATAAAAAGCAACGTGAACTAAGCACCAGGTTCTACGTTTTTGTCGTCCTGCATTCTGACTCTCCTTTGTATGGCAGTGACTAGAAGCGACGGTGTGTATATGGCTCAGTGGATCTTTTTTGAAGGTCAGAGCTGAGAGACTGTTACGAAGATGGAGGTATTGTGCCAACATTCCTCGATTTATGTGCGAACAGGGAGACAAAAATGCTGTTTTGACATCACGCACATATCTATCTAAAAGTGTTTAGAGAATATGTACATGAAGAGTAAAGAGTGTAAACAGGTAAATATTTTGAATAAAAAAATAAAAAAATAGATATGATCTGAAAGGGACAAGAGCCTAATCAGAACAGATCTGAATAGGCCTGGAGATAATTAGACCATATGCAAAATGTGTTTGACCCGAACCACCGCAGCAGCATGATGCGTTTTCTATTAAAGGTTCAGTGTGCAATATGTCTATTATATTCATAACTACGTTTTCAGTGGTGTATAAAGACTTTCATAATGAACCGTTATGATTTTATTACCTTAGAATGAGCCATTTACACTGCGGGTCCCCTTTCATGGACGTCACCATGTTGCGTCGCTATGTTGCGTCGCCATGTTTCTACAGTAACGCAAACGGACAAAAGTCTCTACAGAGCGGGTTTCGTCACTACGTTGAATACATACAAAAAAGAAATAGAAGAAGAAGACGACGATGACGACAAAGAAGAAGAAGAAGTAACGTTAGTAGTAGTAGTTCACTGGTTTATCAGAAGTAAGAAGAGTAGTGAAATTTGGACAAATGGGGGCCCACACACATTATTTAGCACAAGAGCGGAGTGGGAGTGCTGTGTGGTGACTGATGGTGCATTCATCTGGTGTTTGGAATAATCAGAATTTGATTTTCCTCCTCAAATCTTGCAAAAGGAGAAATAAAGTGTACAGGGACAAAGTAGTATACAAAACTTTGATTTGTGCAAAATTACATTTTTGCAAATATGTCATTTGTAACATGGTTATACCGGTTAGTTTGCTGTCCATGTAGAGTGAACTACATGTCTGAGTGTTTTTTATATACTCTGATGATGCTAATCCAACACATCTTTGTAGTAGCTTCCATGCTGATCCCACTGCTGCCGGTTGCAATTTGCAATCCTCACCCCTGGATACCACTAAAACTTACACACTGAACCTTTAACAAACAGCTGCGGTTGAAAAGACTATAATAATAATGTCACAAGAACGAATGGAAAGTCACAGAAGCTATTTCCAAAAACAGTTCACTCATATGGTTAAAATAATTTAAAGCTCTATTTTAATCTCCTGCCCCAACAACAAAATATTCTGTAGCCAACTGGGCAATGGATAGACAAAACACAACAATTTTTCTGTGTTTCTTACATAGGATACTGATTTCCTAAAATATTATCCCCTGCAGTGATAAACGTGTACTACGTGACCAGAGCTCATACTGAGTAGGCTCGGACGCATTCACATCAACTCAGGTATGGTATTAGATGTAATGCATAGCATTTGCTCTAGACAGAAAACATAATTTGCGCACCCACTATAGGTCATTGTCAGGTAAACGTACTGTAAACACACAGTAGATCGATTTCATTTCAACAAAAGATTAATGGTGCCATTTTTTTGTACGAGCGCAGTCTATCTAAAACTCTAAAAACACTAAATTGATATATTCCTATTAAACTGAAATCATTTGGTAACAGTTTTGGTTGTTTCTTTCGGTTATCAGACATTAGTTCATCATTTTAGATTGCTGCATGTCTGAAAGAGCAGTGAAAGAACAAAGACATGATGATTTAGAAAACAAATTAACAAAATCTGGTCTATTAGTTTGAGGACTTAATGTAAACTGAAATTGAGGGAAGTTTGCCTGTGATGATCCCGACAGCATATTCCAGAGGTCACCCATAGTGATCCTTAAGAGGATTTTAATTAAGCTGCATTAGCTCTACCACACCAGAAATGATTGGGTCAAGAGTCTTTGATGTGTATGGTTAATGATCATGTGGGAAGCACACTTACTATAAGACTCTCCCTCAAGGGAAGTATTCAATAGTAAGCTTTTCACAATCACCATGAGCCGCTCTCATTTACTAAATGAAGCTTTAGAGAAAAAAAAGAAAACATCCAATAGGTTTCACCCACTTTTGTATCCAGCGCTTTCCTCACCATTGCGTTTTAATGGCTTCTACAACTTTGTACAAGATGTCACAATTTAATGGAACACGTTTGATGTCATGTAAGGGGTTTCGAGCTGGACTTTAATAAGGCCGTTAAGTGGTAATGAGACTGAACATCGCTCTGTGAGGCCATGATGACTGCTTTAAACACTGTGGTTGTGAAAGCCCCCAGTTCCCCAAGGGCGGAGACACCCAAATGTTAACTGGATTATACTTCCACTTCTTTGAAATAAATATAATCATCTACTGCTGCTGCTAAATGGTCTTGTCTTTTTTCTTTTCCTCTTCTTTTTTGCCCCTGTCCTTTGATTCTCACCTCTATGTGAATGGAGGTCTAACAAAAGAGGGAAACATGTTAGGGCGTCCACTGAGAGATTAATTAATTGTTGAATCTATTCTTGAATTTAGAAAACACTCTGAACATGTGAAGTGTAGCATTCCTCCTAATCTTAGGAGTGGGCAGATATTGATTACCATTTCAGATACAGCGGATGCAAAGTAAATATAGATTTATGATGGGCTTAGTGACAGTTTAGACAAAGCATTACCCCAAATCTAGTGATTAATACCACAGCAGGCATTTCAGAATGTAAGGCAAACTGTTGAAGCTGCGGTTATACAGAGACCAGATGGTGCAGCCCTGAAAGCAAATTAATTATAGACTGGCCAAGGTAGGTGTCTAGGTCCCTGCATTATTTCTGCCTCACTCAACCTCAACTTTAATTATATCAATTTCCCTTTGTGTCTTAACAACATGTAAAGGCTCAAACAGAACAGATGGACAGCTGAACAGGTTGTATGCTGGTAGATTGTCCATCGAGAGCTAACTGGCTGCCCCCACTGTATTCTCAACAAAGTGCAGAAAAGCCTATTCTGACTGGCTTTGGAACAGATAAGAGAAAGAAGTGAAACCAGCAGTTTAGTTTCACAGATGACAGTTTCAGAGTGACAGATGCACACTCTGGCCCTAAAACCTCTAAGAGAAGGATTTTGGTCAGACTCACACTTTTAAATTCATACAGGTTTCAGTACAAATAACTGTAAGAAAAAAAAAAGATTAAATATGGACTGAAAACCATCAACAGTTCACTATTTTAACTAACTAAAGGGCTAGTCCAGTATTTTTAACCTCGGTCTTATTACCATAATTGCTACCACTACTCTAGACCTGCAGCCTCCACACCCATGAGTACAGATGAACAGGCAGTTTTTTGGTCAGCCGGTTGGTTGCTCTGTGAGTAGATCCCTATACAGTTAGCCAAAATAGCTAATCCAGGTAGTTCATCTCATATTTACTTTGGTCTGGACTCAGACACAAGCTACCAAAATGATATGATATAAATTTCTGTTTATATGGAAAGCTTGGGGAGGCTCGCACTGCTTGCCACAAGTCTCTTCAATGGAGGTGGTGAGTAAAAAGATACCATAACACGGGCCTGTTTGTGCCTCTCATGTATTAGCATACACTTGGGTCACATCGGTTTCTCTAAAAGATAAGCCCCCTGCGTGTTAAAAATCCAGATGGCTGTTTTAAAACACTTTTCCGACAGTATTTTCAGAGTTGTCTAATCATCTGGATTAAACAGGATGGAAAGAAAAGATTTTCAAACCATTTCCAAGTGTCATTACACTAATACTAGGTAGAACAAATGGTGACAAACAATATAGAAAGTATGACGGAAATATGGTTTGTGTATGGTATAATTCATGGTTTCATGTATCAATTTGAGGAACATTACAGTCTCCTCTTTCACGTTCTGCCTCACGGCTGAACGCTGGTAAACAGAAATTAGGACCCAAATGCAGATACTGAGATAGAAACTGGAGAGTTGGTGAGGTTTATTGCAAAAAACATAGAACCTTACAGGTAGTTAGGTGTCAGCAATCCAAAAGCACTAAGCACTCAAATCCACAAGAGCACAAGAAACACTGGATGTACTAGAGACAAACACAAAATCCACAGATACATCCAAAGAAAACATCTAAAATGAACTGGCAACGAGTGAAAGATAGACAACCACTAAAATACACAGGTGAGTGAGAACCTAATTACACACAGGTGAAACCACTAAGACAATCAAGGACAGGCAGGAAGTAAAGACACACTAGGGCAGACTAACTACAAACAAAAAACAGCAAGTAAAGCTAACTGAAACACTCAAGGAACAATGTCACAAAATGAAAAAATACAGACAACATAAGTGACTTGTTGAAAAAACCTACAGAAGTAAAGAACATAGAAACCGTGAAACAAGACTAGAAAACACTAATGAACTCATAAGTCAACCTGACTAATAAACAAATGACCAAAGTAACACATACTACAGTGAAGAGCAAACACAAGGGCAGGGAATGAACAGAAACAAACACAAAACACACCTAGCCAACCCAAACCCATGACACTCATCACTAGTCCACATATATCTGATGTTCTCGTCTCCTCAGTCTGTTTCCCATCTGTTTTCATAAATACACCAAATTTTCCACTTTAGTCAAGTAAAAAAAAATATTTTGGGATATTTCAAGATGTGTTAATTTTCTGCATTTCTACTCCAGGTTTTTTTTTTATGTAGCTGGGTGGTAAATCTATTCATAGGCAATTTTCCACATAGGTTTAATATAGTTCTAAAAGTTGTGTAATGTAAATACATGTGTTCTTTGTTGTTTTGTTTTGATAGTAACATTGTTCGATTTAAAGTAAAGTATGAAGTAGGTTGTAAGTGTATTTCCACAGACTTACATGTGATGGCAGACTTTGGTATCAAGGCGACAGCATTGAGTAGTATTGTTGTTGCTTCGCCAAGTGCGTCATGGTCTTTCTTCCTGTTTAACGTGTGAAGGACGTATGAGGGATTGGTGCTGTGATTTCGTTGTGTAAAGTAGTAAGCACTACTGGAATTGTGTGCTGGGATTTTGGGCGCCAAACTTTGACCACTGTGTACGAAATTTCATGGTAATTGACATTGAAAGTGCGTGGAGTTGTGTGATCTCCGGGAAGTTCCACGTGGGTTTAGAAGAACTTGGTGAAGTTCACAGCCCACTGCCGTATTTGTACCATATTTTTCCTGTATTTTATAGTATTTTGCTTCTTTTGTCTCCCAACATTTTTGGCTGCTGGCTGTACAGAACTCATCATTTGAGCTGGTTACCGTGAAAGACTCACTCTGTCAAATGACCTGCTCGTGTGGTCAAAATAAATCTGAAGCTACAAGAACCCCTGAAGTAATTGTGTCCTATGTGGCATCAAATTCCACGGGCAACATGTGCACTTGCCAAGCATTGTCCACGTGTGCCACACAGTTATTGACTATGATTTGGGCCATGTGTCAGTAGCCCAAACTTTTTCAGTGGAGTTAACATGAACCAATGCATGTATTAAATACTTGCAATGATGTGTTTTACAAATTAAGTGGTATAATGACGTGAAAAGACAGAACCATGTCAGCTGTTGTTAATTTGCAAGAAAATAAAATATATTATAAGGTTCCTTACAGTTCTGAGTCAAGGGCAGCAGAACCTACTTTGCTTCCATGTTTTTGTTTTTCTCAGTGTTCCCTCACCTGTCACACAAGCCAACCATTTGAACTTGGGCTGTTTTTTTTCTTATTATTATTAGTGTTATATTTTCCCCTCACTCCTGATTGAAAGCATCCCCCCCAGTCACACAAAACAAATATAACAAGAACAATCTTGTGTCGCTGTCTCTGCACCTACAGGCAAAAGCAGCTTTGAGGCCTGACCACATTATTCCTCTTGTTTTAAACAAAAGCCAGCTTGGCAAGTAGAGAGGGACAGTGGGGATAACTGATGTGGAAGATATCAAGCCTGCAGTATAATGGATATTTCACAGCAATCATTTGTTTCCAGAATGAGACCCACATTTGTCCATTTAAATCAAAGTCCTGTATCCACTGAATATATAATCAAAAAACTGGTTTACATAATTAAAACATCATTGTACCTCGTAAAGATAGCTGGCACTGCTACATCAACTTACAAAATATGTTTCACTAAAGGCGAGAGGCTTAAATTGAGGTAAATTCCCAGTACATCCTAACTAAAGTCATCAAACCTCTTGTGTAAAAATGAAATCACAATGTATGCATACGTTTGTTTGTTTTTTCATACATTTAATACTCCTCTGAGGATGCAGTGAAGGACTGGGCACAACATGGCTTCTCAGTACAGTCTTTGGTCCCTCTTGAGGTCTGATTTAAAGCCTGTTGTTTTTATTCCCATAAATACTTGGATGTGGGGAGGGCAGCGTGTTTTATCGGCTGGCTGCCTCTGTTTCCGCATACCAGAGTTTACAGGAGGATGAGTGTCATATAAACATGGTAATATACCAGCCTCACTCATAAGCTTTGGGAAGAAATACTTTAAGATTTAATTCATTTTATCACTGTATTCATTTTACGGCAGTATTTTATCATGAACAGACAGGGGCAATAATCTGCTGTGTAAATTACTGCAGGAATGTCTGGAGTGGAAAATGGATGGAGTGATCAACAGATGAAAATTAGATGAGATTAAGTGTTTTGATGTAACATTTATATGTACTATATATATGTATATATATATATATTTTTTTTTTTTTGTTGCATAATTTATGACAGTCATTTAGGTGTGTTCGTTGAAATATGAGGAGCACTGGTGAAAATGATACCTTAGTTGGCTCTTTGGGTTGTCAAAGGCAACACCCTAAAAGATGTCATCACGTAACACCACCCTGGAAATGGAATCCATGTTTACAAGGTCTTACCAATGAAACCAGGTGTGACCAACAGCTTTACAGTAACACAGAATCACCGCAGTAAGAGTTCTGACAGTGGGTCCCTGGAGGTCTGAAGCCCCCAGAAGTTGTAAGATGAATCTAAGGGGTTGTGAGATGATTAAAGCAGATGACGGTGCAATGTTAGTATTCATTTGGAGCCACTAAGTCCACCAGCTAGTTGCTAACTTTGTCTGTGTGCCATTTGGTGTTAGGCAGGTAGTTTACAGTGGGTTTTTTTGTGAAGAAAGCTGCGGCTATAAAGGAGGTGGGTGAAAGTTGGCGAGACTGAACCAAAACAGTGAAGTTGTGGTCCAGAAAACCAAAACAATAAGCTGAAAGACACAAACACTGAGGGGAACTGACAAGTTGGCTGATTATTCTCGGTGGGGTTGTTACTATGAGCGCCACGTTACTCCTTTGACCCATTTTTGATTAGTGCTGCTTTAACAAGATAGAGAATATGAAGAAAAAATTTTTTGCTACACATTTTTGAAACTTTTCTCTGTAATCTTTATTGTCCTCTTCAGACCTCTAAAACTTTTCAAATAATATATTCACAGAAGGAAGCATCACTCTGGATGAACTGTATGCAACCCAGGGTCAGAAAGGTGCAACAACTGTGTTATGATGGAGGACAGCAGGCCAAAATGAATTACTATCAACATGTCTGTTTTAAAAGTGTTTGGATGTAGGCTTTTTTTTTTGCTAATACCCCTTCTATTCAAGAAGGGGTTCTATTCCGAGTCCTGGCAATAACATATAAACAGTATACTCTACCTCGCCTTGAACAACAGGGATGCTTATTAAATTGCAATGCAGCTCACAATCAATGTGATTCAGCAGCTGGTACATTCTGATAGGATGTAAAAAATATTTAATGCTTCAGTGATGTTGTTTTTTTCTATAAAGATGGATGAGTGAGCATCTCATCGCTCCCAGTTAGGATGTAGGGAGACAAAACTGTCCAATAAATACAGTCTGGGGGTGTGAATTACATCTGTCCTCATTGTAAGTGTCTCATTAAACCATGCTCTCTTGATTGAGGGATACATGGTAGCAAATTATAGGGGAGAGCTGTTTGATGAAAATGTAGTGCGCAGGACAAAAAGATAAATAATGCTAGCAACTTGAAGGTGAGCACAATCCATCAGTCCCCTGTGGAAATTAATGCAGTTTTTTTTTTACCCTCACAGGAGGAGTAAGACAGCCAGAGACCAGACAAATCAGACACTCCCCGGTGACAAGAGGAATAACTTAAATGTTCAATCATAGCAAAATGACATATAGCCCCTAAGTGAGAGTTTCAAACTCTGTGTAATGATAAGGCATATACTGTACAGTAGTTGACAGTGAAGAAAATGTTAGCTTGGATGCCACTTAAAATGTCAAATACAGTATCTTCTCTTTAAAAGTGAGGAGATGAATGAAAGTTGAAATATCTGACATGTTTCTTTTCAGTAAAGTTGGTGATAACTAGCTTCACTGGGTGATTTCTCACTCAAATAAGCTACGTGTCAAACCTAATGAAAGTTATTCAAGATGCCAGCGTATCCGACCTCTTTCACGACAGATGGAGATGTTGTAGATTTAAATTTAGATCATGCTGAGTAATGGCACACAGACCCTATCCAGACAAAGACATAATTGAAGTGCCGCTCAAGAGCGCAAGATGAGTATATGGTCTTTTTAAATGACGTTCAGCTTCCCAGAGTTCATTAGTGCAGCCATTTTAGGAGAAAGCAAACAGCCCACATAGCTAAGGCACTGTTGCTCAAAGACAACAGTCGTCACTTTAGCTTGTTCAGTTTCCCAGCAGGAGGCATAAAGGAAGCTGTTCTCTGTGGGGTCAACAACAACAACATCATCATCAGGCAAAGGCTTGCTCATTGAGAATGCATTTTGATTTTGGCTCTTGTCATCCAGACTATTCTTCTCTCATTCCACATTTGTTATGTTGTTGGATGTTCCATCAAAAAGTCATTATTCAGAGATATTATCTGGTACTGCACAAATACACAACCCAATTAGTGAGGCAGTTCCAGGATCATTTGGGAGGCTTTTTTTAATATTTTTTTATTATCTCTAGAAGGAATGTTAGAGACTACTAGCCAAATAACCTTTTGGAGATCCTGCAGGGAGAATAATGTAGTCAATATCCAATAGCACATTGCTTGTGAATGTGAGATAATGAGTATTTGGGGGTTCTACTGTGTGCACATTTACATTGTGTTCATTTGAAAGCCTGTGGCTCAAAGTGAGAAGATAAGCATGCTAGCCTTGTAATGGGCAATGTCCTGCCCCTATAATTGATCATCATCTGAAGCCACATGAAAATTACTCTAATGAGCTAAGTGATCTGAATGTTAATTCGATTCCAGCTAGTGAACTTGGTCACCTGACAACTCCTCTCTTAATGTTAGTCAGCAGTGCATGATGTCAGCTAGTGTACATGTGCAATCCACTATGTTCAGTCTACAAAACTGAAATACACCTGCTGTGAGGAAGTGAGTGTTTCTCATCAAAAGCAGTCTGTACACTGTAATATAATATTATTGTGGATTATGGATGAGAAAATCAGAATATAGTTTAGATTACTTTACATTAAAGACATAGTAGACAGAAAAGCTCATTTCCCTGTTCATATTCCATTCAAGAAAAGTCCTAAATTACTAACAGTGTAATGTAAAAAAGTAAATATAACCATTAGAGCCATTTAGAGAAATCTGAATAGAGCCAAAAGGCAAACATATTTGACTCATTTCATGCCTGACTGCCAAGCCTGAGCTTCCACTTTCAAAATAAATGAGAAAAATACATATTTGAAAAACATGATGTAAGGTCTCTAAAATCTGTCAGGCAGCACTGTAAATCCATTAGCCCTCCCAAGGGGGAAACATCCACTGACAGTTTCCTCTTCCTCCTCGCACTGATAGATGCCACAATTACACATTTAGCGACAAGTCAGATCACATTTGATCAAGCTGCTCTTTGCTGTCAATTTCTTAGGCTCTATCAGTCATTTGAATAATGTTAAGGGAGTTGGGGTGATAGGATGTGCTGCTCACTTTCATTCAATTGAATCATTTCTAGGTTTAAGAATTATTACTTTTATTCCCAATGTTGTTTTATTATAATATTTCCATTTTCCTGTAATAAGACAGTTTGAAAAGGAACGTAATGTTACTTAATGTAGTTTTAATATTTTATTGTTAGCCTTTGGAGCTCAGTGGGCTTTATTTCCAATGCATAATTGATATTGCACTGTAACTTTGTTATGTTATTTTTGGCAGCTTTGATTTTTGCACCTCTTTTTGTAAATATTTTGTACATTTTGCATAGTATATAATGAGAGGGTACGATGAAACATAAACATTAGCTGTGAGCGCTAATTAGATTAATGTGAATAATTTGCCACAACATCATATTTGTTCAACATGCTGCTCCTCCCTCTCCTTTCCTGAAGACACTGAAATTAAGATCTATCCCTCATACTCACTCAAACACACACAAAACACCCCAAATGTCAGCAGTGAATGTATTAATTACATTCCCTCAATCAATAGAACACATTAAGTTGACCAAAGTCCAATAAAGTATTTTTGACCCTCACCAAGATAATTTACTCTCAGAGAACAAACATCCAAATTACTCCAACACTGCCTTCCTCTCTGTCTCTGTTTGTTTTTTCCAAAGTTCACTGCAACTCAACAGTTTGACCTGTCCAGCAGGGGTCACTGTGGTCTTTAGAGAGGTCCCAGCACTTCCTCTGCTCTCATACAACAAACACACAGTGTGCTGTTAAAATATGGCCATATATTTATACATAATCCAAAGAGCTCATCTATTTGGCATGTAACATATACCGTGACATCTAATAGTTCCATGAATCAATAAGAGGGACATTGGCAGCACCACATATTTTTCTTTACAAGGGTTAGGTGTGCTTACACACCGAATGGGGGTAACGCGTTCAATGGTGTTGGCTGGAGTAATGTTGCTGGTTGCAATGATTTGGAGCGTGTCAAATAGCATGTGTATAGAGTAGATGCTCAGCCGTGTTCTACTCTGAAAGCAGATTTTGATAATGAGTCTATGAGTTCATAATAAATAGCTGACAACACTGTCATTGCTTGTTAAAAATAGTACCACTTCACGAAGGAGAAAAAGGAATTCATTATGCATAGAATGAATGTCTTGCCAAGTAACAACATGGCTGCAACAGCACTTTTTGGTGTTTTTCAGAATATCATTTTCACTTACAAGTTTAGTGTTAACCTCCAAAGCATGTCCACTGCTCTCCTTCTATCTGGAGAAACTTTAATTCAAGGCAATTTTACTTGCAAGATGAAGAAACCATTTGCTGAAACTCAGGTTACAACAAGACACCCGAAATAAACCCCATTGTCACTGTGAGATCCAAAGAGATTGTTCTCTTAATAGTGTCAGATGAATGGCGGCATGCCACCTTTTAGTGTTACATTATTTGATGTGTATTGATTTGCAGTGCGTGTATGTGCAGGTGTGCACATGTGTGATCGGGTTTCATATTCACACCAGCCTTAATAGACCACATGTGGAAGGTACTGAATGCTATAGTTGAGCAGCAGAATATTCCAGAGCATGTGTGATAGAGTGTTTGATTTGAGAGATTGTTTTATTTTTTTTACGGCCAATCTGCTGCCATATGTGTCCTGCAGTACAAGGATTTCCACAGAGAGAAGGGAAGAGAGAGCAGGATTGTGTGTGTCCTCAGACGGCTGTATGCTCCGCTGATACAACCACACAAGGACAAAAGTCTGTTAGGGGTAGCAGCTTGTGCGTGTGCATGTAGGTGTTTTGTTGTGTCTGTTTTGCATTTATGTCTATGTGTGCTCACGCATGTATGTGTTCAGGAAGCATTTACTCATAGATGAATATGGCCATATAAGCACCCAATATAAGTAATCTGTCTCTGTACTTAAGCCACACTAATACTGGAGCATCCACTGAACAGGCAAGGTCAGCCTGCCCTGTCCCCAAATACCTCCAACAGCACTGACTTAATCTGTGCAGTTAGCACCAGTACTGGTGGGCTCTGGGTTTTGGTTTTGTTTCACTGTAGGTTTTATGTGAAGCTGTCTGTGTCTCTGTGATCTGGAAAGGTTTTACAAGATTGAGATTGAGATAACACCTTCTCACTGATGACCTACTGTACAGGAACCTTGCCTGAAAGCCCTTTACAGCCCTGTCAGCTGGTGCTATCAGTGAGGCCTGTCAATGAGAGAAAAAAGGACAGGACATCGTGATGGATTCGCCAAGAAAGTGGTGATGAGGGCGGTAGGAGGGACTGGAAAAGAAGGATGGAGGAAGAGATGGAGAACATCAAACCAAAGAAAATCAATGTGGCCTGTTCGTGTTTCTCAGGCATGGGAATGATAAGTTAATTGGCTGATGATCTTCAGAACCGAGCTTGTGTCTAATCCCCTGGTGCACTGCTGACCTCAAGTGAGTTGGGGTGTGAGACTTTCAACTTTATGGTGTGAGACTGACTATATATATTCGGTAATATTCAGTTACAAAGCATGGGTTCAAGCAATACAAGTACATAACAAGGACCAGAACAGACTTCATATCACTAATGCAGCAAAACCTTACACTGCAGTACACACAGAATGAGAAATGATTGTGGCATTGAACTGGATCATACCAGTGTGAACACAGGTTACATGATGCATTCATTATTTTATTTAATTAGTTTAACTTAATGTATCCAACATGAGACAAATGTGAATAATATTGCTGCTTGATGACAGACCTCCTGTATCAAGATCACTTAAGACCACAAGTCTACAACCAAGCATAGTCAAGTCAGAGTGAATAAATAGACCAGAGTCAGGGCTACAGAGATTGATATTGCAAAAAATGTCCTTCTATGGTCAAGGTGGGCCTTGAAATTCAACCATCATCCCTTCAACAGCTTGTTGTTCTGTTATTAAAAGCACATTTTATTATAACTTCATGTATCAGTCGGAATATCAGGAAATCACTGTTGATGTAGTCTATTCTGGAGTAAAGAACAGACTGTAAATTAAGATTTGGCAAAGCACTGTAGCGCAAACTAATTCTGGTAATCTTCCAGACCCTGGTGCAGCATACTGTAGGCCTGTTCTAAGGTGACTATCACTGGAAATTATAATATTACAATAAATGATATCCATAAATCCGTCCATTAACCTGGTCCATAGGAACCACTCCTGAAGTGTATAGATGCTGCAGGTTCTCTCCAACAGTTCTGAATTTTGTAACACATTAGCCTTGGAGGACACTTTCTCTGAGTGTAATCAAACAAATATATCAAGCTTACCTTATTACAGTATATGAAAGCTCTTCAAAAAACTCCCAAGTAAAGAAGGAATTGTGAATACGTGTAAAATATCACTAATCTTTAAATAAAATATAGTGAGCCCAAGTAGCCAGCCCTCATGGACTCAAAGCAGCAAAAATAATGCTGGACTTTTTCTTCAATCTGAGCTAAAGCTCACCTAAATTAAATACTCAAGTAACGCTCTAATACTGGAGTAATAACTATAATTTATTCACAGTTCTGCTGTACAAAATATGCCTGTGCTTTAATATTAATGCAAAAGTTGCCATCCAAACATGTAGCTGCACTGATAATATTGGTGCAAATTGCCAGCATCTTACATTTATATTAGGACTGCTAACACCGAGAGGTCTACTGGCACGTTCAATAAGCCTTGAGAACGGATCAGATTCTCTGAAGAGGTTGTATGAAGTGCAAGAGTGCAGAATAATTCTCCAGCTTACAGCCTGAGAGATACTGTTGGTTCCAAAGTCACATTTACTATGGGATTTCAACCATCATGCCATGCAATCCTAAGGAAACATACCCTTCATTCACATTTAATTTAAAAGCTGTGTAGATTTCATGGGGCTCGGTATCAGGGGAAGTGAGGAAGTGAGGGAGAGAGAGAAAAAGGAGGACTAAACAGAGCTGCTGCTTGGAGCTGGTGCTTTTATGCAAGCAAAGCTCTCCTTTCAAAGGTGGGTGAGGGGTCAGGAAATGAGGCAGAGGAGGTGGGAGAGTTCGTCGATAGATGCTTCCTCAACCTTGCATGGGTTATAAAACCAAATGCCCCACATTCCGTCACACATACATCACCCCCCAGCCCTTTGTAGACGTCCTTTTTATCTCTTACAGACAGATTCAGACTTAAATCATACAGCAATTGCAAATATTTTGTTGATTTAGTGTATTTAGTTACCAGATGGAGGGTTTTGTCACATATGGCGGTAAAAAGAGTTCCAGAAGAACAATCAAGTTTAAACTTACATGTCAGTATCTGTTTATTCACCTTGCTGAAGTGCTGCTGCGCCCTCACTTTTTTTGTAACCTTCTGTCTACACCTAAATGTGTTGCGTGTGTGGATTAACATCTGCTGCTTGTGATCACCTTGCGCCTACATTTGAGCAAACGTGTGACTAGTTTTGGAATGTAATGCAAAGCGTGACGGAACGAGAGAGCTGGAAGAAAATGAGAGACTTTTTTCTACAGTAATCTGACAATCAATCATCGAGCGCTTTTGACATAGTGGTGCTAATTAGATCGGTTCTCCTGCACTGGGATCAGCTGGTCATATTTATGTTGCAGTCATGGTGACTGATCAGAAGTCCAGTTTTTTTATGACATGCACTGTCAATATAACTCACAATACATTTGTGACAGTTTTGAGGTAAACATTGAGCTTTGAGTAAATAAACCTAAAGTAAAATATATAATATACAAATAATAAGCATAATAACACTGGGTCAAAACAACTCGTTGTCCTTGATTTAATTGGTGACCCAGTGTTTTTGTAACCACATGTACTGGGTAAAGGTAACCCAGTAATGCTATATACAGTTATTAAAAAATTTAACTGAAACTATTTAAATATTTCAGGCATTTCCAAACATATTTTATACACACACACACACACTTTACTGCTATGCAGTACATATGCACAAAGGCAGGCACATAAGCATGAACAGAAGTGATTTATTCACAGGGGTAGTAGAGAAGCGAGTGAGACAAGAGGGGATTGATAATGTGCATGAACTTAATATGGCATCTTTTTCTTTTAGTGCTTCCCATTTAAAGAGGTGAGCATGGAATGAGGAAGATTAGCTGCCAGGCTTGTTCTCCCTATCAACCATAACCAGGATCCTGTTGACGTGGAGACGCACTCCCACACGGCATTAGCCAATCACAGCACTTGCGGGCACATCTAAGCATGAATTTTTATCAGGTCTTTAACATAAGTCGTTTGAATTGAATAGCATTTGTCATATCACCTTACTTTCTTCGATTTATCCACACAGGGTCATGCAGTGTTCTTGAAATGTAGTGTAATGGAATGACAAACATACCACATTCAAAATTAAATTGACCCGCAGAGCCAATGAGCCTTCATATCTCAGCCCAATGTCCCGAACTTATGGTTCAAACTCTCTGAGCCTCTGCAACTGCTTGCTGTACAGCTCAGACTTATTTATTTGCCTTGTCTTTATTTTTAGCAGGAAATAAAGCACAGATGAGGGATGGGGCATGCAATTCTCCCCAGCACCGCTAGCAGCATAATAGCTCAACATGATGGATTTATCTGGGTTTAACTGTGTATCTAGGTACTGTATGTGCTCACTGACTACAGCAAGCGTGTGCGTTGTACAGTATGTGTGTCTGTGATTGTAAGTGAGTGTCAGTGTGTACTCCAACCTCTGCAAAAAAGAAATCGCTATCATTTTTCCTCTCCTCAGGAGGCAGGTATCACATTCCTTTTGTGCTTGCAAGCAAACGGGAGCCTAAAGACCTTACTCCCTCTCGCTTAAATAGACAAGTCTGTCATCATCAAACAAAAGAGGTAGAATCTAAATTGCAGTAACTATTGTGCTTTAAATGTACCTTCATAAAACATGTACATTTAAAGCTTTTACATGTAAAGCTACATTGCTAACACTTTACTTTATAAGCAGTATACAGACATTTGATATATGGTTTATAGCAGCTATAAGGCCTTTGTAGAGGTTTATTCATGTACAGTAATAACTTGTCCTATAAAGACATGTTTAAAATGATATAAAATCTGTATTCTACTATATTCTCATTTGATATCTGTTTACATCAGCCTCCATTTGTGGGTCCGCACAGGAGGAGTTGACAATACATTAGTAAACTTACAATTACAATATAGTGAGTTATTATTCATTTATTAAATGTTTAAATAGTGCTTATAACTGCTAAATAGGGGAACTTAAAGTTAAGTGTTAGGGCTACATGAAATAATAGCTTGAAGCAAATGACATGACAATATTATCCTGTCAACCATATGAGACTTATTGACAGGGCATCGTGCAAGTGAGAACCGATCTGTGTACTGTCGGGCATAGCTGTGTATGCATCAGATTGCAAGAATTTTTTCCTATATAAAAGAATAAATCATTTTCAATCATTTACATGATTGCACATCAAGCTTCCTTTGCTGTTGGGATTCTACAGAACACATTAAGCATATAAGCATGTCTCTCTTTAAAGTGTGCGTAAGGTCTGATGGCATGCACCTAAATGGGCGTATGTAAAGGCTGCAGTGCGTGCATTAAAGTGTGTGTTAATCATGGACTTTATCCATTATTAGTAGCGTTATGTAATTGTAGACTACCAAAGTGGCATGGAGAGGACTTATCTAA
Organism: Micropterus salmoides; assembly: GCF_014851395.1. NCBI lineage: Eukaryota > Metazoa > Chordata > Actinopteri > Centrarchiformes > Centrarchidae > Micropterus > Micropterus salmoides. Next base: position 23,449,568 of record NW_024044570.1, read on the forward strand.
TGTGAGAAAACATGTGAGAATGAAGCAGAATGAATGAAACAGAGAGAGAAGTGATGATACAATAGCCAATGCTAGTGCTTGTTAGCTGAAAGAAAGACTTAAACAAAGACTGTATTAATACTAAGTATGATGCAGTGACTAAGTTGACAGTATACATTTACCCGGAAGACCAGTCTCTCTTACTGTCTGCCATAAAAGTAAAATAAAAATCAGTCTGCCTCAGATAAAGCACTGCATTTGTGAAACAGCAGGGTTGACTACCATTACAAACGGACCGCTGCACAGTGGGCCCTATCTTATACACCTGGGTGACCAGATAAGGCTGAGAATAAGAGGGTGGAAGGTGGGGTTAACCCATCAACTGGTGGAAATAGTAGGCAGGGTTCAGTGAATCAGGTTGGTGGGAAGGGAATGATACAGAACAGAGGATAGAGCTACAGCATGGAGGGTAAATTAAGAAGAAACATAAAGCATGGATATTTTTTTTTATCTGAATATGTTCCAGATTTTTTTCTGTCTATAATTGTTCCTGGCTGTTAACTCCTATGTCTTTCAAGGGTCAATAAGCCCATGCAGGGAGCGAGGGAGAGAAAATGAGACAAAGAGATGAGAGAAAATAGGTGGAACGCACAGTAAATCCTCTACCCTCTTTATCCTCTTACAAACTCCAGGTTTGCACTTCTGCTTGAAGCTTTATTCCATAGCTCTCCTCAGTATTTGTTAAAAACAACTGTTTCAAATGAGTATTGACTGAGAAATGCAGCCAAATGCCAATGACACTTCACAATGAAAATAGTTAGGCAGTAAAAAACAACAAAAAAACAACAAAAAAAACACACAGGAGATAACAGAAAACTTATGGAATATTAAAACAATCCAGTATACCTCACATGCATGCATCTGAATTTATGTTTAAATAGGTTACTGTTTTAATTACACCTATATTGTGTTTTGAGTACAGAATATTTAGTCTTCTCAAATGTCTACCATGTTTTGTAATTGCAGTTTTTTTCCAAGCTGAATTCCTTTGTTTCTACCCGGTTCATCAGCACATTTGTCCCTCCTGTCCTGTCCCTCAAATGACATGTTCTTTTCCATCAATTACATCCTGCCTCCAGAATGTTAGCATTTTGCTTTTACAAGCTTGTTAAATGCAGAAAAAATCAAATTCTCTCCTGTTTGTTGGGTTTGGACAATATTGTACTTAGTGTCAGCTCATTATAGGTAAAATGTAGAACTGTAAACACATTGTTTGTTCATGTAATCAGAGTCAATATCAAGCATGGATAAATGAGCAGGCAGGAGAATTGGTCAGTAATGAATGCTTTTATGGTCATGCAAAAGTAGGCCCAAACAGTGAGTGAGGTGAGAAAACAAACACAACAAACAGGAGAGAATTTGATTTTCTCTGCATTTTTAAATTACTATCGAGTGTATTTACATTTTATCTGACTGAATGTGCTGAAAGCTTTTTCAATTTTATTCAGCGTCTGTACAAATTTTGTCAGTGACGATCGCAAAAATATAAACACACACACACACAAACACACGTTTAACATCCGTCACTTGCCAAATGAAGGTAAATTGTTGGCAGTGGCGGGTAAAATGGTAGGTCAATCCGCTGCTTTGGTGGACAGGGAAAACCAAAAAGGAAGACACATGTAGTAAGGTTAGTGTATTGTGCGATCAGCGCACACAACTGCATCACACACACACACACACACACAGCAACCAGTCAGCTCAGGGAATATCTGTGTAACATCAGCATTTCAAACCAAACTCACCAGTGGAAGAGGCCCAGTACGTCCTGAGTGACAGCCGGTTAGCTTGTGAGCAGCTGACATGCAAAATTAACTGTTAGGTAACTCCAGCGTTGTCAGAGAATCACTAAGCATTTCTATGAGACGCAAGAGGCATCCCTTGGTTATATTCCTGTTGGCTGGCCCAAAATTTTGCATTTTCTTTTGCTTGCTGTGATTCAAAAGGGAATGTTGTTGTGATATGGACTCCTGTGGAAATTTGAACTAAATAACTTCTTGTGTGGTTTGTCATTTCTTGTTGGTACCTTTGAAATACCTGGTTGCTAGTGATTGTTAAGTATGGTGGAGTGATTGTCATGTTCTGAAAGAAATGGGTCATTTGTGTTTTTTTGTAAATATACTGAACAATAAATGACAACAGCCGGCTACTTAAAATAGACCCGCGAGGAACGGCGACATGCATGTAGTTGTTGGCAGCACGCAAAACTCACACAAGGCCGGTGAATGACAGGCGAGGGACAGAAAAGGATCTTCAAAAAGCCTCAGTTTAGCTGGAAATTTACAGTGTAAGTTGAATGAATAGAGACTGCAGCTCTGCAGCTTCTCAAGATTAAAGCGGAGCTAACGTGTGCCACCCCCCACCCCCCACTCTCAATCGCCACGCACAAAAACACATGAATCGACTGTCAGTCGACTATAGGCAGGACTTGACGATTCTGATTCGACTATGTAAATCCTTAGTCGGGGACAGCCCTAATTTATGCCTAAATGAGCTGAATGTTTGTACCTTCATTTAAGGCATTTCTGAGTGGCGGACATTTCTGAGTCACTTCAGACCCTGCGTGTGCACGCGCACACACACACACACACACGTGTAAATGCAAATCTGCAAACATACATTCATGTAGACATGCAGAAACGGAATAAGCTTTACTGTTTTTTCTTAAACATGTATTTTATACCCAGGTTTCCTTTCAAACCTTTGCACCACACTCTTTTAGTTCTCACAGGGTCCACGCACAATTGAAAGACTGCTCGAGCTAAGATTCATCTGTAGTCCCTAGGAGGAACAACTGAAACACTTATGTAATACATAAAATACAAACACACTGTAGTAAAACAGTGAAAAAATACAAATCTATTGAGTCATACAATTGTTAGGTGAGCCAGGGCTTTAGGTTTCTTATGAAATGTGTTACAAAAAGACTTTTCATTATTAGGTGGCATAGAAGTAGATTCTCTATCTGCTTTAATAGAAAACTTGGCAGCCATCCCTCTGAACAGTTTATATATATATATATATATATATATATATTTATCAGCCATGTTAAAATAAGATTTTAGAAAAAAAAAAGTATAATGTATAACGCTCATAGACATCTGCCACGCAGTATTCTCCTGACTGCTTGACTGAATCAGTAGCTGTACCTCTATTTTAAAGGTGAGTCAGCCTTCAAATTGTGTCAGATGTCAATCAACACCAGAGACACAAGTTTCCATGGTAACAGTGGTCAGGCCAAATGATTGCTCTCAACGTCTTTTGAACACAGTGAAATATCAATGCTCATGTTCTCGGTTTGTGCCTGTTGTCCTCTCTGAAGTTTTTACCTTGTAATGTGACGGTTCTTGGTTTTAATTAAGGGAAAATAATTAAGAAATTAAGTCTGTAAACAATAAACCAGATGCTGGACGTAAAAGGGGGGAAAAAAATGTCTCCACAGTGTTTGTGGACCATCGATAATAAATTACATTAAAACATAATAATCATCAGTACCTAAAAAAAATAAAATAAAATCTCTAGCTCAGACTACAAGGATCTTTCAAGAGCAGCTGTGGACCTGCTCTGCCAAAAGGGCAGGATCATTTTGTGCAAAGCCGTTGGGAAATAAATACCTGTCAATCGGAACACATCAGCGGGACCTGTGTGCAGCTTATTACAGCTCCCCTGTCAGATTCAAATTTTGCATGCATGATTTAGGATGACCTGATTCACTTGTTCCAACCAGACACAGTGCAAAAGAGGAAGAGACAGAGAGTGTGAAAGAGTGAATTATGTTCAGTAAGTGAGCTGGAGTGAACTACTGAAGGAGATAGAGTCTGAAGTAGTGATTCAAGCGCTTCCAACTGAATACATGTTTCTTTGTAAATTAGAAAAATAATGCAGTTTTTTTTCCTTTCAAGATTCACATGCTTGCATTGGCTCTTCTTTCTTTCTCTCTCTGCCTCTCTCCCTCTTACTCTCACTGTCTCTCGCGCTATTCCTGCTGACAAAGAGAGAACTAAAAAGTGCCAACCCTGTTCTCTCTAAGCTTGAACTCTGTGTGCAGGCGGAATATAGAGTTTACCTTTTATTTTCTGTGACTTTTTGTTCAATGAGATTTGGAGAAGGTGACTTTTATCCCTTAGGGAAGAAAAAAGGAGGATGCTCTTATGCACTCACACAGAGTGCAGCAATTGGTTGACTGAGAAAAATAAAAAGGGTGGAAAATAAAACGAACAGCTATTGCATAGGGACCCATTTGCTTAGTAACTGCTATCTTTGTATTTGACTCCTGGACTGCTTACTGGGACGAAAGCAGGCACAGGATATAATGAAATACAAAGATGTATTATGGGATATAAGTAATGGAGCCGTGCACCCAGATATTTCAAGGCTTACTCACTGTGTTTAATTTCCTCTTCAGAGAATGAAATGACCCACAGTATTAACCTTTAAGGCAAGAGGGAAGATGCTTTTTCTTGAACACTACAAAGAGAGAATCATCATCACTGGATTGTCACAGAGGACAGAGCTTTGTGCTGAACTCTGGGAAACATTTCCTATAGCCTACACTATAGTGTCCGGGGACACCATTGTGAGTTTTATACATCAAGGTGCAAGCCCAGTGCTCAATTCTTTCCTTTGGCAGAGCTGATCAAAACCGTCACGTCCAACATGTCTGACAGAAACACTGCATCCATTTCTAATGAGTCCAGTGGGGACACCTTCCTGAGAGGTTGTCTCTGAATCTGCCCTCAGGGTCATGGCAAGATGAGGAACAGGGATGCTTTAAAATTGTGATTAGCCCCTGGGGTCAAAGAGTGGTTGATCTCTAGAGCACCTTGAGGTCCAGCTCAATATACTACTCCCAAGTGAGTGTCCTGTTCTCCTTCATTTCCCCTTTTTGCTGTCCTCTCGAGTACGATCACTTCAGTTTCATCCCTCTCTTGCAGCGCTGCGCTTTGAGCTTCCTGTACTTGGTGCTTGAGAAGAATTTGGCAAACAGAGCGTCAGTGATTAACTGTCATTTCTGCATCTGTGGTTGTAACAAAAATAAAAGTCATTGAAGCTAATTGTGCTAGTATTTTAACTTGAGAGAATTAATGTGTGCTTTTAACATGTCTTTATTCAGACAGGGTGCCTATGCTTATTTTCAGCACCACATCTTTAGAGTTACTCTATTCACATCTACATCTCCTGGATTCTGTCACCACTTCTTCACTACAGTTTCATACAATTCTTTTAGTCTTTAAAAATAATTGATTATCTGCTGACAAATCCATTTATCTCACCTTAATTATTCCAGAGCCACAGGGAATATGTGCCTTTGATTGGATTGTGTTGGTTGTGTCATGTAGTTTTGCATCACTTGAGCACATCAATTGTCTGGATGCAGCATACAGACAGGAGAAGTAGTCATGGTAGAGTTTCTGGGATGTGCTGGTCTGGGGAGCAAATGTAACAAAAATTGATGGACATTTGATGCCAAACACATATATAAGTCAGTGTGCGTGGTATGTTAAAGACAGTCTAATTTAGCAAAGTAGCAGAGACAGGGGTGTTTAATTAGCTAAATTAATTGGCTATCTTAAAGTTAAAGTCTCTCCAGCATGTAAAATGTGGCATCATGCTAATCGTAATTGCTGCGTTGTAATTTCACTGACAGTGCTTCCTTGCTCAGTTGCATCAGAGTGATATTGGAAAAAATGAGAATTTGTTCTAAAAAGACTAACTTTGGGTGATACCCACTTGAGACTGTCTGTTGAAGCCTCATATCAGCTTTGAACTGTGGAATGCAGTTTGCACAGAACCAGTAGTGTATTTTCCCCTGCTTCTTGCAGTATAGTCACACTAGTATTATTTTGGCATATCAGGACACCATGTCGTGCATCTAGTCTTACTGCCACCCATCGATGCCTGTCCTTCTATTTAAACCATCATATCTTTTGCTCTGAGTTACATTTCCTACAAGTCCTTCATGTTGATTCTGTTTAAGATCCTTGCTTTGCCAGTGTGCTCTAGGTGAATAATGATGCTATAACCCACCAACGCCTCAGCTGTTTCTTGACATTCAATAAATTGTGATTGAAGATATGCATTTACAGTATTTACAGAAATCTTGGTATAATACTTTGGCACATATTTTGTCAGTGTATCCAAGCGTTCCAACTGAATGGAATACAACTGGGGGAGCAAAATGGTACAGTAGATGCAACCCATTAAAAGACCAACAACTGTCCTGATGCAGAAAGTGAAACCATTTAAACTCAACTGAAGAGTGCAGGAGCTGAAGAGTACCCCACCCCCTCCTATCTGCTGTGAGGAGGCTGCTCAGCTCACTGCACTAACAACAACAGTCACATTAAATTACAAAGCAGCACACTTCATGTTAACAGATGCCTCTGATAGGTTCTTGTCAAGATTATCCATGCTGCTGTGAGGCGGGCTGTGTTTTTTGGGGGGGTGAGTAGTGAAGTTAACAAATGACAAAACAGGCAGAGCCAATCACGGTTCGGGCCCCCTGATACGGCACAGCACAGACACGTCCTCCAGCTAGAGCCCTATGATGCATCTCCCTGGCTGTTTTCTGTTAACTCGGCTCTTTCAAGGCCATCCATTCTACCGAACTGCCTGATGTCGCAGCAAAGTCTTACAAGTCAGCCCCCTTCCCCCACCTACCTTTACAATCCGTCTACTGCTGGTACACAGTTTTATTCTTTTCTTTTATGTGAAGCTAAGGGGAAAAGCTGTCTAGCAAAAACTTCTCATTTCAGTCGCCCCTGCCATTTCACTGGAGACATTGTCTAGGAAAGAGAGATGAGCAGCCTCATTGTCCTGTGTTCACAATCTTGTCTTGATTGCATGTGAGATGACTCCCTGCATATGGTTGAGTACATCTCAGATGCTGACTGTTCACTTTCTTTTCCACAGTGATTCCTTTTTTATTGCTCATTCACCAACATACTGCAATGAAGATTGCACTACGGGAAGATGGTGTGTATCCTATCCTATTCAATGGTTGTCATGCCACTTTATCATTCTGATGGTTTGGTCAAGAGTAAACTGGTGGACTCCCTTTCTGACCAGCAAGTCATATTCCGAGTTAGAGATAAAAATAAAAAAAAACACAGGTGTCATAGACATAGACACTGTATTTTGCTGAGACCAAGCCATTCAGTGAAGATAGTGTGAGGTAAGGATGTTTTACCCGCATCAACATCATCCATCATCGACTTTTTTTTTTCCCCCTGCAATGTTTAGCAGGAGTCTCAGCATTCGGAAGCTGTTCCATCCAGTGTAAGAACTTCAGTGGCCAGAACCTTTTTGTTTCCATTTAGTCATTCAGGAAAGACATACAAAGATTAAAGTTGGTCACCACAGGCCACCTGAACTCCCCCTGGACTGAAACATAGTGTTTTAACTAAGAGAAACACATAATACATCAAGAGACAATGCCCCAGCAGACCTCGGATTACTACACTGGATAGCTCATCCATAACCTTTTATTTCTTTTATGTCTCACTCAGGTCACACGGTGCCATAATCTCAGAAGCACTAAAAGGAAGTAAACAGCTCTCCTGAGATGAAGAGGAAGCACTTGAATATGGTTTAAATCCCTTTATTTCCTTCTATGTATTTTCTTTCCAATTTTCTTTTTTAACCACTGATCTGCAGAATGTTTAATGCATATTTTTTCTGAACACATTTTTTTATGTTACCAAGTAAAGTAGCTTTAAGACCATTACTGTTAAATTGGTTTATTCTATTGCTAAGTATAGCACAAACACCAAAAAAAACAACAAAAAAAACACACACAACACAGAACTGCATCACTTCACAGCAAGAGTGTACATGTGAATCTGAATCTATACATAGACAACACCAGATATTAGGTATTGATCTAACTGTGCAGACTCATCTGTAGCTATAGTTAAATTACTATAACTATCAGGTTATGACCACAAGAAGCATGACTGGTCAGTTACAATAGATCCATGCTACTATATTGCTACACAATGTCAACACATGCAGAAATATTCCATACCAACCTTCACGTCAGAAAAAGATATACTTGTCTCAATAAAATAATTGCCAGTGAAAACATTTGTATAACATTGCCAATAAAAACACACACATTACACATTCAATAATAGGTGAGAGACTGCAGGATAGCAACAAGAAACCTAAAACTAAATACACACATACTGTAAATGCAACACTTTTCTGTGAGAACAAGTTTCTTCTAGTTCCATTGTCCAAAAGTCATGTTTACAAGACTGGGATAAAACATTAGTTAGGGACAAGTAAGGAGTCACATAAATCACCATTAAAGTTTAGGTTTATTTTTATCATAGCATTAATAAACATATAGTAAATGAATCAAAACTTTTCAATTGCTTTGACATACACAAAGGAGTATTTTACTTGTGGCAGTACTGTTTTCACAGGCCTCAGGGGAAAGGTGACTGAGGCCTGGTTCCCTACCACATATTAAATGAAAATAAAGTGTCCCCCTTGGAGAAAAGTTTTACAAGTATTTTAATGGAAAAAATGCCTCTTCAATAAAGTAACAAAAAAGAATGAATGGTGAAGGGGTTTTAAATGAAAAAACAACAGAATAGGGACTCACAGGCAGGAGATATTTATTTAAAAGGTTCAGTGTGTAAGATTTAGTGGCATCTAGTGGTGAGGTTGTGAATTGCAACCAATTTTCCAGTCTACCACTACCCCCTACCCTTTCAAAGAGTATAGGACAGCAATGGTGGCTGACATAGCACAAAAGGTGTCTCTTCTGAGACAGCAGAGAGTAGCCAGCCAAGTCTTTAGGTATATTTATTAAGAAATTATATTTACTTAATTATTTAGTAAAATTATGTTATTGCGACTTGGCCCCTGAAAGATAACATGGAAAATGTAAGCCAAGAGTGTGAAACGCTGTCATTGTTTCTGCACCACAGTCCATTATAAAACCACATAACTAGTTCTTACAGACATTGACAAGGAAACGCATTCATACTCTCTCTGTAAGTAAGTAAACTTTATTTATATAGCACCCTTCACAGACAAGAGGGGTCACAAAGTGCTTTACAGTAAAAAAATAAAAAAATAAAATTGGAACAAATAACAACAACACTTAAAATACAAAACTATATGGCTAGTTAAAAGCTTGTCTAAAATGATGTGTCTTAAGGTGTTTTCTAAAAGTTTCCACAGAATCCAAGGCTCTCAAGGCTAAAGGGAGAGCATTCCAGAGCCTTGGAGCCACCACACAGAAAGCACGATCACCTCTTGTTTTATAACGTGTTCTTGGAACAGTTAAAAGGTCTGAAGACCACAGAGAGTGACCAGAAATGTGTGCATGCAACAGATCCTGGATGTAAGAGGGAGCTTGACCATGCAAGGCTCTATAAGTAATGGTTAAAATTTTAAAATGTACTCTACAACCAATCGGAAGCCAATGAAGAGCCTTAAGCACAGGAGTAATGTGCGATCTCTTGTTAGTTTTAGACAAAAGCCTTGCAGCTGCATTCTGCACAACTTGCAGTCAGTCTATGGAGGATTTGTTTAGACAAGTGTACAGTACATTGCAATAATCCAGACGAGAAGAAATAAAAGCATGAACAAGCATCTCCATCTCTTCTTTAGAAACCATAAATCTAATCTTAGCAATGTTCCTGAGATGTAAAAAACAGGAACGAACCACAGATTTGACATGACTGTTAAAACATATATTTATCAAAAATGACACCCAGATTTCACACAACATTACCGTCAGAGGATGATAGAGCCCCAAGGGCCTGCCTAATATTAGGGGTAATGTTGTCTGGGGCAAAAATCAACACCTCAGTTTTGTCTGTATTTAGTTGCAAAAAGTGGTCTGCCATCCATTTGTTAATGGAGGCTAAGCAATTGTGCAACACAGACAGTTTGTCTAGCCTATACGGGCTAAAAGATAAATATAATTGGATGTCATCAGCATAACAATGATAAATCTGTGATTATGGACCCTCGCCAAAACTGCCACCAGCAATAATATCTGGCCCACGGCCAGATTATGGTGCTTTGACAGCGGCAAAATATATAAATAAATATTTTGATAGCGGTGCTGAACTACATCTCAGTCATGGCAGCAACAGTTACTCACATAATCACTTCCTCTTTAGTGGTTTTGCCTACAAAATAAAAGCGCAAGAAGCTTGTTTACTGTAATGCTGTAGTTGGGGTTGAACTGAGCTTTTACTTTAAAAGATTCTGAACATTAAAAGACTCAGTAGCCTGCTTGACACACCTCTGAAAGAGCCGTCAGAAAACGTGATTCCCCCTGCTGAATGTTCTCTGCCTGGAGATAAAGAGAAATGATAAAGCGTCTATAGGTTGATAAATGCGGATTAAACACCGAAACACAAACACTGTAGCACATGCTGTAATGTGAGAAACAGTCGCTGCAGAATCAATCTGAAGAGAGAAAAAAAATAACACCAATAACACATCACAAGGTGAGCTTGAACTCAGAACCCCCAGTGCAGGAGACTTGCATTTTACCAACTGAGCTACTATGTTGATAGAACATAATATTATGTCTTATATTCTTACCCACCATCTAATAGTTGAAAATATTGCTCTGATGCAAGACTTATTTGCCGACCCCTGCTGTATATTATTACTTCTTCATTCAACATATATATTCAACGTAGTGATGAGTGTCTACACTGCCTGAATTCTACCAGAAGTAGAACAAGAACATAGTGACGAAACGCACTCTGTAGCACTCTGTTTGTCTGTTTTCAGCTACTGTGGAAACATAAAAGCAACGTGGCGACGTCCATGGAAGGGGGGGACCCGCTGTTATGTAGATACAAATTAATAAAAACATAACGGTTTATTATATAAGGTCTTTATTCACCACTTTATACACCACTGAAAACATAGTTATGGACTACAACGGACAGTCAAGACTGCAGAAAAAATAATCGGTGCCAACCTGCCCTCCATTCAGGACTTATACATTTTCAGAGTCAGGAAACAGGCAGGAATCATCACTGCAGATCCATCTCACCCCGGACACAACGTGTTCCAGCTCCTCCCCTCTGGCAGGCGCTACAGAGCACTGTACACCAAAACCGACACAGAAGCAGTTTCTTCCCACAAGCCATCACTCTGATGAACAGCTGATTTCTGACTCACAGTGTCAGGAACAATTCCTGTGCAATAACCCAGTAACTCTGTCTCTAATCAGTCACCTGTTTACTGGTTTCCACTTATTATTTATTTATTCACCATTCTCTATTTCAGTGCTGTTCATACTATGTCATATTGTATATACTGTATACCAATACACCTACCTCAGGTCATAAGGTCATAGATCTTATTTATTTTTGCACTATGCTCCATCACACTGTGTACATGTATGTGTACCTGTATATCATATTGTAGCAGGTCTAAAGCTAGTATGATTTTTAATAAATTTATGAGAATACCCAATTATAAATTTTAATATTCAGAAAATATTAATCCATAAATCTCTCATTTCGGGGCACCACTGGAGTTGTTATTAACCCAAAGTCTCTGGACCTCTGGGTAGCATACAATTATTCACTAGTGATCAATTAGTTAATAATCGCTCAATTATCTTAAATCAGTCAATCTCATCTGAAGGGTAAATTCTCTTGGCAGGGACTTAGAAATAGGCAACACACACACACACACACACACACACACACACAATTCCTTGATTACAGTGAATTTATTAACTAACTAAGGTGATATAAAATTGTGGTTAAATACAACAAAGAAATAAACAATGGCTAAACAATGAGAAGGGGTTCCTATTGTGGGAAGCATTTGACTCATACGGCAACTAATAAATGCAATTAGATGATAACTCAGTTAAATTTGTCTGGGAGTTTCAGCGATTACATATGCTGGACTAAAGATAAATGGATTAACAACTATTGGATGTCACTGACCACAGAATGTAGGGTTTTGGTCTTACTGCTTGTGTTTCTCCCCTCAAGGTTGCTGGTAAACGGCCTCACACTGGCAGAGTCCGTTTGTTCTTGGTTAGGACAGCTTAAAGCCGTCGGCCAGTCGCTTTCTCTGCCAGGGAATTGCTCCAGGGGTCCGTCTCTGGTAGGCTTATTGAAGAAACTTGCAGTGGGGGCCTTCCCAACCCTGTCTTGGGTCAGGTTTAAGTCGTCCTTTGTTACTGCTGGCGGGACACGTGCCAGGTTCCGACATCCGTGGGCTTTGCTCGACGTATAAAGCTTAAAAAGAACTTGGTCGTTCTTAAATTAACTAATGTAACTTAACGGACTGATAACTTCATCGAAAAATCGATGTCGCGGCACTTCGCGTGTGTAGCTTCAACCGAAACAAAGGCCTTTGTTGCGCCGGGCCGAACAAGGAGAGGGGGCACGCCAGGCGCGTTCCGAAGCGCCGTTGAAAAGCCCGGATCAAGCAGGGGAGCAGAGAGGAAGAGAGCGAACACGCGCGTGTGTCGCTGTTTTGTCAATTGGGCCGTGGTTCCCCAGAGTGCAGTCCATTTCCCGGAGGGAGGGCTTTGGTTACATGAGGACAGCTTAGATTAATCCTAAAACACTCTTTGCTTAGGAACTGGGAAATTTAGTTATTTAGCCTTAAAATCAAGCTGGCAATTAATAGAGTATAGGATGACATTTCTTTATCACCATTTCTAATGGTGTTGTCAGAAAGCATTGTGAACAAGCATTGGTTACACATAAAATGAAGGAATGATCTTAACCTTGCTGAAAATTAAAACACTGCAAAAAATAACTTACTTAGATTCTTTTCAGCAATAATATCAACAACAGATAGCAACAACATGGTAACATAACTACTCAAATAAGAGGCAGCGCCACTACTAACTCAGCAACCGTTACGCAAAAAGAGTTTATAATGAAACATTGTTTTAGCTCAAGAAGGCAGGAGTTGTGTTCCCCTTTCGCATATCCTGGCTTATCACGTTTGCACATCAATCTTTGTTTGCATAAGGGAGTTCAGGTCTGTGTCTCTGGTGTCCTGGAGTTTCTCATCTCGGCGTGAAAAAGAGTATCTCTTTGATGAGGTAATAAAACACAGAGCAAGGTATGTTGCCACGGTTACGTGTGGGGGGACAGTTTAGGGTTTCCTGCCCCCTTTTAAGGAGAGTTTTGATAGACTGTTTGTAATCTCTGGTTAGTTTACTTTGTCATTTTAACAATTCAGGCACCGAGAGGCTTATCTCGGCTGTTGCCAAAGGTGGCCAGTTTTACGATCAACTGCCCAGGAATAGCACTTAGGGAAAGCGACCTTTCAACCCCCCTTCTGTTGAGGTCTCTTCAGCCGTCTGTAGAGGGTTGATAATCAAACCCCCTCCTCCTTCTCTCTGGGAGAGAAAAGAGGAATTGATTCTCCAAATTATTTAATATAAAATGCACAAATCCACACTGTTGGTTCACTACAATATCCACCGTCAACATGTACATAATGAGAATAATAGTTTACTCTTGCATCCTTTGCACTCTGATCACTGCACTATTTGTCAATGTCTATTGTTTTGCTCAGTGTGTGCATTATTGTTGTCTATACTGTAGTTTGTGTCTGATTTATTATTATTTTATTATTGTGTTATGGTATTTTTGTATGAGTAAGCACATCATGAGCAATGTACAATCCTGAGTCAAATTCCTTGTATGTGTACACATAAGTGGCAATAAAGCTGATTCTGATTGTCCTGCATTTCTGTCAATAAATCCTCAGAACTATTACACACAGGACCTTTAAACAACACCAGGGCTGCTTTAGGCACTATGGGCACTCTGAACTACAGGCCAGAGTACTCTTATTTGTTCCCACAATAAACAAAAGAGACTGCAAAAGGGATATCAGCAGGTCCCAAAGGACAGAATTATAGGCTGCCTCTGTCTAAGGAATAAGTTCTGCACACATTGCATAGGGTTCAGAAGGCTTCAGGATAGAGCCACCGGTGTGCAGGTATGCCCTTCTTCTTACGCATTCCAGATTGGGCGTCACCACACCCTGACTGGCCAAGAGGGAATCACCCAGCTGCACTCAGTCCTTGCTGAGGAGTCAGCGCAACACTCCCTGTGCAGCAGGTGCTCTGAATGATCCCTAATCAAGAACTAGAGTAGTGGCGACTCAGCTAAACTAATGAAATAGCAGTAAATTAAAATAGCAGAAAATACATACAGACTGCTACATTAAATTATATTTGTACAAATTTGTATAAATACATTTTAGCAGTAGTAATAATGTTCCAAAAGGTGTGAACTTTGAAACTTTTTGTATGCAAAAATGATATATCTCAGCCTGCACACAACTATTATTACAGCGGTGTCTCAATAGTTTGCAAATAAGATTCTAACATTCTTGAAAATGTGAGATTTGAGTTTTATTTTCCTGACTAAATGCTTCAGTGAGAGAATGTTCTGTTACCTACAAGATCAAAGAACAGCAGGTAAAGGAGATCCTGGGGGAATCATGTGCATGGCAAGTCTTGAGGGGGACACAATGTACTTTAAATGATTTGGCAGAAAGAATGATATCTCACAAATTAAAATAAAGATCACAAATTTGAATTTTCACAAGTTAAAGGAATTTTCTAAATTGATTTGATGATCTGAATTGGGTTTTTTTCTGTGATCCTGTGCACCTACATGGCATTTTGCCTGTTTACCTACTGTACATTCAGATTCCAAAATGTTGTCCCACTGCAACATCTCATTTCATACATTTCACAGGAAATACTAAACTTAAAATTATGGAGGGAGAGTACTCTGAAAATGCTGTTTCATTGTTACTTTAAAGTGAATGTATTGAATTGTAGAATGCAGTAGATATTAGAGAATGAATTATGCCAATCATTATACATAAGCAATTTCTCTGGTCGATTCAACAAAGCTGTTCAAAGGAGGAAAAAAATCACAATGCTTAAACAAAGCAATGAAGACAATACATATAGTCCCGGTTGTAGTAAAATGCACACATTATTTTCTTCAAACAACAGCAGGTGCAGCTGTTTCCAGTTGTGTTGCTGAGTTATTGAGGCTTTCATGCAAATGAACTCAGCATTGTCTTTTCATCTAGCCCACCAGATGGGAGGATAAGGTTGAAAGGAAAATAAACTTTTGCATGTGTATCAAAACTTGGCATGCTTAATAAAATGCATAATGCCATAATAAATCAAAAGCTTCTCCCTGTACGTTCTGATGCTTTGTTTTTATTATCCAAATATAACAACAGTTTTATATTTGGTGGCTTTATGACCTTTAGTGACAATAACATGGAGCACAGTTTGTGTTCATTGGGATGCAACATCATTGAAGCTGAAGATTTTCTTGATTAATCAATTAATTACTTTATTACATTAAAATTTCAGAAAGTAGTGAAAAATACCCATTACAATTTTATTGAAATGCAGGGTAACAAATTCCAATTCCTTCTTGAAGTCTGGGTTGTTTGTATAAAACTCAAAGATAGTCAGTTTACTATTATATATGTGGCCAGGCCAGAACGGATGAGGCCAAACACACAATAAATTTTATGGGTTTTTATTCCCCGACTGGACTCCAATGAGAACAGCGTTAATAATGTAAAGTCGAGAGGTTAAGGCAGTTGGTGGTTATACAAAACACAGGAATAACTTTCTTACTCATCCTTTGCCTATTGAATCTGATCTCAACAATGTGACTTAACAGTACTCTATAGTACCCCTTAACCATACCACAATATGTAAACAGCTGCCATAAACTAGTTCACACCCACTCTGGTAGACTTCAGTCACCTCCTTCTAGACAGGAACCTAAATTCTCAACAACCAAAGCTGTAAAACAGCCAAAATCTGTACAACATCAAAATCTAGACATCTGGGTTAGATAACACCACTCTAGACTAGACAACAGTAGTGGCCTTTCTAAACAGAGAAAAATGAAAAAACAAATATAAATTAAAGCTGCAAGCAGTGTTGGGCGGGCCCTCGCACTTGTAGCGCGTCCGGATGTGAGCCGGCCAAGTTGCATATTCTGGAGCTCTGCCAGTGCGGCTGTGAATTCACTACACATTTCCGACGCCGCATGAAGGTGTTATATGTCACTTCCTGTGTCCCCTATGTGGAGCTACATAGTACTTGCCGCTATGTATATAAATCGGTATTGGTGTGTAGATGTCTGCGGGGTGGGAGAGTTATCAAGCACGTAAAGTTTGGTTCAGATGTGAGCATGTACCCTGAAGTTACAACAGCCTTTAGAAGGCACAGCAGAAATTTGAAGTCGGTCGGACTAAATCCCTAGGAGGAGTTCGTTAAAGTATGGAGTGTGTAAATCATCCAAAATTTGACGTAAAATTGTAAATGGCCGAATTCCTGTTGGTTTTAGGGCATCGCTCCAAGAGGCTTTTTGGTACGTCTGGACATGATACACGCACCACAGAAAATTCATACACGCAGGTGAAACGTGCGGCGGGGGCTGCTTCGATAAATGTCACTTCCTGTTGCCAGCAGGTGGCGCTATGACTGTGGGTGAATGTCAGCATGTACATGTGTTCAGGGCGGTACTCTCATCCTACATGTACAGTTTGATGTAGATGTGAGCATGTACACTGAAGTTACAACAACTTCCTGTTTCATGGCGAATCATCGATGCCACATACACACCCATTGACGAAAACTCGCAAATAACTTTTCATCGTCAATGCCTTTAGAAGGCACACCAGAAATTTGACGTCGATCCGACTAAATCCCTAGGAGGAGTTCGTTAAAGTACGAAGTGTGTAAATAATCCAAAAATAATATTCAAAATGGCCAACTTCCTGTTGAGTTTAGCGTATGGTTTCTTGAGGCTTTTTTGTGCGTCTTGATATGATACATGTTCCCTGAACATTTCGTGCATGTAGGTTGAACGTGGACGAGGGGCTAATTTTTTCCAATTTTCTAGGTGGCGCTAGCGAGTCATTTTGCCACGCCCATGCGCAAAACCCAGTGAGTTTTCGAGTATGTTTAGGCCCCCAAAGCTTACTTTGCAGAAAAAAAAGAAAAAAAAATCGTTACAATTTCAATAGGGACTTCGCACGGTTCGTGCTCGGGCCCTAACTAGAACTGCAAGCAGTTGTAAGCGGGGTCCAAGCCTCCTGGCGCAAGCCGCCGCCCCTGGCCCCGTGAAGGGCGCACGACTCGGCTCAGGCGACCCGCCGTCGTGCCGCATAAGGTCCCCACATTTGGTGCTGATGGGCCATTCCAAACAGAGGCAAAACGTCCTGTCTTTGAAAATGCCATAGGAATGTATGGGATTTAGTGAGAGATTTGAGCTTCGCTTTTAGTGCCACCTCTTGGCCAATCTACACCAAAATTGTCATGCGTGATCAGGGCCCCATGGGGAACAATTGCCTCAAATTTGGTATCAGTGGGAGTTGTGGTTGTGGAGATCTAAAATACATATAAGTCAATGGGATTTTTTTGTATAGCGCCATCTAGGGGCTAACTGTAGCAAATTTTGCAGAGCCCCTCAGGGGGGCATGCCACATAAGGTCCTCAAGTTTTGTGTTGATGGGCCTTTCCAAGCCTGAGATATGTTATACTTCCTGTTTTTAGTGTTTTGACAAATATTTGTTAGCTTGCAATTGGGACATGTTTTGTAAGATCAAAATTCCCTCTACAAACTTATCGACTCTGTCCAGAGATGGTCCGTGCCAAGTTTTGGGCTGATCGGACTTGCAGAGGAGTTAATTAAAATAGGTTTTCCAGTTTTCGGGATTTCGTGAAATGAAAACAATTGATTCGATCGATTATAGCGCCACATTTTGGCCAAAGTGCACCAAATTTTTCAGGCGTCATCAGGGCCCCATGGGGAACAATTGACCCAAATTTGGTGTCAATCGGACATGTGGTTATAGAGATATAAAATGCATGTAAGTCAACGGGCTTTTTTTTGAAGTCTTTAATCTGTAACAACATCACCACCTATGGGCATAATATTTGGGTGAAGTTTGGTGCCTGTAGTAAGGCGACCATGCAGAACAACTCGGCACTGGTTTGATGTCAGTGTGACTTGTGGTTATAGAGGAACAATTTTTTGAGATTCAATAGCGCCACCTAGGGGCGAGTTGCACCAAATTTTGCACAGGCCCTCAGGGGGGCGTCCCACATTAACGCTCCAAATTTGGTGTTGATCAGCCATTCCAAAGCGAAGATATGACATAATTTCCTGTTAATAGCGTTTTTCGCAAACGTTAAATAAAAATGAGAACGATTACTTGGGCTTGGACCCCTAATAAATACATTCACTTAGCCACATAATGCATTGAGTGCATAAAAAGGTGAAATATTTAAATTTACCATAAAACATAAAATACATTCATTCACAGAATACAATTTGCCCAACACGTTGTACAGAAACTCAGAATTAACATTTTATGAATGAAATCAGTAACTCACTGTTCTACTGTGCAGTGTGCATCCTCAGGACACACCCACACACACACCAAGAACTCTTTATTTACAGCTTCAGTATACACCAATATAATTTGATTTTGTTTGTTAATACACTTCATTGTCACTCACGCTGTCACCGCTGCTCAGAGTCTCGTCCCCTCGTGGCGAAGATACACAAACACTCACTCGGCTATCAATCGTCAGGAATCAGCCGGGACACCCTGGTCTTCTTGCATCTACCTTGGTCCGCGGCAGTAATCTCACCAGCAACTACATAACATCATAACCCACATAAAACTATTTAACTCTGTACCCCTGGTTCACTTGGCTACATATATGACATAAGAAAGTCAAAAAACGTAACATTAGAGCATCTGGAACCAGTAAATGTTCGGCATTATACTTGAAAAAGGACTGAAACAATTCATCGATTTTCGAAATAGGTACCCAGTTATTTTCTTCAAATATATTAATTGGATGGCATTGCCTACAATTAGTTTGTCAATCAATTTGTAATTTGAATTAATTTGCTTACCGTGAAAAACTGCAAGTCTGTGCAAGAATAGTAACAAAACCAAGGATTAGACTTGAAATATTATAATCTTAGTCTTTGCTAAGGCTTGGTCTCATCTGGTCACTAGCTGGGATCTAAGAATAACCAGCAGAACTCTATATACCCATCTAAGGGAATGCCTAGGGCGCTGCGATGGACTGGCGACCTGTCCAGGGTGTACCCCGCCTTTTGCCTGATGTCAGCTGGGATTGGCTGCAGCCCCCTGCAACCCTGTGCGCAGGATAAGCGGTTGATGATGGATGGATGGATGGATGGATGGGAATGCCTAGGCACATAGGTGACGTATAGGGAATAAATCCTTGATATAATTTGCAACATTTAATGCTTTAAAAGTGATCAGTAACATTTTAAAATCAATACAGAGCATAAGGGGCAGCCAGTGTAAGTTGGTTTGCACAAGCGTATGTGTTTATATGGTTTAGTACCGGTTCAAATTCAGGCTGCAGCCTTCTGTACCAGTTGAGTCTGAGAAGGGAGCTCTGACTGATACCAGCATCAACCGCATTACAGTAGTCCAGGCAGCAAATAAATTATGCATTATGTGTATCAGTAGGAGACAATAATGGTCTGATTTTGAAGATTTTTCAGTTGTCTGAAAAAGTGGGTGTGGAACAATTATGTTTCTTGGGTTTAGGACTAAGCCGGAGCCAAGGATCTTCCTCATGGATTGATCTGAAGATCAGCGGAACTGGCTTTGTGATTACAGAGGGACCAAGCCAAGGAAGCACTGTTTTGTTGTTGGGGATGCTGGAGGCATCTGCGACTAGTGGGTCGAGTCGATATCGATTTAGTAAAGCCAGGAGATATGACCTTCAAAATTTGGCAATTTTTTTAGTTAGCCGAAGGCATCCAGTGCCATTTGGTGGAGAGGTGAGTGGAGGCATTAATATAAAAATGTAACCGCATTGTTAGTTAGCAATGCTGTTGTCAGCAGACCAAAAAGAAAATGCGAAATGTCTGTTGTATGGGGTGCAGGATCTGCTCCCTAAGCAAGATCTGAATATGGGATAATCAAGATACAGAAATAAGTGGTAGCGATCAAGCAACAACTAAGCCACACAGCGCTGCATGGCGATGAAGTCAGTTGTCATTTCCCTGAGAGATTTAAGTAAGATGCAAGTCAGAGTGAAAGGTCGGACTTCTATCTGTAACCCCTGAACCATCACTTATGAGCAAGGAAGAACCAGAAGAGCACATACAGGAAAAAGTATGCAACTGTATGCTGCTTTCCATTTACATCAGGGGACAGTGGATTTGAGCACACAAACTGTCTTTGTGGGATAGCTTGCATCAAGCCTGTGTACTGCATCCAATCAGGGCATCTCTCTCTCTGCAAGCTCCATCTGTCACTGAGGCATGCCACTGTGTGCATGACCCAGGCCGTGTGGGTGATCTTTGGTGAGACTGTTCTCAGTCCCAAAGCCTGGGAGATATGAGGAGTTGACCTTGGCACAAGAACATTCAGAACTGAGAGGGTAGAGTAACAGATGCCTGGGAAATCTCCATGTTATCTTGATATAGTAATACAAATGAATCATGATTTCATGAATGAGACACCAGTGGAATAAAATAAAGAGAGATACGGAGAAAAGACTTACAGTAAGATATTTCTACATGCATAAGATACTGGGTTGATTGTCATACATTCTGCTCAAATGGTTATGAAACAAAGTACAAGATATGTAAGGTTTGTTAGCAATGTTAACTACAGTATATGTGTGATTTACATAGCTGGGTATAGGTTAGCTAAACCATAGTATTATGGTCAGTCAAGCACATATAGCAAGTATTGTCAGTATGGTGAACCAAATTTAGAAAGCAGAGCTTGAAGAGCCTGCCCGACTCTCAAACCAATTTTAACTAAATAAAACTGTACCGTTGAATTATCAACAATAAACCTGTAACCTGTTTGTAGCCAACATTAATAATTAATTTGATGGCAGCCAGCGGACCGTAAATGATTACGTTAATCGACCACCACAAGTTTGGCAAGCAAACAAACGCTTATTCATCTTTTCATAACGAACAACAGTTGGAATTAACCTCCTGTAGATTGTAGCTAAAGCAAAAAGTAAGCAAACGTTGATGGCCAATGCTGAGCTAAACATGCTTACTAACCTCAGGTTACTAACCTGTTTTGCATTCAGCGCTTCTTTTGTTTGGGTCTTGTTGTATAGAGTGTTAAAGCAAAAGCTTCTGATAAACAACACATCAGCTACCATTGTTTGTTGTCCTTTCTCACGTGTGGCTGTGTGCAGCAGATACGTTATGTTACGTACGCAGGTTATAGGTAACGCAGGGAGGGAAATAACAGCAAGCTCATCAGACGTTTCCTATAAATAAACATTGTTCACAAGTCCTGCACCTCGAGTCAAGTCTGGAGTCTTTTGAGGACAAGTCTCAAGACAAGTCTGAAGTCACTGTGTGTGCGACTTAAGTGCGACTCGAGTCTGAGTCTTAAACTCGAGTCCCCCATCTCTAAAAACTACTGTATGGTTCATTTTAAAGTTATGGTAAATAAGTAATGGTTGTGATATGGTTTTAGAGTTCAGCAACTAAAAAATGTAGTGGCTGCACAATAAAACAATAACAATAATTAGATATAATTGTGATAATCGCAATATTATTTTTTCAATAACAATAAAACAAATGTTCAATAAATATTCAATAAATGTTTTATTTTATTTACTTGAATCATACATGAATTAGGACTTATTTTTTTCCATTAAGATGTTGATTTTGTTGAGGAAAAAGGACTGAAAAAAGATTTTACTTAACTTTACTCATGCATATTTCTTGAGAAAGATTTTACCATAATTGTTTTGAATATTCTACATCAGATTTGTGAAGTGATCCACTGTTTGGCATTAAGTGTTCACCATAAAGAAGAGTTTAAACCACAATTAACCATCATGATTCTTCAACTCTCACTCAAAAATCAGCAAAAATCAGCCTTTAAACTAAAAAAACTCCAAAACATTTGATACTTATCGTGATAATTATAGATATCAAAAGATATGAAACTTTTTATCGTGATAACATTTTTGGTCACACCGTCCAGCCCTAGGCTAGGGACAGGTCATGATTACAGTAAATAAAAAGTGTTTATTATAGTTTTGTGATGAGATGTGAACTTGTTCTCTCTCTTAAAATTATTATGGCTTTGGATGTAATTTGTGTAAAATTTGGTCAAAATGAATCTAATTTCCAAGAACACTTGGATGGTTACTGCAACACTGTACAAAGAGTGATGGTCAAAAAATACTTTACACAGACAATGTTGAGTATGTCTATGCAAAAAACAACAAACATTGCTCAGTCACTTGCGATGGCATCATCAGAGTATGTCTATGACTAAAACAGCATTGAGCAAATCCCTCTCCCAATAGTGACTGCAGATTCAGGCCATGCCAAAGCAACAACCACAGCTATAGTGTTTAATGATGCGCAACTATATTTTGAGCGATTGGAGAATTAGAGAGAATTTAAGCATATGCACAAAGTCCCTCTTTACCTACACATTTCAATCATTGCTGTGTTTGCATGGTATATAAAATATCAAACACTTTGTTTCAATTTTAATAATAAAATGTTATCATCTGCATTTGTTTTGCTTTCCCTGATTTGTCGGAATGTGTCCCTAAAACCAAAGTATGTATCATCTGCAGTACCCTGAATTTGCGTGTCAGGTTTGGCTACCCATAGAAAGACCTTAATAAGCTGTTCTACACAGTAATGCTGAATCAACAGCAGCTAAAGTTTAACTTAAGGCATCCTGAATTGATAATCATGAAGACCTCAGTTTGATCTTTTAGCGCCTTATAAGAGAGCACACCGTCCCCTGTGTGTTCAGCTAGATTTTAGATTTGGCCTGGAGTTAACAAGAAATCACACCAGGGGTTTGGACCACCATCTATTTCTCCTGTGATCTTATTTCCTGTTTAAAGGTTTCAGCACTACACTGAGTGTAGCACCCTGCTAGTTTGGTTTATATAATGTTTATTTCAGTAACAAATGTACAGTGTAAATTGAGACATGGACTGGTTGAATTTATTATTGGTGTGTAATAGTTTTAACTGTGTGCATTAATATGGAGTAATTTCCAAGCTGGTAAGATGTTAACTGTAGTTCCTGAACCTCTCAAGTTCATATAATTGGCTCTATTGATAGTCAGGTGTCAGTCTGTTATTAGCAAATCAGTGTTTATTCAGAGACAGGGCTGGACTGGGACAAGAAATCGGCCCTGGCATTTTGGACCCAGGCAGCCCGCCAAAATCGGTCAGACATCCCTCACCAATACACCAGCCTTCCTTATAACATGTGGACCTACTGTAATATTCCCCCAAACCAGCGGAGTGGTATGTGCCGTGGATAAGTGTACCATGCAAGTGAATCAGTGTACTAATTTGTATTCATTTACTGATTCCATGGTGATCAGAGGTGGCCATGGAGCACACAACCCATACTCAAGTACAAATAGCCTACAAGTCATTTTCACAGCAGCGTGGGATTAGCCAACAAAATGCTGACAAAATAACCTCACATCAGCCATTAGGACAGTTAGCCAAAGTTAAGACTACATTAGGAGTTTATGCTAGCTAGAAAATAGCTTATGCAGTGCTGTATAACAGTGTGTGATCACCAGCAGTAGGTGACAGTCTCACTTTGTGATAGTGATATGATTGTTGATGTTATAATCATTGACCTTAATTGAAGTAATCATCATCATTGTCACTACGGCATGGCACAGAAGGTACCAAGGGCTTCACTTTGTGTTGAAAAGTGGTGGGGACATGTAAGGGCTCAGATTAGGGGTGTGACGAAACACGTAATATTGCATAACATTGGGGTCATGAGAACAAGACAAGAATATACTTTAATACTGTTCAGAAAAACACTGATGAAATATACGACTGGGGGTCTGGGGGAGAAACCCCCAGATTTTGAGCATGAAACACTTAATTTCCTGCATTCTGGAGACACTTTCTGTACCAATTTATGGTGGAAATGTCTTTATTTATATGGTGACAAATATATATAATACAGTAATCAGTATTAGTATTGTTATTTTTATTTCAGTATCACTTTTTTTGGACATCGCAGATGTTTCTTAGAACTATATTTACATACCTGCATTGCAGGTTTTCTTATTGTGCAAATAAACCTTTCTTATAGCATTTTCATTTGTTATTTAACATTTCTTGGTGCAAGTTGTTTTTTAGAACATTGTTAATAAATACTTTCAAAAAGTGATGGGGACAACATCTGCCATTTCAAACAGGTCCCTACAGGTTAAGCCACTCCATGCTTACCGCTTCACCTCCACTCTCCTCCTGCTCTCTCTCTCTCTCCCTCGGCCCTGTCACTGCTTCGCTGTGACATGCCTCCTCCTCTGTCTGGCAGTGCCCACAGCTCTCCTTTACTCCTTCAAGTGGCCTGTGCCTGCACTATGTCAGGTACTGCAGCTAATGTTGAAGCTACTGCAGTCTCGGTAGCAAACATATCGGCTATTTTCACGCATTTTGTGGCCTCTGTCTGAAGACTTTTTTTTTTGGCCCGCAACACAAGAAACAGAGGCCACAGGTGGAGTGGAGGGGCCAGTAAGAGATGTGATTGGTCCAGCCCATTGTCAGTATAAAAAATTACCCAATGGGCAGCTGTCCGTGCTCTATGGGCCCGTCATTTGCCCATTCTTTTTAAACAGTTAAATAAGTAAATAATTTACATTGCCAGATTACCAGTCGATAGGGTCCTTAGAGGGGGTTAATAGGAGTGGTGCTGGCTGACCGCCACTTTATATCAGAGGAGAAAATTCTGCATACTAAGGAGTCTATGAGGAGTTCTTCATCGCCCGCAAGCAGGAGGCCTGTGTACGGGGTAATAAATCTCAAAGTGGTAGTCCTCCCTGGAACGCTCTTGGTGCAAAGCCTAAGAGTAAATCATTTCCTTGGGAAATGGGAGGATGAGTAACAGGCAGAACCCAGCGCCCTGAGATTTGTGATGTGACTGGCTGGCCTGCATTATCATCCAGGCAGAGCGCCTCTTCAACCCCTGTTCTTAGTAGGACACAGCTGTGGACAGCGGCGAAACGGAGAGTTAGCAACAAACCTCCCCAAAAACCGAGTGTGCAACAGCAGAACAGATTTTCACCACTATTGCAGGACCCTGGATCTCCGTCTGATGACCTGGATAACATCCCATCCTCACACAGAAGGGTAAGGACTGAGAGTAAATCAGAAAGTAAAAGGCTGCAGGGAAAGCTAACAACTGGGCCTCAAACTCTGATTGTGGGTGACTGCTGCGATGTAAGAAGCATGTGCAGTAAGAACACTAAAATACTCTGCTTTCCGAAGGATACGGTGTCTGACTTGGCAGAAAGAATCCTGCATATCGTGGCTGAACATCCTACTGTGAAAAACATCATACTGCACATCGGGGCCAATGATGTTGTGAAGCAACAGTCTGAAGTGTTGAAAGAGGACTTCAATAATCTGTTGAACACAGTCAGCTCTTTGAATGCTGAGGTGTTTATCAGTGGCCCTATACCGCCAATCCGAAGAGGAGCTTAGAGATTCAGCAGATTGATGGCATTGAACACGTGGCTCTTCACGGCATGTACTGTCCATTCAGTGCATTTCATCGAAAACTTTTACTTTCTGTGGGACCGCAGACATGGAAGATGGACTTCGCCTTAACAAGTCAGGAGTAAAATTGTTCAGCTCCAACCTGTTTTACTTTCTGCATCACTCATCTGTTCTCTCTGCCAAGGACAAGAGACAAGAGGAATCTAAACAAGAAGAAGACATAACACGGCAGAAACCTTGAAGGAGAGCCACCTCAGCCCCCGCCGGAAGAGAGCTCTGATCACGGGAGACATCTGAGCCAAGAGGAAGAGCCTCCACCTCCCTCACTGAAAACCAACAGTGAGGATTCACCATTATCTACAAACACCCTTCTCCACTCTTCCCCCTGTTGGACTTCACTGATCACATGGAAGACCTGGTTAGAGCTGGGACCAAATTTACTCCCCGCACCTTCCCTCACTCCACTCCCATTTTCTCCACCCTAAACCCCCCTCACCTCATAATGTTTTTAACACACTAAAATTAGTTTTGTTAAACTTTAGGTCTTTGGCAGGAAAAACATTTTTAATCAATGATTTTATAATCACTCACAATCTTAATTTCATGTTTTTAACTGAAACTTGGTTGGACCAAGATAACAGTGCAGCTGTCTTTAGCGAGTCTACCCCTCCCAACTTCAGTTTTATGAGTGAAGCTAGAGTGCATAAGAGAGGAGGTGGAGTTGCCATTTTGTTTAATGACTCCCTCCAATGCAAAAAGATGTCTTATGGGAATTTTGCTTCTTTTGAATATGTGGCTCTTCAGCTGAATTCCTCTTCTCGAGCTATTTTTCTAAATATCTACTGGCCCTCTAAATACTGTGCAAACGTTTTTGATGACTTTGGTGAACTGCTGTCTATAATCTGTATTGACTTTGACTGTGTGGTTATTGTTGGTGATTTTAACATCCATGTTGACAACCCCCAGGACAGAGGGACTAAAGAACTGTGTTGTGTTCTTGATAATTATGTACTGACCCAACATGTGACGGAGCCCACACACAATAAGGGGCATACTTTGGACTTACTCATCTCCAAGGGTCTGGACATTTCCAAGGTTGTGGTGACGGATGTTGCTCTCTCTGATCATTCCTGTGTTTTCTTTGAGAGTGCTATCTGCGTCCACGCAAATGTACAAACAGAGGTAATCACAAAACGGCATATCACTGAAAACACTAGTGAAAAATTTATTGAGGCTTTCTCCTCGACACCCGCCCTCTCATGGGTCTCAGTCAATGAGCTTGTAGATAATTTTAGTTCTAAAATTACAAATGTTGTTGATGCCATTGCACCAGCCAAGGTGAAGGTGGTCTCTGGTAAGAGAAGATCTCCATGGAGAAATGCCACGCTGGTTAGAACTCAAAAAAAGAGAGTGTCGAAAAGCTGAACGCAGGTGGCGGAAAACAAATCTCCAGGTTCATTATGACATCTATAAAGAGAGCCTTCGCGTTTATAATTTAGAACTGAGAAATGCAAGGCGGTCCTTCTTCTCTGACATCATC
This sequence comes from Micropterus salmoides, assembly GCF_014851395.1. Lineage (NCBI taxonomy): Eukaryota > Metazoa > Chordata > Actinopteri > Centrarchiformes > Centrarchidae > Micropterus > Micropterus salmoides. Next base: position 23,476,729 of record NW_024044570.1, read on the forward strand.
ACCAAAAACACTAATAATGCACGTGCCCTGTTTGCTACTGTCGACAGGCAAACCAACCCTCCTGTTTCTATAGCCTCTGACCTTCTATCCACCAGGGCCTGCAATGAATTTGCCTCCTCCTTCACAGACAAAATTCAAACAATTAGACAAGCAATCAGCACCTCCATATCAGGATATGTCTTGACCCTGTGTCCACAATTCATATAGCATGAGAAAATTTGATTCTATTAACCATAAAAACCTGGAGGACATAATACAACATCTGAAATCCTCCTCATGCTGCCTTGATATTCTGGCAACAGGTTTTTTCAAAAATGTGTCTAAATGCATGGCCTCAGATCTACTACAAATTGTCAACATGCCTCTCCTCTCAGATTTTTCCCACAGGCCCTGAAAACTGAAGTCATTAAGCCACTGTTAAAAAAGAGCAATCTAGACAGTTCACTAATAAGCAATTAAAGGCCCATATCAAATCTCCCATTTTTAAGTAAACTCATTGAAAATGCTGTTTTTCAACAGCTTAGTGCTTTCTTGGAACTAAATAACTGTTTTGATGTCTTCCAGTCAGGTTTTCGACCATACCACAGCACTGAGACGGCTCTTGTTAAGGTCTTCAATGACATCCATTTAAACACTGACAGTGGCAGGACTTCAGTCTTACTATTATTGGATCTCAGTGCTGCATTCGACACGGTAGACCACAACATATTACTAGACAGACTTGAAAACTGGGTTGGACTTTCTGGCACAGTACTAAACTCGTTTGAATCCTACTTAAAGGACAGGGACTACTTTGTGTCTATAGGTAATCACACATCTGAGCTGACAAAAATGACATGTGGAGTTCCCCAAGGCTCCATTCTGGGGCCTCTATTGTTTAACATTTACATGCTTCCACTGGCTCAGATTATGAAAAACAACAAAATATGTTACCATAATTATGCAGATGACACACAGATTTACATAACCATTTCACCAGGGGACTATGATCCCATACAAGTGCTGAGTAACTGTATTGAGCAGGTCAACGATTGGATGTGCCAGAATTTTCTCCAATTAAACAAAGATAAAACTGAAGTTATTGTTTTTGGAGCCAGGGAGGAACGATTGCAAGTCAGTACTTCAATCTGTAATGTTAAGAACCACAAATTAAGCCAGAAATCTTGGTGTAGTCATGGACTCAGACCTGAATTTGAGGAGCCACATTAAGACAATTACAAAGTCAGCCTACTATCACCTGAAGAATATATCAAGCGTTAAAGGACTTATGTCTCAGCAAGACCTGGAAAAACCTATCCATGCATTTATCTTCAGTCGACTCGACTACTGTAACAGTGTCCTTACAGGGCTCCCTAAGAAATCCATTAGACAGCTGCAGCTGATTCAGAACGCTGCTACTCGAGTTCTCACTAAGACCAAAAAAGTGGATCACATCACTCCAGTTCTGAGGTCTTTACATTGGCTTCCTGTATGTCAAAGAATTGATTTGAAAATCCTGCTGTTAGTTTATAAAGCACTAAATGGTTTAGGGCCAAAATACATTTCTGATCTTCTGCTTCATTATGAACCATCCAGACCTCTCAGGTTGTCTGTGGTAGGTCTGCTTTCTGTCCCCAGAGTCAAAACTAAACAAGGAGAAGCAGCATTCAGTTACTATGCTCCGTATATCTGGAACAAACTCCCAGATAACTGCAGGCCTGCTGAAACTGTCAGTTCTTTTAAATTAAGACTGAAGACTTTTCTTTTTACCATAGATTTTAATTAAATATTTAAGATTTTTCTTTTTACCACTGTCTTTAACTAGTAGATTGATAACTTACACTGCACCGTAACTTTTACTGTCCTGTTTTCTTTTTCTTTGTTTTTTGCTTTTTATCAGTGCTTTTAATTAAATATTTACATGGTGAGAAATGAGTAGGTAATTGAGTGAAAAGATAATGAGAGTGAGATTGAACAGAGTGAAGGAAGTGGTCTTAAATCTCGCGCCCGAGTGATTTGCAGGAACCTCTTTCCACCTGTAAACGCTCAAGTGGGTCCAAAGTATAACTGGATCAAAGTGGCCTGCGGACGGACATGTCCTGGTTTCTCTGTAGTGTCCGAGGGTTTTTGGAGTTTCAGTGGACCCAAAGATTGCTATGGACTCGAGTACAGACTAGCTAGAGAGAGTAGATTAAGTGTACTTGTCTGTTTATTCTCTTTTCATAATAATTGTAACTCAATTATTTGCTCAACCCCTCAGCCTGTTTTTATTTTCCATTTAACTCTTTTAACCCTGATTGTGCACTGCACTGTAACTTTTATTATATTTTAATGTGTATTTTTCAATTCAAGCACTTTGAATTACCTTTTTGTTGAAATGTGCTATACAAATAAACTTGCCTTGCCTTGCCTTGAGGGTTTGAGAGACAGCAGTCCAAACTTTCCCAAGGAACCATGAGTGACATTACAGACATTGCTTGCAAAAGATTAAATGAGCTCCAACAGAGAGAGTTTTATGCTCAGAAGGGAAAAAAAACAAACAAACACAGTATAGCTATATTTAAGCTAACAGGCCTCTCTACATCCTAGGGTTGCATGCCCGAAGTTGTTGCTGTAGATAAATCTCAATTTTAAATTCTAGCAACCCCTCACCAATTCATTCCCCATGCACATGATAAATCCCGTAACAAATTGGAATTGAGTGGGAGGGTTACATGTGTGTAAAAGTGAGTTGTGTACCAAAAATCTCTGTGGGTCACAGAAATATGACACCAGTAGGCTACAGTGAGGATAGGCTAAAGAGTATTCAGATCTTCATGACTTTGATCTGCCCAGAGGGAAAAAACTTTATTTTGTGAATTCTCATTAAGTAAGACCTAACTACGAGAGACATATCTCCAGACATGATTATTATTATGGAACTATTGTTTTCTTTTTCTTTCTCTCTTTTTTTTAAACTAGAATGCATGTGCAATTAATTGAAAATCTTATTACAAATGAATTGCAGTCTCACAATCCCACAACACAAGTGCTTAGTTTTTTTGCAACCATTCACTGACCCTATCCTATCATGCATGCAGTTAGAATCATTTTTTGAAGATTTTTTGGTTACTATCTTTGAACATTTGATTGTGGCTTATATTTTATGCATATATGCCCTATATATGCACTTCTCTTTCTACAATTAAAATGTATTATAACAATTAAAATTTTACTTCACTGCCTAATTACTGAATACATTATTTGTTATTTAGACTTATGATTTATTATTTATTTAAGCATTGAACGCTCCACATGTGATATTTAGTCCACATGTCTTTTGTTCAGTTCCTTTTTTTTAGATATGAGTTATGTTGTAATGCACTAAATTGCTGTTGAAATATAGCCCATCTTGCTAGCCTTTTAACTGAGACAATTAAAGTACCACAGGCAGAAATTAGGGCCCTGAGCTTGCAATCTTATAGACTTGGCAATTAATTTAGTGGTTAGCATATTCCATACCAGATCTGACAGGTCACTGACCTCACTGTAATTTAAGCAAACTTTTTCTGTGATGTATAAGCAAAGGTCTAAACTACAAAGTGTATCTGTATGACGGGATCACTTTGCTCTTTTACATGTACAGTTGCCTACTGCTATATTGTGTCTGGGAGATTAACTTCTGGGCTTTGTCTTATGTGTGAACAATCAATGAGAACGTGACCTGTTTAAAGCAGGTTGTCGGGGTTATATTGGAGGGCTCCTGGCATTGAGTGCAATGTTTTCATTTACAAATGCAAGAGACAAATGAAAGACTATTTATAATGTAAATTACTCACATTTGACACTCCAGGTTGTGAGAGAAATAATGTATAATTCATCAATACACAGGTTAAATTAATATATAATCCAGCTATAATCCAGGGTGAGCACTAATACACCAGTCAAGTTCAGAGTTCAACCAAATGTAATCTTCTTTGTGTTTGAAATGCCACTGCTCAGGCCTCCAAATAATAAGTGTTTTCTTTTTTTCTAATTTCCCCTACTCTTAGGGCTGAAATGATGTATCGAGTTATTTGAATACTTTGATTACTAAAAAGTATTGACACATTCTTTGCATCAATGCTTCATTTTAAATCCATTTAACTATATACTATATAGGGCACACATGGACATTTATTACTGTCGCACATCGCGCTTACACTGTGATCAAGTTAAATCGATGTGATTTGATGGCGCTATTTGCAAAGTGGAGGAAGAGAGAGAAAATAGTGAAGGACAAAGAAGAGACCGGCCAGAAAAAAACACAGGAGAAGACCAAATTTTGAGATTATTTCAAGAAATCGATTGAAGGAGGTTTAAATTAAGTAGGTTAGGTATTTACGGCATCTAATATCAGTTAATATCAGTTGTTAAACTGGGCACAGGGAGGAAACAAGGCACACAAATTTGCCAATAGAGGATTCCCGTCTAGATAGGAACACAGTGTGTGTGTGTGTGTGTGTGCGCGTATGCTTTTTAACTGTGGAGCTCAAGGGCCTATCATAACAGTCTGCACTGGGGCCCATTGTTACTACCTTAGGCTACTGCTCAGCTGCAAATGTAAATGTATAAACTTACTTGATGAATTGATTAAATAATTTGTAGAATACTCGATTACTAAAATCATCATTAGCTGCAGCCCTATCTACTATATTTAAATTTTACAGTCAGTAAAATTGAACTTCTTGTTCCGAGTCTGTCTCTGTCCAGCAATTGTCTGACCAAAACCAAAATCATAATGAACCTGAAAATGTATATTGCTATAAATGAGTCAATTATGGGTGTTTCCCTAGCATGGCTAAAAATGGAAAAATCATTTCCCCTGCCATGCTGATGGTGTCTATATTTTCATAAATCAGAGAAAAGAACGTAGAAAACAGGATCCTTTCTTACACGTTGACTGAAATTTTTGGTTAAAAATTGGCTACACCACCGAGCCTTGTCTCCAGTTGATGATCCCCCTTTCTACTCCTCTTTGAGCTGCCTTCTGCTGTTTACAGGTATTTTTTTCTTTCATGAGTGATTATGATTACTTCATAAGGGTGCCCACTTCACACTGCCTGACTTGGGTTCTATTTCTGTCCTGCAAGTGGGTGCTGCACACCTGACTGCTGGATCCTTAATGTCTGTCACTTGAGTATCATCTCTAGCCTCACCTCTGAGAGGCTAAATATACATGGATAACTTTTACTATAGTACGCTATTCTATTAAAACAATATGGGGCTAAGGGCTGTACTTCCATGTATCCAATCAACATTCTGTTTGTCATTCATTCAGATTTTAATCAAATTACCTTTGTTGACATTTAATCTGATTTTATCTTTCTTTTTTACAGTAGGCTTCAGTTTTCGATTTGTTGAGACAGTTTTAGAGGGGTGTTGATTCAACTTCATGGTCAGAGGCTGCAGTATGTGGTACTTTTGAACTGTATTGCTTTTTACTGAGAGATTCTTTAAATATTTAATTTACCCTCAGAGATATTTACTAATTCAGTCAATTATTGCTGTGATTCAAGATGCATCCTGGGGGTAGTGCATAAGCTCACCCTTTACATTGAAGCCGGGGTAAGTACTTGAAATAAAAATTGGCAAAGGTGCAGGGTGTGCTGGTTTACCCGCTTCAATGTGGAATGGTGGAGGCAAAAACTGGTGTGGATGACAAAACACATAAAATACGATAACTGGTTAAGAGAAAGATTGCTCCATACAGAAAAAAAATAATTTTATTATGTCTTCCCCAGGAGCATGCATTTGTTAAGGGTTCAAAATGTCCCTGTATGTTGCTATAAATGCTTTTCTAAAGTTGTCCAAAAACATGTGCAAGCTTAACTAAGCATTCTTCATCAATATTGAACTTACGTATTACAATAATATATGATTTTTAACCTATATGAAGGGATAGAACCAGGGGGCATGAAAGGGGGCATGAAAGGGTCTGAGTGTTGGAAATAGTCTTTATCATTCAACAAACATTTTGCATGCCAACTTTACTTTAACTTGAAGGGATGAATAAATATGCTTTTTGTTTTACTCAGTGTCTGTCCAGTTTATGCTTACAGTATATCCTATTCTAATGTGTCCAGCATCCTTTATAAGAAACTGCAGCAGTTTCATTAGTCATCTCATCTTCATATGACCTCCTCACCGCTAACTACTTAGATTTGCTAATAATTACTGTCCCATAGTGAAGCTAAGTGTGAAATAGCAGCCTGCCATAATTCCTACCTCTGCTGCCAAGCGGCGGTAAACTGCGTTGTTATAAAACACATCTGAAAAGCTGAAAATGTTCTAACTGCCTTAAGTGCCACTTGAACCCTACAGGAATCAAATGCCTCAGGTAACACATTCTTCAGTGCAAAGATATATGCATTAGCAAGGTCCAAAAATATTACATGAACATCCCGCTGCTCTTGTGTAGCTGACTGAGGTGTTGATGTGAACTTGCTAGCCCTTAGATAAATGCATGCCTTTGCTTTCAACATTAAATTTCAGGCTGTAACATTTTTGTTGCCACCGGCTGCGTTATTAGCTACACTGGAGGACACAACCACCACCAACATTACAAATGCCTCCTAACACACAAACACCACCTTAACACCTTGTATCCTTCTTTGCCTGAGGTGTACGGGGCTGTTCCATTACTCCCATATGAAGTGCATCTCATACAACATTTCATGGCCCAGATGAGGCCAGAAATCGTTGCAGCGGTGAGACGAAGCTGTATTTCATGGAAAACAGCGACAATATTCTAATGTGAAAACATCATAACAAATAGTTAAGCTCCATACAGCTTGATAAATATGTTGATATGTTTTACCTCTGAGTTTCCTTCAAATGATAGATCTGCAAAAGTAAAAATGTTGTCTCACCTGATTCAGAAAAAGCACCCACTCTGGTTCATTCTGCTTGAAAAAAAAGGTAAAAGCTCTTATAGTTGAGGGAATCACACCAGCAGAGTTTAGAGTGGAGTAAAAGTGCATTATATCAACAGGAAGAAGTCCTGCTTAGACATGAAATTGACTCCTGCTGTTTGCAACTTCTTCCACTCAGCGGGAGTCCTTCAATCTAAAGAGCCTGGGGTGTCCAAAGCCCTCCTTTCCTTCTACTGTTGGAACTGCATCCTAAACAAAAATACCACTGGCCTGAGAACAGCAAAAAAATGCAACAATGCATTCAAAACAGCAGTTATTTGCACCAGCTTTTGGATGGTGTACAATATATGTTTTTATTTAATAAATTAACAAAATAGAACACAGCATTTTACGTTTGAAGGCTGAGGCTTGTAGTACTCTAGTTTAATAGCTCTAAGCACTTAGCTAGTGTTGGTTACTAAATGCCCTGCCTGCTTATGAAAACTCAAAATCAAAGCACTACATTATCACTTTGACATTATGAATGCATGTATTTCAACATGGATTTATTAATAATTCATAATGCAGCTTTGCTTTTGATTCAGTTTAGCATCAATAAACATAGCTGGCTAAAATGGACATTTTGCCAGAATCGCTTTCAGTAGCCAGTCCAATTGATTCAGCTGATTATTCTGTGAGGAAAAAGTTACAGCGTGGATGTAGATTTACACAAATAACTGCCACAATACGCATATTTATTCCATGACACATCTTGAACACATTTGTCACTGGAAATAATTAATTGCAAAACCTGTTTAGAGAGGAGGCACTTTGAAAGCTAGTACTGCTATTACATAAAATTTATGTGATGTTCACTTTAATGAGCATTTACCCTGTATTACAATGAGGTGTTGAAAGAAATCTGGGGAAAGCATTGTTATCATGCTTTCAGAACTGAACTTGATTGAATTTAACCTTTTACATTTACATTTACATTTACTCATTTGGCAGACGCTTTTATCCAAAGCAACTTACATTTGAGGAACAACATACAAGCATCAACAGAGCATCAACTACAGATACAATACAACTGACAATACATACTAGTAAGAGCAGCAATAAATACTAGTAAGAGCTCACAGTACATATCACATCAATGGGGTAAATACCAAGGGAAGGAAGTAAGAGTTAACAAAAAGTGCAATCAAAACAAAAAGTGCAGTCAATACAAGATCATTGTAGGGGATAGAAGAAGAAAAGCACAGGAAGTGCATGTTAGAGGTTAGGAGTTAGAGGTGTTATAAGAGGAAGTGTGAATTTTCAAGAGCTTCTTGAAGTTAGAGAGGGACGCCCCTGCTCTGATGCCGTGTGGTAGCTCGTTCCACCATCGTGGTGTCACAGATGAGAATAGCCGGGACTGGGATTGCTTTGTGTGAAGGGATGGCAGAGCCAGGCAGCGTTCGTTGGAGGAGCGTAGCGGCCAAGAAGGAACGTAAGTTTGTATTATGGAGTTTAGGTAGATGGGTGCAGACCCAGTAGTCACTCTGTATGCAAGCATTAGTGACTTGAATTTGATTCTGGAGGCCACGGGGAACCAGTGGAGGTCACTGAGTAATGGAGTGACATGAGTCCTTTTGGGCTGATCAAAAACCAGACGCACTGCTGCGTTCTGAACCATTTGTAAGGGTTTCACCGTACAAGCTGGAAGACCTGCTAGGAGGGCATTGCAATAGTCGATGCGAGAGATAACCATGGCCTGTAACAGAAGCTGGGTGGCGTACTGAGTGAGGTATGGCCTGATTTTCCTTATGTTGTATAGAGCAAAGCGGCATGACCGAGAGACAGTAGCAACATGGTCTGAAAAGGACAGCTGGTCATCAATCATGACACCCAAGTTTCTCACCACCTTGGTTGAAGTGATGGTTGCGGAGTCAGTTTGTAGTTTGATGTTATGGTGGATAGATTGCTTGGCTGGAATGACCAAGAGTTCAGTCTTAGAGAGGTTTAGTTGAAGGTGGCAAGCCTTCATCCATGCAGATATGTCCGATAGACAGTCCGTGATCCATGCCGAGACAGTGGGATCGCCTGGCGGGAAGGATAGGTGGAGTTGCGTGTCGTCTGCGTAGCAGTGGTAAGAGAAGCCGTGCGAGCGAATGATCGGCCCCAGTGAGGTGGTGTAAATTGAGAAGAGAAGGGCCCCAAGCACTGAGCCTTGGGGCACCCCTGTGGAGAGGCAGTGGGAGGAGGATAATTGTCCTTGCCTCAAAACATTGTAGGAACGCCCTGAGAGGTAGGATTCGAACCACAGGAGTGCTTTACTTGAGATGCCCATTGCTGAGAGAGCGGATAGCAGGATCCTGTGGTTGACTGTGTCAAAGGCAGCTGATAGGTCAAGCAGGATAAGCAGAATCTATTAACTACTGCTGCATTTCAAATATGGACAGGGCTATGTGGCTTTTTGTTTTGATCAATTCCTTCATTTTGTCCCTCTAAAACTGATAGTGAGTGAAATTATTCTTAAATTCAAGGACTTTTCATTGGAAAAGTACATTACTGGTTGTTTGCTAAGTACAGAACTAATTTCTGCTAAAGCAGCCAAAGCCTGCTGCAATACTTTAATTAGTTTATCATGTATATGTCTAACAGCTATAAATTTAAGTGCCAAGTAAGAACGTAAGTACATCAATATTCATGATTTCTTACAATGCTAAACTAAACACATTATAATAACATCATTCGTTTTATTGCCATTACTTTCATTTAACATTTCCTTGGGCATCTCTGAATCTTCCGTTATTATATTCATATGTCATTAAAATAACTCTCAAATCAATTTACCAGTTTGTTTTCACTCATAATAAAGTATGTTCAATAACCCTTAAAAGGCATCACAAAAGCTACAGTACAATACTAAGTGAAGACATTACACTTGCTGCACTTGCACTGTTGTTTTACAGCTATACCAAATTAATGAACATATTTATGCCATTTAGTTGTATCTGCCCCTGATTTTGTTTTGCTTAATTTTAAATTTAAACTTCAGCTGTGCTTTGTGTTTTTCCTTTCTTTCATTTTTGTGAGTTCTGCTGCTTTTTGCAATTAAGATGCAGCACAATCAGTCTGTCACTGTCAGCTCAGAATAGCAAAGGCAGAGTGTATGAAAGTGGGGTAGTCAGCATGAGAAAAATGGTTTTGTGATGCATCTTTTGTATCATGCAAGAAGTGTCATTTAGAGGTCAACAAGCCCACTGTTACAACATACAAAAAGGTATTGTATTTTAGTCATGTATAGAAATACATGATTATACACAGCCCACATGTGTGGCACATTATAATGTGGTATGCTCGCTAACCTCCTTTTGCCTCTAGCAGTGGTGGATGAAGTATTTAGATTCTTTACTTATGTAAAAGTTTTAATACCACAGTGTAAAAGTAATCTGTAACAAGTAGAGGTTCTGCATTTAAAAGTAAAAGTATGTAAGTATAATCAGGAAAATATACTTAAAGTATTTAAAGTAGAAGTACTTAATGCAGAAAAATGTCCTCTGCGACTGTTAGTACTAGTACATATTATATCATGAGATTATTATTTATTATTATGCATTCATACAAAAGCAGGGTTTTACTGTTGTAACTGTTGAGGTAGAGCTCACTTTGAATTATGTTGTATCGGACTGCAGTTAATGATTATTTTCAATATGAATTTATCGGCTGATTATTTTCTCCATTAATTGATTGACTGTTTGTAGAAGTGACACCTACATAATGCTTTGTACTTAAGTACAATACTTCATCCTCCACCACTTGCCTGTGGTGGAGGATGCGACCCTTCTACCAAAATGCACAAATAATAATTAAGCATGTCATAACTCACTCACCACACTAGACCACCAAAATATAAGTGCAAAACAGACGTTAAAGGGAAAAAAAAAGAGGTTTTGACTATAGCGCTCATCAGAACAGATCATTACAGGCAAGAAAGCTTGCAAAAATTGAATATTTAAGTTTACCGGACACTTCAAACGCGTTAATAAACATGTTTAAATAGACAAACATGCCCCAAGTGCAAAGACTTTGCAGTAAGAACCTCTCCAATAAATATTCTGTGTTTGTGTCTGGCCATAAGGTCCTTAAGTTAAAGGCGCAGAGAGTTTCAAAAGTGTGCGACTGAACAGATGCAGTTGCCTGGCTGCTTATTTTAGTTCCTCGCAGTGGATGTTTTTCCCATCTCTGTTCTTCCAGCGCTTTATGCCAATGATCTGAAATCCAGCATACATAAGTAAATCTAAGGCAAACTTTTATTTTTGAAGATTTGGAGATGGAAAGTCGTGAATAGGGAAAAAAATATATGGTATTTGTGTTATATTGTGAGTCTGAAATGTGAAAATCTTGAAATGGTGGTTTTTCATGACTTGCATAAATACAATCCAAAATCAGATGATTCAACATGAGTCAGTTTGCTTAAATGATCATATAACACCTGATTTTGTATTTGATGTAACTGTTTGGAAATATCGTCATCGGTGATATTTATCTTTAATCTATTATTCATTATTAAAGTACTACTTTCATGAGAAAAAAACCCTTCTGCCTCTTCCCCGGCTTTGAGTCATAAACATTTTGGTATTCTAGATGCTTAGTTAAAAATAAAGTACATTTTGCACTGAATTATAAAATACATGACGTAGAGTACTGGGGGGTAGGTCATTATCCAGAATGAACATACACTCTTGTGGGACATTTATGTCTGGTTTTTGCTTAAATCATCATACAGAAGGAATGACTTGAATTTTCATCACGTACATAACTCATCTTCTTTGCAAAAGACATTAACTGGGCTTGCTGTAAGGCAGAAGCAGCTGTGTTTTATAATGCAGTTTGCATTCTCTGTTCCCCATTAAATCCATTCCTCGGGACAGACTTCAACTTGTGACCTCTCTATTAGGCCTTGTGCACCCGGCCTGGTGATTAGAGGAACATTAGGAAATTAAAGGCAAATTGCATTACCAGAGAAACAGATGGAGGTGCTGCTGAGGCCCCAACATGCAGGACATGGAACCTGCTGATGCTCAGACTTTCCACCCTTTCATTGGCCAATCTAAGACGCTTAATGTCACCCCCAAGTAGCAATTTCTCAGGTGGCACATTGTGATAAAGGATATGGCCTATTAGTTGTGTCAGAGTGTTTTAATCTTGAAGTTTGGTTAGGTGTATGGAAAGATGTTTCCATGTTATTTCAGCCCTCAAACTGCTTGAGCATATTAATTAGATGTGAATAACTTCACAACACGCTGCATCTGTGTTTACACACACTCTGGGGTTTTGAGGAAATATATTCTATTTTAAGCCAATAAAAAATGTGATGATGCAGCTGAAGAAAATGTAGATTGACCTCCAGGAGAATGAATTTGTTCACTCGGCGTGGAAATACATGTAGTAAGCATTTCGCCGACAGGTATCATTTTACCACTTATCAAAATCCAAAATTTAGTAGGTTTTCTTCAAGTAATTGGAGTGCATGAGACAAAATATAAAGACGCAGGTTTCAGTGAGGAAAGTGCTTGACCAGTCTTTCAAATGATTAATCTCTTTCAGTCTCATATCCTCCCCACCTCGACCTTGTGTACCTCATGTAGGAGGCAAACTATAAATTGCTACATCTAATATACATAAACACGTTAAGTTGCATTTAGTGCTCTTGATTTTTTTGGAAAGGTGTCACATTTTGTCCTTAAGATAGTCCTATTGCTTCAGCAGTGGTTTTTAATTCATAAGAAAAAGAGGTGCAATTGGACAATTTAAAGGCATAATATATAGTTTCAATTCCATTTGACCTAGCTATTTGAAGAGCAGGACTAGATTTCAACCACGGTCATAAATTAGGAAATAAAAGCACCTACAAGTTTAGCCTACATAATTTATTCCCAATTTTCTCCCCTGATTGTCTAGTCTCCTTCTGGGATAGCTTGTGAGACATATTAATATTTTAAATGTTGGCCCAATAGAGATAGGGCTCGTTGCTCATCCTCAGATGACATAGGCATGGTAATGAAAGGTGACCTTTGAGCTTCGGATGTGAGAGCCTGTATCACATGCACACATACTGAAGGAGAAGGTGCTTTTTATAAATGATTTAACGTGGGCATACACATGGCAAGGTTTATTTCATTCAAACAAAATGCTCCCATCTTCCTGTTATGCAGCATGTATTTCTCTGCATGACTGTGCTCTTCAAAATGGTGTTGCTGCCTAGTTTCCTCCTTAGACTCACAAAGAACAGAATATCTCACGTCGTATAGATCTGTGCTTAGATCTCTGTTACATTTCACAGAAACTAATAAATATGTATTTTTTTGTATTCTCACTCTTGGCCCGGTGCTCAGTGCCTGGAGACATGGGAGTTGTACTGATGCTTTGACAGTGTGACAGGTTTACTGCTTTAGGATTGTCAGATGTCTATCTTGCCAAATATTGTCCTCAGTATCTACTCAGAGATTTCCCCCGAGACCACGTCTTCACAAATACCAGGCCCACGTCAGGAGCACCACCAAGTTGACATTTGTAAACAAATGCCAGGGATTAATGCAATTATGGCTTCCATTATATATATATATATTTACACCATGGTTTACACACGGTAGCTCCGCCTTAATCTTGAGAAGCTGCAGAGCTGCAGTCTCCATTCAACTTACACTGTAAATTTCCAGCTACACTGAAGCTTTTTGAAGACCCTTCTCTCTCTCTCTCTCTCTCTCTCGCGGTTCCTCGTGGGTCTATTTCAAGTAGCCTGCTATTTAAAAATGATGAAATATTCTTTGTGTGGTTCGTCAACGGTGATAAATTAGTTCCTTAATTAAATAAGTTCCTCGAGGTGCGGACAACTCGGCACAACACCAGTGAAGCCGGGTCTCAGTCTGTTTAGCAAGTGTTCCTCTTTCGCCACCACACACACGCTACGCCTACACATGCGCACTGACAACCCAGGGTTAGGGTTACAATTTTGGATTTATTTATGCACTTTTAAAACATTTATTGAATTTTTTTTTCTTTTTACATGTTCATTTACAGCATTTAACGTTGAAATGTATATTGTAATGGGCTGTATATTAACTTATTGGGAGAAAACTGGTAGTTCTATGTAAAATCAGCACCCCCATATCGCCAAATGACATGTTCCTTGTTTCACTGCGAAGCTTCTACTGTGAGATTGACTGTCGAATCAGGCTCCGCCCATCGAAGCATGGAATCTTCGACTACTGGGGGTCATCCCTAATAAATAAATAAATAAATAAATAAATAAATAAATAAATATATATATATATATATATATATATATATATATATATATAGAGAGAGAGAGAGAGAGAGAGAGAGAGAGAGAGAGAGAGACATGAGAATAGATTCACACTGTAAAGCGTGGGTTTTGAAACATGTGCATGTGACACACTGCTAAGAAAAGACTTAAGACTTAAAATCCTGTTTAGGATGATGTATGTCTAAAATGCTCTTCCACAATAAACGATACATTTTTTGGCCACTTTAAGGCAGAAGAACACCACAATAAATTGAAGGATACATAGCCTGGCATTATCACTTCAGAGAGTTGTTAGGGTTTAGTAAACATCTTAGCAAACAGTCACCTATTTACACACCCAGGAGACAAACTTTAGAATCCATTTGCAGTCCTGTTCTTTCCTTGAAAAATGTAAGCCCAAAATCGATCTACTTTTTTAGCTGCATTGCAGTCTACACTAACTGTTCTTAAGTCTGCTAGATGTTCAAATTTCTCAACTACAGTAAATTCGTCTATCTGCTGTTTGATGCTGTGCAGCTACTTCTAGTCTGTGTAGCTTATTTTCTGATGCTGGTGAGACTGGTAAATGAAACTAAAGGTGATTTTAAATAGGATTACAATATGTATGTTTATATTGCGTTTTCTGTTATTGTTATTGTGAAATTAAATATAACCAATTTCATCAGAATGTGTTACTTGCTCTAAAAAACAAATCTATACCCATGGGCTTTAAAACCAAATCTATGAACCAAAAGAAGCTAAATGTTTTGCAGAGACTTTTAATTCTACGTGGGTTTGTCATTGCAAGTAACCCCTTTCACATTGTACACACTAATGTATTTTGATTTTGTCTAGAAAATCTACCATATCAGGTATATAGGAATGCTGCAAATAATGTAAGCATAGCTTACTCTATATACAGCAGGAATAAATTGTTCAGCTAAAACACACACAACCCATCCAGCCACTAGTGCAGCATGAACAGTGTGGACAGTGAGCCTCAACACCGGTGAGCATAGAAGCTCATATTTTATAAACAAAGTGGATGTTCCTACTGTGAGAGCATAATTTAGTGATTTCAGAATATCTAGATGGATCTAGGCCTACAATTTCAACAATTATACAGTAGTGAACAGTAGGGAATATTATTCATTTATTTGAGTGTATGTTACATATTTATCTCAACACCTTATGTGACAATAGTGGGGACTTGAGACTGAAGTCCAATTTCAATCAGTCTCTGTCTGTGCACTGTATATTCAACCTTAGTTTTGCATCTCTATGAGTGCACTGAAAAATACATTATATCCACATCTGCTCCACTAATCCATATGGGAAATAATGAAAAGACTGTCAGGTTAAAGAGAGGCTGTCAGAATTGTTACTTGGCTTATTTTACACTCTGGAATATATTTCTCATGTTTGAGTGAAACAGATTGTCTCACACAGCTACAGGCAACACCCATAGCTTGTGCAGTGAAAGATGAAGTCATTCTATATCACAGCAGTTGTGGTAGTTACCTCTCCAAAATCTCCCAGCTGAGTAACATTGTCATTTTGTCACTCTGTATGTTACTAAATAATCATTCTGCTTTGATGCAACACAGGAAGAGAACTGAAGTAAGACATATTTTGAAAGCAGCAATTTATATCCGTGTTTTTGAACATTGAAATGTGCACTTAGACTTCTTCTCTTGTTTTCTTTGTTCTGTCTTATTCCATGTTCATCAACCCTTCTTTTATTTTAATTTCTGGTGAGCCCAGAAAGACAGGCTTTGATAATGATGACTGAACCAGTATGTGGGTTTCAAGCGGCCAAGTTCCCATAGACAATTCTTCCTCTCTTTCTCTGTTCATGATTAGGTAGCTGGCACGTGGCAACTCGAATAGTGCCCAGAAATTTGATTGTGTTAATGCGATTGGGGTGAGGTCAGGGACTGCAAAGACCCATGGTAATCACCACACAGGGATAAGTGACAGCTTCAAAGTAAATCAAACTGAAAAGACCTCTTCTCTTCTCAACATGTCCCTGCCTTGATTTGAAGCCATTTAATGGGGTTTTAAGACACATCACAGGACGTTGTTTACTGCTTTCTCTTTCTTCCTCTTTCTTTTTCTCTGACTCTCACACTCAGAGTGTGTGTGTGTGTTTGTGTGTGTGTGTGTGTGTGTTTGTGTGTGTGTGTGTTGTGTGTGTGTGCGCGCGTGTGTGTGTCCTCACTGTTGTTGATCTTGGTCAAGAATTTTGGTACTTTTCCAACACATATTCCAGTGCATAATGCCATTGTATTAAAGCATTAAGTCTATATCTGTCCCAGAGAACCATCTAATAGCCAATTTCATGCAAGAATGATGAAGACAAAAGTGGAGGGTTATTAGTGGAAAGGAGAATAGTTTGGTGTCACACCTCAGCGATCTTTGATAAGAAGTGAACAGGGATAACTATAGGCAGTGGTGGAGCTGTAAGACAGTGGCAGTGGCTCCTTCTGTCTTGGTGATAAAGTAAACAAACCCACAACAAGGCAAAGGCATGTCTTTCAGATTAATACACACGCACACAAAGAAAAGGGATTGACAGTCTTATTTTTGTTGGAGCTTACCGACGCTGAGCTATGGACCAGGTTGACATTTCAAATGTTTACATCAAAGCATAAACGCTGTGCCTTCCTGGATGACTGGTACACCCATTAGCCTCTTTAC
The DNA here is from genome assembly GCF_014851395.1 of Micropterus salmoides. Classification (NCBI taxonomy): domain Eukaryota; kingdom Metazoa; phylum Chordata; class Actinopteri; order Centrarchiformes; family Centrarchidae; genus Micropterus; species Micropterus salmoides. Next base: position 23,493,574 of record NW_024044570.1, read on the forward strand.
ATGTGTCAACATTTCCAGGAAGAGCACACAGAACAAAGAACCACACAGTTGAGGGTACTTAAAAAGGAGGTTCCCTTTTCAAAGACAAATTAAAGAAAAAGGAGAATAAGCATTTAACAAGTGAGAGCCACTTATTAAGAGCTTTTCAATTTTCCTCTGAGAAAAATGCTTTGCTCTTCCACCCCTATCCCAAATGGTTTGATGTCTGTCTGATATTGAATAAGCTATCTTTTTGGTCACATTATTACTTGGCACACAGTGCATCTTAGCTGATCTGATCATAAGCAAAGAGCTCTACATAAATTGAGAGCACAAAGTGAGAGAAATATAAACAGCGCAGCTGGTGTTGTTGCATTTATGTCCGATCACAAAGAATGGGCCTTGTATCAAATGAAATACAGTATTTATAGGGTAAATTTGATCAAATCACTCATGAGTCTAACTCCATGTCCAGACCACAAATGTCACGTCAGCTTTGTGTTAGTGTGACAACAGCATTCCCGTGGCACTTAATCGACTGCCTATACTGGTTCTATCTTGTCGATGCATTTCTAAGTGTCAAGAAGCAAAGGAGCAGACAAACTCTCTGCAGTTTTCCCCATACCCATAGACTATTGTTTAGAAAGGAATTTGCTGTCATAACTATAAAAACTATAATGTTACCATATCTTTGCAGTAGTCTCCATTTTTGGAATCTTTACATAATTTATTAGCTGATTTTGTGTGTCATGGACAGAGCTAGCTGTAAACAGAAGAAGAGCACTGTTGTTATTACACCTTCGAGTCCGAAGATGAAGAGCAAGGTAGTGGGTCCACCCTATCGATCAGAGGAGATGAAAGCATGGGAATTTTTACCACCTGGTGTCGGAGCTGCGTCTGGACAGTGAGCGCCACCACCAGCACTTTCGCATGAGTGGCCAGCATAATGGATAATCTATTATCTGTTATCGGCAGACAACTCCAGAGGCAAACTACAAACTAGAGGTGGCCCACTGAACCCAAGCAAAAGCTTGCTGTTGCAGTCAGGTAAGATGATGTTCTAGGCATGTATTCTGTTCATTCCCAATAACAATAAAGTATAGGAACATCAATCCAGATAATAGCTTCCTTAAGAATAGATCATTTATATAATATGGTTCTCAACCAAAAACAATGTATGTGCTGAAAGGCAGGAACTTGGGCAAGAGTGGAGGAGGATGACTGAATTTCATCCAGCAAATTTAAAATCCTGTTTTCGTCTCCTATTTACCTTTTCAAACATTGGGTAAAGAAGTGCATTTCTTCCTCATTGGTTGGCACAGGCTGTTCGGATGGTGGTTTTTTAACAATTTCAAGCAGCATTTGCTCCACTCTATCCAGTGCACTGCCTGCCGTGCAGAGGTGCAAGGAGTTCTGCTAAAAGGCCGCGATGATGTTGGCACCCTTCCACTATCTGCCTGGCTAGGTGTGCTTTGCCTGGCACCCTGGGGATTCACAATCAGGTACTGCGGTGACTTGCTTCTCTGTGTCCATCAGTGGAGCTGTGGTGGCCCACTCCAGCTCGAATGGTGTTGAAGCAGATGATCTGCTTTCCTCCAGAACTGCTGATCCAGATGATTTACTTTCTCATCCACACCCTGTTGTCCACTGGGGCCCAGAGAGTCTCTGGATGAGGTGTTTGGCTGCAGGTTGCTTTTAGAGCCAAAACAAAATGTTGATATGATTATTACCAATACATACATACATACATGCGTTGAGAAAGTGAGATACAGAGAAAGAGGTGGGTTTGTATATATTTGTTATATTTTTATATTGAACTGAATTATGATTAAAAATATTCTGGTGTCTCAACTCATAAAGAAGGCATTTACCTTAGTGACTGGAGACAGGGCAGCACATCACCTGGGTGTATTTCCACTCTTTTGTGTCTGCCCCTGACCCACTTGGCATGTTCTTTTTTGTTTCAGACAAGTCTATATGCTATTTCCATCTAATCTTGCAGTCATCCGCAAAATAAACAAAAAGGGTGAATACATGCATAATTAACCATTTTTTCTAGGGTTCATTGCTACAGACCTGTAAACAACTGTACGACTACTACATAAGCTAGCTGCTATCACATAAAAACAATGTATTTCCATCACAAGGTACTCACCTGTTGCTTGAAGCACTGCTGCAATGGCGCCTTTCTTGGTATTGTCTTTGTAGAATGCATGTTTTGGGGCATACAACACTTTGTACATCTCCACTTCTGCTATCAAGTCCACATCTTCCATGATTGATAGGCTATGGGGGGGTGAGCTTTGTTTGAGTCCGAGCAAGTCAACCTTAATTATAACCCTGTAGACACGGATAAAGTGTGAGAGAGGAGAGAAGACAAGAGACACCATAAGGAATCAAGAGGACTGACAAATAAGCTCCAGTCTATGACCAAACTTAGTCGAAATCAACTAAATCAAAGCAACTTAACCTCATCAGGCAAATTAACCATATAAGCTTATTAAAGTTATCATAACACTGCTATAAAAGAATTTTAGCATGGTGTTCGGAACAAGGCATAATTGTCCTAGTACGTTTCATCTACATCATCTACAACTTCAAATTGCACATTGACTTCATTCTAAAAAAATCTATGGCTGTTTAAGGTCTCTTTACTGATCAATACACTGTTTTACATTTCATTATCTCCCAATTAATACTGCCGATTATAGATTATGCTGATATTATGTATATGAATACCACTGACACCAATCTTAGGCCTCTTAATGCTTTTTTAATTGTCTTTGTAGATTCGTCATGAGGTGTCCATTTAACACTCATCACTGCTCTATGTATGAGTCGCTTAACTGGTTACAGCCTAAAGTAAGAGAAGAATTTCACTGGATAAAGTTTATTTTAATTTTCAAATGTGTTTACTTTAACTGTCCTCCATACTTGAAACAATTTTTTGTTCCTTGTAGAGTTTTACATCCACTCAGACAGATGCAACATCCCTTTTTTATTGTACCAAGAACTTTTACTGTAACCGGATGGAAATCATTTCAAAATAAAGCACCATGTGATTGGAATAATCTTCATCCTACCCTAAGTTCGTACCTTAGTACCCTAAGCAGTTTTCGCTCCTTCTTGTCGTCTCGGCTCTGTCTCTTAAAACAGGATGTTCATGTTATTAATGTTATCAGGTATAATTACGTTGGTTTGTAATACATTAGGCTGACACATTGATAGTAATAACTTGAATTGTTTTTGGGTGGAATGTTAGCAGATTTTTCCATTGGTATAATTTAAGTTATTGGATTGTTATTTTTCCTTGCATTAACTGAGGGTGTTGGGCGTGGGTGAGAGTGGGTGTGCGAGTTATCTGTATGTGTGTAGGTGTACTATATGTACAGTAGTTGTAGTAGTTGTATTTGTTTATTATATATTTGTGTTATAGGACCCCCTTGAAAATGAGATGCTGCAACTACAGGGGTTATCCTTAAACAAATATATTTCAATATATTTCAATTTCTTGTTGCTGTTTTAAGCAAATTTTTAACAAAAGCTTTCAAAAAGTGATGGAGACATTCAGATTCTGACATGTCCCCAGTATCCTCAGTCTGTCAGTATTTTTAAATGTCCTGCCCCATCCAGGCTGCCATTGGTTGGTTCACGACAAGTGACATTGACGAGCTACATTCAGCACAGGGCTGCTTGAAAGACACCCGAGCTTCTTTTCTCCCTCGTCTCTCCGCCGACAGAGATTAGCAGGCAGGCTAGAATGGGAGCAGGTGAGCGTCAGGTAGTGCCCAGAGAACCTGTTATGGAGAGGGCAGAGGAGAGTACCAGCAGCTTGGGAGAAGTCCCGGTACGCAAGAAAACGTCCTGGTACGCCAAAGAGTAAAATGGCAAGGTGCCGGTACTACGTACCTGGGTGTTCCGGCCCACTTCAAGCACTGCTCCAGATTAAAAACCACTATGGCTAAAGCTGTCAAATCTGAATGAGAATGTCCCAGTGAGGCTAAAGTTTCTTTAAAACATAGTTTCACATTTGTGAAACCTTTATTCTATTTGTAAAAACGATTTCACTGCATTTTTTTTTACGCATTACACACATGGCAACAGGTCCAGATCAAAAACCACTATGTATGTATATAGAGTTGTCAAATCTGGACTACATTGTCTCAGAGAAGATTTGTGAAAACATAGTTCATTGTTCAACATTCAGATTTGTGAAACCTTTATTCTATTGATGTGAAAACACTTCTAATCATGCAGATATCTCACCACAAATCCACACATGGAAACTTCAGCACATCCGTTAAAAAGCAGCACACAGTCCCAAACCAAGCAAATTTGAGCTTCAGTTTTTAGTTTACATTATTTGTTATACATTTTTTTTTTTTTACTTCATGAGAAATTTTATGTGTGGTGTGACAGCATGTAAAAAGTGTAAATTGCGTGAGTCGCCCGAGACAAGATATTCTTCTGACGAGAAATATCAGGTGAGTTTGACTTCATGTGCCGATTTGCTGGGTTCACTTAATGTAATGCATTCTGTACTTAACATAGGACACACTGGTTAGAAATGTTTTCCGACTTTCACCAGCGCTGCAAAATGTGGCCATGTCACATGATATTAAAACCTCGCGGGAGCAAGGCGGCTGCAGCTTTCTGAGTCTGGCAACCGCATTTCCTTTTCTCCAGCTACACTAAGGGGGAACCACCTTTTGCCTGAGATCAGCCATTGTTTTAAATGCACACACTCCATAGAAAGTAGAATGTGTCTGACTTGATGGCAGTTTGTTTTATACCCCATTGGATTCGCCGGCAACTCACGTTTGACTATCAAGTCAGAAAAAGTCAGGCGCGGTCATCTCAAATGCACCCAGTGTCACATCTTAATCCTGTGGCATGAGATCTCATCATAACCCTAGTGGTTTTTGATCTGGACCTGCTGTAATGTGGGTTACGTGCAAAAAAAACTGAAATTGCCCTTTTTGTTATTTCCACAAATAGAATAAAGGTTTCACAAATCTGTAACTATATTTCAAATAATCATTAGCTTCTCTGGGACTATATAGTCCAGATTTAACAGCTCTAGACAAGGTGGTCAACAAACATACATGCTTCTTTTTTTTCATTTTCACAAATAAAATAAAACAACACACCATGCATGCGTTACACAGCAACAACTCAGTCAGTCGTCAGTCAAATCAGTCGTTTGTTATTGAAACACCAAGCCTTTATTTACATAAAAATCCCTGTCATGGATAGGTGGTCTATGTCTTGCATTCTTAAGGGCAGGAGCCAATCATAACTAGCCACTGTCATTCTAGTGTAGTCTGAAGGCAGATGTGTGTCTGACCTCTTTGAAGAAAAGCACAAAAGGAACCATAAGTGGTCACTTAAGATGCATTTGATTCACACTGGTACCAGGTCTTAACGGCAATCTGCTTCAACGTAATCTGGACATGGTTTTAGTATAGCTGGTGCAGGACAGTAAGCATGAAGAAGGCCTATGTCTTAAATTTTCTAACTGATTAGAGTACATTCACATGTGGATGTAAGCGCAGCAGAAAGTCGAGGTGAGGCAGTGGATGTCTGTCTCAGCCTCTTCTCTGAAATGAAGACCAATCCTTTTCATCTTTTCAGAAGGCAGTAACCATCATGATCAATGCAACACAATGCTTTGCTTTAAAGGGCTCTTTCTCAAAGGGGATTAAAGCCATAAATGAGTACATGAGTAAATGAGAAGGGCCAAAACCTTCCTTTGATCTGTTACAATCTACGGACACAGAATAAATATCAGAGGAAGTTATGTAGGGGTTTTATGAGCATCCCAGCAATTGTATTTGTATTCACATAACGTCTTAGGTGGGCGTGGTATGGACCTTTTGTCTTTGGAATTCCTGTATTGGGACACCATTTGCCATTATCTATCACAAATAATGTAATATACCCCGATGCTCACAAGTCATGTAGGCTTGTAACTTTAAAAAACACAGAAATAGACACATACAGCTGCTAAAAGGACAAAAACACTATGCTTGATTGGACCACCTCCAACAATTACCTAAAGCTGGGAGACATCAAACTGTCTAATTCAAACAAACATCAGTTTAGAATACTGTACTAATTTGTCTTGGAAATACTGCATATACATAGAAACTAAATAAGCCCTTCTACAACATGTAGTCTTATGATACATTTTGACTACTTATTATTATAAGGTGCATAAATGTTTGTTGATCAAAACATAAATCCTTGCATTCATTATATATCTCTGAGCTGGTGTAGGTTGATTAGCAGTAGATTTTACAAGTATATGTGCACAAGTATATATTTCTAAAGGAAGAAGGCCAATTATATAGGAAGACAATCTAATATTGTTGTTAATAGTCATGCTACCTTAGATTAGTTAGAATGCTGATACTGACTGTTTCAGACATTGTAGTGATGTAGGTTTTTGACTGAAGTACATTTTCATTATATTTCAGGCATGATAATAATACAGTTACAGTTTTGGTCCTAGATAATCAATGAGGACATACAGCTTAACTTAGGAGAGGCACAGCTTAAGCTCAATATTCTTGTGACCACGGAGCAGTCATTTGCGATCAAATTATGAGTTTTTAGAGATTAGTCAGAGTGTATGGTGGATATTATTCACCCGGCAGAAGAGTGAGAATAAGAAAAAAAGTGTTAAGAGTGTTCTGGTGTGTATTGTAGCAGAAGATGAGCTATTTAATTCTTCATAAAGTCAGAAGGTCATTCCACCATCAATATGCCAGGAGGGTGAAAAGTCAAGTGAGAGTGGTACAATGACCAGGCCAGTGCAGGAAGCAAGTCAAGCTGAGGCAGTGGAATGCGGTACAATTGCTGGTGTAAGGCGTCGGAGTGCAGCGCGAAGACACGGAGATACTTTTTCGGCTGTGTACTCCAACCACTTTAAATTCCATATTAGTTCAGTCCAAAATACCAAACCCAAAATCTGCACCATGGCAGAAGTTTTTCAACAGACGGTGCCATAAAGCAATTATTGTCTAGCCTTTCATTTTGCAGAAATTTTACATCTAGAATTACAAGAATTTTACTTACAGACACTGGGAGATCTTTTAGATTTTAACCACGGTCAAATGAGAAAATATTAAACCATTGCACAGTTAACCATGGCATACAACCACCCCGTTCTGTATAAAGTGAGTGGGCAACTCTCACTTGTACAAAGAACACCGTGAAATGCAGCTGCTGTCTGTGTGAGAGAGAGTTGACAGGATTTCAGAGCGTGGAGAATGGAAATAGGAAGTGCCTTTGGAAGTGGCTGCTTCCTTCCTGGAGGAGTTATTGGTGTCTTCTGTGTGCCTCTGATTACCTTGCAAACTTAATTTCCACAATTCCATGTCTATTTACTCCCAATATTTATTTACATGGATCTTTTAGGCCACGTCTCTTAAAACAATTTCTTAAAACAATTTGGGTATAAACAAGTATACTAACTGAAAATAGCCATGCTGCTAGTCCACATATGTTTGTTTATTTAATTTGTTTCCTTGTTCTTGTTGTATATACACTATGTGTAGATTGCTGAGTAGTGCTGCATTTGTTCAATTACTATAGCCTACCTGCAGCGATTCTGTGCTATCATTATATGCTATATAATATATACTTGACTTTGTGATATACCAGGCTTTAATTCCTGAGGTTCATCTGTGATATATTTTCTCCTTCATTTCACATGTTAAGCAGGAAAAGAGCAGAGGACACGAGGACAGGACCTGCGTTGGTGGTGTATAAAGTATCTTTGCTGTTTCTCACTAACCGTTACATGAGAGAGGGCTATTACTATCAATTATTTTCAGGAGTTTTCTTTCACATAAGCAGCACACTTTAAATGAATGTGAATGTAGATCATGCAAGGAGAAGCGGACAGCAGGGTCACTTCAAGGAGAAAGGACATTATGTAGGGAGACAGATATTCTAATGCCATTCATTCCAAACCTTACTAATTATACTTCATGCAATCTTGTTAAAAAGAAATTTCCGACACTTCAAACTGCTTATGATTCGAACAAATTAGAAAAAAAAAACATGATGAAATTAGATTAGCTCTCTGGTGTGAATTGCAAATCACATGATCTAATCTTTTACTGACAGCTGCTAAATGGTCCGTTAATCATTTATGTCGTTCTTCTCTGTATTTTGTATTCCTTCTCTTGAACTGACATGCAATATCCCTTAAGCATGAAGACATCAGGGAAGCACAGTGGCTTCAGGTAACCAAACAATTTCTGTTTAATTTGCTGGAGAGGGTCAAACTAGCCTCCCAGGGATTCTTCTCATGCAGCTTTAACAGATGAAGGCAGCCATATGTTTTTCCTCACTGTCAGCACTTGACAGAACCCCTTAACATTGTTAACAACAGGTGAAGTGAGGCCCAGAGGAATAGCCTAATTGACACAGCAGAATGATCAATTTGACCGCATCATTAGTATGTGGATGTGCTTTGATGAGGAAATAGTGTTTGTAACCTTTATATTCAGAGTAACATCTGGGGGCAGCAAACATTCCTTAAAGAGACTTACCTGTCAGAAATGTAACCAAAGAACAGCAACTTGTTTATGTTTATAGAGCACCCAAAAAAAAAACATCGGCTGAGAGGATTCATCCTGTCAGGTTGTTTCAATAGACTAAACTTAAATAAATTGTCAACACTGTTGTCCAAATGACAAAACTGAACATCCTGTACAAGTAAAGAGACTTTTAACCCCGGATTCCCATCCTCTGCCCCGCGTCGACTCACACTGGAAGCGACTCAGAAGCGTTTCAGCGGCGCAGCGTTTAGCCTGCTCCACGTTGTTGACTTTTTGTTTATTTGTCCTTTATTGTGCTACTACAGGTCACAGCTCTCTGTGAACTGGTTTAGTTTTGTTCTCTGCAGGGCTTCATGTCCCACATGGAGCATTTCAGAATAAGAGCGTTCCCTGCTTGATTATGCAGACATGTTCAGATTTTGTTGATTTCGGTCAGTTGTCCTTTATTTTTGTGCTTCTACCATGGCTAAGGCTACATAGTTAGGCTACATTATTAAATTGTTTCTTTTTTGGTCTGTTTTAACTGTGTTTATTGTTGACATACAGTCAGGAGTCTGCACAGGGTGTTTCATTTAGAAAATAGACCGGATTCTCTATACTCTTTCTGTGTCTGACTTCCCGCTCTGTGCTGATTGACGCGGTTTCCGTAGAGACGCTTCTGGGACGGTTTCGGGAGCGCTTCAGGTGTGAGCACAAGCACTGACTAGAATGGCTGCGATAAGCCCCAGCAGCCACTGCGCACACGCCGCCTGTGTGAGTCTGGGACCTGCATGTCTCGATAAGAAGCACACCAGGCCAGTAAAAGGGAAAGGCGTCTAATTAGGACTAGGCTTTTAGTTTAAGTTTTACAGTACATTTTGCTTGTGCTAGTCAGTCATTGTTTGATTAATTACTTATCACTTGCTGGCTTCAATGTTATATTAACAAAACATGAATAGTATCAATCTTCTCATCTCACTCTCAGCAAGAAAATCAATTAGCAAAAAACTGAACAATTCTTTTAATGATTATAACTTGAATATGTAAATTACGCAGCAGTTGGTCTTGCCAGGCAGAAACAAACAGCAGAGTTTTTCTGAGTTTTTCTCTTTATTGTGCACCAAGATATCAAATGGTGTGTGAGAGGATGCAGTGGAGCACTTTCATGAACTATGCTGTCATTCAACGTAAACTAGCTTATTGCCTGTAAATGAATGTTTATTTTTGTGACAGGTTCCTACTCTCACCGGCTGTTGACTAAATGGACAGAGACCAGCATGTAGTTAGCTTGTTTTTGCAGCACAAAATGTTTCTGTACAGCATGGCTAATTTGTTGCTGGTCATTTGTCTTGCAAGCCAGAGGCCTGACTGAGAGATCCCCAATTAGAGCACTGCAGCTTTATGTCAATAAATGTCAACAATTGTGTTGCATTGTGTTTTTTATGTGCCATCAAGAGCATTTTTGAAAATGCACAACGTTTGTTATACTCTTGATTAACAAGTGTGCAATTTAGTAATACCAAGTACTTTGCAAAAATCAACAGTGCTTCACTTCTTTGTTATTGTTGGTACATGTTGGCCTACTGAGACCCTGCTTTGCAATTAATTTAGCTTTCACTATTAAGATAGAACAAGTACATTGGATAATTCTGAGAAGCATATATGTTCTAACCCCTTTAAGTTTAAACACTTAAATGTGGAACATTATTGTTATTAATTACAACACAGAGACAATGGCAAAGTTAATTAATTAAAATGTCTGGAGTTCACTAGTGATGCAATATGATTACGTGAATGGCTCTGTCATAGGAGAGATTTATCTAGGTACAGCAGCATCATGGTGAGTACCATCCAGATACATTTGTCTAGTCTCATTATTCTGTGTACTGCTCAAAGCAGAAACAATCTAGATGGAAAGAACTGACCAAAAGCCAATTCACAGAAAACACCTCTAAATATACACAGTGTATATTAAATTTGTGTGCCTAGGTAAATGAAATTTAACTGTTTCCATTCTATGTTTTCTGAAAGTATCTCAGCTGTGAGAGCCTCTGGGCAAAAGGCCCAGTTCATTTGCATGACTTACACAGACCCTGCAACTGTACTGTGTGTCACACACTGCTGTTAGTTTGGGCAAGGAACACAAGCATGACTAATATAGGTGAATGTATTTTTATTTGCTCCAAAGTCAGGAAATGGACCATGACGGTTTTCTGAGTTGACAGATTTTCATTAGTTAAAAACGGAACCACACTATTTTTTAAAAGTAATACTAGAACATTTGTAGATGTATTCCATGGGGTTAAAGTACTTCTTTTAAAACAAATCTGACAACACCTTGTAAAGGATATACGTAACTTAATCCCAAAGTGTCTGTATGATTGACTGATATTTCTTATAGCCAAAATACAAAATGTCTTATTGACATGCCCAAGCCCCGAGGTCAATGCTATGTTGAATTTAATATCCCTGTCAATATTAATTAATGTTGAGCGCAGCACTTTGATGCGTGATGTCAGTGACTTATGAGGGCTGTCATGTTAAAAGCACCTGCAGTCTTAAGTTGTAGTGTGTCGCAAGCTGTTGTTTTGTTTAGTCAGCGGAGACATCTGACTTAGTGTTGTAGTATGAACATGGCATACCTACAAAGCATAGTCACAGTGAACATTTCAGTTATGTATTTCATCATTATGTATTTCATCATTGTAAACATGATTATATCCAGTAAATAGCATGATTACACTATTCATACTGTATCAACAATGTGGTTACATTACAATATACGACCCACCTGGGATTAGGGGACTTTCTGTGATCAGATACTGAATGGGACCCTGGCCTCAGCTTAAATGTGTGGCTTCCTGATCAGATGTTCAGATAGGTAGGCCCTGGAAAGAGCCTGTGCTAATTGGCCTGGTGGTTAGCTCTGAGTTCAATTGTGGGCCAGGTCTCCAGGTCCTAAGGGAGCCCAGTGCTGAGTGCAAAGCAGTGGCTGTGCTCCCTGGGGGCCACTGGTTGCCATCGCAGTCTTCCAGACATCAGTCAAGTATTGATCTAATGGGAGGAATGCAGCCTTTTTGAGCACTACAGTCTAAGAGAAGACTGTCAGAAAAATATTTTTAAAAAGGTAATGTTGTTTTGTTTATTTTGGCTAAATTGCCTTTTTTTTTAATAATAAAAATATATATATCCCCGTAGTATGTATGTACCTTCTTGTAAGACCTTGATTCTATTAGGAAAAAGGGATAATGGACCCTTAGGATGTGGGATAATCCTTGTCAATTGTATCAAGTCCTCATCCGTCAGACCCTGTTATTCAATACATTATAATTAAATATGAATCAGTCAAAATAAAGCTCTCTTAATGTTCTCTTAATTTAATTTGAATGTAATGTCTAACATTTTGACAGGTGATATGTTTATAGTTTGTATATCTAGGACAAGGTAAATTGAAATGGTTCCAAACGACATTATTCTACAATCTTCTTAAGATTTTGGTTCATGCTTTAGGAGTGAATGTGATAAATAAAATACCGTCTTTGCTTACCTTTTGGGACTGTGGGAGCGATATATCCAAGCCTCTTTATATTACATCCCAAAAGCTATGGAAGGGCCCCCCGAGAGTTAAACAAATCAATGAAGGTAAATGCTGGTGAAATGGATGACCCACCCAATAAATGATAGAACAGAGAACAGTCCCCCGTCGTAAAAAAAAAAAAAAGTGTGTGCCTTTTGCCAGCACTCAGTTCTATGAAGACAAGTTGAGAGGATATTAATTAATCTGAGTTTTAAGATTTCTATTTATTAATAGTATGGGTTGTGTGATATGGAGGACTGATCCTGACAAATTCTGAAATAAATACAGAAATAAATAAATGCTCTATAAATAAATAAGTATCCAATTAAATGCACAAAAAATAATAGATAAATTTATGTAGGCAGTAATTAAATTATACAAATAGACAAATGTATATATCTCCAAATTATCTTATTTATTTATTCACCTTTGTAATAATTACCTTATTTATTGTCCGTAATAATCTTCAACTTGATTTATTAATTACTACTTTTTAAAATGTATTTATTTATGTGTGAGTTTTAATATTTTTGTCTGTTTTAATCTTCCTTTGCATTTCGATCCTATTTGTTTCCACAATATATTTCTACCTCTTTTTACACTTCTCTATGCATTTCTGCATCATTATGCAAATGAGGAGGGGCTGTGTAGTCAGACAACAGAGGTGGACTCTAAACTCACATCAACAAGTCTTGCTCCCCACACAGTCACAAGAGATGGCTTCCTTTAGTGAACTGAAGTGATAAGCAACTCTATCTGAGGACAATTCCGTCAGCCATGTCTTCCTTCCTTTTCGTGTGGACACTGACAATGTTTTCAGTTTGCTGCATGCATCGACACAGAACTGCGGTAACGGGAGAAGCACACGGTCAGCTAGCTGCAACTAAATCTGGAGTGCACTTGTATTCAACAGTGTATGGTAAATTCAGTTTTAATGTGGCAGAGCGAGCTTACAGGCAGAGTTAGACACTTTTTTCTGTCTGTTTCTCTCTACAAAAACACGTGTTGCAGTCTGAGAATCTTATCTGAAGAGAGGCAATGAAGTCTCAATAGTGTGTGATGGGAGCACCACATACAACATAATTTATCAAATTCCGTCAGACTTTGTGAAATTAGCCCCTCCGGTTTTCAAAATAAGGTGTTAACACAACAGATATACAATATGAAAATAAGATTAATTGCCAGTGTTTCCCCTATATGAATATATATAATATAGTAATGTTTTTCTGCCGTTAAGGCTTAGGGGTGATGCCCAAAACATGCTGTGCCATCAATGTAAAATCACTGTGGAGCAACAGAACCAACCAAATTACTTTCACCAGATCTAAAGGTTGTAGTTCCTCCAGTAGACTGATCTTTGGGTATTTATTGTCTGCTCTAGCTTTTCCAACTATTTGTTCAGAGATATGGTGAAAATAATGGCCCAATATGTGAAATTACATATTTTTCATTGGAAAACAAAAAATCTTGGGGGAGGACCCCCCGACCAACACCAAAACATTCATCTAAAGCTCACATTAAACTAGGAAAACACTGCAGTTTTAAGCTATTCTAAGGTGCATCGCATGTTCATGGACACAAGAGCAATGTTGCTGAGACATGTTGTATTGGGGTTTTATATTCAGACAAATATGTTGCTTTACCTCCGCTGCTACAACTCCATCCTAGGGGAAACCCTGATTGGATTATATTCACAGGAAGTATAAAACCTGTTATATGTATACATTTCTCCTTAAAATTCTGATTTGAGTTGTGGACAACTAGGACCACATGAATTAGAAATTTAAACATTTCACTGCCCAAGTCAGCTAAAAGGATTGTTCATTAGGCTATGCTGTACAGTATTTGTGAACAGATTTTGTCCCAGGATTTATTATGCATTTCTTCTACTTCATTGCATGACTTAAAATAATAATTTGAGAAATGGGTCTGTTCTTAGTTCATCCTGCACTGCAGCAGCTAATAAAGCCCATTTAATCCCCAAAATGCTTTTCATTTAGGCAGGCTGGAGCAGAAAACTACTTACCTTTCTCAAGTTGTACAGTAATGTCACATGTGTATGACGGTGGATCAAACACAGCTAATCTTAAGTAGAGAGGAGCCCAGTAGGCCTTTTTATTCTCATTAGAACATTACACAAGCTGAATAAACTATGCAGACAGTGGTAAATAATCTTGAATGTTCTCACTTGTTATCCTTGACTTTCACAGTAATATTAAGGGCTATTTCAAAAGTATCCACTGTTCTCCCATGCTCTATAATCACACAGTAACGATGAGATTTGTGCTGTTCTCCCATTCTTCCTCTGTATCTACACAAACAACAAGTCATGTAAGGGGGAATATAAGAGGAATTTATTTTATTATTTGGGGATTATGTTCTTTGTTGCTCTCCTTCTCCTCTGACGAATATGGTTATGTTCTCCGCATGACTCCTCCTCTGTCTCCTATGTGTAAACCAAACGCTACTTCATACACAAGTGTCAGAACAAACTGGACCAGAGGCTACTATATCAGTATAGGAATGTAAATTTTATTTATGTTACATCAAAACAAAAGAAAAAACACAATTCAGGACTAGACTGCATTACCAGGGAAACTGATGTAGAATTGAGCACCGACAAATTATAACCAAACTGATAGACAAATAAGGAAATAAACCATACGCTCAAACCAATTAAACCAAAATACTATGGAAAAACACTATCTATATCTGCATGCCGCACACTAATTACACAAAACACCCATGCAAAATGGTTACTCTTTCTTTCAGTTTCCCCCTTTAACACAGCCAGAAACACAAAATATGGCCCAATCAAGGATCTAATGTGAGCACAATAAAACTAACCGGTGGGGAAAAAAAAACAGTGGTTGGCTCTCCTAATAACGTCTATTTGAAACAGGACAAACAGAAACACAGTAAGAGGCTAAAGTAAGGCTAAAATCTTGTTTAAAACCATCTTACACATACCTGTGCTTTAGCTGATGTGTTTAAACAATCACTCCAAGCTTTGGACCCTCACCACCACGAAGTCTAATAAATAACCGTTTTTAACAATTATTCAACTTGTCTTTAATAAAATCAACTACAAATTATTCTAAGATCTAGTTTTGGACATGCATTATTAGCCTTAGATTTTTAAACATTATTTTTTAAAAGTCAAACCTATTTAAAAATAAAGCCTACCCAATCAAGCACCAAACAAAGACTGGCCTCAGCTGCTCTCTCAGGTGTGTGACTGCAGAAAGAAAGGACCAGGTGATCTTCCCTCCCCTATTTATAGACTCTGCCCCTTTACCTGGGTCCTAGTGCTAAACCCCTGTTGCCTTCCCTAACACATATGTAAGACATAGAAGTACAGTAACTAGCCTATATTAAATCATTTCGACTGATTAAGTGCAGTAAACTTTAAATTGAGTCCATTACCACACATAAAACACGGCTTACTAGCAATCACATTTAACAGAAGTATAAAATTCTTCGTTCACTCGTTACACAGCAGCTGCAAGGTCTCCGTCGGCACAGGAAACAGAATTGATTAGCTCTCAACTGGGTTCTCTGGGTTGGAGTCGTTCACTTGTCACGTGACAGTTGGCTACAGGGCTGTGGTTAGCAGGCAGCACAGGAAACAGAATTGATTAGTTCAGGACTCATAACTGTGGGTCTCTGGGTTTGAGTCGTTCATTTTTCACGTGACGTCTCGGCTACTGGGGAGCGGGAATGAACTAATCCTTCAGCGCTCACATGGGTCCTCCTGTCTTCACTCGGTAGGCTGACTTACTGTCAGCATCGGGGAATGAGAGGCAAGTCTGTTGTCAGGTAACAGTCACTGGATTGACATATATCTAATATCTATTTTGATAATTTTGTGACATTTAATAAAGCACAACGTTATTACAGCGCAGTTATGTTGTGCTAAGTTATAGTTTTTAACACAGCACCGTAACTTTAGTCCTGCTAGTGTAAGGATGATAAAAATGATGTAATACTGAATACATTAAGTGAGTATGTAAGGATGATCAAAAAGGTGTTATACTGAATAAATTGAATGGGAGGATATAAGTTGGGTTGATATAAGTTAAAAGATACTTAAAAATGTCCATAAAAAGGGAAAATTAGAATGCTTTGAATCATTGCACTGTTTGGGTAAAAACAAAACTGATAATTCATTCCTTTATAAAACAGGAGAAAGTTAAAATACACTGTGATCTGTAGATCAGTAATCCATTGCTTTTTGGGTAAAAGAGGCTAAAAAGGTTAATAGGATAAAAAGACGATCTGTGTTTAAAATGCTCTCTTATTTAACTTCTATATCATTTTGGGGAAATGCACCTTAAATAACAATATGCAGTGTTTGATTGTTTACATAAGTTTCACTTTCTTTTTGAGGTATAGTTTTAAGTACCAGTTTGTGATTGGAAGATCTGTTCACGATTTCTCATGCCTCATTCAGCCTGTGTACGGAACGTGTGGCTTACGTTCGTCCATTACAACATTGGACTTGACTGAGGCTACATCGTGTCCGTGTCGTACTTTCTATTTCCCCTTTTACAGGTAAGAACGAGGGTTTTAGTTTGTTCGAATGATTTATTTATGTGTTTAATGCTGTAAGGAACATGCAGGGAGTAAATATTAATGACTGTAGCGATTTATGTATGCACAATTAGCAGGCTGAAGGTGAAGTGTTGCTCCAGTGTAGCCTGTATGCTAGCTGTGTCATGTGGACCGAGGTTAAAGCAGGGCTGTAATGGAAGCCGCCACAGCCGTTGTCTGTGTATTTGTTTTACATTGTAGAATCCCTACAATGTAAAACAAATAAACAAAGTTGCACTTTAAGAAAAATGAGTGTAATGTGAAGAGGCAGGATACTTTATATGTAAGTGCAACACCGCTGAGGGTTAAGTGTTAAGAGTATTCTGAATTAATAACTCTAAGGTAGCAGTATTTAGCATTAAAAAATATTTCCAATTGTGCTGTTAATTTTTCTCAACACTTTACAGAGTGGAGCTAAATCTAATTTACTGTTATTTGCCAATACTGTTAAGATGCTGTGAACGTATTTTGGTATGTTTTTGGTAAATACATTACAACATTGGACTGAGGCTACATCGTGTCTGTGTCGTACTTTCTATTTCCCCTTTTACAGGGGCGTAACACTAGTGTTTACAGCCAACAGCTGATGAGAGTTGCTCTGGGTCTGCTCCACTTCAGAGCCCTGACAGGGTTCTACCGGGAGCTGAATTACCACAGAGGTCGTCTCCTCTCCAAAACAAACGGACCCGGACATTAAACCATTAAAACACAGCCACATAGCAGCGTTAGCGTTAGCCCTGTGGTTTGTTTACAGCTAACAGCTGATCTGGTCCGCCAGAGAAGGCAACTTAACTTTAACTTTTTATTTATCAACAGAGCCATGCTGTTGTTTCACTGCTCCTCACTGGTGAACAACCTGCAGTGTTTGAGATTATTATTAAATTTGTAAAATTTTAATAAGAGTGTGTTTTATTCATCTAGTGTGTTATTACTTCAATATATTCCCTGTAAATCTGATGTTAATATATAGATTTTACTCATGGATAGGCTGCTGTATGAATGAGCACTTTAGAGATATAGTGATAGTAATTATATATATATGGCTGGTCTGGTTGTATACTCAGGAAAGTTTGTGAAAATGGACGGATTTAGCCTGAGTAGTGGCTTAATTGAATGTTGACAATATATTTCTGTGGTTTTACATGGTTTGAATTTGGTTGTGGCTCCATGGGGCTTTATAGAACTATGATAGAGAAAGATCAAGAGGTGAATTTGTGCATTATACTTTGTCAATTAGAGCAAGCCAGGCAGCCTTCTGTGTTTGAGAACTGTGCTGATTTTTTTTAAAAACGCCCACTAGAGGGCTGAAGCGCCGCAATAACCAGCCTAGTTAAACTGAAAGAAATGACACAAAAAAAGATTGAAAAAGACAAGCTTGTTGATGTGTGGAGGTAGAGTAGGCCTAGAGCTCTCCCGTCGGACTGGTCCACCAATAGGGGAGAAGTTCACCTCTGGAGACACAGCCCCTCCTCATTTGCATAATGAGGCAGAAATGCATACAGAAATGTAAAAAGGACAGGCAGACATAAATACCATATGGGAAATAAATAGGGTAGAATAGAACAGACAAAAATATTAAAACACACACATAAACACACAAATAAATACATTTAAACAAGAAGTAATTAATAAATAAAGTTTATAAATAAAGGACAATAAATAAATAAGGTAATTATTACAAAGGTGAATAAGTAAAGAAGTTAATTAAAAGAGATATATATTTATGTACAATTTAATTACTGCCTGCATTTATTTATCTACTTTATTTTTTGTGCATTTAATCGGAAACTTATTTATTTATTGAGCATTTATTATTTCTGTATTTATTTCTGAGTTTGTCAGGATCAGTCCTCCATAGTGTGATGCATACTGTATATTCAGTGCAGTTTTAACAGTTTAATTATAAGATCAGATATCTATAATTCAATTAAACTGTAACTGGAATTGATGAAAAATCTGTGCCAAACGTCCATACACATTGTACTATAAATATTCAATTAAATTACAAGCTCAATACTGAAGCATAGTAGCATAATAATGACATTCAATTTCCATGTTGTTTATTTCATGTTTCATTCTGATATTGTGTTACAAGCTCAATACTGAAGCATAGTAGCATAATAATGACATTCAATTTCCATGTTGTTTATTTCATGTTTCATTCTGATATTGTGTTCATGCCATTTTATTGGTGGTTTGGGGTTGCGGTTGGCTAAAGCATCCTTCCAGCCAGGGTCATTTTCAGTTGACATGGAGCCTGTAGTAGAGTTTGCTAGAGGCATTTAACTTAATGCTTTTCATAACAATAGAATAAATCTGATGAATAAAGAGTTGTTATTTCTGTAAGTCAGGTTAGAACAACCAGGGCCCTGTTTCATAAAACTGATTTGCAAGAATTGCTTACACGCATATCGCAAAGGGTGGCAGAACCACGTTTGGTTAAGTTAGGATTGCAAATTTCAGGTACCTCTGGGTGGTCTGCAGTACAGGGCTATCACTTGCTTGGGTCACAAGTATGGTGTTTGTTTTGATTTGTGAAATCTGCCTAAATAACACAAGAAGAAATGGATTCATGTAGCAAAGTGCAGCTTGCATTTTGAAAGGCCCTGTGTGTCACGACCTTGGATTTGAGTGTGGTGTTTTTGTTATTTTGTTAAATGCCATTAATTAATGCCAATTAATCATTGCTTCCTTGTTTTCTCTTGTATTTAGTTACATATATCACATGTATTTTCTGTAGCTTTTCTTTGTGTTTTATTTTGTAATTTTGGTGATTGGTGTTTTTCTCTAGCTTTGTGTCTGCCTTGATTCATAATGTGTCTCACCTGTGTTTAGTTGCCCTGCCTGTTTGTGTGTGTGCGGTGTGCCCCTGTATATATTAGCCTCAGCTGTGTTCAGTCCTTGTGGTGTCGTCATTGTATGTTGAGTGTTCTGCTTTGTGCTCTGTCTCTCTGTATTATTCCCTTGTGTTTTGATTACCTTGCCTTTTGTTGGATTTAACCCGTGTTTGGAGTCTTTACTCTGCCTTTGTTGGAATTCGCTCCCGTGCCTTTTGTTTGATCATCTCTGTAAGTGACTGTTGACATTCAAATAAATCTGCAAACTGATTCAACCTTGTTTAATGTCTGCATTTTGGGTCCGCACCTCTGTTTCCCTGCTGTTGCGCTCAGCCTTTCTGATACTGTGTAGCTATGTCATTCTAATCCATGCTTGGCGTCCTTTTTTGTGGCAATCTTTCCATTTTTTTCTGGTGCTTGCGCTGCAAGATGATGTTTCTATTCTTAATTCCGCTTTAGCTCTGAGTGGCTGGGTTATTTTTCAATCCACCAAAGCAACAGTGAATGAACACAACATCTCCCTTGGGACACCTGAAAAAATTGGGACATTTGGGGTTCACAGGTTTGGGACTGGCTTAGTATCTTAGTATTAGTGGCTAGTTTCTTTAGCCATTGGGTTAACATTAATGATCCAAACTGTCCTTTAAAATTCAAACACTAGGCTGAATCAATGTTCATAATATTAGAGTGCCATAAGCTGCCTTGACTATGTCCCGTTTTCTGTCAAAAACGTTATGCTGTACGTTGTCTTGTATGTCGGTGTACAAATGTGATAAACGACAGTTTCATTTGCCACACAACATGACAAATCCAGGCAACATTGACCAGTGTTGTTGTAGCAACAGCGACCATAGTTGTTGTTAACAACATCAACCTAGCTAGTTTTAGCAGCGCCCGTTGATAAATAACACATTACGCAGTATTTCACGCATAACAGAATTGTAGCAACATGCCTATAGGCAAGGGTAAGACAGTACTGTGTATATTACTTACTAAATTGAAGTGCAAAAGAAACAGTGTAACACCATAGCTTTTACTGCAGTGGATGATTCACACAATAAGGCTGCATAGGAGTGAGCAGGTCAAATAATGAATAAATGACCTAATACAGAGTTTATTTATATTTGCATTCCCAGATAGATAGTTTGTGTTGCTGTTGTTGTACAGCATTATTGTGGCAATTTGTCTGCAGGACAATAAGAGATCCATATTGATGCAGGAGAGATTTAGCTTTTAATGTTCTTGGAAGCTTAGATTGTGTTCTGTGGCCTTTGTATCTAATTTATTATGGAGACTAGACTGCTAAATACCTCATTTTACCATGTAGTTATTATTGACCATGAACCACAAAAACTCTAATAACTTTGGGTTTGCCTAATATTAAGCAGTCATACTAGAATCTACATTTAGTTAATTTAGTTTCAAACTGTTTTTTACTTTTGCTATGACAATTCTTTCAATACTTTTAACAATTTTCCTAAACTCTTAATGCACAAACACACCTACAACACACAAATGGCAAAACAGTTACCTTCATGCTCAAAATCACACATTGTAAACTAAGCTCCAACACTAATTTTCTAAATACAATAATACACAAACACAATACACTATATACCAAAACACTGCCAACATGTACCAAAATCAAATAATTCTTTCAAAACACTAACACACGTGAACTTTTAGTCCAGTGGTTCTCAAACATGTTCACATCAAGGACCCCTAAACTGACAAAAATTAGACCACAGACCCCCATTTGATAAGATTTTGTCTCAGGGTTCACCATTTGATAGGAATTTTGGGGAACCGCAGTACCAGCAGCTTTGGGGAACCGCAGTACCAGCAGCTTTGGGGAAATGTATACCTACTGTAGGTCCTACTGTACTTCAGGTTTATAGAGTAGGTTTATTTTGTTTTTTTTTAACCTGTCCTGCCCAGCAGCCTGGTATGAGTATGAGGAGCTGGAAACCATATTGTGCCAGACAGATTTTACTTTAACAAGAGAGTATTGTTATTTATTCAAATTTATTTGTCACCGGGCCAGACAGGGGACATACATGGGGATGGGGAATAGAAACACCACATAAACAGACAGCACAGAGAGAGGGCAACACCTGCAAGAGAACGAGGATGGGGGGTGGGGACAACAGGAAATAGCAAAAGGAAACACCAATTGCAGAAAGCAACAAAACCTGCAAGAGTACGGGGAGGGCGGCTTGGGGCGGAGAAAAACAAACAAAAAACAACAAACACACAAACAAATAAAAACAAAAAGACAACCTGCCAAACAGCAGCAATAAACAGCTGACATAGGAAGACAATTGAGACAGAAATGAAAACAAGAAAAAAATCAGGCAACATAAAGAAACAACACAGCACCGCCGTGAGAGCTGAAATAATAACAATTAATTTAAATAAGTAACTGAATGAAAAATATCAAGAATAATTCTTCCAGGGAGAACCTTTGTTTGTGTGTGTGTCTATATGTGAGACTGTATGTGTCTGAGTGCGTGTGGGTGAGTGTATGTGTATGTATATGTTTGTGTACATAAGCCTGTTACAGAACGTAGTTCATAGTGAGAGTGGGATGCCACAACTGCACCACACCGACTCCAGTGACAGGCAGGCAAGACCCCCAGTAGCCAATAGGGGTGGGAGAGAGGTCAACTCCCAGATGAACTGCGACGCAAATGCAGAAGACCCCAACCCGACCAACAAATGGCAAAGACAACGGCCATCCAAATGCCAATTGACAACGCAATGCTGTCGGACAGCAAAAGGCAGAACCAGCAGAAGAGCGGCACCCGGACCGACCATGGCGCGCACACAACAGAGGCCAGTGCTACCCCGCGACCGGCACCCCACCGCCAAAATGCCACTAAGTCATCAACATCAGAGCGCAAGTGAAAACCCCAACCCGCACACCACACAAGCACAGCGACACCCGCCACCCAGCAGTCCCCCCATGAGCCCGAGCAAATAAGAGAGAGCAAGCAGCAGAACACAACGGCAAAAGCCAGCAGAGAAAAACACCAGCAGCAAGTCCCAGCCCGGCAGCAAATGCGCCACCCAGGCCATGGTGCACCTGCCGATAAAAGTCCGCCGCCCCCCCAACCGCCGCAAAAGCGGGGGCCACCAGCGCCAGCCCAACACCCCCCATGCACAGCACGCCCTCCGGCCGCCATGCAACGTCAGCCAAACCAGCTACATGTCACCGCCAACCTGGACCCGGAAAACCAACTACCTCAATCTCCAGAGGAGTCCGACAACTGGCCAACAGAGAAACAGGGGAGCACGGATCTGAGGCCAACGAGGCAAACCAGAGACGCAAACTAGTCCCCCCAACCAGGAAATGCCTCCCCGGACTCCAGTGCACAAACTAACGCCCAGCAGCCCCCCAGAGACCCTGCACAGAAAAAAAACAATGCATCAAGATGCATCGACAATCGCCCCACAATCCAATCGCAGCCCTCCGAACAGCAACCAGACTGACCTGCGCTGCGCTGCTCCCAGAGACCCCCACCCCCAGTAGCCAGGGCACCCCGTGACTCCCCAAACCGCAAAGGACCCCAGACCACATGTCCTGGGGAGAGCTGTGCCCCGCCCCGAGGGAGAACAGCAGAGTGGTAGGCAGAGGGAGAGTAGTTTACTGCAAAACGCACTATGTATAGTACAGTAATGATTGAATTGCATAACCTTACCTGAAGATATTGGCGACAGAGTTCTTTGATGCGCTCATCGTTCCTTTTAGAAGGAACTTTGTGTAGTTGTTTCTCGAAAAGTCCGGACAATGGATACCACTGTGTTGTGGCTGAGATTTGGCTGTACTCGTCACAAGCCTCTGTGTGTGATTGTCTGTGGTTTATGACATGGTCTATGATAGTAGCTCCTATTTCATCAGTTACTCGAGCTCTGGCCCTTCTTATTCTTCTCTTTCTTGTCCTCGTCCAGGCATTCCTCTCCCTTTACCTTGTCCGACTCCTCACCTTTGTCCAAGTACTCGTTTTCCTCTCCCTCATGCAGGCATTTCCCTTACTTTCTTTGTGTTGCTCTATGTTGTTCTTTTTTCACATAATATCAGCCCAAAGAGGTCCGCTTTGTCTTGAAAGCTAATTCCCTCACTCAGGAATTAGTGGTATCTTCATACACTATATCTGTTAGTGATGTGCGATACCACTTTTATTCCTGTACGATCCAATACCAAACAATACCCAGGCTGGTATTGCCGATACCGATACCAATACTTTTTAAATATTTTATTTCTAGTTTAATGCGACCTCCCCCCTCCCGTTTCTGTATTTATGAGAGAAGTAAGGAGTAGGCTGTAGCCTTACCAATTCTAACTAATAGCTGCATAATGAAAAGACATCAAACTACTGTCATATTCTTTATTTATAATAAAAATAACCTGCTCAGAACTGCCGCTTCATAACATAATCCTATCATTGTGACAGACTTAATCTCAGATGTTTAGACAAGTTTCCGGTGTTGCTAAAGTATTTCACTGTCTTTGCACACACATCACACAGAGCAACATTATTACCTTCACAGCTAAAACACAGCCAGACCTGACTGTTTTTACAGTCAGCCAGAGTCAGTATTCAGTCGCAGGAAATCTAAAGGGCTGCAGCGGCTCACTTCAAAGAAGCTCCGTCACAGAGCCGTAGCGCAAGCATGACTTTGGAAAAGTAGTTCCTATCAACCGAGTATAATTATTAGACTGAAACCTGGAGGATTTGGAGTTCTCTACTTTAGTAGTTTCCTGGTTGTGACATCCTAAATGTCATAACAGTCGAACATGTGATGTGGGAAAGGAAGGCTCCATGTTAAACTTGAAAATGTAGTAGGTTCATGCTTCTAAAACACCATCTCAATTCTATTTTAACCGTATGTTGAAACTGCCTTTAGTTGCACACACCCAAAACCAGGGTCGTTAGTGAAGTTCCGGCCTTAGTTGATTTGTGATGTGATTAACACAACAATAGTTTAGAAAATAGACTCTTTGAAATCATTTAGATTACACTTCTCTCACCTTTCTGTACCTTTTGTGTTTTGTTAAAAGGTATAGTTTGGGATTTTTGAAGTGGGGCTGTACTCCATAGTCAGTGTATTATTATCATATTTTAGCCAACTAAAACAGGCCAGCCAGAAAATATCAAGTGTACTCTATGGGTTGTATAGTTTCAGTGTTTTACCTTGCCATCAGACAGCCATTTTCATTTCACTGTAGAACTTCAGTATTCTTACGCATAAGCGCAAGTTGGCTGCTGCATTGAATAATGCCACTGCAGATAAGCTGTTTGGGCCAGGTTTACGGAAGAGACAATGAATTAAAGAAAATTTAAAAAAATTGTCTGTTTCTCCAATCTGGGGATGAGCTGACGACCATCTTCTGTAGGTAAGGCACTGACTATGGATAAGCACCTCATACAGCCCCACTTCAAAATCCCAAAGTCCCTCTAAAATTTAAATCTCATTGTTTGGGATCTCACAGCTCTAACTGTTGTTGTGTAGACATAACAATGACTGCAACATCAACAACTTCTTTTCTTTTAAATTTTTTCTTCTGACTTTATTAAACCCCACTATGAAAAACATTGTTTGAAGTGGAAACCCTTTACTTTACAAAAAACTGAGCTTGTGCATTTGATGAAGGTGACATTATGTTTGAGGTCAATTTGATAGAGTTAAACCTCTTATGAAAAAAGTGTGTGGATTTATGTTCAAAACTATGTTTTACCGCGGGGGTCTCTGAGACCCCAAACAAAGTAATGAATCTTTTTCTGTAACTCCTAAAACATTTAATCAGTTTGAAATCCTGATTTTAAACAATTCTGAGTCAAGTATCCGGCTTTAAAATAAATTGGCCTAAAAAATCTGCGCATAAAATCTTGACTATTTCATATAGAAATAGAAATAAATAAACACAATAAATTAATAATAATACATTTTCAATACAAATTTTGTTAGTATACTAATGTGAGTAAACAGAAGTAAACATGAATCTCATGACATTTTCTAATTATAAGTCAGTGTTTCATGTTTTCCATTCAACACATCACATTCTCAAAGAATGGATATTTGAAGAGCTTGTGTGCTTTTCATTTGAAGTTTGCTGAGGCACTATTTTTTCCCCCCAAAACATTTAGTCATCTCTTCAAGTTTGAAACCAGAGGACACTTTAATAGGTGGCAGTAAACCTGATAACCCACTGAGCTCAGTAGTCAAAGAGAATACAATCTTTCGACAACATGTTTGCAGAAGCACATGAATAAATGGCACGATTATGTAAATAAATAAATAAATGAGACATATTCCATGGTGAATTTAACTTCTATCAGAAGCCTCAGACCACAGGTTTTTATTGCAGCACACATTATGGCCGTCACATCTCTGGGATTACTGCTATTATTTATTTATTTACCTTTATAGAAAGCAGTCATCAATCCTCTGTGACAAACATACAGTGTAGTCAGCTCCCCTAAGGCTCCATGTCTAATGAAATATACTATATACCTGTCCTCAGCTGCTTTTTCCTCTGCTCAGACAGCCAGTAGCCATTTGCAAGTGCTTGGGGAATGGCGAAATCATTCAAAAATATGCTTGAGCCATTTAGTAATGTTTTCATGGCCTGAGTTTTTTCTCTCCTCTGTGTGCATGACTCAAATGCTAGCATATTTACTGTCAGGCTTGAGATTAATCAGCTTTAGTGGTGTATAAATGCCAACATGCTGTTATCACTGTGCAACCAAAGAGCAATAGTTGCTGTGTGGGCAGTTCAAATGTTAACTTACCTTGTAATACAATACTTCGTCAGCAAATCAAAGCTTGCCAATGATTCATTTTTAGGTCAAAAGGAACAAATCCTCATGTTTAATGGAGACACTTAAAGTCCTGCTGAGACAATGCTGCCACTGTGAAGTGTGCTGCAGATGGCTGAAGCTACAGCTAAAGTGCTTCACTTCCTTGCAGGCTGTAGCGCCTGACTATCACTTTCTCCTTTTTCAGCTCTTAAAGCCAAAAGGAGCCTGATATCCAGATGGCTTGTTAGTTCAGTGTCTTCCAACACATTAGAATGGGTAACCTTCCAATATCATGTATGGAAAGGCTCATTTGAATATGACTATTTGCTGTGAAAGCTTTCATTCTTGATATTTGTTGACTGTTTTCAGTAGGTTACTACTAAAACATGCCTTACTTATCTTTGTTTGCTCTCATCTTTTAAATAAACACCTCCATAATCCAATTGTGACTGCAACTGCAGAATTTTAACCAAATCTGGTACTGACTATTCACAACTGCACAACCCCTTGATCAGTCAGGAGAGACTTGACTGAGAATAACAATTTATTGACGTGTGATAGACTGAAGATGAGAATGTGAAAAGCCTTTGACGATTAGACCCCATTGTAATGAAGTGGTATTTAATTGTGGTGGTGAAGCCATAGAGATATAAAAATCCCTGATGGAGTTTAGACAATCGTGGTGGTGATAAAGAGATGAAGAAGATGCTGAGGATCTGGATGTGAGGAGAAGACATTTGCTGAGCTGAGCTGGGCCTGGATCTGATGAGTGGGAGGTGAATGGGGTGGAGGAGGGCTGAAACCTACAAACTGTCCCACCACATCAAACCCAGAGATGCCTTTAGGTGAAGATGGACAGTTTGGGCAGGGAATGTGAGCTGTGTGTTTTGAGGGGCTGTGTGTCCTGAGAGATAGATAGTCATCAAATATAAAAAACAAGAAGAAAAAACAACAACAACAAAAAAACAGCCTGGGCCTGCTTCTGTGTTTCTGAATGCTGAAGTCTCTGGAGGAAGTGTACTGGGATTTGTTTACTTTGTTTTACTCACTAACATACAGCAGCCCTGCTGATATTTTTTAGTCATACAGTGCTGCAGGAAATCAGGAAAATATACAGTACATCCTGTAAAACCAAAGAAGTACATTGCCTTTAGAAAGTAGGCCCAGCCTTTTCTTGTTTCCCCTCCCCACTCCCTGTAACTACACAAATGTGGGCTTCAATTATTCAGTTGACAGCCAGTCGTGATCCATGGTGGGCAAACAACATTACCCAAAATCAGTCTTCCCTCACCAGAAAAATTGTTTTACGTAAACAGACACCCCCCATTTTTTTGTAAATAATTTATCTATTCTAATACTCTAAGTCATAACATAAAGGTAATGCACTTACTCGTCAGTAGATGGTGCTCTGGTACTGCTGTGGATCAAGTAGGGAGACTGCAGCTACAAGGTCCGCTCATGCGCAGCTCAGAAATAAGCGAGCTCTGGCTTGAGCAAGAGCTAACTTTGGTCATCTCTCTATTAATCCACAGGTACAGTAAAACTCGTTTTTCTGTGTTTAGCTTGGATCAGTATGTAATGTGAATGCAGTATAAAATGTTCTGTAGTATAAGATGATTTTGAGATGCTTGTAAAGTGTAGTAAGCTTCGTTATGTAGCTAACTTCTCTGACGAGTGTTGTCATGTTAAGTATTTTTTTTTTCATGAACTTCAGTCTCACATGGTAGTTCTGCAAGTGTGAGTAACTTACATTAACATTCTGTAACAGACGAAAATGTGTTCTGGATGTTGTTAAGAGTTTTAGCCAGCCAGTAGTGAGTAAATGGTCAGAGGAAAGATACTATATTCAAACTAGTTCACATTGCTGGTCACACACTAGTGTGTCGTACCGCCATATTGTTACGCGCTGCGGTTAAGTGCAAGTGTAGGAGAGAGTTTGACGTTCAAGAAATGTGTAGAAAGGTGTATGTGTATTTCATGCTAGTGTTAACATAACTGTTAGCTGAAATGTAATGTGTTAATATGTGACTGACTGTATTAGAGGAATCAGGATAAAGTGAATGTGTGTTTTGAGTTATATTATTTTGTTACATATCATTTTGATGTAAGTCAATATCGGTTATGTGGAATTTCTGTTCAATTATTTTTATTATTATATTATTATTTTTTCTGTAAGGTAGAATGTTTTGTATATTGTATATTCTAAGTTTGGTTACATCATTTGTTGAATTTGTGTAATGTTTAGTATTAGTTTATCATGCACTTAAGCAGGAAGCTGAAGATAATGTGACTGAGATGGTCAGAGCCGGCCCTAGACCTTCGGGGCCCTAATCAAGGTGATGTCCTTTTTGGAGGGCAATTATCTAATGCATTGTGCTATTACAGTGCAGGGTATAATTTTACAAAAATTTAATCAAAATTTAAAGATGCGCACTATTTGTTATCAATACACACGCTGAAAGTTGCATTTACCGAGACGTACGCTCTCTCTCTCTCTCACTCACTCAGTCACTCTCTCTCACCCCAAATAGCATACATAGCCCGCTGCTTGTGGTGCAGGTTAAGAATAAAAGCACCATTCACAAGCTCAATCAGAATACGATTGAAGACATTTGCATAGTAGCAGTGGTGCATGTATCAAATAGGCCTAGATACTTCTTAATGCTTAGCCAAATGTTCATAACACAACATCACTGAAGACTAACAACGGAGTACCTGACCAACTGAATATAGACAATTATTCAGGTAGCCTAACCTAGCCCAGTGCCCTGTGGCCGGTGCTGTCTGTGGTGCTCATCATCTATGCATACACAACCGCAGTAAAAACAATAAGGTTACTTCAACTGACTATTCATTCACAGCTAAATCCAGGAAAGCAAAGAAAAACAAACAATATAACCACATTAAAAATCGCACAAATAGCTGCAGAGAGAAGGAGGTGACATTTCACTTAGCCTATCTGAAAAGGAAGGGCATTCTCCTGTCTGTCATGGTGGCGAAGTGGTCAATAACCAAGTTATAGAATTTCCCACTGGCTTTTCGTCCTCCGCAACAACAGAGTCAGTGTTTGGCGCTACTAACTAGCCACTCTGTACAGATCTAGTTTTCCTCATTGAACGTCCAAAACCCCTTTTTTCTCTCCACGCCCAGCTCCAGTTTTTGCATTGGTCTTCCATCAGATTTAATCTTAAGTTACTGCTGTAGTGGCAGTTTAGAAAAACTAAAAACTCCAAATCTCCACCCTCCATAACTGCACCAGCTAAAGTTGCTCCGGTTATTTCATCTGAATGACGTTGATCGCATGCTGTGATTTGATTGGCGTGAAGCCGGACAGCGGCTGGCTTCCCTTGGCATCATCCTGACTAATCACAGTTAGGCAGTGGCATGACAGTGGCCTCATCTGATTGGTTAATCACTTAATTTTATTTTACAAAGGGATGCCAACTCTGCCTGGCCTCCTCGCGTACAGTCTAAGAGTCAGACTGAAGGCCAGTCTACGGTGGTGCAATATAGTGTTTCACCACACATCTAACGCATAGCATTTAGAGGGGCACTGTTTCACTTATTGTAAGATAGTGAGAAATGGGGAAGAGAGCACCACAACAGCTTATAAGATTTATCGAAACTATGATAAATAGAGTCTGATAAAAACAGGGGAAGTCTGGCTTTCCTTGGCTTCTGGGAGAAAACGCCACTGCTGATAAAGTGATTATGACCAAAGCTTAAATCTTTATTAACAGCCAGACAACAGATTAAGAGACAAAAACTACAATACAGGGGATGGCATCACTTTTCTCAACCAGCTTCTTTGTGAGTGACCTAAACATGTAATGATAGAAAATATTTTTACTGTCTGAGTGTCTTTTTGGAAAGGTCTAAATGTCTCTGTCAACCTGTGCTGATTTTACTGCTTACCACATCAACATGTAACTGGTCATTAAGGACTGATGGCCAGTCAGCTGGATCCACTGGAGGAGTAGAAACTGGAGAGCCAGGTGTGGTAGTAAGCCAGGTGTGGTAGAAAATACGTAATTTTAGTTGACATGTTCATATACTGGGTGTTCCTAGAGGTAAATAATTGTTTAGTTATTGTTAATGTAGGCCTAAACTTACCAGCACTGTCAGCTTCTTGGATGAAACCAATGATGGAGGTAGAGGTGGAGGCTGAGGGACCTGCTATGAAATAATAAAAAAATATAAATAAATTGACTGAACTGAAATGACTGACTTGTGTTATTAGATGTGGAGGATCTTATAATTCAAGACAATCTGCCAGAGTTTGAAGCTGTCTCCTTTTTAAAAAGAGTGTCTTTTCAACACTGGCTGCTTTGGAGGAGGCTCCATGATGTTTCTCAACAATCAAGAGTCAGCTTCATGGGTGATATGACCTGTTGAAACCTGAACTATCTGGTTTTGTTCTGTTAAATGCTTTATAACTTTAGATTTGAATAGCTCAGCTCTAGAGATAGTTAGATATAAAAAAGATAGGCTAATGGCTTAAATTGAAGAAGACCCATGTCCTAATAACACTATTAACCTAATCAACTGACTTTAATAATACGAGTTAATCCTATACTATGGTATAATATTAATACTATACTACGTTTATGCAGTTTGTAAAAATTGTGATGCTAATCGCGGTTAGCATGTTAGCAAGCTATAGCGTCTAAGACTAAGACTAATGTTAGACCTTTAGTGCAGATTATCTAAAAACACAGGCATAGGAAAATGGAGCCTGTGGCCTTATGTACCTTTATCTTCTTGCCTCTTCTCTTCTGTTGTCTTTTTACATGTCCAGACAAATATGATCTTCTCTTGTCAGACATCAAGCCTGACAGACCCAGCATAACGGGTGATGTCGGTGATGACACAGGGTCAGTCAGGGTTAGGAGACACAGGTCACAGCTGATTTTCCAAAGTAGCCTATATAACTAAATTAAATAACCACTATACTTATTATGGTGTGTAATATAAAGAGCATGTCTTTATTATATCACTTTTTTTTTTTTTCCATTGATTTTTTTTTCCACCACTAGCAAGCAAGCAGTGACTGTAGGGGGCCCTCTGCTGGCCACAAGGGCCCTATGGTACCGGAATAGTCGCTTAGTAGCTGGGACGGCTCTGGAGATGGTATGTGATTGTAGTCAGAAATAAACGAGCTCTGGCTTGAGCAAGACGCTAACTTTCGTCATCTCTTTATTACACACACATACACAGTGGATACATACACAGTGCTTCCTAGCCTGTGTTACCTCTTGACGCCAGTAACACAAGCAGCATATTACAACCCATATTTAGTGATAATTAGTAAACCTCTATTGGCTGTAGTAATTATGACTGGAGCAGCACAACCAGGAACCATGATCTTTTCCTGAACCTAATCACGTAGTTTTGATGCCTAAACCTAACCAAACTGTGACCATTTCATTCATTCATTCAACATTAATCACATTAATGTCACATGACTTGACAAAAAATACATACGGTCAGGTATGTCTGTTGCTGGTATTCTCCACTGATCATTGGCAATCAACCTATTCTGTCGTTTAGGTATGAGGACCAAAATATGAAAGTGTGCAGTTTCACTAAAATGGAGTATTAGGGTCACTGGGGACAATTGAAATACATAATTTTCATGATATTGTAATTTTTACATCTAAGAAGTATAACTTAATTCTCAGAAAATTGACTTTATATCTTTAGTATTTTTTCTTTCATAGTGGTATTCCTGACACTCCTCTGTACACTTAGTATAAGCATTGCTTTATTTCCCCAATTTAATAATACCACCAAAAGTCATATTGTTTGTATGTCATATTTAAGATCATTTCTATTCAGAAAACGTTCTGGTCTGTAGGTGAACCGTGTTGTCATGTTGATCCCAAAAGATATACTATCGGCTAGCTCTAAATTACAATGACATGGATGTACTAAGGACAATCTGATCAATAATCATTCAATAAAAATAAAAAATATAAAGAATAGATGCATTTTCAAATTATAAAATATATGTCTTTGGTTATATCCGCTATGTACAGTGTGGTCACTTCGAGTAAAACAAAAAGGCAAATCCTCCAAAAAGCAAAGTTTTATTTACATAACAACTAACCTCCTACAATTAATTGCAACTAATCCCCTTAGCATATTTAGAAAACTTTTTACACATTGCATTGATCATTCCAAAAACAAATTGTTCGTTTTGTTCAACTACATGGCTTTATAAGCCCAGGTACTAGTAAAATTTCAAGGTGCAGTAAGCTTTCATCTCACAAATGTCCATTCATAACATTCCCACCTTGCTCTCTGCAGGCAGCTGTGAAAGGTTTTTGGCCCATCCAGGCTTCATCAAAATGACACTCTGCCATAAGTTGAATTCATTTGTAGGTTACAGTGAGCTCAGCACGGTAACTGAATATGAGGAATGGGAGCTATAAGCATTCACCATGTTCCCTTGTCCACCTCATCACCTGTCATCTATGTAACTGTCCATCTATTGTCCCCATGGGAATCCATTCCATCATTGCTGGTAATGGCTTTTAGGTTGTCCAGATAATGGCTTAACTGAGGTTGGGTTGTAACTGAGTGGCAGGTCTTAAACTAAGCATACATGCATTTGTATTTAAGGATATTTAATTGGTGAGTGAAAAGGCATTAATCTGTTTGAATTTACAAAAAACAGAAATGTAATTAATGTTCAGGTTATCAAACTTTGTGGGCCCTCAATATGTTAGGACAAGTGGGAGGCTGGATTTGACTTTGCTAATTGAAGAGTAATCTTTCGACAAGCACCACGCTGCCTCTATCTTGGTTAAATTTGAGCTGAAAAAATCTAACAACCACAAAATGGAATAGGACAGATCATGAATAGGCCACCCCTCAACCCTGTACTCAGGATAAGCAGTTGACGATGGATGGATGGATGAATAGGCCAAGGTTCAGTGTGTAATATTTCTGAGGATTATATGTTTTCAGTGGTATGTAAAGACCTTACATAATAAACCATTATGTTTTTATTACGCTAGAATGAATCATTTATATCTACATGACCAGGGCCCCCACTTCCATGGACGTCGCCACGTTGCCTCATCAGGTTTCTACAGTAGCTGAAAACGGACAAACAGCGCTACAGAGTGAATTCGTTCGTCTTGTTCTACTTCTGGTAGAAATCAGGCAGTGCAGACACTCATCACTACGTTGAATATGAATGTTAGAAGAAGTAGTAGTAGTATTAATGTACTGCGGGGGGTCAGCAAATCGGAGCCATATTTTCAACCATTGGGTAAGAATGTGAGACATAATATTGACATTTATTGACACAGTTTCCAGTTAGCTCAGTTGGTGAAGCACTGGACTTTCTCTCTATGGATTCTCCAGCGACTGCTTCTCACATTACAGCATGTGCTGCAGTGTTTGCGTTTCGTTGTTTGATCCACATGCATCAACCTAGGGGCACTTCTTTTCTCTGTATCTCCAGGCAGAGAACATTTAGGGAAATCACATTCTCTGACGGTTCTTTCAGAGGTGGGTCAAGCAGGCTACAGAGTCTTTTAATGTCGTTAAGAATTTTTCAAAGTAAAAGCTCAGTTCAACTCCAAATACTGCATTACAGTAAACAAGCTTCTTGTGCTTTTATTTTGCAGTCAAAACCACTAAAGACGAAGTGATTATGTGAGTAACTGTGGCTGCCATGACTGAGATCTATTTCAGCACCGCTATCAAAGTATTTATTTATTTATATTTTTTGCCGCTATCAATGCACCATAATCTGGCCGTGGGCCAGATATTATTGTTGGCGGGCAGTTTTGGCGAGGGTCCATAATCAGAGAAAATGAATGTGTTTCCCTTGTCAATGTTTGTATTTACTTTATTATTATTGATGTGTGGTTTATAATGGACTGTGGGCTCTTGGCTAACATTTTCCATGTTATCTGTCAGTGGCCAAGTCACAATAACATATGGTTTTACTGAATAATTAAGTAAATATAATTTCTTAATAAATATACCTAAAGAAACCTTATTTCTTGACTGGCTACTCTCTGCTGTTTCAGAAGAGAACTTTTGTGCTGTGTCAGCCACCGTAGCTGTCCTACGCTCTTTAAAAGGGTAGGAGGCAGTAAAGTTGGTGGCAATTCCTAGTTTTCAGTCATGTGACATGCGCGGTGACCAGGAGGACAAAACAACAGACCAACACCGCGACTCCCCCCGTAGAGACGCCGCAAAAGCAGTCAAATTTTATTTGGATCACCTTTCAACTTAAGAAAAAGAAAGATATGAACACAAACTGCAAGTGTTGGGCACTTCCAATCCATATAACGTTACAGCATCCGCTGCCGCATTTCTACCGTTAAAAACCACCAGGTCCCTGCTCGCTCGACTGCGGTAATGTATACTTTTACCTTCTGGGGAATCCCTCACCTAACACAGCCCAGGTGTGTCTCCTCCTCAATTAGTAAATCGGAAAGCACAACAACCATCCAGCATTTTGGCAATGCAAAATTAACAAACTCAAAGTAACAGTGTATCACTTGCTTACTGGTTGGCAGGCAGTGGAAAATAATGTCTTTTTGCCCTCCAAGGGTGCGTTTTCCTTGGAATGTGACATCACTTGAAAACTACAAATTCCCAAACCACACCACTAGATGCCACTGAATCTTACACACTGAACCTTTAATGTAATACCATATGAGCTCTCTTTTTCTTTCACGTAGGGCCCACTATAATTGATACACATTTGCAGTCATGTTACACAAAGCACTCTAAAAGCTCAAAGTGTTAAACTAAACTATACCATTCTCTAAAATGGTGATGTTTGAGTCTTAAACAAAACAAAAAAATGGCTGAAATAAATCCACTATGTCACCATAAAACACTTTTCCCCACAGCACATCCATTAGATTACATCAGCTATGCAGCCTTTAACTATGCGAAGTACCAATTATAACATTGTTGGTCATCTTGTTACAAAACCATTTGTGTGTCTGGGATACAAGACCTGTGCCTTCTGAATTCAAGGGCACTATATGCTGAAGGACAGCACTCAGAATCACTTAAACTCAAATAAAACCCAATTAGTGTTTCCTGCATGTCTATGATTTAATTTCTTTAGGGGACCAGACAGGGCCTATACTGTAGCTCTCCCATCTGGCATGAAAATGGTAATAGACAACAATGTTAAAATAATGTACACACACACACACACACACACGAACTAATAACTGAGTAAATGGTCTTATCCGATATCTGGTATGGGGTCAATATACCTTTGCTTTTACATGTCCAAACCGCTGTCCAAACTGTGTTGACCTCACTCTAATGCACTCAAAACTGTTTTGTTCCATTCTCCACTTGACAGCTAGTGGCATTTTGTTTCTCTATAAGGGCTGTCATTCAATCAAGTTGCAAGAGGAACAGAAAAACAAGAAAATGGTGCTGTGGTGGGTGTTGCAAATGTTGCACACAGGCAGAAGGAGGGTGGTAAAATTGTGAATAAACACACCTGTTAAAGGACATCTTTCAAACAGACCAAACTGGCACTTGATTGATGTTGCCAGATGGGTGGAGCAGAAATGTTATTCTTAGAGCTGCTGTATGATTTGAGAAGGTACAGAATTAATGCAACTGCACAGAATCTGTGTGTGAGTGTGTTTGTGTGTTTTATTGTATTCATTTGTTTATTTAGGGGCAATGGACAGGCATTGACTGTCCCAGAGTAGGGTAGATTTCATAAGCAGTCTCAGACACGGGTACAGAGAACACTGTACCTACAGTATTCAGTGAGTGATAGTGTGCATGCCACATATATATTTACACATATCTATTTATGTACTGTATTTATGTGCTTTAAGAACTGGAAACAATAACAGTGATTGTAGAAAATTATATGTGGCTAAAGTGCAGCAAGGTAAAATTTAGGGGTGGCATACTAGAAGCACTATTTTGTTAGTAAGTGAAATCATCATAATGTTTTCAAAGATGGTTGTTAAAGTCAAGGCACTGAAAGGGGCTCATTAGGCAATATAGTCTACAATAAATATTAAACTTGCTCCACACCATGTAGTGACTAGGTTTGAGTTTGTTGGAGGAGGTTAAAAATAGGTATATATGCAATCTCAAGTCACAGTACAATACAGCATACTGTATGTTATGAAAACAGTGATTCATCCTCAAGTTCATCAAAATAAAACAATCTCAAAAGTATTGTGAGTCTTAAAAATACACGTTTAGGTAAAAGCACTGAGCTTGTTTTATTAATCAGCATATTTATCCTTAAATCAGTAGGAAGAATTATTTGTGTGATTTTTTTGTTAGAGAAAATAATTCTACATAACACAGACATATTGTCATACATTTACCAGTTCACCAGGGAAGGATTCCAGTACTGTATAATAAAGATTATAATAATAACCAGAGGTCAGAAAACCTGCCCGATAAGAGCATTAATTCCAGCACCAGTGCAGCAGCATAACTTTTCATCTTTTCATAGCATCTTTATTAAAGTCAACACTTACAAACAGCTTAATGACAACTGGATGAATACTTAAAATTCTACTTCATCGAAGATGATATTAAATACTCATTCTAGTTGTCTAAGGTAAAGCATCTGTACCCTTAGGAGTATCCTAATTTCTTTTTAGATGTTTGATATAGGCCTACAGGATAAGATGGAAAGGAGGAACAGGGCTGATCTTGTTCAAAGTTGAAAGAAATGTAACATTTAATGGTAATCTATATTTGTAGTGACCAGATTTTATTTTAGAGTAGCAGCTGCCATGCAATACCACCCTGTTAGCTGCAGTATTTGAATGTGTGATGTTGCACCCAGACTGGTGGTAAAATGTCACAAGATTGGCCAGTCAAACTAAACAGTAATCTTGTGATAATCCACTGAAATCCCATGTGCAAGGTGTCAGATCAATTTGCAACACACCTGGGTACTAACAAACATAATCTTTTTTCAGTTATCTGCTGTAAGTAAACGTGATGGCAGAGGTGGGGGACTCGAGTCACATGACTTGACTCAAGTCGCAAATTTTAAGACTTCAGACTTGCTTGACTAAAACAGACAAAAGACTCGACTTGACTTTGACTTGGTGTTCATGACTTGAGACATGACTTAGACTTGAGACAGTTGACTTGATTTTTTAAATAGATACTTGCATTCGCTCATTCCAACATTTGCGTATAATCCTGCAACCATGTGTGCTTCACATAACGTTAACAGTCCGGATCTCCATAACAGCGGCGTAGAAAAAGACTGTTACATGTAGTACAACATAGACATTCAAGGATTATGTTGTCGATGACGGGAGGAAGACAAGAACAGCAGTGTCCAAGGTTTGAGGCTCAAAAATCAGTGCAACGACCACCACAACATCCAAATTCATCCGTCTCTACAGAAGCCATAAAGAAAGGTATGTTACGTGACTGTGGCTTTTTAGTTAACTTAACTTATAGGCTGGTCGAACGCATAGAAAGCTAGCGTTAAGTTTAAGCTACACCCAGTTGTTTGACTGCAGTTTGGTGCTATTGTAACTTTATGTGAAAACCTCTTAACATTCCTGGTGGTAACAGGTCCTGATGACAGCTCTTGTTATGTGCCCACAACTGCTATATGATACACCGTTTGAAATCTTCGTGATTCGACCAATGCAAACCATTTCAAAATACAATCACCACAGTGGGTACAATCAGCGCCTCTGTCAGACCAACCAGTAAAATTAAAAATGTACGCGACTCACTTTTGAAGCCTCATAGTAACTTAATCCAACATTTTCCAACAAAAATGGTCTTGTTATGTTATCAAAGGTCCAGACGATCCAATCCAGTAAAAACATTTAGTCTAACCACATTATTCCATCATTAAATCCCCAGGGACTGCTGCTGCATCATTTCATATTTGCTGGCAAATGTGGCTAATATGTCATTATAACCATAATAACTCTGATGAAAACAAATGCGATATCTTGTATTCAAATTAGCTGCTGAACTCTGGCCTTTCGAGTGACACCAAATCTGACCCAATAGGAGCTCACCTCTGTTTCACAGCCTACAACAACCAATGAGAGCCCGCGCTGTAAGGAAGGGCCAGCCCCTATTATTTCTTGGGTAAGCCGAACCAATTGCAACCAATTGTGACGATGAGTGGCACTTCGTGTAGCCAATAAAATTCTGAAAATAACAATATCCAGCTTTAAGTAGGGTGTTCATGATCTACCAGCAATAAAACACATTGGCGTCAATCTACGGCGTGATGGAGAGGGGTCCAGCTGCACCTTTCATACAAACAAGATGGAAGTCGAACTCCATATATGGTTCGTCCCAGAAGCCACTACGCACAAAACACAATGACGTTTATCTCTGCCACTCATAACGCATTGCATTAATTTAAAAAAAGAGCTGTTAAATAAGATAATTGTCAACATATTAATCAGTGTACATTATGCATTAATATTTACAATACTATAATTATATATATATATATATATTGCTATTATAAATGTTTTTATAATAGCCTAATGATAATAATAAAGCAATGATTCAATTCATACCAATGTTGTTGTATATTTTATTTGTTCCAAAGTAATTTTAAGTTTCACAAACCAAGAATATTCTGTACATCACAAGCCAGCTGTATCTTGATTTAGGTTAAAACTTTAAAACATTACTGAGAATTTAATGATGAATAACAGCAGTACAAACATTAACACTATCGTTCAGCTGTTGCTGGACACGTCTGCTGTGTTGGCTGCAGTGGTCTGTGTGACTGGGCCTGGGGGAGCTAACCGGAGCTAGCTGGCTAACTATTCCTGACAGCCCCCCGATATGGAGAGATTATTTGATCAGAACTAAAACTAAAAGTTGAAAACTAAAAGCCGAAATCGGAAAATAAGAGTCGAAATCAAAAACTAAAAGTTGAAGTCGAAAATGAATTTGGTATTTAGGATTTGGCATTTAGTCATTTAGCCATTTAGGATTGGGTATTTGGTATTTAGGATAAGGCATTTTGTATTTAGGATTGGGCATTTGGTCATTTAGCCATTTAGGATTGGGGATTTAGGGATTTAGGATTGGGAATTTGGGGATTTAGGATTGAGTTGTGTATGCAAATGAGGAGGTGTGACCCAAAGGCTGCAGGGAGGGTTTGGAAGGGCTGAGGCGCAGAGGCACTTTATGGACTGCAGGGGGAGCTCTGACTGCCAGCACACTGCCATGAAAGCAAGCAGAGGGAGTGAGCAGGGCTGGAGGGAGGACTATCATTTATAATACCATAACTAAAAGTGTACAGCATTTCTGTCCTTGTGGCCTCACACACAAAGTCAACAGTAAAAGGAATGCTATCCATCTGACGAGAAAGCAGCGGACAGTACAGCAGGTAAGATATGACAACATTACCAAGTTAGCTATATTAGGCTAACTGTTGCTGACATGCATGAGTTACGTTACTGTCGGTACATGCAGGTTTTAAATGCGGCTATTAACCTCGCTGTGGGCTGTGTGTATAAGTCTTTCCCTGTGTTTGTTATTGCCCCATGCTCAGTCTCTTGGCTCCCGATCAGCTGCCTTTTAGGGCCTAAAGTCTACACTAGAGGTATTTGAGGTTAACGCAAGCTCCACTGTTTTTCCCCACTGACTTGTCCTCCCCCCTGCAGACAAAGATGTTTCACCTGGACATGAAGGACCACTTGGTGTCACAGCTTTGGATCAGCCATCGGTCGCAGCAGAGTCCCAGTCCACTTTGTCACACCACAAGTCGGAAATTACAGCTACAGCTGATTCAGTAACCTCTGGATCCATTCAGGACTTTTTCTCTCACTTAGACATAATTTACTCTTCATTGAAGGCTTGTATTTTATCTTACAGAGTTTCTATATGATCTATAATTACCATGTTTTATTTCGCTCATTATATTATGCATTAAATAACACAGAGGTGCAGTCTGACGGGAGAAGCTGCTTGTCTTTTATTTTCACCATATATAATTGCTGCTGTTGTACCTGAATTTCCTTTTGTGCAGTCTGATCTTAACTAGTATACATGATCATACAGCCTATGGACTTGCACAGATTCTATGATCAAGTGTTGTGCTATACCCAGTCTATGGCTATACCTTATTTGCTTCTAGTGGTGGGTGCTGCTGAAATTTTGTCATTTGTTCTGCTGTCTTTGGAAGAATTTGCTAATTTGTAGAGGCAGCGAAATAAAAGTGGAAA
The DNA here is from genome assembly GCF_014851395.1 of Micropterus salmoides. NCBI lineage: Eukaryota > Metazoa > Chordata > Actinopteri > Centrarchiformes > Centrarchidae > Micropterus > Micropterus salmoides. The sequence continues at coordinate 23,534,125 of NW_024044570.1, forward strand.
TAGACATAACATTTCATTGTACTTACAATTTTACGATAATGAAATGTTAAAAACAGTGTTCTTCAATTATGTATAGAAGCTTCCTACACCAGGTAATGACAGATAGAGACAGCGACATCACCACACAAGGCCTGACCTGCACACGTTTATTTGACGTCATTTTTTTCATCCTGAAAACAAGTCTTTTAAAAACTATTTGTAAGAAATAAATATTTACCTTCTGAGCCATGACACTCCAATTTACAAGTTTGGCAGTTTAAGAAGCAACATTATATATTTAACACAGCCCTGTTCTTCCCCCATTTACATTGATCTGAACTGCTAACAAAACCTGGACTCATCATATGGAGACAAAATTCAGGAACTTTATTCCATAGGACAGGAAAGTTTGTAGTCTCCTTATGCTACACACACAGAACATAACAGATAGTTAGATATACATTTGAATATGGTAACATACAACATGGCCTATACAGCTATAATTTAACAGATACATACACATATGTAATATAATATATAATGTAAATATGTAATTGTCCAGTGCATTTTTTAAATTTGTGTCAGGGAGAATGTAAACAGCAGTAAGATCATAATGATAATATGGTTTTCTCCAACAGGATCTCAGTCTTTTTTTTACTGCAAAAATTTTTTGATCATCCAGTACTTGATGTCACTGATACAGTTGTCAAGGTCATTAATAGGGCCGAGGATATCATGTGAAAGTGAAATACACAACTGAGCCTTGTGGGACCTCAAAGAAAATGTCATAATTGCCAGTTTAAAAGTTGTCAAGAGACACAGAGAATGTCCTGCCAGTTAGATAGGAAGAGAGCCCCTATAAGACACAGTCACATTGCCCAAATTAATTTTCTAGTTTACTGATTAAAATGCTGTGGTTGACAGTATCTAAGGCTGCAGTCCGTTCTAGAAATACAAGGATAGAAGGTTTGTTTGCAGCATTGTTGATCTTTTGATCACTGACTACTTCAAAGCTGTTTCAGTGCTGCGGTTGGTCCTGAAGCCAGATTGATACACATCGTATAGATTGTGGAGGGACAGGTAATTTTGCAGTTGTTTGTAGACATCCTTTTCAAATATTTTACTAGGAAAAGGGATATTGAAGATTGGTCTGTAGTTGCTTATCACAGATGGGTCTGAGGGGTTCTCAATTGTGGAGGTGCAGGTGGAGGAGTTTAGCTGCTTTATCCCCTCTTTTGGATCATAGATGTAGTAGGTGAAAAATGATGCATTGTGCCCACAGTATTGTGATGGTGTAGGGGCATTAGATGAACGAAAGATGACTAGGGTTGGAGATCTGAAGGCATCTGAAGGAAGTTTGAGAATAATGTCAGATGAGATGGCGTGGGCAGTGGCGAATGGGAACACATGGCTGGCTGTCCAGCAGAAGGCAAATGTGAGACAGAGGAGCAGGCGGTGATCCTGAGGTACAAGAAACAAAACGTTAGTCACAAAGAAAACACTAGGAAGCAAAGGAGAGATGATGAGCAGGAGCTCTGAGTTGATTGAGCCTGAGATGTGAAAGAGTTTTCAGTTCTTAAACAGCTGATCAAAACTAGTTCAGTTAACCTTGAGTGTGTTCACTGAGTTAGTAAGTGGGGAATGAAAAGAAAACTACAATTCACCATGGCAATGAGTAAATAAAGAGCGATGTCTCCATTTCAATCCAGTGGCGCTAGAAATATGAATTCATGCTAACACGGACCATTTCATTTATCTTAAAAAACTGTAGTGGAGGAAGGATTAATGATTTAACACTATTACATTTGATTCAGTGAAGCACACCCATTGTTTAATAAATTGCTGATATCCTTCTGTATGTTGCATTGGATTTATTTAGCTGATGGGGACAAAATGCAGGTGGCAATAACTGAAGATGAAATTATGAATCAAACAGACAGTTTACTCAAATACCTGTGAATGTAAAGTCACAGTCCAACCCATTAATTAAGATTGTGGTGATTTGCAATTGAAAATTCTTCTAGGTTCAAATTGACTCTATTTTACATGCATTTTGAAGACTATCTGTAGATGTTCAAAGACTTTGGAATTCCATTTAGTCCATACCCAAAGTTAATCATGGTGCATCAAATTTTGGTTACCGTTTTTGTTAAAATCTAACAAGCAGTTACTAAGCCTCTAGTGTCGAGTTTAGGAGAGAAGTAATTGTTGCACATCTGAATAAAAACTCAGTGTGGCTTTGAATATCTTTACTAAAATCTGCAACATACATAAACAGATTAAACATTGTTATCAGCATGGTCAGTTCAGACTCACGTTAAGTTACAGAAATGCACTGCTATGTTGAGGCTTCTCACATAACTCACTAACAGTATACCAATAAAGGAAAACATTTGGCACAACTCCTACATTACACAGATTAGTATTGTAGCGCTTGTTTATTACAGCTGCATGTCATGTTACAGGCTTTGCAGACACAATTTCTTATATGTACCACCACAAGGTCTTAAGCGGATGATGCATAGACTATTTATGTCTACTTACTTGTGTACGTTCCGTTCATATATATGTCTGCTTGCAAAATACCTGCAACATACACAAACAGATCGGTACATTGTTATGAGCATGGTCTGCACTGCCTTGTTGAGGCTGCTCCTAACATAACTCACTAACAGTATACTCCCTCTTGTGGTACACACTGGTACACAATACATAACTAAACAATACCAAATAGCAAAAGTGTCACAAAACAATACATGAAGAAACAAAAAAAACAAACCCCACTGCTACAGTCTAAACAATATGTAAGGGGATGCCTGTGATATGAACCTATGAACCCATTAACCTCACATAATACAGAGCTAGTGCAACCCAGTGCAGGTGTGTAGATGTAGCTGAGCATAGGGCAAAAACAAACACTAGGAAAACACTGATGACAATCGCATTAATCATCATTCACCAATCACTCCCTGGTCAAATGACATCGGCAGTGATGCAGGTAGTGTCCTCTGTTTCTGATTAGCGGATGTCTATCAGGCCTCAAAGTCACATCCATGTGTGTAGTAATAATACCATACTAGGTCTGCCGGCTGAGACTTTATAGCTGCGCTGTTATGTTTTTCAGAGCACACAAACACTGTAAACACACACCTGTCACCTACCCAACATGGTGCTATTACCCAGAAACACAGCTTCTACACCTTATCTTTACAGTTTATACACACAGTCCACAGCGAGGTTAATAGCTGCATTTAAAACCTGCATGTACCGACAGTAACGTAACTCATGCATGTCAGCAACAGTTAGCCTAATATAGCTAACTTGGTAATGTTGTGATATCTTACCTGCTGTACTGTCCGCTGCTTTCTCGTCAGATGGATAGCATTCCTTTCACTGCTGACTTTATGTGTGAGGCCACATGGACAGAATTACTGTACACTTTTAGTTACGGTATTATAAATGATAGTCCTCCCTCCAGCCCTGCTCACTCCCTCTGCTTGCTTTCATGGCAGTGTGCTGGCAGTCAGAGCTCCCCCTGCAGTCCATAAAGTGCCTCTGCGCCTCAGCCCTTCCAAACCCTCCCTGCAGCCTTTGGGTCACGCCTCCTCATTTGCATACACAACTCAATCCTAAATCCCCAAATTCCCAATCCTAAATCCCCAAATTCCCAATCCGAAATGGCTAAATGACCAAATGCCCAATCCTAAATACCAAATTCGTTTTCGACTTCAACTTTTAGTTTCTGATTTAGACTTTTAGTTTTAGACTTTTAGTTTTAGTTCTGACCAAATAATCCCTCCATACCTCGAAGTATATTACTCTTACCCTAACCATCACAGGGTGTGTGCCTAAAGTTATGGAATGTATGCATGTCGACCGGTTAACTCTACATCGGCCAATGTGCTAGCAGATGGGGTTAAAACGGCAAAAAAAAAAAAAATTCAATCAGTAATTTTGCCCACAGCCCGGTTTGGAAAATGTTTTCAACACTTTGGATTTACCGTGAATAGGCGTTTAAAACAAATTTTACAGGAATGGTAGGAGCTTATCATTACTGACAAATGTCTCTGTATTTTTCTACCCTATTTCAATAATCAGTAAAGCCAACTGTAGACTAAATAATAGAAACACCTTTGTGTGTAGTTCAATATAGTTAGAACAGGAACACTCACTGCATCTTCCAAAATGATCATACAGTTGAAATGCCACTTCTCTTAAACTGTTTAAACAAACTGAATTCCTAAGAATTTCACATGACTTGACTTGTGACTTGCTTGACTTTCATCACAGTGACTTGGGACTTGAAGGTTAAGACTTGAGACTTTCTTGTGACTTGGACATGTGTGACTTACTCCCACCTCCCACTTTTTCACAGTGTGAATGTTCAATTTAAATTCAAGCATGGCCATGCTATTGCTTAATTTTTCTACTGGCTAATCAATCAATTGAATCAGCTGAATTAGAATGTTAAAATTGATTCATATTTCAATTCATTTTCGACATGGAATATTTAATTTTTTCACTAAATTAACTTGATGTTTCAAAACTCGGAAGCCAACCGTAATTCAATAGTACTTCCTTGCTGTCTTGGACTGAGACAGCTGAACTATGATTGACTCTCCTGTTAATACATTACATCTCATTGGCAGAGCTGACTAAATATTTGACACTGTTTTCATCACTTCTGATCACTGAACCTGACTGCAGCCTTCAGTTTGCTTAATGAAAACACCACAAGCGTTTCAGGAACATGCTCAGCATTAAAGTGCAAGAGCACAGTTGTAAAGATGAGAACTGGCTTCAGAATTAACTTTCAGAGCAAATAATAGCAACCACATCTGCTTCTTAAGCGTAGCAGTGGCATTTGTGTGTGTGTGTATGTTTGTATGTGTGTGTGTGTTTGTGACACAAACCAACATAAAGCTATTAAGAGCGGCTTAAAACTAAGAGATAGGGCAACTATAGTGAGCTAAGAAAAGGATGTTTTGTACTGCAGGGAATCAGTGTGGAGCAAAACGATTATTCGATAAGAAAGGTGACAAAAACACTATAGAGAAACATAAACCAGATACATTGCAACAACATGGAGTCATTGAATCCTGTTATTGCGTTGATGACTTTGCCACCACTGTTCAGTATAAGCGTGTATCACTGCAGATAGGAAACCTGATTGTGTGGGGGAAAATGGCATACAAAAAAGACTAAAGGGGTGTCATCTTTAAATCTTGTGGTCCACTCAGTTGTAGTATGCATGTTGAGGCCCCCATGTGTGGCCTAAAAGTCCTTTAGTATTGTCCTCTTCCTGCTGTGTCCAGTGTAAAGCTAGATTAAATGTTATAAAGTCAGAGATGCAAAGCTTTGGAACGAGCATCCTGAGGAAATCAGGTCAGCAGAATCAGTGACCTCTTCTTAAATCTCTTTTTAAAAAATACTTTTATCTGAGAGCTTTTCTTTTGACTTAATTTTCATTTACTGTCTTTTTGCTGGTTTTATTTGTTTTTATTTGCTTGAAATAGTTTTTCTGATCTCCTTGCTATGAAGTGCCTAATAATAATAATAATAATTATTATTATTATTATTATTATGTATACGTAGCAGATATATGAAATAATTTTATGTAGAAACACAACAAGTAACAGATGACCATGTCTTTTTTGTGTCCCTTAAACAACCTTCTATCATTAGAGCAGGGGCTTGTTAAAGGGTGGGACCTCTAGGATCTGAATAGTCAGAAAGGGCAGCTTATGTACAGTAATATAATACAAATTTACTATATATTTCACAGTGAAGCTAAAATGTGTGGTGTTCTTCTCTTCCAGAAGGGGGCAATGAGGCTATACACTGTTTATTCCTTGATGTTTGGCAAACAAAAAGGTTACATACTGCAAGGTAGAATTGTTTTGCAGATCCCCTATGTGATCAATTATCCCAGAACTTCATTTATTAAGCACAGTCACACTCATAGCATGTTCTCCAGAAGTGCATAAAATGTTTTTAAAAATATATGCTGCTTTCTCTAAAACAAAAGAGAGAAAATTATCTTTTAATAATATACTAAAATAAATATGTGACATCAATAACCTTTCTTAAACCATAAATATGGTTAACTAAACTAGATCTACAGAATTGAGATGCCTCTCCCTCATGTTTACTGCTATCCAACCTTGCATCCAAACATAATTAGGCAGGATTAGAAGAAACCCCTTCTCATTATCTCTTTAGAGTGTCTGGGGCTCATGGAGGTTATAATTGTGCTTGACTGGCAGGACCTCTATGCCCTCCTCACAAGCATTTGATCTTCAAAGAGTCCCCTCCATGTCATAGCACAAAGAGCCCTCCATGGTCTCCACTCACTTCTCCATTTCCTGGGTGCTGCCACTGCTTGGGGCCGGCTGTTTTATACCCATCCATGTAGCGAGCTGTGTACACTTCACGGCAAGGTTACACAAGTAGATCATTATGCTCAGCATGTTGACTGTACACAACACCCGTGAGCGCATAATACCGAAACAGAACACAGCTAGAGAAAACACACAGAAAAGAAACACATTGACTTGTACTGTGTGGGTGTGACTTCAGTATCAGTTTACAGACATCATACAAAATGGCACCACAGGAAAAAACATTAACTTGGGGTGTCCTCCAATTACATACGGTGGCCTTGGACAAATGGCCCCAGACAAAAAGCATCAGACCAAAAAGCCTCAGACAAAACTATATCAGACAAAATGGTATCAGACAAAACGACCAGAGATAAACATTATCAGGACAGGTGGCTTCACTCCAAACAGCCTCCGGCAGAATGTCTCTGATCTGTCAGGTGAAGATACACTTTTACTTGAAGCAATAACATTTCCGATTTGGTTGTCTGTCCTTCAAAATAAAATTGTGGGATTTTAAAAGTGTTACGATAATTTTAGCAAATTAGTTTTGTATTTTATCCTCGCATTTACAATGTGAGGGTTGAAAATTAGTATTAGTGCTGGAAAAATAATAGAAAACGAAACAAAATATGTATAACTGTTAGTCACGCTTAGTGGCTTTATGATGTTTTAGTCAGCAGCAAAATAAATTAGTTTTTATTTTTTGGTACTTATCCCAACTCTGTCAAAGGTGCAGTACATGGTCTGTCAGCAAATTACAGTACAAACAGTAAAAACATAACTGTGAATCCTTTCCAATCTCTTGCAATGTATAACTATACTTTTGAAATTGATATGCCATTTTGAAAAGGTGCAGCCTTGTGCATTTTCAATCATTCTCATCAAAACATTAGCCATAGTTTACATCAGATAACACTTATAGAGTACACTGTTATATTGATAACATGACTAAACATTTTGACTCTTGTTCATAAACAATGACACAAGGACTTGTCATTCTGATGGCACTGATATGTTCAATTTGCTTTTGAGAGAAGGATTTTGAGCTAAGTTACGGGCTTTTGCAGGAAATCCACTGTGTTGTGCTGTTTGTTCGATATGTTTCGAAAAATGCACTTACTGTTTTGCAAATTAGGGATGGGGATTAGTTAGGGATGATTCGAGAAATGTACCAAAGCAAATGAAAAAAACTGTGAACATTTAATTTCCTGCATTCTGGTGAAATTTTCTGCACCATTTCCTTTCCTGCAATAATTTATGGTGGAAATGTTTTGATTTATGTAAAAGGGAAACACAACATTCAGGTGGCAGGTGACAATTGAAATGAACAATTATCTTAGCTAATATTATTGGTTAATAACAGTGGGCTAAGTTATAAAATTGGCAACAATATTATAGTATCTGACAGGTCAGTTAATATTCGGTCCTACATCAGGCTTGCTTTCGGACGGACAGTTTGTTTGGCAGTCTTTTACCGTACTAACGTGTTAAATTGTCAGACTCCATAGTGTAGTGGACTTGAAAAAAGAGCCGCCCTACTCTGCCTCCAATTGCCTGTCAGGTTTAGCCGTGTAGGAGAGACGATTGGTTAGGCTTATGCAGCTGTAAATTTGCAAAGCTCCTGCTAGAGTGGAACCCCAAATAGGTGACCCATTTTGGTTTCATAGGTGAGGACTTTGCATGCCTGTATTTTACACATGCGGAAATAGAAAATAAGACATTGTGGATTAGTTATAGGAAATACGGCTTTTTGAAGGGAGCCTGATGCATCTGTTCCTTTGGCTCCTGAATTGCTCTTCATATAGTACCACTTCTGCTGGTCATTGCCGAAGTTACATTCTCATTTGCTGCAAGAAATAAATATGCAAGATTCTTCATCTGCAATACATGATGAATGAAATATTCTGTCATACTGATGATTAAAATGTGTCATATGTCAAGAATAACTATCCTAGTCATATAATAAAAATAAAACCCTACTAATGAAAATAAAATAGAATGGCTAATACATAATTACACAACTCTATACAGAGACATACTGTATATTTCAATTAGTAAAAGAAATGAAGTGTAATTTGCTCATAGAGACGACTCCTTCATGACTGACACATCACAACTGTGGTTCACTAAGTACTTAGCCTACACATACTTACATGTCCTGCGACTCTGAACAAAACCAGTTGATTCCCTAATTTAAGTTTACCTATGGGTAATGTTAGCAAGCTAGCTAAGGGCACACAACATTTAACTAAAACACCTTTGTGCATTTCTCTTATTCTGGAGGAGGCTAACAACCACCCCATTCTGCAGCAGTACTTCCCCCAGCAGAGACCAGTCTAATATCATCATCAAACTGTTAAGGCCACAAACAAGCTAAAATGTCAATGTAATGAAGCACTACTGGGATCCGTAAATTTAATGTAATTACTGAACTGCAAATTTTAATCCCTCACACTACTAATATTACTGCCCAACAGATGATATATCTTCTTTATTCTGACAAAAAATTACAGTAAGCGTGTGCTGCTTCTGGCGCAACACAGACGTGCGGGAGTGGGGACAGCCCTGCCGCACCTGAGGCTGTTTTGTCTGAGTGTTTAGTCAGAGGCCGCCCAGCCTCATGTTCAGTTGGACAGCACTTCACAGTTGACAGTGTTTTACCTGGGACCTGAATCATTTTGGCCTCAGGAACAATGCTGTTTTATAGCCCTATGTTGTCTGAAAACTGATGCTGAGGTCTGAGAATGGCCTAAAAATGTGCACTTATGTTTGCGTTTTTAGTTTGAGCAGGTTATTGATTGTTGTCAAAAGAAGTGATGATTTTTTCTCTTGTTAGTGCCATTGTTGCTGCCTCCTATCCACCTCAGTGTTTTGGTGTCTCACTCACTGTTTTCATCCACATTTCCTCTTACAGTGGGCATTCTCTGTAACATGTCACAAGCCTGAGTGGCAGCTTGAGTGTGCGCAAGAGAACTGCCTGAGCGAGAAAATTGCACTGCCACACCCGTGGGTACTCGCTGCGAGTCCTGTGACATCTCTCCTATGAGAGGGAACTTTGTGAACAGGACTGCAGCTTGCAAGCAAACCCCCCATATTTATACACACACAACGTGAGGTAGTGAGCAAAGTTAATTTACTGCACCCAATTATTTGGAGCACTCCAAGCCATTTTCAGCACTCAACTTTAATTTATTTTTGATTGTCAGCACCCATGCTTTCAGCGCTCGTCATACATTTTTTTTTGGTGTAGTTTTGGGTTGGAAAGAACTATGGTATACGTTTGCCTACCTCTGCTCTTACCAATTATAAAAATGAACTTCATCAGTTTCCATAGCCTTACTACCTTATTGGCAAAAGCATGGAGTGTTATTGCCTGAGAAACCAATTCAGATTCCAGGATTTTTCTGTAAACTTTTGATATTTAAACATAAAAATCCCACTTTGAGCTCAGAATGTTTGTGTTTTCTTTTTTCTGCTTAACTGCATTGTATAACAGAGCTGCTATAACTATGGGTGGTGAAATCAATTGGATTTTATGCGCTTTCCTTTATCACTCTCCATCGTCTTGAGTTCAACAAGGATGGTGCTGAACTAAATAAGTTATTTTGCATGTGCATCCTCAGTGAACTGTACAGTGTTGACATACATAATACTAAAAAAAGTATGCCTTGAATATTACACAGCTCTCTCATGTGGAGCACCAAGAAAATTGCCTATGGTGGAGAAAGATGCCTCCTCTTGTTGACAAGCCAACAGTTTGCTTGGACAGGTTGGTTCTTCAGAATACATGATGTGAGGGTAGGATCATGCATAATGTTAAAGTATATTTCTGACAACTAACCGTTCAGTATTCTACACTAGCTGACACTGTCATATTAGTGCGAGGGAGTATGTTATGTGTGTGTGTGTGTATACGGTTTGAGCATGTTAGTGAGTAAACACTTTTGACTAAAACTGGTTGACTGTACAGGAAGCTGAAAACATAATCTTTCCTTGCTACAGAGTATTGAAGAGACAGAACATGCAAGAAGACTGTGGGGTTTAGGTGAGAATTTGTTACTGCAACTATAAAATATTAATTCAACAAAAATGTGTTGGGTTATGTCAGCAAAAGTTGAAATTTCTGAAATGACTTTTTTCAATAACGCAAACAAAGTGATCACTTCACAGTTTTTACAGAAAAGTAGTGCATGTTTCCCCTCCTTTCAAATCAGCCCACTGTTGCACCTTACAGCATTGTTACAAAAAGGCTGTACCTACATAACCCCCAGAGGTGGAAAGAGTACTAAAATATTGTACTTAAGTAAAAGTACGATTACTTTGATGAACTTTACTTAAGTACAAGTAAAGTTACTGGTATAAAAATTTACTCAAGTAAAAGTAAAAAGTAGCTCATTTAAAATTTACTCAGAGTAAAAGTTTCTTAGTTAGGAGGTTAAAAAAAACTCCTAAAATAACTTATTTAATATCTTATTTGTACGTATTATACTTATTTAATTAAATTGCAGTGTTTTGTGATTTGATAAGGGCACAAAGCCATATGGCGCTTTCAGTTTTAGTTTGTTAGACAGATACTTTGCCAAATCAATGGCAAAAAACAATGACATTTTGTGTTATAATGAGAAGTTTGAGAATGTTTTTGCTTCATTAGGAAACTGTGGTGGAACAGATTAGACTCTGGCGGGCTGTACTGGACTGGGAAAACGGGAAACACTGGACAGTATATTGAGTCATATCCCTATTTACATTCAAACAGGTTTTAATGGGATGTCATAAGCATTAGTAAAATAAATAACTAGTTACCAGCATGTTGCTAATGTCAACCAACACTGTCATGCACTGTCATTTTGGCTTTTTGGAGCAAAGCATCTTAGTCGCATGCAGCTCTTTATCTAACAGCTCACTTTGTCTGCTCCTGACTGTTGCATTACTCACTGTAATATTTCAAACTGGTCCGCTGTCAGAAAATTGTTGAAAATGACATTTGTCTTGTCGTGTAGACGCATTGTAGCGGGCTACACGACAGCGGTCAGCACTAATCTCACTTACAAATAGATTGCATTTCCTGTGACTACTTCAAAATAGAAGTCAACTTGTGTTTCGCCACTTAAATACATTTAATGTGAAGCTGCAGCAGCAGGAAATGTTCAGTCTGCATTAGCAGTAACTTAACACAGCATTTTTTCACAGTTTACACTGCATCATAAAGCTTTTTATTCTCTTGCACTTGAAGCCAAAGTTGTGGAGAGTTTCTCCTTGCACTTATTTTACTCAGTATCGGATGTGATTGAAAATGTAACGAAGTACAATACTTAAGTAAAAGTAAAATTACAGATTCAAAGTACTACTTTAAAAAAAGTACACAAAAAGATACTCAATTACAGTAATGTGAGTAATTGTAATTCGTTACTTTCCACCTCTGATGAACTCTAACAATTAACTTGCCCCTTACCACCTCTAACTTGTAGCAATGTAATACATACTAAACTTTGACTTGCAGGGCCTTACCTGACTACTGTTAAATGTGTTTATTCATTTCTGAACTGATTATGTTAAAGAAACTACAAGGAGTTTTTAACTGATTATGAACAGTGTTGGGCAACCAAAACTCAGGGGCAACTGGACTTGGTTTATGTCAGGAGTTATGCTAGAACCCAGATGCAGACACGGAGACAAAGCAGCAGTTAAACAGTGTATTGACTGAGGCATGGTGAGCAAACTAGGCAGGATGAGGTGGCAGGGAGTCGCTTTCCAAGCAGTAGAGCGTGAGGGCTGGCTGGCTGGCTGGAGTGTGGCTGGAAAGTTTGGATCTCAGCTTTGAGGGACTTGGAACTGGCAGGCAGGCAGAGCATGTAGAGCAGGTGATCTGAAAACAGGCAGAGAGAAGTTAGTAAAAGCAAACTGGTTGCTAGATTAATGGGTTTAAGGCTAGATGCTAAGGTAAGACCTACGGTACGCGACTTAACAATCTGTCAGGGAATGGAAGTCTGATCTCTCCTTAAGAGGTAGGGATGGCTGGAACAGGTGCGTGATTACCAGCAGGTGCAGCAAGTGCCAACTCAGGAACCCAGACATGCCCAGGATTCAAAAAACTGAGAGAAGAAAAAAAACAGAAAAATAACACACCAAGCATGCCTCACTCACCCAAAGGAAAAAAAACAAATCAAAACACACTCACTCAGTCCCAAACTCAGGTAAGCGATTCAGGGTTCCTGACAGTTTAAGATACTAGAAGACGTTTCGTCCCTCATTCAAGAGACTTCTTCAGTTCTGACTGACTAGTAGGGAAACTCAGCTATTTAACCTCTGTAGGGTCGTTTGCCAAGATCATAACACTGGTTCGTTTAGTACTCCAGGCTGTAGTAACGACAGTCGTTAAGGTTGTTAGAGCCACCTGAAGTCTGGACGACCATCGTTGGTCAGTATCAATGATCCTGGGAGACGACCTCACGCTATTCCCTACTAGTCAGTCAAAACTGGTCTTCTAGTATCTTCAATCAAGTCCAGTTGTCCTTTATTTTTTTAACCTTCTTTGGATAACTATGATTTATTAATCCTGGAATAGCCTATGTTTACAAATTCACAGTTAGCCAGTAAAGGAAGCAGGAGGAGATTTTTTATTAGAGAATTTTATTTTTGACATTATATTTCGTGGTTATGGCTGACACTGGGGCAGGAGAGAGAAAAAGGGACACTGAAAGAGCACAGGGAAAAACATGAGTCAGCCTTGGTTGTTCAATAGATGGAGAGGGATTTGAAAGGATTAAAAAAAAACAGGTATGACAGGTATGTAATATGTCTATTTTATTTGTCTGTGTACAGTACATGGAGGTATAGGTCACGGTGGACTTTACTATTGTAGCATGACTACATTGTTTTAATAAATTTATGAGAATGAATGCCCAATTATGAATTTTAATATTCAGAAAATATTAATATCTAATGCTCCTGTTTTGCAGGGGCACCACCGGAGTTCCAATCCGCCCAATAATTATACAATTATTCATAGGTGATCAATTGGTTAATAATCGCTCAATTATCTTAAATCAGTCAGTCAATCTCATATCGAAGGGGTAAATTCTCTTGGCAGGGACTTGGAGATAGGCAATACACACAATTCCTTGATTACAGTGAAGTTTATTAAGTAACTAAGGTGATATAAAAATGTGGTTAACTACATCAAATAAACAATGGCTAAACAATGAGAATGTGGGTTTCTATTGTGGGGAGCATTTGACTCATACGGCAGCTAATGAACACAACTAGATGATACTAACTCGATTAAATTTGTCTAGGAGTTTCCAGGATTAAATATACTGGACTAACAGGCTATGAGACATCAATGATCACAGAATGCCTTGTTTTGCCTTGGCCTGTTGCACGGGTCCCACGCTAGCTGCCAATTCATGGCTTTTTGCTAGGGAATTCTCCGGGGTTCTCCATGTCACGAATGAAGAAAAACCCTCAAGGGTTGGCCGTCCTCTGTCTGGCAATTAGGCTGTTCTTTCAGGCGACCTTTGTTACTGCTGGTGGGACACGTGGTTGGCCCGGGCGTCGGGGGTCAGTGTAAGTTAGCTCGACGAAATAAAGCTTAAAACTTGGTCGTTCTTCAATTAACTAGTGTAACTTAACGGTCTGATAACTTTAACAAAAAAAAAAAAAGAAAGAAAATAAAACGCAAGTAAAGTTGCTGTAAACAAGGGAAAGCTGAGGTTGCGGCGCTTCGCATGTGGCTTGAAACGAACAAAGGCTTTTCGTTGCGCAGGGCCGAACTCTTGCGTTGCTGGGAGAGGGGCACGCTGGGCGTGTGCCAGAGCACAGTTGGAGAGTCAGGAACAAGCAGCGGACAAGAGAAGAGAGAGCGAACGACAGCGTGTGTCGCGCTTTTGTTGGTTGGGGCGTGGTTCCCAGAGGGCAGTCCTTTGTTTCCCTGAGGGCTTGGTTCCGGTTTCCCGAGGGACTTGTCTTTCTGAACTCTTAATATGTCTATAAAAAAGAAAATCTATTTGCACGTATTGTAATCAAATATCGCCAATCAAACCTCAATTGTCAAACGGCTGTACCGTTCTTAGTGAATATAAGCAAGATACACGAATGGCATCAGATTATTGGACATGATAAATACCGAGTGACATTTATACATTAACGGCATTTCAGGCGATGGCCTGTAATACTTATTTTGTCCACTTGGGTGAGCTCAGGTTACATGACGATAGCTTGGATTAATCCTAAAAAAATCTTTGCTCAGGAGCTGGGGAATTTAGTTATTTAACCTTAAATTCAAGCTGGCAAATTAATTGAGTATAAGATGACATTTTATCATTCATTTTATCATCATTTCTAAAGGATGTGTCAGAAAGTATTGTGAACAAGCATTGGTTACACATAAATGAAGGAATGTCATTAACCTTGCTGAAAATTAAAACACTGCAAAATTAACTTATTTAGATTCTTTTCAGCAACAATATCAACAACAGATAGCAACAACATGGTAACATAACTACTAACCTAAGAGGCAGCACCACTACTAACTTAGCAAGGATAATTATTTAAAGAGAACAGTTTATTAAGAAACATTGTTTTAGCTCAAGAAGGTAGGAGTTGTTAAGTCCCCCTTTCGCAATCCTGGCTTATCACGTTTGCACATCAGCTAAAAGAAGAGACGGGAGTGGTGTTTTATGGCTCAGCCATTCTATGGGAAAAAGGGATCAGAAGTCCGGTACTTTGATGTCCTGAGGCATCCTATAGGGAGAGGGATTGGACACTTCTTTTTGCTGTCCTGCTAAGTGTCTATTGACACCTTTACGGCGTCCTTAAGCAATGCATGTCTGATTGAGTCTCTGCAGACCCTTACCAAACCCCAGGCGATGTCTCTAGTTTTTGCATGTCAAAAGGCCAACCTCCAGGGGAGGAAACTTTCCTACCCCCCTCCTTTTTCTCAGAGAGAGAGAGGGGAGGGATTTTCGAGTCTCCAAATTATTTGATATAAAATGCACAAATCCACACTGTTGGTACACTACACTATAATTCAACTGGCTTATAACGTAACATTTTATATTGGCCTCTCTACCGAGCTATATCTTGCAGTTGGCTTATTGTTATAAAAACATAACATGTTGATATCTTTAGCTTTCTCATCAAAATTACTATTACCGAGAAACCGAATCAGTTAGTTGTAGGCTTACATGTAACCTAGATGTATGAATGTTAATACTGGTAAAACAAATTTAATGTTACTTTAATTTTAACATGTTCTAAATTTTCTTTTTAACTAAATTACCACATGAAATATTAATGATCTTTTTCAACTACGTCATCACATGACACTTAAATGATAAAATGCATTTTTTACTTATGCTTTTATTTTATAACTTCTTCATTTTAGCTGCCATGACATGAACTAGGTTCTTTCAGTTATAAATAAGCAATTGAACCTTACAACACGAATATATGGACATAACAGTAACTGGTACCAATGACAGAGTAAACATTCAGATATGGCGGTGCCATGAGGTCTAATAAATAAGAAACTCTTTAAACAACACACAAGTGCAAAATGTCTCTTTCATCCATATACAACCACAGTAACAGAAGGAAATGTACTATCAACATGCAGTAAGAAACACCACACACAGCTCTTGCCTTCACTCATCTAGAGCTATCCGTTAAATTTTTTTCCAGATTCTGTTTTATTTGTTTTCCAAATTCCAATTTTCCGTTTTAATTTTCCGAATTCTGTTCTTTACAATTGCTTAATCATCAGAAAGTGTGCAGTCATGTGGTGGATGAATAAAATATTAAAATGTAATTAGTATCAATACATTTGATGTATCATGCAAATATGCATGTTCAAATGTATGGTTATTACTTGACTACTGACATCTTCTTCCCAAGGATCTGCTGCTGGACAAACACCATATGCCGTTTGAACACACGGTAATAAGTGGGTCTGACAGAGGCCACTCTAATGTGGGCAACGCTCCTCTTGTTTACAAAATTTGACCAGATACTGAAGTTCAATTTTCAGAAATGGATTATTTGACTCGCCCATACAGCCACAAAGTATTAAACTGGTGTCTGCCTATGTGGTTACACTTTTGTGCGTTGAGTAGTGAGCTCTTACTAGTGCGCTGACTCTCTTCTATTTGACTGTGTGTGCGTGCGTGTGTTGTGTGCAGAGGAGGCCCTGAGCTGCATTCCACTTCTTTATATTGCTCATTGGCTCCATTGTCTTAACAGTGACTAAAAAGTCTTAAATGCCTTAACTTTATGTACATTCACAGCTATTATAAATGAAATAACATATCCTCCTGAAAATGAAAACTTTAATAAGATCAAAATGAAATTAACCTTTGCAATTTATTATTTTTTACCTCAAAATGAACTATGAATTATTCTGTCACATACTACTTGTTACAGTTACAGTTATTAATCTTACATAGCCCCAAACAGATACATGATTGCTATGCGTCTTACTTTCACTTGCTTCCAAAACAAATGCACATGCATGCTGGATCATGACGCGAGGCAGTTGAAAGACTACTGTTTCATCCACAGGGGCCACCAAAATCAAGACAAAATGAAAGTTCCTTGTAGTTGCTTTAAGGTAATCTGTTACTGTATGTTTCAAGTTTTGTAAGGAGCAAACACTCTGTCCAACTTTTGCAGCGATATCATTTAACAATGACTGCTTCATCTATGTTCACAACTGAAAGAACTGTCTATTCATGGGGAAATCCGCTGGATATCAGGCACCACTCCCTGGGCCAAGTGGCACTGTCGCTGCTGGAAGGGAGTCCAGAGCATCTCTTTCAGAAACACTGTGCGCCAGTACAGAGAAAATGGAGTTCCAGTGGAAGAACGGAGGAGGAATAGAAATATAGAGGAGATAAGGTAGTAGGTTTCTACTGTTGGCTATTGCTCAGCCAAAAGTCAGGTTGTTGTGGAGCGTAAATAATGAACTTAGTGCACTAATTGAGTTAGTGAGCGACTGAGTATTGGCAGAAAAGTCATTTTTGTTTGTTTTACAGAAACATTGCTCTCTGATAAGATCACAAATTAAGACCACTAGCTTTACGCTGGCAAACTATAATGTACTTTTCTGACCAAGTAGTTCGAGAAACTGAGCCGCCACAGAATCTAAACTTAGAACCATTAAGTGCACTCCTATTTGTGTTTCCACCACATCAAAAGATCTGTGAAGTTTAGGCAAATTAGACTGATAAAGGGCTAAAAAGCAAAGGTTTTGGCTATTAGACAACTGTGGGCAATTTGAATGGATATTGCAAAGACAACTTGCAGAGGGTTAAAGAGAGATGGAAAGATTTTATAGCCAGTGAGGATCAGTTGAGTGTTTTCTGGTTATTTTTCTTCCGTCTTTTAAACATCCAAAATCCCAATCCCTAATACTGATACTAGCGGCAACAAACTGTGCTTGCTTGCTGGCTGAATGAACGCTTTAAACATTGTTCTTTGGAAAACTGGAGCATTGAACATTTTTTCTTACAACTAAGGTCTAATAAATAACAGAACTATCATCTTGAAATTGGGTTACCTGTAAAGTTTATGAATTCCCTAAAAAGGTTCCTTGTTTCCAGCAGTCAAAAAGGGCTATTAGGATTGTTTGTGAGCTTAGACCGCTATCAACAACAAAAGTCCCAACATCACTCTATGAGACAGACTTATGACGGCCAGTAAGACCATGATAGCGTTGCACAGACCTCTTTGTCTCCCTTTTGAATGTACTCAGATACTTGTGATTTTAGTCACTGGACCAGTCAACACACTGGCAACAGAACAGAACATTGTTGACAGCTGCAGCTGAGCTGTCAGTAGTGTGTTTCTTTTCTGGGACTTTAACAGGTGTGACATCACCACACTGGGTGCCAATTTGGAACAGTGTATCGAATTTCATACTAGACTAGACAGAGTACTGTACCTGTGTTTGAAACTCGTCCCAGTGCCAATGTTTGGACCAGGCATCATTGGGACCTCAACAGATGATAACAGCTATTGAGGGAAAAATGTTTTTTCACACAGTATGTTTGCATGTAGTGTTACCTCTTTAGGCAGAAAATGCCCAGTTTCTCTGCAGTGGTAAAGCAGGTGAATACTTTATGCTTATATATTGCTCATATGATCCCATGGCAAACATTTGTTTTAGCACTTTAGCACTAGTGTTGTCCCTTCCAGTTTGCTGGATTTGTTTTTCTTAATAAGCAATATTTTTTAGTGGAGTTGGAGTCATGGTAGATGATTTCCTTTCTCATATAAAAAAATCATGCTTTCAGCCCTCTTGAACATTGACCACTGCATTAGTATATAATCTATGAAAGCCCTGGCATTAATCTTAGTTTTATGATAAATACTTAAGTTTGGATCATCTATTTCTGTGAAATAGGAAACAGCTGATCACAGAGCCCACAGTTTATCTGAGTTACTATTTGCTTTTCCAGTATCTAATTAAAACAGGAAGTACTTCCCTTGCGGCAAGTGCAATTGAAAAACAACCCTAGAGAAGCAGGTCGCTCGGAGCCACAATAATGTATCACCAAATGTTTGTAAGCCAATACTCCCATTAATTCTCACAGCAGCATTAACATCTCCCTTGCTGACTTAAGCAGAAATGCATTAGTCCCTGGCACGATGAATTCTCAGTGACTCTATGTATCTTTTTCCCCTCGTTCACTGTGATCAACTATGTGTGCATTTACACAGTACACAGTAAGTGTTTGTGATTATGTGAGTAACGTAAACTTTAGTGTTGGCACCCCAGAGAGAACTCCTGACAGTAACAGAAAGCAACAGAGAAAAAAGGGGGTAGCTAGAGGGGAGCTGGCCTTGGTTTACAATAAGTAAAATGACAATACGTCTGTGCCACCGTGGGGGCCAGTGTTACAAACGTGGAGAGGGTGTTATGCAAAGGCAATAGAGCATAGCCCTGTATTACAGGTCGGATTAGATAAGTGTAGCGCTTCAGTTGACTGGCAGATTCAATTCGCTCTGCCGTATTGCAGACGAGGACCCGTCTCAGAGCAGGTGAGAAGTGACTACATTTGGCACAACATTGAGGTAATACCTATTATACTTACAGCTGGTGAAGAGAGGTGGAGGGCCATAAATCTGTACTGAAAAAAACAAAACTTCATCTCAGTTGTTTAGAAATAAACATGCCATCATTATGCAGTTTCTTGGAACAATAATAGATCTAATTAGCCTAATGCCTTTAAGACATTATGTGTGCTGCTCAGTAGTCACTGGCATGTCGCCAGTTTTGGATTCCCGTAAACACGCTGGCATGTGAGGAACTTGATTAAAACTATTGCTCAGGAGGGAAATGTTAATTTTGGAATAACAAACATGCGGTCTGCTTCTGGACACTGTCACTGTGTGGTGTGTGCTCAGTGAATCTGCAGTCCCTCAGCGAAATGAGTTGGAATAGCTGCTGTGTTTACATACACACATTGTGCATGCCTACCCTTAAATATGAAGAGGTAATCAAATGATTACCCTGTCTCACCCCCTGAGTGTTATCAAGAGAAGACTTGAGGGTGTCCTTCCAGGAGATTGTCAGGGAAGGGAAACATTTTCTCCCTGGCCAATACCTTTTAGCTGATACACAAATACTAAGCAGCGCAGAACAACAGGTTGAGTCTCACTTTATCAACCGAACAAAAAATCCACATATGGGCTACTGTTGAGTTGCTAACCATTGAGGAGAGGATAGCATGATGGGGATAGAGTGTATTTAGCTATGTATTGGAATGTTTGGTTTGTATCAACAATTATCTTATTAAAACAAAGTTATGGGAATCCGTCTAAAAAAGACAGAGCTTTTTCCTCATAAGTATGACCTCATATATGTCATACTGTCTAGACTGGAATATCTCAACAACAATTGGATTTTGCATAGAAATTCATAATCTCTAGAGCAGGGGTAGCCAACACGAGGGCCTGGTAATGCCCTCAGGGAGCCGATGAGTATCCCGCAGGTCATGTACTAAAAATTTAATGAACTGGTAAAGCTTAGTCTAAAAATAGCCTAAATTTTTTTTTCAATCACACTTGTCTGAACATAGAAAATAACTAGTTTAACTTTGCATATAACATCTTAACATCAACTCAAAGTCAAAGTTTAGTTTGACAGTACGTGAAGAGTACAAAAAGAGTCTATGGAAAAGTCTTTTTTGCTTAGGAAGGTTCCTAACTGAGTGAAATGAACTGGAAGTATTTCAGTGGCAGCCATGGTAAGAGCTGGTTGAATTCTCTAAAAGCTAAGGAAAGGTGCTTCAATGCTTCCTTTCTTATCAACTTCAGCATAGGGTACATCAGACCATCCTTTATGAAAGGAAAGGAGATAATGCGCCCCACAATTCCTTGCGGCAACAACATTTAAAGCGACGCACGTTCTCAAACTCAAATGATAAAATCCCTTGACCACATTTAGCAAAATCCTTGCAATACAGACGCACATTATGATACTCAAATAAGACACTCACAATTTCCTTCTTTCTTTTGGTTTGTTTTAGTGTGGCTAATGCTGTTTCAACCCCATTTTATGTTTTGGATTGTTGAAATATGCCTGAAAGTGTATTTGAATTTTCTACAATAAAAAAAAAGAAATCACCAACCGTGACGGATAAAGGATGTTGATCACCATCTAATTTACCATTGGCTTTTACATTACATTCACATTTACCTGATGCTTTTATCCAAAGCAACTTACAATTGCTGTGCATGTCAGAGGTTGCACGCCTCTGGAGCAACCAGACCAACCAGACCAACCAAAGGCAAGCATCTTATCTATGCACCATCACCACCCTCCTTTTAAGCCTTTTCTCTCTTAAGCTATAGCTTGCTAATGCATAGACCCTATGTCTTGAACTGTCAACAATAACTGAGACCCATGCGAGCTATGTTACTAGTCTTGTAAAATGATCAAGGTGAGGATAATGTTGCAGCCTGTAGGCTCACATTATGTATTGGCAGCTTCAGCAATATCATTAATTAATTTTACTTTAGTCACAGATGCTGGCCCCCTTGCCTTAATAAAGGCAATGATCAAGCTGGATGACCTCTACAGTAAATGTAATGTATTATTTCATTGTTTCCCACACATTGATTTATTTGTGGTGGACTGCCACATTATCAACACTGACTGCCACATATTGATTTTTGATTATTATTTTCTACTATTTAAAATGGGTAAAATCGTATTTGATTACAGAGCTGTGCACAGGGCATGTATTCGCTCAGCACCTCCTCTCGTCTCTCTCTCTCTCTCTTGCCACAGTTACGCTGTCATTCTGTTGGAAACACTGTGTTTACATACAATAATTGGGATTCATGTTGATAAATATGGATGGGCCGGAGGGTGAGTGTGAGCAAACATTCTCAATGTGACAACGCTTTCCATTATTTGGTGACTGGTACCCTATAGGTCTATGTCTTTTTGCTATCTTGGTAATATATTCCATCGTCATGTCCACGTTAAGATGGCCTGCATAAAAACAACATGGGGTGCAGTGTAAAAGATGCGCTTTTTGTAGTCCATATTCAGAACATTGTAGTTTCATCACAGCAGGTCACGTCAGCAACACCCGCCGTCACATAAGTACGTCGTCTAGTAATGAGCAGTCGGATTCTCTGAGCTCCGCAATAATCTTTTCCGAAGTCCTTATGGATTCTCCTTCTCACCTTTCCTTGACCTCATGACATTTTCCATCGAGGTCAAGGAAAAGTGGTTAGGAAAGGAGATTTTTTTGACTTTTTGACCGCAGCCTATGTCTCATTTGAGGGTATAATGTGGTGACAGCGAAGCGTAACAACATAAAGAGCAACTTAAATACATGCCACAAGACCTTTAATGATAGCTACCAAACAGGTAGCTCATTACGGGTAGAAAAATATACTTTATATTTGTTTTCCTATGATCTCTTGGTAAAATATGAATAATGTGATCAGTGAACATAGATGGATTATTCTGGAAGATTATATCAAACAAGTTGCCCCCCCTATTACTCACTATGCTTTTAGTAGTTCTCAGTCTCAAAAAGGTTGGTGACCCCTGTCCTAGAAGATAAACCCTACTGGTTTTGGTGATCCCTTGAGTTTTTCAAAAGTGTCACAGTGAGGTTTTTAGTAAAATGTCTTGACAACTCCTGGATGGATTGTTATTAAATTTCTTTCCGGCATATATGTCCCCTTCAGGATGAAGTGTAATTGTAGTAGTTATCCCTTAACTTTTCTTCTGGAGACATTAACAGGTCAAATATCCCCCCTCCCTGCTACTTCGATTTATGACCAAATACCTGCAAAACAATGATATTCCAGCCTCAGCTGTGTTTTACTGGTTAAATAGCAAATGTTAGCATGCTAAAATGCTAAACTAGAAAACAAGGTTGACATGACTTGTGACACAGTGAGCATGTTAGCATTGAGCTCAGAGCACATGGTGTGGTCGGCAAAAGGCAAAAAAAAAAAAAAAAAAATAAACAATTGATAGCGGCTGGTGCTGAAATAGATCTCAGTCATGACAGCTACAGTTACTCACACAATCCTTCCTCTTAAGTGATTGTGCCTCCAAAATAAAAGTGCAAGAACGTTTTTTGCAGCAATGCTGAGTTTATTGAGAGCTTTCACTTTGAAGAGTAAATGTGTAATTGGATTCCCCTGAATTTCCTCAGGAAAATGAAAACAGTTGAATGCGGATCAAACACCGGGGAGTACACACACACTGCAGCACATGCTTTATTGTGAGCATGCGCAAAAGTGTCCATATAATCAATTTGTTTAACAAGGGAATAAAAAAAATATCCACAGTTCGAATCAATCAATCTTACAACCTTTCTAATGGGAGTCCCGCACGGTAGCGACTGAGCTAAACATGCACACAAGTAGCCTATACAAAGATCTGAAATAATTTGACTTTATTGTGGCCCACCATGTAACGGCTTGAAAAAAAATTGGCCCAATGCCAGACTTATTTGCCGACCCCTGTCATAGAGCCTCTAGTGTGGCTGTAGATGTTTTCCTAAGCTCCTACTGTGGAGGAAGCCCAATGTGAGATGCAGCCAGGGCTTGACATTAACTTTTTCGCTCTTTTTACTAATATTATCATTATCTCTGATAAGGTTGTGTGTAAAGTTCCTTTTTTTGAAAGCATGTAGTCTATTAAGATAAACACGAAGAGTAGCTTCTTATTGTATATACTAAAAGTGTTGCATGGGTCTAAAAGATTAATTGAAAAGATAAAAACTAAACTGCCAAAATATTCATCAGAGACACTGTTACTTATAACAGCTGTAAATACTGTAATACAGAGTAGAAAATGATCTACTTTAGAAACAAAGAGCAAAGAATAAATAGTTTTGTCTAAGAAAAAATCCACAGTTAAGGCAACAGGATTAAAATTTTATGTAGGCCTATATCAGTTCTGGGCACTTTGGATTGTTTGTTTTGTATCTGCACTTCCTCAGAGCCCGACTGGATTCATGTTTCATCATGAAGCTCTGCAGTACCTCTGAGTAACTGGAGATACTTCCACCTGAAACGAGTATACAGGTCCCTTAATCATGAAGATCTCTGTAATTTTACAGCATTTACCGGAACTTTTCCTCTTACCTCTTCTCTGTCTCAGCCTTTTCTCTTTCTCTTATTCTCCTGTGCACTTTTTCCACGCTGCTCGGCCACGCACACTCACGCACTGACTGAACGCTGTGTTCATGTGCGTGTGCATGCGACCAGTCTTGGGATTACAACGTTGATTTATCTTCACTCGAGCTTCTCAGCAGCTAGATTCCGTGCACATCCGGTTCCAGTGTTGTTAGTGTCGGTTGGCACTGCTTCATATTTATATAAAAAACAGACAAAACTGGGACATTGCTGAGAGAAAAGAAAGCGAGGAGGTTGAACTACCTGGTGAGTTCAGAAAACATGTGTATGTAACTTTATTCCAGCTATCATTGTACTTTACTGTGACCAAGTTAGCATAGCATAGCCCTGATCGATCCGAACTCCTCTCCATCTCAGAGAGGGAAGTGAACAGACTATTCAGGAAAGCAGCTGGGCTGGACTCTGTCTCCCCATCCACCCTGAAGTACTGTGCTGATCAGCTGTCTTCAGTGTTCACAGACATTTTTAACACCTCAATGGAGACATGCCATGTGCCAGCCTGCTTCAAAGCTTCCACCATCACCCTTGTCCCCAAAAAACCAAGGATCACAGGACTAAACGACTTCAGACCCGTCGACCTGACCTCTGTGGTAATGTTTTACCACAGAGCGCCTTGTGTTGACCCACCTTAAATCCATCACAGACCAACTCCTGGACCCCTGCAATTTGCCAACAGGTCTGTAGATGATGCAGTAAACATGGCCTTTCACTATATCCTCCAGCACCTGGACTCCCCAGGAACTTACGCCAGGATCCTATTTGTGGATTTCAGCTCTGCTTTCAACACCATCATCCCGGCCCTGAGACAAGCTCTCTCAGCTGAACGTGCCTGACTCCGCCTGCAGGTGGATCACTGACTTCCTGACTGACAGGAAGCAGCACGTGAAGCTGGGAAAACATGTCTCTGACTCCAGGACCATCAGCACTGGTTCCCCCTCAAGGCTGCGTTCTTTGCCCTCTTTTCTTCTCCCTTTATACCAACAGCTGCACCCCCAGTCACCAGTCCATCAAGCTCCTGAAGTTTGCAGATGACACCACCCTCATTGGGCTCATCTCTGGGGGGATGAGTCTGCCTACAGGTGGGAGATCGACCATCTGGTTACCTGGTGCAGCCAGAACAGTCTAGAGCCCAACGCTATGAAGACAGTGGAGATGGTCGTGGATTTTAGAAAGAGCACAACCCCACCCTCCCCCATCATCGTGCGTGACTCCCCAGTCACCACTGTGGACTCCTTCCTCTTCCTGGGCACCATCATCTCCCAGGACCTCAAGTGGGAGCTGAACATAACCTCCCTCACCAAGAAGGCCCAGCAGAGGATGTACTTCCTGCGGCAGCTGAAGAGGTTCAGCCTGCCAAAGACAATGATGGTGCACTTCTACACCACCATCATTGAGTCCATCCTCACCTCCTCCATCACCACCTGGTACGCTGCTGCGTATCATTCGCTCTGCAGAGAAGGTGATTGGCTGCAATCTTCCATCACTTCAGGACCTGTACGCCTCCAGGACTCTGAGACGAGCAGAAAAGATTGCAGCTGACCCCTCCCACCCTGGACACAAACTGTGTCGGACTCTCCCCTCTGGCAAGACACTGCGTTCCATCAGGACCAAAACCTCTCACCATATAAACAGCCTGACACAACACTGACACTCCCACCTTGCAAATAATACAAATGTCTCTGCACAGTCCTGGCACATTGCACATATTTGTTGTTAATTGTTAATCTACGTTGTTGTATATTTTTACATTATCAATTATCAATTTATATATGTATGTATGCAATATTCTCTTCCGTTGCAACACGTCTGCACAACACAAACCCGGAATAATGCACATGTAAATATCTGCGACATTCTCTACAAATAGTTGTATTATTATTCTCTATTCTTTCTATTATTCTTATATAACTTGTATGTCTATTTCATATTTCTACATTTATTTATGTCAGCTGTATGTTTGTCTGCGTGTAGCACCTTATCACCAAATCAAATTCCTCATATGTGTAAAACACTACTTGGCAATAAAGCTCCTTCTAATTCTGATTCTTCTAATTCTGTCATCAGCTAATGAGACAGCAATCATGAGATCTTCCAGGTTTGTCTATAAACCTTGTTTTCTTCACAGTTTGACTAGAAGTTTTCCATCAAATTTGATGTTATGTAAAAATTATCATGGCACAAACCTTGAATGATCATGACAATTTATTTTTGAGCTGCGTCAGCTCTGGTAACTGCAGTATTTGCAGCTATCTCTAGTTACCACAGATGCTCTGCGCAATGTGAGTAATTACCTTTTTTAGGGCAATACAGTAGAAATGCAAACACATCCCCACACTGCACTGCAACTTATTTCTTCAGGCTTTGCCTCAGGTGGTGTCCACTCATTTAAAAGATTTCAGAAAAAAAAAAACTGGTAACCAAACAGATCATTATGGATAGATACAGCGTAAAAGGTCTGTTGGTGCTCAGGGCATGCCCTTTGGCAAAGACTGGATATAATTGTCTCGCCCTGAATTGAGATATCTGAACTTTGACAAGCTTGTGTATAGGAGACGAACACAGGAGAGTGGGGTGAAAGAAGACAGCAGGAGAGCGGAGATGGAACGTATCAAGGTCTCGCACAACACTGTTTAGTTCAATTAACTCTATAAAGGCAACTAATGGAAAATAATGGCATGTAATTTTAATTGTAAATGTAAAACTGGGTATACAGTACATTTATTAAATATAGTCTGTAAACAATACATATAATAGTGTAGGCAGCAAGTAAATCATGAAAGGAATGAAGCAATACAGATGTGAAATGTATTGTTGAAAGTCATTTTTAAACGTGTTTTAATGGCTCAATTATACAGCAACATTTGAGATTTGGAGTGACACGGCTAAAGGCTAATCATTAGCAGACTGACGTAAATGTGGGCCAGAGGATAATGAAAGTCAAGACATGAGCAAAGAGAATCCCTATAGGCATGCATTATACTGCCATCTGTATCTGTACATCAATCTAATGGGATGACATACAGGACGTCTGCGAAGGAGACATTTAATGCCTTGTCAAAACATTACCCCTGTGACTGTTCTCCCTAACTTTGACAGACTACCTTGTCAAGGCATGGAGCGTTTTATGTTTCCCATCTGCCTCGTCCTGCTGACAGGCGGCTGAGTCAGACGGTCTGGCCTGAGCATGCATGCATAGCGCCACACTCAAACACACACACACACACACACACACACACACACATTTACTGACCCATTTCCCTTTTATTTGTTCAGTTATACAATGCACAGCTCACGTGATATATCACTTTTGGGCGTTATCAATCAGTTTAATTGTCATAAAACTATGATTATTAGGGGCTATGGTCAAAGTCTTGATCAATTTACAGCTTCTTGAGGCATGACAAATTAGTCGGGACTTAAAATATAACAAGAAATATGAGACAACTTATTTTGCCTGCCTTAATATAACCCTCATATGTATTGAGAGAGTTATTGGTTGCTGTATTCACTCTTTCTGTTTCTTTATGCTGTAATGCGTCCCTAATATGGCTGCAGTTTCAACCTGCAATAACTTATTTTCTTTTGGTCGCTTGGGGGCACCCTGAACAAGCTATGAACACAACACTGACACTAACACGTATCCCCTATATCACGTTTATATTAGCAAACACTTCCCTATTTACACATCCAGCATTTACAGAGCAACATTCATCCTGTCCACCTGATAAAAGTTAAATTTTCCCCCTCTCAACAATCTGGCTCTTTAGCTGCTTAATGCTTTCAGCTAACTGCTTCTATAAAGGCCAGTTTCGACCAAAGATTCACGATGAGACGAAACAGGTTAAGAATGTTGTAGGGAAATTTGGAGTGGGAATATCAAATTGCAAGTGGCTGGTTTTAGAATGCAAGGCATGTCACCTCTCAGCAACAACCAATCAGCGCATAGTAAAGTCAGTTGTTCAAGTCAGTGAACTGTTAAAGGCAGGGTAGGCAAGTTGCTTCTAAAACAATTTTTGTCATATTTGTTTAAACTGTCCTTATACACCAATACATATTAAAAAGTTAGGTGCTCTAAAAAAGAGAGTATAAAAATCAGTTGTCTGTAGTCCTCTCAGGGCTGCAGTAAACACAGCCACTCGTTCCATTCGGACCAAACGCAATGATTGGCTGGCTGACTGTCACTCTCCCTCGCTGCCATGGCTACCAGCCCTGCTGCAACAGGAGCTGCCCCGTGCGCGCACCCGGTCAGCTCTCTCAGACCTGACGAGCGAAGCGGTCAGACTTGGGCTAATATCTGCGTGGCTTTTCAACGATAGTGACAACTGAGGTATCCCAAGGGGCTGAAAAGTTACACCGTGGTGGCTTTATTTCTGCTGGACAGGTAATCATCATTTTGATGGTAGTTTGTTACTTTCATCGCTAGCAAACGTAGCTACCTACTTAGCATTCAGCTAACGGTAGCTATGAGTGCGAGTAGAGACGATGAATTATATGTAGCTGTAGGTGAGCTGGAAAACAGCAGCGCAAGCTGTGTTTTCCCATGCTATTATTAGGTAAGACAATGTAGGTGTAGACTGCGCCGGTTTAGTTATTCACCATCTAGGTTTATTATACTATGTTTACACCTATCTTTACACCTTGTATCTAATATGTTTGTGTAATTATCTTGTGTCTGCAGGTGTTGTTTGACTGAATGTTACTCTTTTACAAATGTGGTGATGTAGCTGTGTGTTTGTAGTTATGAGAAAGACATTTCAACGTTAGTATACATAAACAATGATGGCTAAAGGCCCCCAAGTATCTGTGTTTCTGGTATATAAGCTACCTATAATATAGTTTTGACATTGTTCGTAGCTAAACCTACAGTGTGAAAACCTTTTACTGTAACATCAGCTTTTCTCCTGGCTGGAATGTAACATGCTGGCTGGCCAGGATTACAACCACCATGTCCACAGTCCAGCCAGGAGAAAAGCTGATGACACAGTTCAGTATGTTGCATTATGAGTACTCTTGTGCATTTTACTCAATACATTTATAAGTGATGAGTCAAAAAATATTAAACAGTATGAGGTATACAGATACATGGTGCTGATTTATTGTTATTGATTGCATTTTATGTGGAAATATTTTACTAATTACTCTATAAGAGAACAATGTCAGGTGTTACAAACTTTTCACTAAGCTGATCCTGCTTTCTGTATTATCAGGTACAGCAAGGTGTACAACAAAAAGTCCAGGAAGTGGAGCTTGTACTCATTGAATGTGGAGAAGGACTACAGTTACATTGCAGACCTCCAGAGTGCCATCCTCCTCCTCCTCCTCCTCCTCCTCCAACGGTTGTCTACTACTGAGGAGATGCCTAGAAGCAGAACCAGGAGACCTGATGATCCCTGTCAACATGGGGTTCAGTCAGGTGTCCCTGCCCCAACTGTGTTGCTAGATACAGAAAAATATAAATCAAAAAGTAATATGGTTGGTTTTGAAATGTGGTAATCATGTCAGAGAGGTGACTGTGATATATTTAATCATCTCCACAGTAGCGATACGATGCTACGTGTAAAGTCTGAACTGTCTTCATAATCAGTCGAGATACATCTGGACACACCTCTATTTGTGATATAGGTTTTAGTTTTAGGGGTATATAATAAACAAGTGTTATACCACATTTGGAAGTCATTATTTCAGACCTAAGACATAAATGTAGTTGCTTGATTGTTTATGCTACAAGTGTAAAGAAAAGGCATTTATCATTTTCAATGGTTTATTTAAAGGGAAAAATCTTTGTATTTTCTCTACCCTCCTGGGCATAAAACAAAAACAATGTAAAGGTATTCATCCACACAGTGGATTGAATTATTTGTATCGCAGTTGGTGACATTATATCTTACACCCTGCTAGGATTAAACCTCTGTATTGTCCTCGTGGATCAGGAGAACAGTTGTGTATCTTCCAGAAACAGCAACTCAGTATCACGACTCTGTGACCAGGTGCTCCACACTGCCACACTACAAACTGTCTGTATGCTGCCTGACTGAACTGTCTGTTACTCTGTCCTGGGTCTGGAAGATCAGCCTTGTGTGGTGCATTTAAACACAGGAGTCTGGATGTTGTCCACAGTCCTCAGATAAAGGAATATATAGTTGTTAGAGCCCATAATTGGAAAGATCGGTGTAATTGGACAGAACATTCCTCAATATGATCAGATATCTTTATTGAACAGGGGTTTGTTGTTCTCTAACAGGACTTCTGTGTCCACATTACACACCAGGTCAGTGTACACGACACAGATGAGCCGATGGCTGAAGCAGAGCTGTAGTTAGTTGTTGTAATCAGTAAACGATATTAAAAAATTATTAACAATAGTGATGGATTACATTTATAAAGCACTTTATTTTTGACACTCCATTTTTGACACCAGAGAAACTTTGAGACAAGAGACTGGGTTAAAAAAAAAAGAAGATAATAATAATAATAATATACCTGTTCATATGCCGTTGTTGGAGCTTGAAGCTCAACGCAGGTCCTAGAAGATGTGCTCCTTAGCTTGCACCTCGTCCTCCCCATACTGCCTCTTCTTCCTCGGACCCTGGCAGCCCTCCCTCCTCTGCTTTGCCTCAACCCCGGGTCTGTCCTGGTCTGTGCTTGGCTCAGGAGTGCAGTCCTCATCAGAGACAATGCTGTCACCGTGGAAGCTCTAACATGCAAAACAATGTACATGTTATCTAACAAGAAAGTCAGATTGGTGTAGTATAACTGATGGAAACTGGAAAATGTGTATCAGCCTGTTTTTAGCTTTGCCCAATGTTACCACAGCTGTTAGCACAGCTACCTGTTGCTAACAGTTAGCTAGCCAGCTCGTTACTGAATCAAAGTCAGTCTTTTTAAACCTATCCAATAATAACATGCTAGCTTGATAGTGAGTACTAACAGCCGGGTTAGTTGTTTATTTTCATAATGATAAAGTTAGATGTTTTTTTACCCCTGATGTGAGCTGCTGCTCTCCGCTCGTCACTCTTGTCCTCCAGCAGAGTCGGCAAAGCGCGTTCACGTGTTTTGGGGGCGTGGCTTTGAAAGGAGCTCAGAAGGGAGGGGGTGGGAGTTTCTCTGTTGGATATTTTCAAAATCCAACAGTTTCTTGCTAGTTTCTCAAACTTACCTACCCTGCCTTTAACTTGTCAAAATGGCGCTTTGTCACATTGCACAATGGGCTGGGTATTTACCACCAAGTCCTCAAACCTAAACAACAACATAGGTCATTTTAACCAACCTCCAAATACAACTCATATGAGTGTATCCTACAATAGTTCCCCTACCGGTGGCGTTTGTCCATGCCACCCAAAACGGCAATTTCAAACTCCATTTCCCGACCGGACCTACGTTACGTTAATCACGTAACTACGTAACATAACATAAACATGTGGAGACCTCAGCGACACATAGGAGTTGTGAGGCCAGTGTGTGCAGCTGTTGGGTTCACCGGTCGACATGCATACAATCACTGACTTAGGTTTAAGCACACACCCCTGTGAAGAGGAAGGGTAAGGGGCTTCACCTTTTTTCTGTTGAGGACAAGCTTGTATTTGTGGTAAGTGCTTGATGAAATAGCCAAGCAAAAGCAGTGCCAGAACCTACCAGTACATTTATTTAATTAATTGATTTTTTATTGTTGGATTGACCAGCAAAGCTCACTGAAAAATAGTCTACCATCCTATACTTTCATTGTGCCCAAGGTTAATTTAATGATGTGTCATTACAGCTCACATAGCTAACCATAGATGTCATTTACACTGGGGACGCTGGGGACATGTCCCCACCCCTTTTTGAAATGGCTGATTTTGTCCTCACCACTTTTTGAAAGTATTTGTTAACATGGTTCTGAAAAATAGCTTGCAACAAGAAATGTTAAAGAACAAATTTGAGAAAGGTTTATTTGCACGGTAAGAAAACATGCAATACAATGTAAATATCCAAGAAACAAATGTACATTGTCCAGGCACGTGCACACATAGACATCAAAAGGGGCTCAAGCACCTGCCCTTTTTTCTGGGATGCTTTTTTTTTATATATATATATATAAATTCATTTATTTATACAGTATATATATTCCTGTTGTGCACAGCTTTCCTGTCAAATAAATATATTTGCTGAATAAAAAATCTAAATATCAAAAGACTAAACTACCAGTGCCTCGAGTTTACAGCTAATTCGTAAAAAGACAAAAGGCAAGTATAAGTCTTGTTAACATGCATGACTCATGAGCTGAGCTAATGTAATGAGTTAGGCTCAAGTCAAGCTAAGGCAATTTATCATGGT
Organism: Micropterus salmoides; assembly: GCF_014851395.1. Lineage (NCBI taxonomy): Eukaryota > Metazoa > Chordata > Actinopteri > Centrarchiformes > Centrarchidae > Micropterus > Micropterus salmoides. The sequence continues at coordinate 23,566,473 of NW_024044570.1, forward strand.
TGGTCATACAGGCTAATGTTACTGTAGCCTACTTAATGTAGACACAACAGGTGAATACAGTAAAATTCGTCAGTTCATTTAGAAGAAATCTACTAATGCAAACCGATGAAAGGTAAGCTTAAAACAAACTCCATCTAAATGTGTATTTTGGAAGTTTTCTTTCCATGTATTGTTCCATGAGTAAAAGAAGACAAATAGACCAGACCAATATCTCAAAATTGACCCCTATTTGAAAACGTGTCCTGCCTTAAACAGTAATTTTACATGATATAGACAACCCTCCCTCAAATGTGAAACCAAGTAATAACGAAAAGTGTTATGTAATCCAATAAGACCAAAATAATTAAAAGGGTCATTATATGAAAACGTGCCATTTTGTGTCCCTCAGAAAAAAAAGCTCTGTAAATCTTAATAAACCATAAAACAAATAAAATATTTTATAATTTAGTTTCCATAATATGTCTCATAATATAAGAATACATTAATTTCTGTTTCTTTTGTTTGAAAAGGATTTTAATCACATTTTTGTGCAAAGCATCTTGCAGAAATGTTGAAAATGGCCTGTCCCTATGTCTGATTTTTCTACTTCTACTTGCTATTGAGACCAAAAAAGTCAAACTATCATAAAAAAAACATACACTAGTATAAATCCTTAAGTGTCAGTTCATTAGTCATGAATGGATTTTATTCTTAACGTGTAAAATTCTGAAAAAAAACACAATTTAGTCGGGTCCCCAGGTTCTCGTCAACCCTGTAACTTTTTAAGAAAACATTTTAAAGATAATGGACTGTTCCAAAAGTTGCATCAGTTCCAGGAAGTGACATCATCTGCCTTTCATGAAGTTGGTGGCAGAAGACAAGTAAGTGTTCTCTTCTTTTAATGAATTTTCTTTGAGTTTATTTAATGTCTGAAAGACGGGGACACGCTCATTGTGTCAGCCCTGTTACCAGAAAAGCATACGTTAAAAAGTTATTTGTACATATTTAAAAATGTACATACATAACAACATTTGAGCCTCTCATCAAGGCACATAATGTGGTGTCATTACCTATACCTCATGGCTAGTAATGGCCGCCAATAACATTTTTTGTCAACCCTGTGACCGTTGACGAAAGTATATGCTTTTGTGTGTCTTACTCATGTTGTATACCCAAGAAGGGTTAGATCAAGGGCAACTGGGCTTGGTACTTCCATATTTGAAGATGTTTTGCCTCCCATCCAAGGGGTTTCTTCAGTTCTAAATGACTGATGGGGAGTGCCAGGTATTTAACCTCTGTGGGGTCGTCACCCCTGAGCCAACCCTTCTTGGATAACTATGACCTGGATGACTGAGAAATTTCACAGACGTACTTTTCTTACCAATGGTATTTACATAATATACATGTTTTTACAGTTTTCATCCCTAAAAATCATGTTTTTATTATTATTATTTATTCTACTGATAGGTAGGCTAAAATGTGTTGAGGTTACTGATCTATACTGATACACACAAGTGCATTGGGTTTTATAAATGTGCTTTGTAAACCAAAAGACATTATTATTTTTATTATGAGAAGTTAATAAATGAACAAGGTTGCTGTTAAAGTTTTTTATGTATTTGTTTTTTATTTGATTTTGTTAGGATACCTCTTTCTGCAGCAATCATAGATCAGTGCATGACGCCACCTCTTAGTCCAGAACCAGGTGTAGAGCCAGGTCCAGAGCCAGCACCAGGGCCCTCAAGGTTAGAGTTAGAGTAAATAGAAGTTATGGCTTTTGTTCAATGTTTCAATTTTGTAAATTTCGATTTAAGGTGTGTGTGTGTGTGCGCGCGCTTGTGCGGGTGTGTGCATGCATGCATGTTCATGTACATGCATCTCCCTATTTATTTATGATAATTTGAGTATTTCATAAATCAGTGCTTCATTGTGTTGCAGGCAACGTGATCAGGGGCGTTTAAGGTCAAAGAAGGAGAGAAAGAGGCTCCACCATGACCTGGGGAAATTGAGGCAAAGCCTGGAAAAAGAAAAACAAAAGACAAATAAGTACAAAAAAATCTACTTCCGCCTAAAGAATAAAACAGCATCACCTTCTTCTAAAGTCAAGTATCAATTGAGCACCGCAGCTGCGCAGTCGCAAGCTCGAAAAACCCTCAAATTTCATTCTGCACTGACTTAAAAAGCAAATATAAAACTTAATATGATGAACAAGAGAGGCAGATTGTGAAAAAGTACCGCATGCAGAAATATGGACAGAGTGCCATTGGTCTTCCAAGAAGAAGGTGGGAGACTTTAGATGGAAATGTACTTTCTTTCTCCCGTAAAGAACACATAAAATCAAGTATTAGAGCCTTCTATGACCGGGATGATGTCAGTCGGGTCACCACTGTGAGAAAACAGACAATAACGCCTTTCCTAACCTTTCGAAATAAAGTAAAAAAAACATAAGAGATTTCTTGTTGATTCACTGTTAAACCTTCACAGGAAGATTCAATCTGAAAATGCAAACAGAGCTTTGTCCTACACTCTCTTTTGCAGACTTCGTCCCTTCTGGGTTGTACATCCAACCATTCAAGACAGAGATACTTGCATGTGCAAAATCCATGAGAACCTCGGCTTTGTGGTTGACAAGTTGAAGCAACTAAATTTGCTTCCCAACTCAAACCTTGAGAAGCTAATAGAGGAGGTATCTTGCAGCACCAGCAGTAAGGAGTGCATGTATGGAGAGTGTCCCAAATGCAAACTGAAAAGCTTCCCACTGGATACTGTTACCAATGCATCAATGCGTATAACATACACACAGTGGGTACTGGAGGAGAAAGAGAAGAACAGAGTGCCACAAGAAAAAGAGGCTGTGTCATTCAAAGTGACAGCAAAAAAACAAATTGAAAGCTCTTTAGAGGAGCTCATTGAGCATTTCACGTTCCTGCTGCATAAGTTCAAGAAGCATGTGTTCAACATCAAGCAGTAGTTCTCATTCTCCAGAGAACTAAAGAGAAGTCTGTCCTCACATGAATGCATTATATATGTGGAAAACTACTCATGCAGATACAGTGCTGAGATCCAGGCTGTACATTTCGGTGCCTCACATATTGTGGATGCATACCGTAACATTCCAGCAAACATCCCATCGGTCCCTGGGACAATGCAAATACACCAAGTGGTCACCAAACGGAAAATGGTGTTTCCTGACATATGACAAGGAGATCTACCCAGGAATCATCGTGGCAAAAGATGAAGGATATGCCCAAGTGATGTGCATGCACTGTGTTGGCCCGAATAGATATTTCTGGCCAGCCCGTGAGGACAGCATCTGGTACATACTTGATGACATTTTAAGAATGATTCCTGCTCCTCTTAATGTGACAGCACGGCACATAGAAATACAGAAAGACATCTGGTCAAAACTTGTTAGGTAGTCAGACAGGAATGTTACATTAAGTGATCATTAGTGGCTTTTTTTTATTCTCTTAAGGCCAAACATGTTCAACAGTTAGCTTGTCCTTTACCGAGTCGTTTTGTAACTGTTGTCAACCCTGTTACTGATGTGTCAACCCTGTTACTTGTATAATATTCTAATATCATTTAAAAAATTAAAATAAAAATGTAATCAACTAATTGTATGTGTTTAATAAGAGAGGCCAATAATCGACTCAGTTCACCCAATTCACAAACACTTAATGCAACAAGGGGGTGATTATCTTTCGCAGTATATCAGATTTGTTCTATATATGTATTTAAAACCTTTTCAAAAACTAATTAATATGTCGGTAACAGGGTTGACCAAACACACATATTTACATTGGTTATATGAAAAAAGTAAAAAAAATAAGATAGCCTGAGATGGCACGGCAAATTTTTCTAGAGGTAAGGATCTACTTCATCCAAAAAGGGGCTTAAAGATTTTTAAAACAGTACTTTGAAAATCAAACATTAAAAGTGGGAAATGGCATGTTTTCTTATAATGACCCAAAAGGATTTATTGCCTTGTCAAAAATAAACAAATTATTAGTGAAACTAACGTTTTGTCAAAAAAAATCATAAATAATTATGAGAAGTGCCGTTTTTTTCACTTTTTTCACTCCACAATGTAGGAAATTAAGTGTTAAATGCTCAAAGTCTTCAGAGGGGGGGACCCCCAGACCCATCAAATCATATGTTGCAGCTGTGAATATTTATTTCAGTCTCTTCTTATCTTTTTCTTGTGACCCCAGTATTGTGCATCGTCATGAGCTAAGCGTATCACTGCACTCCTAATCTGAGCCCTTAAATGTCCCCACCACTTTTCGGGGGGGGCTGCTCTTAGGGATCTGTAGTCAGTTGCTAATGTTAAGGGACAGCACAGATGCTACCATGACCTTTACCAAAAAACACACATTACATCAGCATCACTCAACATCTGGGTTACTACAGTCAAACAAAACAAAAAAGTGAAGCCTAGCATACTGATAGGTATATATTGGTGCTATAGAATTACCTAAAACCCAATCATCTCTAATATAATAAAAGATCGATTTCTAGCTGCATACTTTTTGTTGTTGGATCTCTAACCATGGTGGAAAAGAAAACATTTCAGTATGATTGTGTAACTTATACCTGTCTTGGTGTGAGCCATTGTGAGTGAGAACATAATAATAAAATATAATAAAATAATATTTTCTACGCTGTTACTGATATGTAAGCATCCTGAATTTTATCCCACTCTGGTTGATTTATATAACAAGCATCAGAGCACTGTCAGCATCTCCTTATTGTTAACAGTATGGAATATTTTCTTCATCGTGTTAATGTCTGATATTATATTTCATTGAAGAAAAAATGGTACATAAGAAGATCCATTCACTCCGCACACAATACAACTGGAACTCCAAACTGCCACTGTCTTTGCAGGTTGAAAGACCGCCTCAGCTTCCTAGAGCCACACATAAAGAAAAGGGCATCCATATCTTTTATGAATGACTATGTATGAGTTTATTGCATCAATAAATAGGTCATTATTCACAATGCATGTATAAACAAACAAACACATCAGTCAATCAATCAATCAATCAAGCCCTACACCATAAAAGAGCCTCATTGTCAAAGATATATGTTATTGTATGAATTTATTTTTTCAGTCCATTAGTTTTAATATTTTCAAAAACAATAATTATTGGTGATAATTTAAATATAAATAAATACAATAATTTAAAAAAAAAAAGATTAAAGTTGCTTGTCTGCTTCAAATTATAACATTTACAGAATGATCACAGTGGGAAAATATTAGTGTTGATAACAATTATTTTATCTACATACACCCCCACACACAGGGTTTTATACTATACCGTAAAACTTTGAATAATAGCCTGGGCTTTTATTTGCTAAAATCACTAAATTGACCCTGCCTGTATTTTGGACAGGCGTCCATTTGGGACAGGATATTAATTGTATAAAACTTATCTAATAATATCAAATGCCATGGCGAAAGCCATTCATTTCATCTAGCTCCGACATGCGCTTTTATTTGAAAGTAACATCACGAGAACAACATGGTGCAGGATGAGAGAAATTATCAGACAGAGAGCATGGACTTAACAGGACAGAATTTACAACTTGGATTAATTTTTATGAAAAGTTGTTTTGATTCTTTTGATCGGTGGACCCTTATAGACTAAAGGAATAGGCTATAAATAATCACTAACAACATCTAACAATGTGCAGCATGCAGCATCTAAACAGCTTAGAAGCAGCTAAAACGGCGACCCCGCGGTGTTTAAGAGGTTTTATACATCTAAAGAACTTCTATAAAAACCAGACCAGGCATCCAATGGAGACCTGCGTTTATTTATCAGAATGTGTTCCCACACCAGGCCAGTAGAGGACATAGGTGGCTATTTGGGACTCGGCTATCAATTGAAGTTTTACGGTATTACTTTAGTGGCACTGCATGGCGTGAGTGGCTGGGTTCCTGGAAGTGGTACTGGGTCTGGAATTTTGATGGTCCTCTGCTCAAAAAACTCCTAGAGTGAGCATCCCCTGAAAACCCCACCATCTTACACTCGGCCATGTCACCCTACATCGGCGTATTAGGAATCTATAGCTGCTGTCAACCAGGGCACACAACACAATGGAGAAGTTGTTGGAAGTTGTATGAGCTAGAGGTATGATGGTGATGTGTGATTTTGAAACTTGATTTTCATGCTGACGTGGCTGATGTACTGCGGTACGCGTGTCGACTCATTTCCGTTTCCGGTGCTTGTGTGTTGGTAGCGTGTTGTGCTGCTCTCGCTAAATACCAGTTACATTTGTTAGATTACAGCGGCCAACTGTCCGCTAAACACTTATTCTTACAGAATTTTTTTCCTATGCACTCACAGTTCTTTCCATCTTTTAGTGACTGCTGTTCAATCTCATAGTTGTTCAAAAGTTTTTGTAGCTAACACTACAGTACTTTAGTTTAGCCGTTAGCGACATTAGCTCAGCAGCTAGCGATGGCTTCTCCTTCTCCCTCTCTCTCTCCTACTTTCTCCTGCTCGGTGTGTCAGATGTTTAGTTATTCCTCTGCCTCCTTTAACGGTAATGGTACGTGTAATAAGTGTAGTTTATTTTTAGACATGGAGGCGAGGCTCAGTGATTTAGAAGCCCGGCTCCGCACCTTGGTAGGTAGCCGTCCCCCGGCATCCCCTGAGCAGCCAGGAAGGGGTGGCTGGGTGACTGTCCAAAGGAGGAATAGCCGTAAGCATTCAAAGCCCACGGGTCATCACCAACCTGTTCACGTCTCTAACAGATTTTCCCCACACAACCACTGAGAAACCAACTCTGATCATTGGCAGCTCCATTTTGAGAAACGTGAAGTTAGCGAAGCCAGCGGCCATAGTTAAGTGCATCCCTGGGGCCAGAGCACATTGAGTCTTATTTGAAACTGCTGGCTAAGGATAAACGTAAATACAGTAAGATTGTTATTCACGTCGGCGGTAATGACTCCCGGTTACGCCAATCGGAGGTCACTAAGATTAATGTTGAGTTGGTGGTACATATGCAAAAACAATGTCGGACACCGTAGTTTTCTCTGGACCCCTGCCAAATCTGACCAGTGATGACATGTATAGCCGCATGTCGTCATTCCGTCGCTGGTTGTCGAGGTGGTGTCCAGCAAACGATGTGGGCTTTGTAGATCATTGGCAGACTTTCTGGGGAAGACCTGGTCTGATTCGGAGAGACGGCATCCATCCCACTTGGGAAGGAGCAGCTCTCATTTCTAGAAATCTGGCCAAGTTTATTAGTGGACCAAATCCATGACAACCCAGAGTTGAGACCAGGAGGCAGAGTCGCAGTCTAACACACTTCTCTGCCCTTCTATTTCAGCAGTTACCCACCCAAAACCCTACGCAGAGTCGCAGTCTAACACAGTTCTCTGCTCCTCCATTTCAGGAGTTACTTAGTGAAAATCCTATAGTGACGGTGTCTGCCCCCCGACCATCTAAATTTTTTAAATCAAAGGTAAACAGAAGAGGAGCTGCGCATAAAAACCTCATAAAAATTAAAACCACAAGAGCAATAGTGCAAAACAATAGGAAAATTAAATGTGGACTCTTAAACATCAGATCTCTCTCTTCTAAAGGTGTTCTAGTAAATGAACTAATAATAATCAGATTACGATATTGATTTATTTTGTCTTACTGAAACCTGGCTGGGTGATGGAGAATATGTTAGCCTAAATGAATCCACCCCTCCCAGTCATATTAATACTCACATTCCTCGAGACACAGGCCAAGGAGGTGGAGTTGCAGCTATCTTCAACTCTAGCCTACTAATCAGCTCTAAACGTAAACTAAAATATAGCTCATTTGAAAGCCTTGTTCTTAGTCTTTCACACCCAAGTTGGAAATCACTGCAACCAATTCTTTTCGTTATAGTGTACCAAGCACCTGGTCCGTACTCTGAATTCTTATCTGAATTTGCAGAGTTTTTGTCAACTTTAGTCCTTAAAACGGACAAAATTATTATTGTAGGGGATTTTAATATTCATGTGGACGTTGAGAATGACAGCTTCAGTGCTGCGTTTATCTCTCTATTAGATTCCATTGGCTTCTCTCAGAGTGTTCATGAACCGACTCACTGTTTTAACTGCACCCTCGACCTAGTTTTGGTATACGGTATTGAAATTGAACATTTAATAGTGTTCCCACAGAATCCCTCTTTATCTGACCACTGTTTGATAACTTTTGAGTTTGTATTGCTGAACTACACGCCATTGGGAAAAAATTTCTATACAAGACATCTGTCTGGTAGTGCTGTAGCTAAATTTAAGGATGCGATTCCATCAGCTCTAAATTCATTATCAAGTCACAAAGTAACGGAGGACTCCTATGCTAATTTCAGTCCCTCCCAAATCAATCATCTTGTTGATAGTGCTGCAGTCTCGCTGTGAATGACACTCGACTCTGTAGCCCCTCTAAAAAAGAAAATAATGAAACAAAGAAGGTTAGCTCCATGGTATAATACTGAAACTCGCAAATTAAAGCAAATATCACAGAAACTTGAGAGGAATTGGCGTTCCACCAAACTGGAAAATTCTCGTTAATTTGGCAAGATAGTTTTAAAACTTATAGGAAGGTCCTCCGTAATGCCAGAGCAGCGTACTACTCCTAATTAATAGAGGAAAATAGGAACAACCCCAGGTTTCTTTTCAGCACTGTAGCCAGGCTGACAGAGAGTCACAGCTCTATTGAGCCAAGTATTCCCATAGCTGTCAGTAGTTACGACTTCTTGAGCTTCTTTAATGATAAAATTCTAGCTATTAGAGACAAAATTCACCAAGACCTGCCCTCAACTGGCACCAACTTATCTCTAAACTCAGGAACCTTAGAAACAGCTGTAGAACCAGATATATGTTTAGACTGTTTTGCTTCCCTCAATCTAAACCAACAACCTGCCTCTTAGACCCCATCGCGACTAGGTTGCTTAAAGAAGATTTACCCTTAGTCAGCACTTCTATACTAGATATGATCAATCTATCTCTATCAACATGCTATGTACCACAATACTTTAAAGTAGCTCTAATTACACCTCTTCTGAAAAAGCCCAAACTTGATCCGGATGTTTTATCAAACTATAGACCTATATCTAACCTTCCATTTCTCTCTAAGGTCCTGGAGAAAGCAGTTGCTAAACAGCCGTGTGACTTTCTACAGAGCAATAGTTTATTTGAGGATTTTCAGTCAGGATTTAGAGTTCATCATAGCACAGAGACAGCACTGGTGACAATTACTAACGACCTCCCAGACAAAGGACTTGTCTCTGTACTAGTTTTATTAGATCTTAGTGCTGCATTTGATACCATTGACCATCAGATCCTATTGCAGAGACTGGAACATTTCATTGGCATTAAAGGAACCGCTCTAAGCTGGTTTAAGTCCTATTTATCAGATCGATTTCAGTTTGTACATGTTAACGATGAGTCCTCCATGCACGCCAAAGTTAGTCATGGAGTTCCTCAAGGATCTGTCCTCGGACCAATCCTCTTCACTTTATATATGCTTCCTTTAGGCAATATTATCAGGAAATATTCCATAAACTTTCATTGTTATGCAGATGATACTCAGTTATATCTATCGATCAAGCCAGATGAAACTCATCAGTTAGCTAAACTTCAAATGTGCCTTCAGGATGTTAAAACCTGGATGACCTGTAATTTTCTAATGTTAAACTCAGATAAAATTGAAGTTATTGTTCTGGGGCCTAAGCACCTCCGTGACGCATTATCTAAAGATATAGTTTCCCTTGATGGCATCGCCCTGGCCTCCAGCACCACTGTGAGGAATCTTGGAGTTATCTTTGATCAGGACATGTCGTTTAAGTCTCACATTAAGCAAATTTCAAGGACAAAATCAGGAATATCCTGTCTAAAAATGATGCAGAAAAACTAGTCCATGCATTTGTTACTTCTAGGCTGGATTACTGCAATTCTTTATCATCAGGCTGCTCGAAAAAGTCCATTAAGACTCTTCAGCTGATTCAGAATGCTGCAGCATGTGTTCTGACAGGAACCAGGAAAAGAGATTACATTTTTCCTGTCTTAGCTTCTCTGCATTGGCTTCCAGTAAAATCCAGAAAAGAATTTAAAATCATTCTTCTTACCTACAAAGCTCTTAATGGTCAGGCACCATCTTATCTTAATGAGCTCATAGTACCTTACTACCCCACCAGAGCACTGCGCTTCCAGAATGCAGGGTTACTTGTGGTTCCTAGAGTATCCAAAAGTAGACTAGGAGCCAGGGCGTTCAGCTATCAAGCTCCTCTCCTGTGGAACCAGGTTCCAGTTTGGGTTCAGGAGGCAGACACCATCTCCACATTTAAGAGTAGGCTTAAGACTTTCCTCTTTGATAAAGCCTATAGTTAGGGCTGGCTCAGGTGAGTCCTGAACCATCCCTTAGTTATGCTGCTATAGGCCTAGACTGCTGGGGGTTTTCCTATGATGCACTGAGCTCCTCTCTCCTCTACTTTCTCTCCCTCTGTATGCAACCTCATCCCATTATTGCATGTTACTAACACAACTTCTCCCCTTTCCGGTAGTCTTGTGCTTTCTCGTCTCTCTCGTCTGTCCTCCTATCACTTCCTGCAGGTGTTTCTGGCTCTGGAGCTGTGGAGTCTTGATCTGTGGCTGCGGGTCACCTGCTGCCCCCGTGTTCCTGCTCGGCACCCTCTGCTACAACAACTATTGTTACTAGTCCTATTGTTATTATTGTTATTATAATCATTAACATTACAATTATTATCATTAACACTACTATACATATCTGTACTATTTTTCATTTAGTCATTTAGTCTATAACAACATCACCTTTACGGTCTGTACCTCTGTGTGTATATTGTGTAGGCTGCCTCCCTCCCCTCTCTCTCCTTCCATCCCTCTCTTTTTCTCTCTGTTCCTCTCTTGCCCTCTCTCTCTCTCTCTCTTCTTCACCCCCAACCGGTCGAGGCAGATGGCCGCCCACCCTGAGCCATGGTTCTGCTCGAGGTTTCTGCCTCTTAAATGGAAGTTTTTCCTTACCTCTGTCACCTAGTGCTTGCTCTTGGTGGAAATTGTTGGGCTTCTGTAAATAACATCATAGAGTATGGTCTAGACCTGCTCTTTTATGAAAAGCGCCGTGAGATAACTGTTGTTGTGATTTGGCGCTATATATATAAAATTGAATTGAATTGAATTGAAAGTGTTTCCCATCCAAAAGTGCCAAGGGAATTGCCACTGCTCCTGGAATATGCATTAATTAGTAAGTTTTTTTGTTTACAAGATGATAAAGCACAGGAGGAGAATGAGGAGCTGGAAGAAGTTGAGAAGCAGAAGACATACTGTATTAATCCCGGTTTCCAGTAGCTAGTCCTTATGGACTGAGCTAGTCCTTATGGACTGAGCTACTGCGCCCACAGGAGGAGAGAAGCAACACGAGCTTAATGTCATTTCAGCCAAGAAGAAAAAGAGAAGTTGAATGGCACCTATTTTGTGTGAAGGTGAGAGGAGCATACAAGAAGACTTGAAGGTTGATAATTGAATCCCTAGGATGTAGAACAATAAAGGCAGTGAACAGTGTTTTCAAAACTTAGTTATTTAAAGCTGGTTAAGTTGTTTTACATTTGCATAAGTCATACATATACAACTGCAAATACATGGGTGGTCAAAAAACAATCAAAAACAGAGCCAAAAACCTGAAAATGAGTCACTGGCCTTTGTGAGTGAGTTGGAACTGACCACCAATAGATTCTGTTTTGTTATATTTGGAGCTTGCTTTACTCAGCTTTTAGGTCTGTCATGGATCTCAATGGAATAATTGATTTCTTATTAAAAAATGTACAACTGACATCACTGATAAATTATGTGGAAGACCTTTATATTTAATGTTAAAATATAAAACAAAATTTCCCATATAATTCAGCTCTAAACATTTAAGCACTACATTGGAATATAGAGTGCATTGTTGTAAATGTAAATGTGTATTCCTATGATAAAAACAAAAGCCTTGCACTCATCCCCTGTGATGTTGTGTGGCGGATGAAACAAAGACCATATCATTTATCTTGGTCTATGGATGATGCAGGGGTGGAAGAGGTGGAAAACCAATTACAAATACTCAGATTATTGTACGTTTTTTTTTAATACATTGATTCTTAATACAGTGAATTACACAATGGAATAATGTACTAAATGTCTAATGGAAAAACAAGAATAATAGAGTAGCCTACAGTTGTCATGGCAGAGTCAGGAGTCAGTTTAATTGTTGAATTTGTCCTCTTTTCCATTGTCATATAACTTGACTAGGAAAATACTGGGCCTAATCTTCCCATCTGTGTGTAATGGGGTATTTCATACAGAAGAGTGTTATATAGTGTATGTTTTTCTTAGTATATCTGGGCTGTAGCGACCTGTCGCCAAGAAGTGCAGCCTGAAAGAGGTGGTATTATGCTTTTTGGCTTTTTCCCTCTCCTTTATTGAGTTATATACGTTTTTTGTGAATGTAATAGGTTTGCAAAGTTAAAAAGCCCTAAGTCCAGCCCAAAGGGAGTTCCCATCTCCCACAGAAAACTCTGCTCTGAACTGCTTGAAAACAGCTCATTTGTAGTCCAGCCATTCCCTATGACGACACAGGGATGAAAGCTAAATGCCCCTCATATAACGCTCCCCAAGCAGGTACTCCGACAAAAACACCAGTGGAAAAACACTGAGCTGCAGCACACACCTCCTCTCTCTTCCAAACACTAGCTACCCTCCAAGCAGTCAATGGACATAAAGTTGTTACTGTGTTGTAGAGACAGAGCTCAGTTAAAACCTTATGGATGAAAGATACATTTGTTACAGATTAATAACTCACCACTCTGAAACTCTTGCTCCAGTCTATGTTGCCAAGCTGGTCGGCAACATGTACAGCTGAACCGAAGCCTTGTTTACCGGCTTCTCACTGACCTGCCCTTCTCTGCTTCTGATTGGCTAGTAGTCCTTAACTAGGAACTGCGCATGTGCAACACCCAACAAAGATCACTCCATAGCTAAAACATAGCGTTCAACACAGGGTGAAAAGAGGAGCTGCAGCAATGTGCAGTATGACAAGAAATATGGTGTTTTTTGAAAATTAAACCATGTAAACCTGTTCTGGTACAAACCCTAAATAGGATTTTGAATAATAGCATAATACCACCTCATTAACACCAGCAGTTCCTTTGGTGAAATGCTGTCTCGATAGTGTTTTCTCTGCTGATTAGAGGAGACACAAACTCCTCTATATGACGGAAGTTCCCCTGGGAATAGAAGGGAGAAACCAACAGAACAAGTGAGATCTCCTGTCTCAAGTTCATGGCATACATTTTCATAACCCCACTGTGGGTATTCTCTTAAAGCACTATGGAAGGCTCCGAATTCAACCCATCAAGACCCTCTCGTTTTTCAAATGTTTTAGGCATTCATTAATACTATAAATGCAGTTGTTGCAAGTAACTCACTATCACTATCCTCATTCATATTGTAAGGCACTACAAATGATTACCAGCTACAAAAAAAGCCTGAAATCAGCAGTTAGAACAGATAGTAGCACAGAGAATCGTTGCTACGGATAGGATCCAACATCTCATCTAGCTGTATTGTATAGACCAGGTCATTGCAAGTTTCAACTCGTCTCGTTGGTCTGAACTGTCCAGATAGTGTAGAGTGGGTTTTCACTGTTTGTTTGTTTTTGTTTTTTTTTTACAAAAAACAACTGCCTGCTGCAGCTGACACAAACTCTGACAGTGGTGAGAGTGAACTCTCTGCAAAGATGAGGGGGAGCTGCAGATTTTGGTGATAAGTTTATGTTTATAATGCAATTTTACACAGACTGAGGACTATAAGATTTTGTCTCACAAAGGCATAGCTTCAGGACCAGTATGGACAGGAGGAATGATTATAGCAACTAATAACTCTTTCAGCATACATATGGCATATGCCCATTGGATCAGAAATATGTAAAACTATCATTCAATAAGGGACATAACGTCAATCATTAGTATAAAGCAGAGGCAGTACCAGAAAAAGCATTCACAATCTGCCTGCACAATCCCACTTCCTTCATAGTTTCTAAAGTGATGGCAGGATATCATCGTGGACATTCATCTCAGACCATGTAAGGCAGCAGGAGGCGGCACAGTCCCCTGAGAAATCTGTATTTGTATTGTGTGTAAACATATGTCAGAAATGTTATATGGGGTTAGGAAATCTGCTGTAATTATACCAGCAACAATATACATATTCATAACGTCATGTATAAACTCTCATTTGAAATTCCACACATTTCCCTATTTTTAGCCATGCTTGTCAATTCTTCTCAGGGCTTTAGACTGGGAGTATAAGCGTAGGCCTCTGACTCCATTCTCTGAGGAAACAAACAAACACGGTTCAAGCAATTAACCCTCTTCTGTTTTAATTTGTTCCAGGGTACGTTTTTTCCCATGAATTTTGTTGACATTTGTAAGTTTCACCTTTTGGTTTAAATAATGGAACATGGCATGTCCCTCAAGAGGGGTCACAATATCAAACAGACTTGAGAGGAAAAACAATAACATACAAATAAACAAGTGACAGAAACCTCCACATTTTGATAGATCGCCAGAATAATTTGTTCTCTTTTTCAAAGAAGTTCAACAGATCAACAAAACTAATGAGTTGCAATCTCTTTGTTCATGAAAACAAACAAAATTATCTACTAGCTCTGGAGTAGGCAAAAATTAGTAGTCCGACCTGTAAGTACTACTTCTAATATAACCATTTTCCCTCTTTGTGTTCGCTGTTAATTTTACATTTGATGAATCCCTTTTTGTTTGCCATTCTTCATGTTGCATAGCAAGAGGAAAAACTATTAATTATGTCTCCTAATGAATGAGGACTGAAGTGAATTCATTTTCTTGAAAAGCAAATATGTTGAGGTGAGAAAATCACTGTGATGGCCAGAACTGGTGTATGCTTTGTTAGCATGTGCTAATTTATCATCATACAAATAATGAATGGGAATTAAAATGGGGTTTGAGTAGACAGGGACAACAACAAACACATCTCTAAACTACACGGCAGGAGTACAAAGTATAATTAAAGATAGAATTATTTGTATTGCATTTACCTATATGCAGGATTTGCAACATATATAGTGTGACCCAAAATATACCCCTGTACTGTATGTTGTAATAGAAGTTTGGTTGTATTAGTATTAATTTGCATTACAATGTAGAGGGGCTATTGGAGTTATTCAGACTGCAAGCTTTTTATTCACTTTTTACGTGAATAACAAAGTGCAACTGTTTGAATGCCTTCTAGAAGAGGCTAACTAACAATGTGCGCCATTATCCCCATATTTAAAAAATATTGTGTCTTCCCACTTTTAACAATTTTAAGGTGAAGTAAGCGATTGTTAATATTTGAACTCAACAGCTAAACAAATAACCCCTCCCTTCAGTGCACCTTCAGAAGGTCTGCTCCCCAAATTAATGGCTACGCATTGCCAAGACAACAACACTAACAACTGGAAAATATGACGGAATACAGAGCTTTTGCTGCCCGAGGGAATAACAAACATTATAATATAAAACATCCTCAAACGAAAAACAAACGCACAAACGCAGCATCTAAAACACAACAAAGTACAAAATAGAGAGTTAGCCTAGTTGTTTAGATTGTTTTTACAAAGCTAGAGTGACCTACATGGGCCATAGGTTTGTTAAAGGGGCTATATGTAGTTGTTTATTATTTATTATTATTATTTATTGCCAGAGTGTGACAGGGTTGTAACCTCACGTAAAAACCATTCACTTCTGTCATCTCTGACAGCCAGTATGACTATTCCTATGTGAAGACTCGGGGTTGGGTTTTCCGGGACATCCATTCGCTGTGACTGCTGTCAAGAAAGGCTTGAATCACAGAGAGACCTCCTCTTTGTTTTGGAACTGACAAAACTGACACAGAGTTGTCTTTCATCCTGTTGGACAGGTAAAGTAACATTACTGCAAAGCATGTGAAATATATTGTGATATTGTGCTTAGTTGGCTCAAGTTAGATAACCTCAGCTTGCCGGCTAACGACATCCATTTGCTAACACTGATGCATCACGTTGGCTAAATGCAGTAAATTTAACGTTATCATGCAACAAGCATGGATTAGTTCAACCTCAAGCTAATAAAAATATTACTGTAACTCTGCAGTGGGAGTTTACATGAGGTTCCAGCATGTTGTGTGAAGCTGTTTCCCAGTGTTTTAGTCTCTGTGTGTTCGAATATGCTTGCTCATGAGTTCGAGCCCACATACGAGCACTGGGTCTTGTTTTGGTCTCGGACATTGAGGACTCTGGATTTTATTTCAAGACCAGTCAAGACCATAACTTTGGGAATATCAATAAATTGCTTGTGCATTGTCTGATTTATTTGTTAACATCCTTACTTTGATTGGATGTAAAATGTATTGCTTCAAATGCAACCAATAACCCTAATTAAAAATGTGTTGTTACCGTTCACAACTGTCACCCCTTCCCACAATGGTAAGCATGGAAAAGTAGTGTTGAATAACATCCCTTTCATTAGCAAACAGGACAGACAATACAGTCCTATTGGTTCTGTGAAACAAAGGACAACTAATTTTACCCACTTGTCAAGCAGAACCAGAGCAACCTCTGCATCCATCTTCATAGCTTTAGACCCTCGGTGGTCTCTTCACCGCTGGTAAGTCTCAAAGTTGTTAATGCATGTGTTTGCCCTTGCCTCATCATAAAACTTATTTATCAATTATTGTTCGTCTGACTTTCTCCTGTTTCTCCATATTGACAATGCAATTTTACATGTGCCAGATTTATCGTCTCTCTTTTCTCCTTTCGCAAACTTCCCACCATGTGAAATATCCTGTAGTCCAACCACTTTTCAGGTGGCTCTGCAAGTTCATGACACGCCATTGAAACCAAAGGAATCCAGGTTTGTGCTGAAAAAGAAAAAATGACAGCTGTGATGATGATCATTATAATTTTCAGTGGAATACCACAGTAGCACCAGGTTGAACATGAGCACTAGAAATTACACTATAATTTCGAATATCAGTATTACTGTAGAAACACTTCAGTAGAAAGGTAGATTTAGGTGAGAAATTGAGATAATAGCAAGCCTTAATGGAGCTCATGGCAGGAGTTATTGCACGCTTCCTATATTATATCTAAAGTCAGTTTAAAAAAGAATATGAGTTGTAGTGCTGAATGCCTGGCCCTCTATGGTAAGTAGGAACTAATGCTACATTCAAAGCTGAAGGACAGGAGCTCTCAGGACTGTCAACCTCAGAGCATAGCAAGGTCCACTGGGATGATGAGCTAACGCAATCTCTCTCCTCCCTGTCCTCTGCCTCTGATTCTCTCCTTATCCAACACTTCACTCGCCTTCCTTATTTCCTCTCCTCTGTGTCTTATCCTTCTTACTCACTCCTATCTCTTTCTCCTACTTTAGTTTCCCCCCCCTAAGTCGCTTTCTCTTTGACCCTCTTATCCTCCTCCTTCTGTATCTCTCCTGTCTCCCCATCACCAGCTTTGTATTGTAGCTGCCAGGAAATGAGAAAGGCACTCAATTAGTGTGCTCATTGAATCAGTAATGTCAAGGTTGTGGTGTGTAATGTTGGCCAACAGGCTAACAGACAGTGTGCCTTGTAGCAAATCTTCTGCTGTATGTCCCAACAAGACAGACACGGTTTGATATGGGTCTCACTGATAACAAAGCCTTGGATGGAAATCACGGCGGACAGAATGATAAGAGCAGTATTAATGATGGACCTGGCTAGCCCTGTATACACAATGATAGCATGATTTGGGCTCCTAACAGCAGCAACAGGAACATATCAGATGAGGGAACGGCCTGGAAAAAAGACTCATTACAATGTAACCTTGTAAACCTGTCCCTTCTGTGAACACAACGGAGCTTTTTTACTACTTAAACACACACAGAGAATTATCTGCTGATCACATGAGGATGTGTGTGTACAAAGAGCTGGTGCTTTGACATTTGCAGTTTCAGGGGAATCGGGCCCTTGCAATATACATTTCATGGTTTATACATTTAGAGCTTTATTTGTGCACGCATGGTGTAATATTCTCTGACTATTCATTTGCACTGTGGATATTGTGGTCAAAGAGACAAACAAATGTTTTAGTGTGAATAAAATTCCAAGCATTGACAGGGGTTTGGCAAAATAAATTGGTGTTGAATGGATGTTATGGGGGTTTTGAGGTAAATATCATCAAAGGAAATATATCAAAGGTTTTTAAACTGTCCTCTTTACAAATGTAATTTTAAATGTAACTTGTGTTTCTGGAGACTTTTCCCCATGTGTTTGCAGCTCAGTAGCAGGAAAATCAGACTGCAACCAACTTGCAGTGCATTTCCTCAAGTATTGTATTTAAATATTATCTGGTACAATCACTATTTTTTAATGGATCAACTGACTGCATGTAGCCTCTGCAGAGGGGTTTGCTCATAGTGACAACCCCAAAGAGAATTATCAGCTGTCTCTGCAGTTCCTCTCAGCTCTACAGAGAGTTTATCTTTTAACTCACCTATTTGGTTATCGTCAACCAAAAAAAGCTTAAAAAACCCACTGAACGCTTCCTGCTTAGCACCAAATAGCAGACAGACAAAGTTAGCAAGGAGGTGGTGAATATAGTGGAGCATTTAGCAGCTAATAAACCAGATAGGAGAGCAAAACAGAGCTAAAAGGACTGTGAGTATTGGGGCTAACATCCATCAGGTCATAAAATCAATGCAAATATTGTACGTATCTGCTGGGTATGAAAATAGGCAACTGCTAACAAGTTTGCCAGATTGGGTTTACAGCTTGTTTCTGCTGTCTCCAAGTGGCCAAAAAGCTTTTAAAAAGTTTTAAGTAAAATTTTAAGGTACTTTACTTATTTTATGCTACTTTACACCTTACACATGTACTCAACCACAATTGAAAGGGGTATATATGACCACGCACAGTTGTGGTTACTTTTAGTCAGTCTTATTTTATATAGGAAAGATGTGATTATCCTATAAAGAATGATATCCTTGCCTTTTTTCACAGTTGTCAGTTTATTAGGTACAATTAGCTAAAACTAATGTACTGAGACTGTGAGTTTACCAGCAGTACTGCAATGAATCCCACTTACCTCAAGGTTATAATAGAAAGGTGGTGATACAATATTTTAGGTAACTTTAGAGACTATAGTCTGTGGTGTTGTTGTTATGACTAGCTTTCAGCCAGGAGAAGCTGTCTAAGCAGCTGTTTCCCCCTCCCTTCCTGTTGCTCCTAGAGCTGGAAGCATCTTCCACACTGACTGCATTGGGAAACCCCTGCAGCCATATGACCATGTCAGGCCTCAGGGTTACTTGGACAACGTGGGGAAAGCATTACACTGATAGATGTTGTTGCCTTACCAGAAATCGGTCCAATTGGTTGATGCTGTTACAAATGAATTAGTGTGGTCAATGCAGCTATTTCCCACATACTGGTCTTGAATGAAAATATGTCATCATCTTTTTAAAAAAAAATTGAATTAACTACCCCTTGTCCAGTTTGTATTTAATGGGATACTGAAATGCTCCACTATACACAGTGTATTGTCTCTATTCTATTACAGTACATTTCCTACTTTTTGATATTTACATTTACATTTATTCATTTAGCTGACGCTTTTATCCAAAGCGACTTACAATTACAATACAATTGCTATACATGTCAGAGGTCGAGCAACGAGGGGTTAAGTGTCTTGCTCAGGGACACAATGGTGAATGGCTCACAGTGGGAATCTCCCACACCAAAGGCAAGCATCTTATCTATGCACCATCACCACTGCAAGACCACTGAAGCTATTTGGATTTGTACTGACCTTATGGTATCAGTGAGTTACACTGTCTTTACATTTACATTTATTCATTTAGCTGACACTTTTATCCAAAGCAACTTACAATTGCTATACATGTCAGAGGTCGCACGCCTCTGGAGCAACGAGGGGTTAAGTGTCTTGCTCAGGGACACAATGGTGAATGTCTCACAGTGGGAATCGAACCCAAGCCTACCTCCTACAAATAAAAGGAGAGGTTAACTGTGCACATGTCTGCCCCATTGTCCTCATCGATCCTCTCCTGGCTGTCTCTGCGTCTTGACCTTCTGTGAACCCCAAATATGCTTTTGCTACTCAGTTGCCTCTCAGGAAGCTGGATGAATACCATATAGTAGGGGTGTGCCAAAAATGTGATACAGCAATATATCGTTATACTTTTTTCCACGATACTGTATGGATATTAACTGGCACCAACTTATCTCTAAACTCAGGAACCTTAGAAACAGCTGTAGAACCAGATATATGTTTAGACTGTTTTGCCTTCCTCGATCTTTACCAACTAACTTCAATAATTTCTTCATCTAAACCATCAACCTGTCTCTTAGACCCCATCCCGACTAGGTTGCTTAAAGAAGTTTTACCCTTAGTCAGCACTTCTATACTAGATATGATCAATCTATCTCTATCAACAGGCTATGTACCACAGTACTTGTAAATAAACCTCTTCTGAAAAAGCCCAAACTTGATCCGCATGTTTTAGCCAACTATAGACCTATATCTAACCTTCCATTTCTCTCTAAGGTCCTGGAGAAAGCAGTTGCTAAACAGCTGTGTGACTTTCTACAGAGCAATAGTTTATTTGAGGATTTTCAGTCAGGATTTAGAGTTCATCATAGCACAGAGACAGCACTGGTGAAAATTACTAACGACCTCCCAGACAAAGGACTTGTCTCTGTACTGGTTTTATTAGATCTTTGTGCTGCATTTGATACCATTGACCATCAGATCCTATTGCAGAGACTGGAACATTTCATTGGCATTAAAGGAACTGCTCTAAGCTGGTTTAAGTCCTATTTATCAGATCGATTTCAGTTTGTACATGTTAACGATGAGTCCTCCATGCACGCCAAAGTTAGTCATGGCGTTCCTCAAGGATCTGTCCTCGGACCAATCCTCTTCACTTTATATATGCTTCCTTTAGGCAATATTATCAGGAAATATTCCATAAACTTTCATTGTTATGCAGATGATACTCAGTTATATCTATCGATCAAGCCAGATGAAACTCATCAGTTAGCTAAACTTCAAATGTGCCTTCAGGATGTTAAAACCTGGATGACCTGTAATTTTCTAAGTTATTGTTCTGGGGCCTAAGCACCTCCGTGACGCATTATCTAAAGATATAGTTTCCCTTGATGGCATCGCCCTGGCCTCCAGCACCACTGTGAGAAATCTTGGAGTTATCTTTAATCAGGACATGTCGTTTAAGTCTCACATTAAGCAAATTTCAAGGACCGCCTTTTTTCACCTACGTAATATTGTGAAAATCAGGAACATCCTGTCTAAAAATGATGCAGAAACTAGTCCATGCATTTGTTACTTCTAGGCTGTATTACTGCAATTCCCTATTATCAGGCTGCTCGAAAAAGTCCATTAAGACTCTTCAGCTGATTCAGAATGCTGCAGCACGTGTTCTGATAGGAACCAGGAAAAGAGATCACATTTTTCCTGTCTTAGCTTCTCTGCATTGGCTTCCAGTAAAATCCAGAATAGAATTTAAAATCATTCTTCTTACCTACAAAGCTCTTAATGGTCAGGCTCCATCTTATCTTAAAGAGCTCATAGTACCTTACTACCCCACCAGAGCACTGCGCTCCCAAAATGCAGGGTTACTTGTGGTTCCTAGAGTATCCAAAAGTAGACTAGGAGCCAGAGCATTCAGCTATCAAGCTCCTCTCCTGTGGAACCAGGTTCCAGTTTGGATTCAGGAGGCAGATACCATCTCCACATTTAAGAGTAGGCTTAAGACTTTCCTCTTTGATAAAGCTTATAGTTAGGGCTGGCTCAGGTGAGTCCTGAACCATCCCTTAGTTATGCTGCTATAGGCCTAGACTGCTGGGGGTTTTCCTATGATGCACTGAGCTCCTCTCTCCTCTACTTTCTCTCCCTCTGTATGAAACCTCATCCCATTATTGCATTTTACTAACACAACTTCTCCCCTTTCCGGTAGTCTTGTGCTTTCTTGTCCCTCTCCTCTCTCCTCCTATCACTTCCTGCAGGTGTTTCTGGCTCTGGAGCTGTGGATCTGTGGCTGCGGGTCACCTGCTGCCCCCGTGTTCCTGCTCGGCACCCTCTGCTACAACAACTATTGTTACTAGTCCTATTGTTATTATTGTTATTATAATCATTAACATTACGATTATTATCACAGGCATTACTGTATTTATCTGTACCATTTTTCATTTAGTCTATAGCAACATCACCTTTACTGTCTGTACCTCTGTGTGTGTATATTGTGTAGGCTGCCTCCCTCCCCTCTCTCTCCTTCCATCCCTCTCTTTTTCTCTCTGTTCCTCTCCTGCCCTCTCTCTCTCTCTCACTCTCTCTCTCTCTCTCTCTCTCTCTCTCTCTTTCACCCCCAACCGGTCGAGGCAGATGGCCGCCCACCCTGAGCCATGGTTCTGCTCGAGGAAGTTTTTCCTTGCCTCTGTCGCCTAGTGCTTGCTCTTGGTGGGAATTGTTGGGCTTCTGTAAATAACATCATAGAGTATGGTCTAGACCTGCTCTTTTATGAAAAGCGCTGTGAGATAATTGTTGTTGTGATTTGGCGCTATATAAATAAAATTGAATTGAATTGAATATTCCAGCCCATTATATTGATACATTTGACATTTAATAGAATCTAATAACAGAAACTTCACATTTTGCTTCACATGTTTAACATTCTGAACAACATACTGTGAAAATCCTTAAAGTACATGTTTCCTGTGTTATGTGTGAAATACAGAGGTAACAAAGTAACAAATTCTCACATTACTGTAATTGAGTAGTTTTTTTGTGTACTTTTTAAATCTGTAATTTTTACTTATAATTAAGTATGTTTTGATTAAAGTATTGTACTTGTACACTATATTTTCAATCACATTCGTTACTGAGTAAAAAAAAGTTCAACCACTTTGGTTTCAAGTGCAAGAGAACAACAACTTTATGATGCAGTGTAAGCTGTGAAAGAATGCTGTGTTAAGTTACTGCTAATGCAAACTAAACATTTCCTGCTGCTGCAGCTTCACATTAAAAGCATTTAACTGGTAAAATACAAGTTTATTTTGACGTAGTCACAGGAAATGCAATCTGTTTCTACACAACAAGACAATCGTCATTTTCAATAGTTTTCTGACAGCGTACCAGTTTGAAATATTGCAGTGAGTAATGCAACAGTCAGGAGCAGACACAGTGAGCTGTACACCTCCACTTTCTCAGCCAGGTAACCAACTCCTTTCACTTTCACTGTTCGCAGACTCATGTTGTGTGCAGCATCAAGTCAGATCATGAATGCTCATATAATTATGGAAAAGACCAGTAACTGCCCGACAATAGTTTGTTTAGCTGCCCCAGACTTCTGTGCACTGTGGTATGAAAAGGCCTCTGCTATACCACCAGTAACTACATGTGTCTCATGCACAATAATGGCGCAGCTGCATAATAGCGTCAAAACCGGTTGCCAATCAGTTAGATTTACAATTACAGATTTTAACCATCACTCCTTAGTATATTGCCTCCGTGGCTGCGGTCTAAGAGCATTTTCTAGTTAAGTAGCCTGTGTAGATTTATCATTATGGATTTAGGCCTACCATGTTTTTAGGAGTCTGTTCACACTGACATATAAATGTTCATTTTGCGAAAGTTGAAAATATTAAACAGTGATATGGCAATTAGAAATGTTATTTAAATTCCTGCCCCCACAGTGTCTGCTTAGACAAATTGTGCCCTTGTGGTTGAGGACCCCAGATGTAGAGGTTAGTTAAATAATAGCCTTGCACCATTGGTGGTTAAAAATAAGTTTTCATAGTTTGGTAAGATGCTTTGCTCCAAATAGCCAAAAAGACATCGGCCCATCTTGATTGGCATTAGTAACTAGTTATTTATTTTACTAATGCTTATGATATCCCATTAAAATTACCACCCGTTTGAATGTAAATAGGGATATTACTTAATATACAGTCCAGTGTTGCCCACCAGAGTCTAATCTGTTCCGCCACAGTTTCCTAATGAAGCGAAAACATTCTCAAACTTCTCATTATAACATAAAATGTCTCTGTTTTTCTGTTTGATTTGGCAAAGTATCTGTCTAACAAACTAAAATTCAAAGCACAATATGGCTTTGTTCCCTTTTCAAATCACAAAAGATGTCACGATCCTGTCCTGAGTTTCTCTGTGTGCTGTACTTTGATTCTTGTTTGGTTGGTTTCTAACTGCTGTTTAGTCCTGTCCTCTGTTCTGTTGAGTTTAGTTCTCTGTGAGTTTATTTATTGGTCAGCTCGGTATCTGTTATTTAGTCTGTGTTTTGGTTCCATGTCTTAGTATTTACTCCTGGTCTGTGTACTTCGGTGTTCGTTATTTTGTCCATGTCTGCTCCGTCTTCAGTTCTTCAGTCTGTTTTTCCTGTTACATTTTGTAGTCTATCGGTATGATTAGTTTTTAGTCTGTTCTGTGTTCCACTGTTTCTTCTCTTGTGTCAGTTGCCAGTGCCTTGTGTTCAGTCTGCTTGTTTCTGTTCTGTTCCTGTTTGGATCTGCCGAAGTTCTTGTCTTTTCTGTTATTATCTGGCGTTTGTTTCATGACTAGTTTCTGTCAGCCTGTCAAGTGTTTATGATGACCCTCGAGTTATCCCTCTGCCTGCCTGTCTGTTTCTCCCACCTGCTCGTTAGTCTCTGGTGTTAAATGTTTGCTGTTTCTGTTTAGTCTCTGTCCGGTCATTGCAGTGTGAAGCCTGTAGTTCTGATTCTCGTGTTGTGTGCTATCCTCTGTCTGCTCCTTCCCCCTGCCTGTGGATTTTCCGTGGGATTACTCTGTTCCTTTTGGATTGTCTTATTATTCTGGATTCATTGGACTCAACCACTAGTAAGTGTGCTCGCTTTGTGTTAAATAAACCTTTCTGAACTGAACCTGCTCTGTGTCCTGCGTTTGGGTCCTCCAACCTACTCACCATACACCAATCCTGACAAAAGATTGCAATTTAATTAAGTATAACAAGTATAAATAAGATACTAAATCTATATAAATAAGTTATTTCGGGAGGCTAAAAAAGTCATTAACTTTTACTGAGTAACTTCTTAATTAGCTACTTTCTACTTTTACTTGTAGATTTTTATACTGGTAATTTTACTTGTACTTAAGTAAAAGTTCATCCAAGTAATAGTACTTTTACTTAAGTAGAATATTTTTGTGCTCTTTCCACCTCAAGCTGCTATCTTCACTGTCTTGATCTGCTACTTTGCTGCTTCAACACTCCACACTGACTAGCTACAGCAACCCCAAAGGGTCAATACTCAAACTCAATATTCCCACTGGCCTAAAAATACAGCTACCACTAGGTGGAGAAAGGGCAGGGCACTGAGCAGTTATCAATATAATGTGATTTACATATTAGACTTGACAGCAATTTGTATTTTCAGCCAAAACTCTAGTGTATTGGCATTTTTATGAATTTTTCAGTGTTGCTTTTATAGTTGTGTAATTTTAATTTAGAGTAAAAAAACAGGTGCTGCAGAATTGTACTGTTTTCTAACTGTTTGGATTTGCAGTGAATAAATAGAGAAAACATAACCTTTTCACTGGAATTTTGTATTCATATTTGGAAATATATCGTGATGTATCATTTTAGGATTGTCTAGCGTTAGCCTATATAGATCATTGTAGAATTGCTGTATCGTGATATTATTGGAATTGTGAGCTGTATTGTATCGTGAGGTCACCTGTGAATCCCACCCCTACCACATACAGAAGTATTATTTAAATCAGCCCAGTACAAGGCCTTTCAAGTCACACATACGTGCAAAGTTTTTGATAATTCAATTCAGAGTCCAATAATATGAAGTTTCTTTCACCCACCTTTCTAACCAATGAAATCTGTCATTTTAAATAGCAATGTATGTTCACTCGCTACATTTTGTACAAGTGTGATCTTAATGTATGTAAAGGAAGGGCGTAGAGGAGGGGGGAATAGAATGGCATGCAAAGTGCTTGACTTTGACAATGGCAACTAGAGGTCACTTCTTGACTATGATGTTTCCCCAAGTCAAATGGATTAATTGCCTAAACTGGTAAATTTGTATATGTAGAGTTGTTGCTTATTGTTTAAAAAGGATAAGTTATAGATTGTTTGTCTGTCTTGGAACTGTGACGGCCCGAGAGGTCTTGGTGTTGGGCCTCTGTACTGTGTGCTGTCTGTGTGTTTCTCCCTGCTGGCAGTTAAGGAGATTGGGAGCACCTGGCCAGTGAGCCCAACCTATTTAGGCCTGCCCACCCAGACGCCAGTGTCGTGCTTGCGCCTTCCACACCGCTCTGCCACTTTGTCCTTTTTTTTAAAAATAAATTTATGTTAATCTTTGTTAAAGTTGCATTGTCCTTCTTTGTTACGGCCTGAGAACCGGGGTTGTGTTTGATTTGTTTTTTTTTTTTTAATAATCTATCTTGTTCTCTTCAGCCATTTAGCGTCCACTGGGGGATGGCAGAAGGAGACTGATTTAAATTGTAATATAATTTAAATAACTTTACATTGGCATTGAATCATTGGTTTTGCGCTCACTAATGTAGTGCTGTTGTCCAACAATACTCATGGGCTTTTTGGATCTGCACATTTGCCTGAAACAACAAAACATGAAACATGATGTAATCTAGTGTTGATACTGGAATTTCTAACATCAATACAATACCTTGAAAAATAATGATATTCAATAGTATTTTTGAAACCACAGGGGAAAACTGGCACACCATTGATTAAATTACTGAATGAAATTGCAAAATGATCTAAACAACTTACCTTAGTAAGTAATGTTAAAAGTAATGTGTGTTAAGCACAACAACATCAGTTAACTTTAACTGTATTTTCCTATCAGGTGAAATTCTGCTGTTTGAGATTCCTCAGGTCTGATAGGTCTGGTAGCTCAGTTTTGAGAATTACAAATGTGGGGCCAACAACAGGACAACTAGTTCATCAACAACAGTTTACTGGGCCATCTTGATTAATACTTGATGTTGAAAAGGAAGTGGTCTTCAACCTCTCAAGGTTCATTGTAGAGGTTGGAGTGTCGTTATGCAGGTGCTTTGCTCAATTGGTTTATTAGCACCTTTCGTTAGCATTGCTCTGTACTATTGCTTGCATTTGGGCATGCTTGTATCCTTTTCCAGCATCTAATCACAAGTGACGAGTACAAACCAATCACAGCACAGTGCGGCGAGAATCAACCAGAGCGAATACTAGATGGAGACTAAGAAGAGGCAGGGATATGTGGGCACTGCAGGTGTGTGTGTGTGTGTGTGTGTGTGTGTGTACTCACTGTCAAGGAGAAGAGAATCGCATTTTCAGTATCGATACTATTGAAAATGAGTATTAAAACCGTTATTCACAATTTATGTGTATCAAAAAATAAACTAATGTAATATTGCTCATGTTCTTCCTGAAAAGGAAGACTTCGAAATAATGATTACATGATGGTGAAAAATGTATTAAAAATGTTGTGTACAGAAGAGACTACTGCTGTTTCATGTCGGTGCACCAAGACCACCCTTAACATTGCACTGATAACTTTTCCAGAACTGCTGCCTCAATCCTGCTTGGAACCAGGACAGAAGACATCATTACACGCTTTCTCCCTCAAATGACTAATTGCTTCAGACTTGCACTGCCTGTCTGGACCCCGTGTTCCAGCCGAACTCTCACTATCATTTCTAAAACGTCTGCAGGTGAAAGGTCTTTCTCCTTCATTTCCATCATGCAGCGGTCTTGGTCTGTCCACCTGTAGCATGACTACTATGTTTTAATAAATGTACGAGAATTGATATAAAATTATGAATTTTAATATTCAGAGAATATTCATTCATAAAGCTCTCGTTTCGCGGGGCACCACCCTGAGTTTTCGCCCAGGGTCTCGGGATTCCCTGAGTGTGGTTTTAATAATTATACAATTATTCACTAGTGATCAGTTAGTTAATAATCGCTCAATTATCTTAAATCAGTCAGTCATATCGAAGGGGTAAATTCTCGTGGCAGGGACTTGGAGATGGGCAATACACACACAATTCCTTTGGTTACAGTGAAATTTATTAACTAAATAAGGTGAATATAAAAATGCGGTTAAAATATACATCCAAGAAATAAACAATGGCTAAACAATGAGAATGCAGGGTTTTGACCTTACTGCATGTCGTTTCCCCCAGCCGGGTTGCTGGTAAACGGCCTCACACTGGCAGAGATCCGTGCGTTCTCGGTTAGGACAGCTTAAAGCCGTCGGCCAGTCGCATTCCCTGCCAGGGAATTGCTCCGGAGGTCCGTCTTTTGTCGGCTTACTGAAGAAACTCCTAGTGGGGGCCTTTCCAACCCTGGCTCGGGTCAAAGGTTTGGTAGTCCTTTGTTACTGTTGGCAGGCCCACGTGGAAGGGTCCGACATCTGTGGGAGCAGTTTAAGTTCGCTTGAAGAATAAAGCTTAAAAAGAACTTAGTCATTCTTAAATTAAACGAGTGTAACTTAGCGGTCTGATAACTTTTAACAAACAAAAGAAAATAAAAAGCAAGTAAAGTTGCTGGAAATGAGGGAAAAATCGATGTTGCGGTGCTTCGCGTGTGTGGCTTGAAAACTAACAAAGGCTTTGTTGCGCCGGGCTGAAGTTCTTAGGGCGTTGCCGGGAGAGGGGGCTTGCTTTTGTCTGTTGAGGCATGGTTCCCAGAGGGCAGTCCTTTGTTCCCCTGAGGGAGGGCTTGTCTTGTCTTTAACTTTCAATGTCTATTCAAAAATCTATTTATGCGTATTGTAATCAAATATCTTCCCACAATCAAACCTTAATTGTCAAACAAAAGCATTTGATAAAAAGGAAAACAATTTTAGTTAGACCTTTTAAAAGGTTAGCATTTCAGGAATCACAGATGAGAGGAACTAGCTTTCTGGATATATTGGCTGTTACACGTTCTTAGAGAATATAGGCAAGATACACGAATGGCATCAGATTATGGACAAGATAAATACAGAGTGACATTTATACATTAAACGGCATTTCAGACGATGGCCTGTAATACTTATTTTGTTAGCTCGGGTTACATGACGATAGCTTTGTTTAACCCTAAAACAATCTAGGAGCTGGGAAAATGAATAAAGTCAGGTGACCTTGCTGAAAATTAAAACACTGCAAAATTAACTTATTTAGATTCTTTTCAACAACATAACAACCACATGGTAACATAACTACTAAAATGGAGTGGAGAGACCTAATCAAGTAACTAAAAGATTTAATTAAACAAGGTAATGCTTTGAGTTTTGAGGAGAGTACTCTTTTGTTACACAAAGAAGTTAAGGGCAGTGTCTCTGGATGTCCTGGAAGTTTGCATCTGGCTGTGAAAAGGAGAATATCCTTTGATGTGAGGTAATCAAACAGAGAGGGAGGTCAGTTGCCATGGTTACGTGTGTGGGGGGCAGTTTAGGGTTTTCTGCCCTCTCTTAAGAAGAGTTCCGATAGGCTGTTCAAGAGAACGCTAATCTCTGGTCAGTGTTTCTTTGTCATTTTAACAGTCAGGCACCGAGCGTTATCTCGCTGCGGCATCAGAGTTGGCCAGTTTTACGATCAGACTGCCCAGAAACAGCACTTAGGGAAAGCAAACCTTTCACCTTTTCCTTTGGGGTCTTTTCAGTCGTCTGTTGAGTTGATAACTCACCCCCTCCTTTTCTTTCTCCCTGGGACAGAGAAATAATTTGGAGTAGTCCAAATTTATTTGATATAAAATGCACAAATCCACACTGTTGGTACACTACAAACCTAAGCAATCAACCACAGTTTCTATTTTTAAAACAAGGCTCAGAATATTACTTACGTCATTTTTACCATCATCATTACCCTCTTTCTCCCTACATGACCTTGCTCACCTCACCTCACCTCACCTCACCTCAACCCGCCACCCCAAGGCCATATGCCAGTACTTCAACCCCCCTCACACTATCCACAGCACCACACAACTGAAATGAAACATCCAGACTAACATGAAACTGCTGGATTACAGTGACTCATGCTTGGCTCCGGTTTCTGCAGGTTCTATCGCCACCTCTCTTTGCCCCATGCAACTCATGCCCTTGTCTGCGGCCTTTTCAAATTGATGCATTTCACATTCTTCCTGTTTTGCCTCCTGTCTCTAGGGAGCAATACACCCTCATCTCCAAGCTGCCTTCAGCCCTTCTCAGGGCTGCACTAAGCGTCTTCTGAGTGTGTTGTGTGTGTTACTGCTCTATCCTTGTACTAACCTTTGACCACCTGGCTGCAATTCCTCCATGTCCTAGCGCTCTAATGACATCTTATCCCCACAGCAAAGAACTGCAGAGTCACTACAGATGTACCATCATAGTATGAAAACCCATCTTGTCAGACAGCAATCATTCTGCAGCAATACATCATGTACTAACTGTATAAAAATATGTATTGTAGGTTTCCTTACAAAATATATGTTCATATACTTCCTTGCACAGTACGGGTGCAACAACTAATTAACATAGTCAGCAAAAATCGAAAATTAAATTAGTTGGCAATGAATTTAATTATCGATTTGTTCATGACATCATCGGCAATTCCTGCAGTGAATTGATGTGAATAGGAAAACAACACAAGATCAGCGATAGTATCAACACCTTCACAACCAACAACCTCCGAAGTGCGGGTGCATTCGACTCTTCACTGTCCAAAACGGTTGTGAACTGCAGAATTTACAAAGCTCACATTTGCTGGCCTGGGAGTGCGTCAGGTGCTGGAGAATCTGAAGAGGAGGTACTGGCTGATGAAGACTCATCTCGGTAAGCAAGCCAGCTTCACGTTAAAGCCATGTTATCTCACCTTATGAGCTGAAACGTTTATCTATACATTTTCCTGCTGAGAGTAGCAAATAATTATGATACAAATCGGTCCTGTTTACATCCCAGATGTACCCTAACTTTACACTCATAAACAATGCATCATTCAATGTTTACAGCTGGACAAAGTGTTGCTGCCGAGTGCACAAGATTAGACAAAATAAATGAATGAATAAATAAACAGTTCTCCTGTTCATGCGTAAGGCGGCGGCCGCCCCAGACTCCCTTAAAAATCAAAGTTTTGTGAGGTGTTGAGTTAGGGGCAACTATGAAAACTTTGTGAACTACAACATCATTTTTATTGGCCCCCTCTTGTAAATTCGGCAAATGTAATGTATGACGTTGTTCCTTTCTTTGTATAAATAGTGTCAGTGTGTCCTAGTGTGTTGCAGTGCCGGCGTGTAAGCTGCTTCGTCACTAGACAGCAGATCAGATGAGTGCTCGCACAGCTCTGCGCACAGTTATTTCTTACTGTATAGACCTGCTTGGTCCATGACAGGACTTGATTTCTGTGGAATTTTTTTTTTGCCGCAGCAGAAACAATTATTAAAACATGTATTTTTGAAAGCAGTATTCACTTTATTATCTTGACTGTTAATTAGCACATACCTTAAACAACCTCAAGTTTAATTTAAAAGCTGATAGCTAAATAAGAAGCATTGTGTAATTTTGCTATTCGTAATCCTAATAGTCGATTATTCATTTCAGTAACTGATAGATTAATCAACTATCAAAATAGTCGTTAGTTGCAGCCCCATTACACAGTACAGTACTTTCTTATCTATGACCATACTTCCATCCATCATATATACAGTATTTGCAAATACTTCACCTGTAATATCCATTTTATGCTTCCATTGTATTATATTTTATATTGATTAGCAAACACCATGGAAACAAATTAGCTATTAATCACTTCATTCATGCCCTTCTAACTTCAGATTAGTCTGATAACATCTACAATTTGAATAAAGGAAAGTCATTTCTATATACACATATTACTGTGAACGACTTTGAATTGTGTCCTATAACCTCATGTGGTCTTTGTGTATAGCTCTCTTTCTGTGCTTTTCAGTACTTCTTTACTGTGTCTTAGTCACATTGTTCACATCTGTGTGAGATATTTTCTTATGCAGCAGCCAAAATGCAGCTTACCTCCACTCAATACAGTGCGTGAACAGATCCTATGTGTACAGGTGGAGGACTGAAGCTGCTGCTGCTTTCGCTACACAGGCTGTGTAGACATTGTGTAAGGCTAATATTTACATTGTCACAGTTTGGTTAGGATTAGGCAACAAAACTACTTCCTTAGGTTTAGGAGAACATAGTGGCTCGGGTTCAAGTAAGAACATCATGTAAGTCATGTGACGTATATCATGACTAAACACGTGACATGTGACCAAACTCATGTTAATCATGTGACGGAAGTCAGTAATGCTATTTAACTAAAAATAACTCACCATATACTTGGTTTCACGTGGGACTCAAACCTTGTTCTTTGTGTGAAAGTCCTGCTTTGATCCATTTGTCTGTCATATGGCCACTAGAGGTCGCTGCCACAATAAATGTAAATATGGGTTGTATTAACATGCCTATTTGGTTGGGGTTTTTTTATGGGGAGGACAGGCTTTTTTATCATTAAGTGTTTTCCATTGCGTCTTGGTTTAAAAATGTTCCGTATAGCTACCCCGCAATTACATTCAGGAGTCATTTCAGGAGTAAGGTTCTATACCCATGCTAGCAGCATGTTAGCATTGTCATAGTCACAATGACAATGCTTTTTATGGCAACCCAGTAGTTAGTAGTTGTTTAGATATTTCAATCTGGACCAAAGTAGACCAACTGACTGACTAACTCAAACTTTGTCATTGAATTAAGGACAGATTGACAGATAGATAGTTTGCTCATTGGTGATGCTGTAATACATTGAATATTATAAGAAAAGAAATGAAGTTTAAATGATAAATTCACTTACTTTCTGACTCAACACTAAGACTGTAAACATAATTCAGAAAACAGTCTTTCCTTAATAATTTGAAATATAGTTATCACCCTCATTCAACTATTTAGAGTATAATTTATGTTGGAGCATGATCGGGACTGTATTTTTTCTAAAGCCATATTTTCTCATGAAGCATACAGAGAATTAAACTTCATTCATTTCCAGTTTGGAATGCCTTCCATTTCATTTGCAAAAATGGAGCAAAATAAACAGCAATTAATGGGGACTGAATGGAAACAGGCATGAGGGAGATGTGAGGAAATGATTCCTGCTTTGAAGGAGGGGTTCTAAGAGCCCTCAGATCCTTTCATGTATAATAGAGTAATAAAGCAGGCACTCTCTCAAGCAGGTACTGTATTTCATTA
Source organism: Micropterus salmoides (assembly GCF_014851395.1). Taxonomy (NCBI): domain Eukaryota; kingdom Metazoa; phylum Chordata; class Actinopteri; order Centrarchiformes; family Centrarchidae; genus Micropterus; species Micropterus salmoides. The sequence continues at coordinate 23,599,759 of NW_024044570.1, forward strand.
CCATTCCCCTGGGCTAATAAGTAAGCCCTCAGGAATGACTTCCCCATGTTTACCCAACGAGTGCAAAATAATACTGACAGATACTGTGATAAAGAGGGTCAAAATGGTTGAGATTATATGGGGATTGGATTGTGTCTTTGTTTTTGTTTTACTGTGTGAAATCCTTCAATCATGCTTTTTAATGTAATTTTGAAAGCATTGTTTCATCCCTGTTGGTACTTCAAAATAGGAGCTGTATTCTCATTTTACACTATTTATTAGTCTGCATATTTTTCTAGCATTGAGAGAAATATTGAGATTATTTCAAGGACAAAATCAATAAGACAATTCAAGTACAATGCGTACAAGCCTAGTGTACTAAAAAAAGTGATTACAAGACTGCCAGCTGATGATGGTACCACCTGCCAGGGGATATTGTAGGACTTCAAAAATTGTACTGACTGGCCTAAGGGGTGCTGTTTCATTGATTTAACCATGTGACTTGTGGGAATAATGTAGCTCACCTTTGCAATTTGGCCCAGGTCTGAAATTACCTACCAAAGCCAGTAAAATCTTGTCTTTACCTCCCCTGAGTCACCGAAATACTGTTGCATGAAACAAATAACATTTATCTGTACATTTTTTTGTAGAGAGAACATGCTTCAGATTTGTTTCCTGCAAAATAACATAGCATCTTGGTTCTCATGTCATATTTGACAATAACTTCTCAGTGAACTACTCCAGTAATTTGTTATGACAGTTGGGTCCATTTGAATAAATGGCTGCTGACAGCAGGGAGCTCAGATAGAGCTCCAAATGCAAACAGCACTGTGAAAATAATATAGTCATCTAGGGGTGGGCGATAAGGCCAAAAGTCTTTGTTACGACCCGTGAGGTCTGTGTGCCGTATTTGTGTTGCTATGGGTGTGTCTGCCTCTCTCCTGCAGGTGTGTACCTGTACCCTGAGTGTGACGCTGGGCTGAATTCGCAGCTGTGGCTGATCAGCGGCAATTAGTGGGCCACATAAGCAGAACCAGTGGAGTTCTCTTGGTCTCACTTCTCACGATCCCGGAAGAGCCCCCAATTATTTTACGTCTCCGCTCTCTAGGGGTAGGAGAGACGTAAACATAAACCAGATGGTTTTGGTATGGGTGGAAAGGTTATTTATTGAACAGTCCGGTATAACAAAAAGGTCAAACAGAAAATGGGCAAGCGGGTGCTGCGTAAAACAAAACTAAATGAGGGATTACTAAACTACTTACAAAAGAATAAACAAAACCTCTCTATCCGTCGTTCAAAAACCAAAACACAGGGAGCGCAGCACCTCTAAACCTAGTATCTAAAACAAGTCATTTCTAACAGGTGTAAGTAATCAGTGGTGAGGATCCGACGATCCAGGGAGGCGGGATCAGCCAGACTTCGGGGAAGTCAAGACTCCCAAACACATGAGGCAGCAAATGACTGTTTAAAACCTTTTATCCTTGACGGTTGTGTCTCTCTGACAGGGAAAGCGGCAGACCAGCGACGGGTGAGAATACTGCGGGATACAACCTGTTTGCAGTCACTAATCCTGTCTGGCATTCACCCCGCGGGTGACCGTTCTGATGTAAGTGCAGTGGTGAGAGATATCGAAATGGATTTCGTACCAGCGCCACTGCACCAGATTTATGTCGATTCCGATCTAGTAACTGGTTTCTTTACGGTGGGTGTCCGTGCAGGGTTCCCAACTGGGGGCATTGATGTAATCATGGAGAATTATATTGCTGGGGGGAAGGTGTTTCCTGTTCCTAAGGTGGTCAGCAACCCGATCCCTGAGTCTAAGCAGGATGACTTAGTGTACAGCCATCCTCATGCGGCCGTAAGCGCAACTACGAGAGCGCAGTCTCGTAAACATACACAGGGAATGAGCCTGCCTGACTCAACTTCTGTTTCTTTTTCCTCGAAAGAAAGCGTGTCCCATGGTGACGATCCAGTGAGCTGCAAGGCAGACGAGGCTGAGAAGGTAATGGACTCCGTGAGTGAGCCTGGGCCTGTTACACCTTTGCCTCCCACTCACGATGCCTTGACTAAGGCTCAAAGATGCCACCCTCCCACAGTCAAATGTGTTATTTCAGTTGCTGAGGGGAAGGGCAAACTGAAACTCGACACTCTAAAGGGGTCCCTGGGTTTTAGCCCAGCTGAAGTTGTGTTGGCCCATAGTGTGCGTGGTCCACCGAAGTGGTTAAATGTGTCTCCCAAAACTAACTTGTTGTTTTTAGTGTCTCTGTTCATGGAGCGATTACAGCACGCTGTCATGTCGGCGAAGGAAGTATTTTCCCCCTCATGCGTCTGTGTGGCCGCAAAGAAGGTGAGGCCGTTTGAAACAGGTGATGACAAAGCGTTCGCCTTACTGGGTCCTCCTGGCCCACGGTTACAACCTTTATATCCAACATGAGTGGGGAATGGACAGCATCCTGGCTGACGCCCTGTCCAATGGGTGAGATTGTTGCTGATTACGGGGGCCTAAGATAGGGCCATGTATATTTTTGTTAAAAACTTACAGTGGTATACAAACCATATAATAGGTTTGTTCTTATGGGTGGGGGTGTTACAACCCGTGAGGTCTGTGTGCCGTATTTGTGTTGCTATGGGTGTGTCTGCCTCTCTCCTGCAGGTGTGTACCTGTACCCTGAGTGTGACGCTGGGCTGAATTCGCAGCTGTGGCTGATCAGCGGCAATTAGTGGGCCACATAAGCAGAACCAGTGGAGTTCTCTCAGTCTCACTTCTCCCTCATCTCTCATTCACTCACCTACCTTTCCTTGGACTCGCAACCGTCTGTGTGGCTTACTGTGTGATTATTGTGTGGTTTACTGTGTGACTTGTAGGACGTGACCGGTGGGGTGCCGTTGGCAACTTGTCGCGCTGTGAGGTCGGTGACTCCGTGGAGGCAGCCGTCAGCTTGGCATTCCCGATCAGTGGAAGCCGGTGTGGTGAGTGGCGGGCATTCTCCATGTGTGCTTCCCCAGTGCGGTGGAGCCATGGAGACCGTGTGGCCTATTATGTTGCAACCTATGTTATTTAGTTACTTTATATAACTTGCATCATCTCTCGTGTGGGCAGAGACGCCTTTTGTTATATTTTGTTTAAGAATAAATACATTAACTTGACACATATTTTGAGTCCTTCCTTGGTTTTTCCACTTGGTTTATTTATCTTTTGTTCGTCCCACACCCCTAGACAAGCCGGGGACGTAACAGTCTTCTGTCACTGTATGTAATTTTATATCGCGGTAACAGTATATATCACAACACAGAAATAGATCACGCAAGAATTCACTCCTGATTTTCTACATAAGTTACCAGTAGTACTAACAGTGTTCCTCCTAGGTTGACTGCTTTCAGAATGAGAATCAGAATCAGCTTTATTGCCATGTATGTGTACACATGAGGAATTCGACTCAGGATTGTACATTGCTCACGATGTGCTTACTCGTACAAAAATACCATAACACAATAATAAAATCAGACACAAACTACAGTATAGACAACACTAACATACACACTATGAACAAAACAATATAGACATATTGACAAATAGTGCAGTGATCAGAGTGCAAAGGATGCAAGAGTAAACTATTATTCTCATTATGTATATGTTGAAGGTGGATATGATATACAGATACACATACATGTACACAGTGTGATGGAGCATAGTGCAAAAATAAGTAAGACCTATGACCTTAAGTAGGTGTATTGGTATACAAAATATACAATATGACAGTATGAACAGCACTGAAATAGAGAATGGTGAATAAATAAGTGGAAACCAATAAACAGGTGACTGATTAGAGACAGTTACTGGGTTATTGCACAGGAATTGTTCTTGACACTGTAAGTCAGAAATCAGCTGTTCATCAGTGATGGCTTGTGGGAAGAAACTGTTTCTGTGTCTGTTGGTTTTGGCGTACAGTGCTCTGTAGCGCCTACCAGAGCGGAGGAGCTGGAACAGGTTGTGTCCGGGGTGAGTTGGATCTGCAGTGATGTTTCCTGACTCTGGAAATGTATAACTCCTGAATGGAGGCCATGTTGGCACCGATGATTGATTTTTTTTTTTTTTTTTTTCTGCAGTCCTGACTGTCCGTTGTAGTCTGTCGCTGTCCTTTTTGGTGGCAGATCCAAACCAGACAGTGATGGAGGTGCAGAGAACAGACTGGATGATGGCTGTGTAGAACTGGATCAGCAGCTCCTTAGGCAGGTTGAGCTTCCAGAGCTGACGCAGGAAGTACAGCCTCTGCTGGGCCTCCTTGATGATGGTGTCAGTGTTGGGCTCCCACTTCAGGTCCTGGGATATAGCGGAACCCAGAAACCTGAAGGATTCCACAGCAGACACAGGGCTGTTAAGTATGGTGGTAGGGGGGCTCCTCCTGAAGTCCACAGTCATCTCCACAGTTTTGAGCGTGTTAAGCTCCAGGTTGTTCTGACCGCACCAGAGAGCCAGCTGATGAGGCCGATGACCGTTGTGTCGTCAGCGAACTTCAGGAGTTTGACAGATGGGTCTCCTGAGGTGCAGAAAAAATTTGTAAATGTAGGCCTACGTGGAAGAACTTCTTACCCGTTTGAAAAATAAGTAATACTTTGTTCTGGTCAAATAATATACAGCGGGATATTTGTGTGAATTAAACAGCTGTCTGTGCAGATTAGCATAAAAAATAGACTCAAAATGTGCTAAGCAAAAAGCAAGGAGTCTCAGGTTACCACGGAGATGACTTTATACTTATTCAAAGGGGTGCAGAGGGTGCTGCAGCAACCCCTATTCATAGTTTTCACGTGACGTCACATTCCATGAAAAACGCTCCCTTGGAGGGCAAAAAAGACATTATTTTCCACTGCCAGGAAGCAAGTGATACACTGTTACTATGAGTTTTTTTACTTTTGCATTGCCAAAATGCTGGATGGTAGTTGTACTTTCTGATGCACAAATCGAGGAAGAGACAAGCCTGAGCTGTGTTAGGTGAGGGATTCCCTACAAGATAAACGTAAACATTACCGCAGTCGAGCGGCGGCAGGGACCTGGCACTTTTTAACCACAGAAAAATGGCAGCGGGTGCTGTAACATGGATTGGAAGTGCCCAACACTTTGTGTTTGTGTTCATATCTTTCTTTTTCATAAGTTGAGAGGTGATCCAAATAAATGTAACTGCTTTTGCGACGTCTCTAAGGGGGAGTCGCGGCGTGAGCCGTTGTGTTGGTCTGTTGTATTTACTGGTAAGAAGTTCTTCTTCCATGTAGGCCTACATTTACTAATTTGGCAGACACTATTATGCGGAAAAAGTCACCTGAAAAAGAATGTTCTTTCTACAATTCGAACCCTGAATGTGGGACGGCTACACTGCTGCTGTACTACTGTGTAGCTGTGTTCTGCAGAGAGTAATCTACTGTTACTAAGTGTCTCTTTCGTTGTCAACTTCCGCTGTGGTTCACTTCCATTGTGGCCTTTTGTGTTGTGGCTTTTTGTATTTATGTTGTGGCGTTTGTATTTCCGTTGTGGTGTTTGTAATCGTGTTGTGGCGTTTGTATTTCTGTTGTGGTTTTTGTGTTTGTGTTGTGGGATTTGTGTTCGTGTCGTGGGATTTGTATTAGGCCTGAAACCTACGGGCCACCATAGCGGACAATGTGCATTTAATAAAACTACTTACAGTTCATCCTGCACTGCGGCTAAGGGATAGGCTAGAGTAAAAAAACAAGCTATCCTGTCCCAAGTAATATGGTAGTGTAATAATGTTGCATATACTTTATATGAATCAAACATAGCTAATCTTAAATGTTTAATGGGATACAGAGGAGCATAGTATTTATTTTCATTGATTACACACATTACACAAGACTAATAAGGTAAGCAGAGTTCTAAAATTTTTTGAATGTTCTCCACTTGTTATCCCGTACTTATACAGTATTAATAGTGGTGTGGGCTGTATTAAAAGTATCTACTGTTCTCCCATGCATTTACACATAAACAAGAAGGCATGTAAGAGGAAATATAAAAGGTATTTATTGTATTGTCTTTGGGTTGTTTTCTGTGATGCTCTCCTTCTTCTTTTTATCCTCCTCTGACAAAGATGCAAGTGATGGCATGGCATTTGACACTGCATAAATTAGCCTAGTGGCTAGCGGACTTTTCCTGTCCTCATAGTTTAACAAATTACATCTATTATTTATGCTATATCTTACTCACCGCTGTTTAAGTTACTACACCACCCGACACAACACCATGGTTGAATTTTTATCCTGAATGTACTTTTTGTTGAAACAGCAGCTGATAGTAGTGAGAGCAACAAAATGGTGGACTGCCAGCTGTTTCTCAATAACGAGTACGCCAAGTTCGGACTTCTGTACTTTAAAGCTCAGACTTGGCAACTTCGGCTCGGGAGTACAAACTCCCATTTGGAGTTTAAACAACTATATTCCCACATAAAAAACTCTTAAAACTGCCTTCCGTGACACAAGAATAGAAGTATTATAACTTACAGTTGTGAGTTTTTTCCACCGACATTTCTGGTTTTTGGTGCGAAATGCATTCTGGGATACTTGGCTATCCGAAGTCCACACAAGTAAAACGGGCAGAGCGAGCGGAACACATCCGGGTATTTGACTGTACTTGGCTACAGAAAAGAACACAGATGCAGAGTCATTTTCAGGTGGCAGAAGTAGTAGCTCTGCTGCTGGGCGCATGACATAAACACGTAAGAGTGATCTGGGTGATTTTCAACCGGACTGAAAACGCCCAAAATGGGTGGGACTCCATGGAACACTACTTGACGCTGATTGGACAATGAAATTCAGAGGCAAACTGTCTGTCAAAAACAGTCAAAGCCAACTAACGGTGTGGTAGAAAGTGTGAAAAAATCCCCTGCTTTTCCCAGTTTGGTGGTGTGATGCCGATCGCCCTAAAGAACAAACCGCCCCTGGTGTGCACTACCCAACATTTCCACGTTAACATTTCCAAAAATTGTGACATAATCTCTATTAGTAATTTTGGAAAGTACAATTCACTCCAAGGTCTATCTTTAGCTTATTGTTTTAGTTTTACATCGCGCACATCTTTAGGTTCACTCCTACCTCTTGTCAAACTTGATTCCTACTGATGTTTTTAGCAAAACAGCTTTGGTTTACGCACTGTAAACAGAAGACAGTAGACAGACAAAGTTGGATGGTTAATATTTTAAGAGCTAGGATATCACTATTTTCAACAGCATAGCATCATCACCAGTTCATCTGGCTTTTAATGTGCTGTTAAAAATATGAAGGCACTAACCTTAATGATCCATGCTCTTCATGTTGCTTTTGGGTCTTTTACACCCTGTGTAGCTTGAGCTTGCTTTTAAGTTACAGATGATGACAGACATATTTGGTTTGAAGCACATGCCCTCTGATTAATAAACATTTCCAACTAATAAAGACTTTATGAACTGTGTTTAGTTAATGCTGTCATTAACAGTGCATGGGTTATTCAGTGGCACCCTTTTTTACGAACCCTTGCCCCCTCTGCAGTTTGTCTTGTTAGTGCAATTTGCTTACCACCTGTTAAATATTCATCTTCCTACATTGGATGTTTCCATGTGTATTTGTCCATGATGTCATTACTTGTTAACAATTTAGGGATGTGTTCCAGGGTGCCTATATGCATCGGGGTCCTTCACACTGAGCTAATGTTGGAAGAGGTGGTTTCCCCCATGATGAACTGCTTCAAAACTGATCCCATTATTTCCAGGCCTGTGCCTGGCAGCGGCTGTAAAAGACATAAAGTCTTGGTGCTTAATCCTGTTAGTGCAGCAAACCTGACACTACTTATTGGCTTCGTGGTAGTGTGTGAACATTTAGGACCTAACTGTTTGCCCTCTAAATATACTGCACGGAATTAAATTATTACAGTCATACTTTACTGCCATTAGACTGATATGAACTGTTTGCTCTAAGAGGAACAAAACATGGATTGAAAAATACGTTTTTAGCATTTGTGTGGTCTGATTAAGTACATTGTTATACATTACTGTTTAAAACAATGATTATAAATGAATATAGCAAAACTGTTAAGGTCACATTCCTGAATGTCATGATCACTGAGGAAGCAGTGAATGTTTTAGCATATCTATTTCAGTTCTCCTTGATAGAGGGCGGGTGATGATGACAAACGGAGTAAAGTTACTCTGTAGGTGAAGATGGATTGACTTGTCAGCCTGGGGGATCAGAAGTAGCTATGGTTTGGCAGGTCTTTGTCAGGACTGGGATCAGGGGACCATGCCTAGAGGAGGGACACCAATGGTGGTAGAAGAGTGGAAATAGGATAGTAATATTCACTGTGGTGTAGGGACCACACACTGACTTTTGAAATGGTTATTCGTCAGATGTGGTTGTGAAGACAAAGCTGAGGTCGGGTCAGCACTCAATTTGAAACAGTATCAAGGTCCTTAAAAGTCAGATAACTGTTACTGTACAAACTTGCTCTGAAATTACAAGAGATCAGGGAATAATTTTGTTTATTTATCAAAATAAATGGGAAGAGATTGTTTGGTTAGAAGCAACAGTTATATTCTTAACCAAAAGTTTTAAAGCCGCCCACTCTGATACAGAAAATCACAGCATCTCACTTGAAAATAAGTGTCCTACTGCAGAGGATAATGGACCAATCTGCATGGTAATGGGTATGTTTGGAAGGGTAAGTGAGGAGTTAGACAAAACTGAAATGGGCTGTCATGGTTTGGTAATTGTGCTGGGGAAAGCATACAATTGCTTCACATGGAAAGATGAACAGGGGACTCTCAAAGACAAAAGAGACTTGTCTGAGAATATTAACTATTGCATAAAGCAAGGTTGTGAGACCTGTACATTCAATATGCAGTTATGTTATTACACTTTTATCTTTTTCATCATGACTCCAGTTTTTCTAAAAGATTACACCAAATTTAAAAAAGCAAATTTTAATTCATAACAGTACTTTACAGTTTATGTTTCAAAAATGTATTTTGGTTTATCTTGGACTTGTATTGATTTGAATGTGTACATAAACTGACATCTGTAAGATTTAAATTTGAACTAAAACCTCTGACCATTGATAAGACTATTAATTATTTTTCCATGTATGACGCCAACTACATATAAGGCAAAATAACAGTGGTATTGTTTACAGTGTCTCTAAGAAATTATACATTCATGTAGTACAAATGATTATTCAAGTAGTAAGTCAAATAATAAATAAATTGATTAATTAAATAGTATAACAAAACATGTGTAACTACGCAGTGGAGGGTTAAATTGTTATGTCTGAGTTTGTCAGTGTATTCGAGCAGAGTGTTTCATGCTCAATCTGCTATTAATATAACATTTAATCCCCGTAATAATGTGTTTAACAATACATGACCTATACTCGTCACTGGGCACTTGGGGAAAAAACCTTGAGGCATAAAATTCCACCAGAGACAGCAGAATAAGAATCTAATCTTTTAGTAATGTTACAATCCAAGAAGGCAATTTGCAGCTTTAATAAAAGATGTGTTAAATTCTAGTTCTAGCTATGTCATCCCAGCCCCATCGCGCGCGCGTGCACACACACACACACACACACACACAGCATTTTGATACCAACTGTATCAATGTATCACTGCCTGATCTTCAAGTTACCTATATGCCTTAGTGTTTGAACCATCCCTGATAGCCTGTTTATGCTTGTATCTCTGCTCTGCACACTTTAGTTAAGTTGCAAAAGTTGCATTTTATACATTTAATAAACCATGCCATGAACTTCAAAAGTTGCCGAAGCATTGACTGACTGAGAACTTTACAGGGCTGATTGTGATTATAGTTTTGAGTATGCTGCTGTCTGTTTTCTCTGATGTGCTGGACACGTTATCATTACATTGTCATCACAATTAATTGGTTGACTGAAATCAACAACTGTGCGCTCTGCAGCTCTAAAAACAAATATTGTATATGATGCCATACCTAACATCTGAAAAAAAAAAATAAATAAAAACTGACCGCAGTCTCTGTAACTCATGTCCCATATAACCACTACATAATTTCCTGTTATATTCTGCGAAAGTGTGACAGGCAAAAATGTAATGTCAATTTAACATTTCAGTAATATTATAATTATCAAATTCTGTAAAAGTGCCTATTAAAAACATGTTTTTGTGAAATGAATACATTTTGTCCTTAAACTGAATGTACATGTTTCATGTCTTTTGGGTTAAAAATTACACAAAGCTTTAAGTAAATAATTAAGGATTTGCTTATTTTGCGTCAAATTTAATCAAACAGAATCTAACTAAACATTCACATGCATTCATTAGGTTGAATGATGTTCCTTCTGAGTGATAACCTGTTTTTATCATGATAGATCCCTGTTCTCTGTAGACATGCTTCACACACAGCCTGAACCAAGCCGTGTTCAGTGCTTTCTGACACTGACACAGACCAATGGGAATAAGATGATCACCTACAATTTTTATTCCAGTCAAATGCATTACATAAACCATAGTGACACATGACAAACATTATACCAACTGCTTCATTCACTTATTGATGACATTGTTTTTTTATTTTTAACCTGAAAAAACTAATGATTCAAATGCCCACTGGAAGTGTTTCAGAAGCAGTGTCATTACAAGCAAATGTTAACTGTTAAAATGTTAAATATCTTGTTTTTGATTACCATAAACCATTATTTTTATTTTCACTTTCGTACTGTATGAACAAACACAGTTTTTGTATTTTTACATACATTTTTCACACATGGGTCAAAAATGACCTATACATGTAGGAATTGATATTTGTAGATGTTTGCAATTAGGAACATATATACTGCAGACTGCCATTCACCTGCCACACATTTCATAACTGAACACGGCTGCTTTTGCACACTTGAAAGTATTGCAACGGTAATTCCTAAATTTTTGTTGTTCACTGAAGACATTTGGGTTTAAGATCAAAAGATGAGTATTAGACAAGAGTTCAGAATTTCAGTGTTCACATCTAGATGTGTTAAACAACTAAGGACATATCACCGTTTGTATTAGACCACAGCATTTTTAGGTGAGCAAAAGTAATGGAACAAATAATATTTAAGTAAATAACATTTAATATTTGGTGGCATAAGCCTTGCTTGCAATAACTGCCTCAAGCCTGTGACCCATCGACATCACCAAACTGTTGCATTCTTCATTTGTGATGCTATTCCAGGCTTTTAACGCAGCTTCTTTCAGGTCTTGTTTGTTTCGGGGTGTTTCTCCCTTTAGTCTCCTCTTGAGGAGGTGAAATGCCTGCTCTATTGGGTTAAGGTCAGGTGATTGACTTGGCCAGTCTAAAACCTCCACTTTTTCCCCCAATGAAGTCCTTTTTTTTTGTTGGCAGTGTGCTTTGGGTCATTGTCCTGCTGCATGATCCTGCTGCATGATCAACTTCCTCCCGATTAGTTTCAATGCATTTCTCCATAAACTGGCAGACAAAATGTTTCTGTACACTTCTGAATTCATTCTGCTGCTACCATCATCAGTTGCATCATCAATAAATATTAATGAGCCTGTTCCAGAAGCAGCCATGCACACCTAAGACATGACATTGAGCTTGTCTGCTTCGGATCATAAGCAGTTCCTTTCTTTCTCCACGCTTTGGCCTTTCCATGACTTTGCTAGAGATTAATCTTCATCAGTCCATAAGATTGTGTTCCAGAACTTTTGCGGCTCATCTCTGTACTTCTTTGCAAATTTCAATCTGGCCTTCCGATTCTTACTGCTGATGAGTGGTTTGCATCTTGTGATGTGGCCTCTATATTTCTGCTCTCTGATTCTTCTTCGAACAGTGGATTGTGATACTTTCACCCCTGCACTGTGGAGGTCGTTGGTGATGTCACTTACTGATGTTTTGGGGGGTTTCTTCACAGCTCTCACGATATTTCTGTCATCAACTATTGTTGTTTTCCTTGGCTGACCTGTTCGACGTCTGTTGCTCAGTACACCAGTAGTTTCTTTCTTTTTCAGGACACCCCAAATTGTTGTGCTTGCTATGCTCAATGTTTGTCCAATGGCTCTGGTCGATTTTCCTTCTTTTCTCAGCTTTACAATGGCTTGCTTTTCTCCCATAGACAGCTCTCTGGTCTTCATGTTGGTTTATCCTCTTTAACAGGAAATGCAGTCTTTATAGGTTTGAACCAAGGATGAAAATTTAGACTGGTCATGCAGAGCTATTTAATGTTTGGACAATCAAACTAAAAGGCAACACCTGGGCAACAAGAAACATCTGTCAGTCACATGTTCCAATAGTTTTGCTCACTTGAAAAATGAATGGGTTCAAACAAAGGGTGGTATGTCCTAAGTTGTTTAACACATCTGGATGTGAATACCAGGAAATAAAACCTGAAATTCTAAACTATATATATATATATGTGAGGGTGAGGACAAGGAAGATGAAGAACCTTCATGGAGGGACAAGTCGCTGCCCGGCATGTACCACAGACAAATAGAAAAAGTGGCTGATACCAAGAAATCCAACCAGTGACTGGAAGAGGCTGGACTAAAGGACAGCACAGAACCATCATGGTGGCACAAGAAAGGGCACTCAGTACAAGATTAATAGAGGCTGGGGTCTGCCACACCAGGCAGGACCCCAGATGCAGACTGTGCCAGATGCCACTGAGACAGTACAGCACATAACAACAGGGTTTAAGATGCAGGCAGGAATGTCTGCCATGAGTATGGGCTGGGGCTGTGACCCCCATACTGGGAGAGTGGCTACAGCAGATTCCAGGTAAAACATCAAAGGTCTCTGTCCAGAAGAGTGCAGTCCTAGGAACAGCTAAGATACTGCGCAGAACCCTCAAAACTCCCAGGCATCAGGCGGAGCTTGAGGATAACACATACCACCCCGCAAGGGGTGAGAGGGGGATTTTTATATACTGTATATATATATATATATATATATATATATATATATATATATAGCAAGTGCAGTCAGTGAGTTTTACTTTGAGTGTTTCAGTGAGTGTATTTAATTAGCAGTAAAAGAAATGTGCCCCATCATGTTGCTAGAGGTAAAAATAAATTGCAAATGGGTTATAATTACATAGCTAGTTCTATGAATACTTCACTGTCTATCCACTATGAGGCAGGGCCCCCAAAATTATCCTGCTTAGGGCCCACAGATGGATGTTCTTGGAAACTAATCACACACACAGAATTTTGCTAGATGCAGCTCTCAAACCTAATTACTCTTTATTTTACAAACAGAGCATCGTAATAGCACTTAGCCATTATCCCCTTTAATAACTACGGTTCTCCCGCTGTTCTGTCCCCCAAAAGAGGCTGACCATGGCAATTACAGGAAAATCAATGGACTTAATCATTGTGGTGGAGGGTATTCTTATGAGATTGTTAAGATTTGGAAAGAGCACTAAGTGAATGTGAAAGGAGCAGGACATGTCCTAGCCTCACCCAACATCATCAATAAACAGTATGGTTTAGCTAGGCTGCTTATTGGCCTAAAGTACAAAACATTGCAAAACAAGAATGTTTGTTACCCTGGTTACAGAGCTATGTATATAGGTAAATATTTAAACAACTGAAATTTTAAGTAAAGACAATATTAAATCACAGTGGCTCTGGTGGAAGCATAGCAGTCCATGGCAAAGACAAGACATATAAATAGCAATATAATATAAAAAGTTCAGATAATCTGCTTCTCCTGCTTTGCAACATTAATGAATAGCTATCAAGATGGGTCAACAAGAGAAGATTGAAATGTTACCACCAGTGTACTAGAGCAAAGACTGAAATTTAATGTTTTTCATTGTTGGGCATTAAACAATGTGAAATTGGCAGAATTACCTTGGGAAGACCTGATTTAAGCAACACATGCGATATGCCTGGACATTGGCCTTTGGAAGCATCTCGGACACGGCTTGTTCTAATCGGGTTACCCTTGTAAAAATAAACATCCTCTCAGGGTAGGACATGGCTTCCTGGACACAGACTAATCATAACTATAGCAGTGGTGTTGGTATTGAACTCCTGTGGTCATTTTATTAGTCTCTCAACTGAAGTGTTACATTTGGTTTCTTTGCCTGGTGAAATTGATGTTCTGTGGTGCTATGGGAGAAATGACAGGAAGCCTCCAACCCATTCTGGGGCCTTTTTGCTAAAAGGTCATGCCTAATGGGTACAAGATTCACCGTCCCAATTCTGAGAGTTTTTAATGTTGAAGCCAAGAGGCACTTCCTCCAATTAAGTGTTGTTACATCACCTGTTTTTTTAAGTCTAGACATTGGTGGCAGAGAATGGTCCCAGGCTCTGGTTCTGCGTCCTCTAAAACAAAGGGGGAAAATGTTGTTGAGCTCAGCCTACACTATCTGTCAAATGAGCGGTGCCAGCCAGGTGAATGAAGCTGAACGGCCACTGCCATAGGCACTCGCCGTTGTTGCAGCCATCACCCTCCGCCACAAAGCTGCAGACACAAGCTGTTTTCAAGCCTGATGAGCGACAAGGAGGCCTATCAGTGACACACAGATCAGATGGTGTAGAGGGACACACCAGGGACCGGCTGAAATGACCCGAGCTATACCAACATTTTTGCAAAGTTAATGAGCTGATACACGAAAGCACAAAGCATAAAAGGACATGCAGAATATTGGCAGCAAGGGTCGCTCAGGTAGTAATGATGGATTTTAATTGTAGGTCTGTCACACAGATATTAAGATGGATATCATGAGCCTAGATTCTGTATTTTATCCAAATCTTCCCCCCTGACTTATACCTTTTTTTCAATCTCAGTCTGAGATCAGCTTTTTTCACATTCTGTACAGTTAGTTAGTACATTCTGTACTTAGGAGAAACATATGTACTGTATTGTCTCAAAGATATTGTTGTGTATAATAAAAATATTACATTAATTTTGTAGCGTTTTTGTGAAACAAGTTGTGAATTGCTTTACAGAGTGCCATAAAAAGGATAAAATTGTACGAGGCAAAAATCTAACAAAATGAAACCCAGTAAAAAGAGCAAGATACAATAATAAAACTAACTATTTTATGAAAATGTGTTCTGGACATGTCCACCTGGGAATAGACCCCCAGGCAGACCCAGAACATGCTGGAGGGATTACTTATTCCATCTGGGCTGGGAACGCCTTGGGACCTCCCAGGAAAGGCTTGAGGAGGTGTCTGGGGAGAAGACCATCTGGGATAGTTTGCTTAGCCTGTGATCTGGACACCGATGAGAGGCAGAATTTTATTTTAGGTTTCTTAATCAATTTTAAATTAAACTACTCCATAAATCCATCGTCAACCGCTTATCCTGCGTACAGGGTTGCAGGGGGCTGGAGCCAATCCCAGCTGACATCGCTACACCCTGGACAGGTCGCCAGTCCATCGCAGGGCCACACATAGACAAAC
This sequence comes from Micropterus salmoides, assembly GCF_014851395.1. Classification (NCBI taxonomy): domain Eukaryota; kingdom Metazoa; phylum Chordata; class Actinopteri; order Centrarchiformes; family Centrarchidae; genus Micropterus; species Micropterus salmoides. The sequence goes on from NW_024044570.1 coordinate 23,615,153, forward strand.
AACCACTCACGCTCACACCTAATTTAGGGTCACCAATCAACGTAGTCCGTGTGTCTTTGGATAGTGGGAGGAAGCCGGAGCACCCAGAGAGAACCCACGCAGACATGGGGAGAACATGCAAACACCACATAGAAAGGCCGGGGCAACCGGGGTTCTGACCACTGTACCACCGTGCCGCCCAAATTAAGCTACTTTAGTCCTTTTATTTATTATTAGTTTTTATTATCAGTGATGATCTCTCTGTCATGGCCTTTGGATCTGTGGTGATGAAGTGTAGCCAAAATGGATTATTCACATTAGGGCTGTCTCCGACTAAGGATTTACATAGTCGAATCAGAATTGTTACGTCTTGCCTATAGTTGACTGATTGGTGAATCGTGTGTGGGTGGATGGGGGGTTACACGTGGTGGCTTCGATTTAATCTCGAGAAGCTGCAGAGCTGCAGTCTCTCTCACTGTGACTTACACTGTACATTTACAGCTAAACTGAGGCTTATTGTTGACCATTTTCTCTCTGCTCTATTTCAGTTACTGTGTTCACTATCAATACTGGCAGTGGTTTGAGATTTCTATGTTGAAATTTTATTAATTTTTTTTCTTAAACTTTAAAACAGTTCCTACAGCTTGGAAATATATAAATAGTTTGCTCTTGTTCTTTTTTAAACAACCACACTATGCATTATGCAAATAAATGCCTGATGATGTCATCTAGCATCTTTTGGAGAAATGCTTGCTTCTTTTATTGGAAAACAGTTGGCAACAATGTGAGCCAGACAGAAGCCTTCTACCCAACACAAGAGCCACAGACTATGAACTACAACCCACAATTGCTTTCCTGCTAAAGTCTCCTTCTAATCCATCATCACTAGGAACTATGCTAAAGCCTACTAACTACTGGCAAACACAAAGAAGGACAGCTAGGTTAAGGGCCAGATTTACTAAAGATTTGCGTGAGTAAAAACATGTGCAAACGTGATATCAGAAGCAAATTAACACCTAAGCTGATCTACTAACAGTGTACACGCAGAATGATGAGTGCAAGATAGCACCTGTTGTTCATTTACTACTTTTGCCTTAATGACTATGCAATTTTGGGCGTTTCAATTTTAGTGTGCAAAGGAATGGGACGGTAATGCGCAAATACATTTATTTACTACACAAAATGTGATATAACAAGCCTACAAGCAATTTCATGTAAGTGCAACAGTATCTGGATTTAATACGTTTGAAAGGAAGGTGCAAACCGACAAGTGTTGCGCAGAGATGGATGCTGTTATCGTTGCGAGAAGGAGACACAGCCGTAATGAAAGAAGATGTAGAGAAATTAAAAATATAATATATATTATTCTATATCCAATATATAGAAATAGAATTATTTTATTTTATTTATTCAATTAACTATGTGAATAGATTATTTTTTTGTATTTTCCTTTAGCTTTGGCAATACTGTTGTATTAACATTGATGCCAATACAGCAAAATTTGTTTCGACTTCTTTTTTGAGATGAAGAATTTAGAAAGTTGCGTGGCGCTGCAGAAGTACATGGATCACGGGTAAAATTCATCCAGCCAGAGGGAATGATCACCAACTGTTCACAGCGCACCGGTCTTAACAGCGACACAACCCATTGTAGGTATCGCAGAGGGAATGGGGCGTTGGGGTGTACAGGGACAGGAGATCGCGGAGCGACCAGGCACGGTGCGCAAGGACGGTGATTGCAGGGGCAGACTGGGACAACAATTCAGCTCTGGCACTGTAGCCACGACAGCCCACCTTACCACGTTAGGCTACATTTGTTTACAGATAATATAAGATAATATAAGCAGTCCTACTGTATGTGACAGCAAGTGCGTCCCTTTGTGTTGAAAAGAGCTGGTGACATAAGGTTTGAAAATAGGGGTGTGATGAAACACTTTGGTCACTAGAACAAGACGAGAAGATATTTTAACACTATTCTCAATAAGTATTCGATGATAAAATGTATGAGTGGGGGGTCTGGGGGTCCTCCCCCTGAAGATTCTGAGCAACACTTAATTTCCTGCTTTCTGCAGACATTTTCTGCACCAATTTATGAAGTAAATGTCTTTATTTATATGAATGGCAGCACAAAATCCAGCAGGTGACAATTCAAAATATAACAATAAAATGGAACATATGCAGTAAAATCAGTAGCTTTTTTTTGTTGCTTAAGTAATTCTTTTGGACAATGCACATTTGTTTCTTCTATATTTAAATTGCATTGCATTGCATGTTTTCTTATTGTGCAAATAAACAAAGCATTTTCATTTGTGATTTAACATTTCTTGTTCCAAGTTATTTTTCAGAACATATTTTAACCAATTTCGCTTTCAAAAAGTCTTTGGGACATGTCCCCAGTGACCCTAGTGTAAATGACACCAATGGTAATAGATTTGTAACATTTTATGTATGTGACTGGCACACAATGCTCAATAGTTTTTTAAGAGCACACAACAAATTTGCACATGCAGTTAAAACAATGGCTGTCCATCTGAGTATGTTGTTGAGTCTGTGCTCTCTGTCTGTTTGTCTGCTGTTAATGTCTTTCTCTACTGCAGAGTCAATTACAACCCGAACATTTTTGTTTGTTTTCTTCCTACCTCTACCACACTCCCCTGTCTCTGCTAGGCCTACAGTAGCATCCTTCCTCCCAGCACTAGCCAATAAGAAGACCAGGGCTCTCTGGCTGTACCGATTCCAGCAACATCCATGAACACGGTAGCCTATAGAACATTGCAGAAAAATGTTTTCTCACACGCTGCTCTCAACATTGGAATACACATGAATAAAAATATTACTCACTAGCCTACTTAATTCTGCTCTCCTTGCCTTCACTTCTAATATTTCCACACAAGCATGGAACATACAACTTGGCTGCAAACACAGCGGTTTTCCCTACCTCTTTCTTTTTCTCTTACTCTGTATTTGTCATCCCTCTTGACTTTCTCCATCAGCAGTGGGCTGTTTTATGAAGTGGCCGAAATGACACAGCACTCGCGATTTTCACCTGCGATACCGATTTTACCCGCTGGTGCGCAGAGGAGGCTTGTTAATGAGGAAGCGCTACTGGGTGATTGTTCCCTCTGGCTGGATGAAGCACGATCTGCCTGCATTTCCTCGCGTCTGGGTCATTCCAGCATACTCTATCTGTTTCTGCTGGGGTTTCCCAAAGCAGTTTTTCAGGTGTGCTGTCCCTAAGGGCAGGTACATACGATACGATGTTTGAAATGTGTATAAATATTTTTTGTGGTGAACAAATAAATAACTTCATTGTAGGTTAAAATAGTTGTATTTTATTGGCTAGATAATCTACAAGAAGACATATTTGTGAGTAAAACAGCCTCTAACCGGAGTCTGCTGTAACACAAGCCGTAGAGTGCCGCACGTTAAGCAAGTGAGTGGGTAGTTAGCTGTTGGCTGCTACGAGCTAGCTCAGCTCAACACGTGCCGTTGGATAGACTGCGCCAGGCTCGGAAACCCAGAGGAGGAGTCCAGATAGCGCTCTGAGCTACCGGAAATGCTCCTGGCAATGCTGGATAACCCTGGATAACCCTGGATAACCCCCGGACTCATTGGCTACCCCCATCGCTCTCCTGCCCAGTTTCTAAGGCCCATGGACTGCTAACTTTTTCCTGTCGGACCACATCGCAAAAAGGTACTGCCTAGTGACTGCTTCTGCACCAGTTGGAATGAAGGACTGTTAAACCACTCCCCAGCAACTAAACAGGCCTGCAACATTTTTATTTTATTGTATTTTTTCTCATTGTGATATTCTGCCGGTGTTCTGACTATATATGGTGCCTTGTCGAAAAATGCTACCATAGCGCAAATCGATAGCGGAGTCTATCTAGCCACTCTGCTCTATCGAAAAATACTACCTTATGTGTTCCCATTTCCAATCCCATAAAGTTATAACTCTATTATTAGTATTATGACGTCTTCTGTTTTTGATTTTATATATATATATATATATATATATATATATATATATATATATATATATATAAAACATCATTTCAGGGTTAGGCTATTATGATAGACTAATATCCCCTATCAAATAATGCTCCCACTACAGAATCATTTTATAATGCACCACTACTCACTCCATGTGTACTGTAAGGAGATGGGGAACATGTTGAAATACTATATTATGGCATCTTTATTTAAGATATCAGGGGTAGCATATTATGATAGACTAATAATTATTTTCTTTTTGATATTGCTGACGATCAACCACTGTCTCGACGACATGCCCAACAGCAAAGTTGCACAGATTTATAGGGGTGGAAACAGACCACGCTTGTGGGTCGTGCGCATGCGCAGAACCGCTAAATAGCACATCTCGATAGGTCGCATAAATCAACAGAAAACCGATGTTATGAGGGAGGTGCACAGTAATTAATCACTGAGGTGCACAGTAATTAATCACTCTGATGATTCAAGTTAAAGGTGCTAATAAGTAGCTGCTGTTTTTTGTTTTCGGGTGAAGTTGAGTTACTGTATGGCCCAAACTAAATCTGTGAGAAGCCTTGTATGAGAAAAATAGTGGAAACGCACTCAGTGTTTAAGTTGTATTTAATTTAATTTATCTTTTTTGCCTTTTTATTAAACTCAGAGAGCTCATTTTCATTCCAAGGTGTGGTTATTATTTTAGTGATATCAAGGTTTAGAGTGACCCCTAACACACCACCTTAAGTTATTTTTCTGCAATCAAACTAGCATTATTCATAACTGCTAAGTAGTTGGAAACCAAGAACTCAGGGCCCCTCTACAGATAAGGACAGTAGACAGTGTAGCAGACCTAAATTTTATAGTTATGCATTTTAATAAATTTATGAGAATTGATACCCAATTATGAATTTTTAAGATTCATAAAATCAATGTTCCTCGTTAAGGGCACCACCGGAGTTGTTATAGTCCTAGAGTCTCCGGACCTCTAGGTAGTTTTGAATAATTATACAATTATTACTAGTGATCAGTTAGTTAATAATCGCTCAATTATCTTAAATCAGTCAGTCAGTCTCATTTCTAATGGGTCAATTCTCTTGGCAGGGACTATAAATAGGCAACACACACAGCTCTTGACTATATTACAGTGAATTTATTCTCTAACTAAGGTGATAAAGAGATGGTTGGATACAGGGAACAAACATTTGCTGAACAATGAGCCTGGAGGTTCGATTGTGGGAAGCATTTGACTCATACGGCATAGAAGAGGTAATGAAAGTAAATGCTATGATTTTAGGAGTTAACATGGACATATCTGATCACAGAACGTGTGTTAAGTCTTACTGCTTGTCGACATCCTGGCAATTCGGCTGTTTTCAGGTTTCCTTCATTGTAGCTGGCGAGACCACGTGGCTTGGTCTGATCTTGGTGAAGTTGGCTCGACGAAGAAGGCTTAAAATGGAACTTGTTCGTTCCTAAATTAGTCCAGTGTAACTTAACAGACTGATAACTTTAACAAACAAAAGAAATAAAGAAAATAAAAACAAACTGAAGGCAGATCGATGTCGCGGCACTTCAGGTGTGTAGCTTCAGGCGAACAAAAGGCCGGTCTCGCTGGCGAGTCTGAGGGCGTTGCCTGGCGAGGCACGCCAAACGCGTGCTGAAGCATCCAGGGAGCAGAGCAGAGTGGAAGAGAGCCAACAGCGAAGAGAAGAGAGCGAGAGAGGTCGCATGTCGTTCTTTTGTTGCCTGGGGCGTGGTTCCCCAGGGGGCGTCTCAGGTTTCCCAAGGGACTGCCTTTCTAAACTTAATGTCTAAAAGAAATCTATTTCCGCGTATTATAATCAAATATTTAATAACGGTTGTACTGTTCTAAGCATTTGGTAACAGGAAACAATTGTCACATTATCGGTCAGGATATTTATACATTTAACGGCATTTCCAACGAGGGCATGTAATACTTATTTCGTCCACTTGGGGGAGCTCAGGTTACATGAGGAAAGCTTGGATTACATTAGATGAAGGAGTGTCTTGCTGAAAATAAAAACACTGCACAAGTAACTTTCTTTTCAGCACTAATATCAACAACGGATAGCAACAACAGTTAACATAACTACTCAAATAGATGCAAATGTAATCAGGTAACTAAAGATTTAATTAAACTTAATTAAATGCTTTGAGTCTTTGGGGACTGCAGTGTTTGGCCATTCAAAGTTCAGTGTCTGGACCATGTCACACTTGGGTGAGACAGGGGTTTTCCTTTTTGATGTGGTAATAAAACAAAGAATAAGGTCAGTTGCCACGGAAACATGTGTGGGGGGCCAGTTTTGATAGGCTGTTCAGGGAGAGGCCAATGGCTGGTTCGTGTCCCTTTGTCAGTTTAACAGTCAGGCCCCGCGTTATCAGCTTCGGAATCAAAATGGTGCCAGTTTTATGGTCGGGCTAGCACTTAGAGAAAGCAACTTTGACCCCTCCCCTTCTTCTCTGGGGAGGAGAAAGGAATTTAGAGTAGCTCCAGATTTATTCAATATAAAATGCACAAATCCACACCGTTGTTCACTACAACAGTTTACACTCAGGATGCACTGAATGAAACAAACCAAGGTTTTTACGCTGTGGCTGCTTTCCCTCCCGACTCTTCATGGCGGAAACCATTAAAATACGCAAAACCCAAATTTAAATACTGCCATTGTGTTTGCTCCTGTTGTCATCTACGCAATAATTCTTAGTTCATCACCCATAACAGGTACTAAAATTGCACGTGCAATATTTTAGAATGCACAAGCAATTTAGTACTCTTTAGGGCTGACCCTGAATAGTCGAAGAGTCGATGCTTCGATGGGCCTAGCCTGATTTGACTGTCAATCTCACAGTTGAAGCTTTGCAGCGAAACAAGGATCATGCCATTTTGGTGATATGGGGGTGCTCAACGTCTGATTTTACATAGAACTACCAGTTTTCTCCCAGTAAGTTAATATACAGCCAATGCCAATGCTGACATTGAATGCTGTAAATAAACATGTAAAAAGAATAAAAACTTTCAATAAATGTTTTTAAAGTGCGTAAATAAATCCAAACCTGTAGTCCTTATCCTTGGTCGTCAGTGCGCATGTGTAGGCGTCACGTGTGTAGTGGCAGAAGAGGAACACTTGCTGAAGAGACCGGGGGTTACGTACTGTAACCCAGATTCTATGAGTATAGGCGCAGCCCTCTAAGGCTATCGCTGAAAATGTTAGTCTATGCCCACCCACAGCGTGGGCCTCTCCTACGTCCACACCTTGTATATATACACAACGGTGAGACCCAGCCTTTGGTTCCCAAGGCCTTTTCTTCAGCCCTGAGAACCAAGGTCCAGTAAGGCCTACAACTTGAGGGCTGCGCCTATACTCATAGAACCCGGATTACAGTACGTAACCCCCGTTCTATTTCGTATAGGCTTCACTCTCTAAGGCTATCGCTATTGGGTTAGAGGCGAAGTAGGATGAGTCAACGCCTCACTAGCCCATACGGGACCACCAAGCACAACTCACCTGCCCAGAGCCATAATGAGCCACCCAGTCACCCGCTCACGCGGCATTGGTGTTGGCGTGCGCGCGAGCACAGATGGCGCGGCATGGGAGGCTGAGGACCAACCCACGCGTAAGTCGGGAAACCGGGTGGCCCTGCAGCTGTACAGATGCAGGCGGGGTCACGACAGCAACCACATCTGCTGCGCCCAAGGCAGGGCCACGTAAGCAGCGGACGCCCCCACACACACCGTCCCGTGGGAGAACCAAAACACTCAGTACTGAGTGAGTCAGAGAGAGACGGGAGACATCCCGCAGGTAGAAATGGACGAAAGAGCATGGGGACGACCAGGAGGCCGCCGTGCAGATGTCGTCCACTGTCATCCCACCGTGCAACGCCACTGAGGAGAAGACGCCCCTCGTGCGCTCTGATGCCATCCGGGGGAGACTCCCCGGCAGACACGTAAGCCTGAGAAATGGCATCGCACAGCCAGTGAGACAGGCGCTGGGCCGACAGGGAAGGCCCTTGGACCACTCCTTGTAGTGCACAAACAGACGCTGCGAACGGCAGCAGGCGGCCGTGTGCGCCATATAGCAGGACAGCGCTCACACCGCGCAGAGGAGGTGGGACGTGGCGTCCTCCAACGACCCATGGGGGGGAGGAAAAGAGCACGAGAGGGTGATGACCCACGACCGAAAGGAGCTCTTAATGCATTTAGGCATGAACGTCGGGTTAGGGCGCAGGATAGCTGAGCTGCCATCGCCCTGAATCCTGAGGCACGACGGAGCCACAGAGAGGGCAGCCAGATCGCTGACCCTCTTGGCCGACAAGATCGGGATGGAGACGCCACTCGTCTGGGCAAGGGCCTCCCCTCGACATGATATCCGCCCCTCTGTTCAACACGCCAGGGATGTACTTGGCTCTGATAGAGAGCAGGTGAGTGCGCGCCCACAGGAGCAGCCGTCTGGCCAGACCCAGTAGCTGCGGCGAGTGCACCCTGCCCTGGTGGTTTATGTAGGCATGGCGGGGCGGCTCCATCAGAGCGTCTACCCTCTCCTGAGGAGTCCAGTACCACGCCAAGGTAGATGAGTCTCTGGGAGGGGAGAAGCACTCTTCTCCCAGTTCACCACGAAGCCCAGGCAAGACAGGTGCGCAATTCACTGGGCTGTCTGCACCACTGTTTCGTCCCGGGACAGCGCCAGCAGCAGCAGGTCATCCAGGTAAAAAAGGACCCTGAAGCCAGACTGCCACAGCGGCTCCAGGGCCATCTCGACACACTTGGAAAAGGTGCGTGGGGCCAGGGAGTAATCAAAGGGCAGGCGATTGTATTGGTACTGGGCACCCTGAAATGAAAAACGCAGAAACTTCCTGTGTCCCGGGATAACGGACACATGAAAGTACGCGTCCTTCAGGTCGATGGAGGAGAGCCAGTCTCCCTGGTGCACACACTCCATCACCTGTTTTACTGTTAACATGTGAAAAGGTCTCACCATAATCGCCTTGTTGAACAGTGACAGGTCCAGGATAGGCCTCACACCGTCCGTCTTCTTCCTGACCAGGAAGTAACCCTGGAGATGGCCTGTTTCTCCAGGAGCTCTTGGAGCTCCGCCTGGAGGGCGTTGCTCTGAGCCAGGGATGAGAGCACAGTCTCCACAACCCCGGTGAAGGCTGTTGGGCTTCTTTAAATAACATCATAGAGTACAGTCTAGACCTGCTCTTTTATGAAAAGCGCTGTGAGATAACTGTTGTTGTGATTTGGTGCTATATAAATAAAATTGAATTGAATTGAAGGGGGAAGTGGGGGAGGCGAACTGCAGCCTGTGGCACCGGCAGATCAGGCTGTCCATCCGGGCGTAGGATTGTTGGACTTTGGGTTGGGGCTGCGCTGACCTGGCTCGGGGGGGTGTGGGGTCTGGGGTTCGGGGCTTTGGAGCCTCTGGGTCTGGGGCGGATCTGCGCGGATGGGGGGAATGGGCCCCCCTGGACCCGTCCTGGGGCTGGGCGGGGTTGTCACTGACTCTGGGGTGCTGCCGGTGCTAGAGGGGCTCTTGTTATAAGCCCTGGGATGGAGGGACCTGGCGTCCTCCTGCTTAGGGGGGTGGGGGACAGGACTGAATGATGGGGCCAGTCAGGAATCTGGTGCAAGTGAGGAGGACCATTCTAGCCTCCCTATGACCTCCTTCACCTTCCCCCCTTTGGTCATACACACACACATACACCCTTAGGACTCTGGGGGGCGGGGCAGGGCGTTTGGTGGGTGGGGCTGCTTTATTGTGGCCTTTATTGCCTCTCAATTTTAATTACACATTAGACACAGAGGGCTTGGGGGGTGAGAGGGGCACGATGGGAGGCTCCACTACCTGACAGTTGTGGGGTGCCTGTGTCACAACTACCCTCCAATTTTAACTGCACCTTAGTAACCACACACCTTATCTTTACTCCATTATACAACACTTCACAATCCATGACATGCATCCAACACAAAACAATACATTTACAGAGGCAGGCAGAGGGGTTGAAGGAGTGGGGGGATTCTCATTGGCCTCGTGTACTGCCCCTGGAGCCCCAGGGCATCGGGGGTGCTGTGGGGTTGGTGACAGCCTTGCCTAATCTGGGGTGGGCTGGGGTGACTCGGAGGTGAGTGCCCGCCCGGCGTGCCCGGGCCGAGGCAAGCCTCCCATCGGGAAGGATGAAGCCTGTCTTGCAGACCTTGCACAACCGGACGGAAGTGGCATCGCGTAGACTTCAAGCTCAGTGCTGAAGAAAATAGGGAGCCGAAGGCTGGGTCTCACTGTTGTATATATACAAGGTGCGGACGTAGGAGAGGCCCACGATGTGGGTGGGCGTAGACTAAAATTCTCAGGAACTGCGACGTGCATGCAACTGTCGGCAGCACGGAATGCACCCAAAACTCTGCACAAGACTGGTGAATGACAGGCGAGAGAGAGAGATCTTCAAAAAGCTAGAATTTGTAGCTGGAAATTTACAGTGTAAGTTGAATGAATAGCGATTGCAGCTCTGCAGCTTCTCAAGATTAAAGCGGTTGCTGTTTGGGTTTGCTTTGCATCACCTTAATACAGCTCTGATACAGCTGTGGGAGCATCAACAGTGAAACTGATATCGATGAGGTAAAATTTAAACAGTAACATTGGATTACATTCATGTATCGTTTCGAGTGAATCTGTTGTGCATGCAAAGGTAATTGTGCTGGATAATGACTGTTTTAGCCTATTTGAATTGGTTTAAAGAGAGAAAATATCTAGGCTAGAAGTTGACTAAATTGTAATGACTTTTTGTCGACAAGTTTAAAGATTACAAAAAAATGTGACTAAAACTAATAAGCATTTTGAAAGACTAAGCCTTAATCTAAAATAGCTGCCAAAATGAACACTGCTTGATTGGTTGCACCCTACTTATTGCTAAGACAAAACATTGTGTATTACTGACATCACATCACATTAGTAAAGCAGCATAGAGATCTGATAAGATGTGTTTCACTTTTTGTTCTGATAAACATCTGTACTGAACTTTAAAGAGCAGTGAAGTACAGTGAAGCTGAAAACAAAGACTGAAAGTAAACAAAGAATAATGGCACAAGAGATATCTACTGAGTGTGATTATACAAGATAGAAAACGTATCTATTATACAATTCTCTCTGTGTTGTGCATTAACATTAGTGCAAGACAGGTTGACACTAGCTGACTGTAGAGAATGTGTAGATATTACATAATTTATAACTTGTGTAATGCATAAATCAGTACATTGCAGTCTGCCAAATGATAAAACTTGAGCTTAATTTTGCGTGATGAACTATAGCCTCCCTCCCAGATCTTTCTCCGCAAATAAACTTGGCAAGCTATATGAATCCCTCTCTTTCACCTAAGTGCTAATGGAAGGGATGAGTAAATCAATAATGCAAGTAAGTATTTAAGATAATCCAATTCTAGGCACTACTTTGAGCCAGAATCTTCTTTGAGAGGCAGCAAAGCCTGCAACAAAAGCAAGAGGATATTTTCTTTTTATATTACCACTTGGCAGTCTTACTGAATGGAGAATGGTGAAGCCAGAATCTGAAAGCAAGGTCTTCAAACCTTTATGAAATCTTCTTTCCATACAAATATGTAAAACATGGACCAGTAAAAACGTGTTGATGCTGAAATGTAGCAGGAGTAAGTCACTTACTCAAAGATTAATTTGTACTTGATTGCATGTTTTCCCCTTCCCGTGACATGAACAAAGGTTGTGCATGTTGTTTTATCACAAATACTTTGTGAGAGAGAAAAACAGCCCTCAACTTTCTCCGCATGCATAAATATTAGAGACAAGGCCTCAGGGTCAATGCCTGGTGCCATCCTCGGCCGTCTAGGGGCTGGGGCATGTGAAACAGAGGAGACCAAAAAACAACAAAAAAATGGTGAAAGGTCATGTTTGCCTGTGTGGCTGTTTACACAACACCACACCCTGTGGCAAGTGGTCAGATCTGAGTCTGTCTGACAAATCTCCCAGGCCACAGCATTAGATCTCCCCATTTTCCACCTCCCACGGATGAATGCACCAGTGAATGCTCAACTGTTCTCTGCTTTTCAAATTTTATCATCACATGCAAAACAGCCTCATGTAAATTGCTGGGCTGCTTAATATATATTGAAGAATGGGAGTAATTATGTTAAATAGGCATTGTGTTCAGGTAACCGCACCCTGCTGTCACACTACCGATATCTGCTTTAGTTTTAGACAATAATGATCCCCGTTGAGGAAGGACCCAGATTCTGTTTGTTGTGACTTGAAATTCCCACACATTTTTCCAAAATCATCGTCCAGCAAATGTTGCAGCCTATCATATCAGTTGAACCAATAGCACTCTAAGATACTGACAGGGGGGATGTCATTACCCTATTTATTTTTAATAATAATAATAATGATAATAGTTATAAGTGGATGCCACGATTGGAATCAAATCAAACCTAGATCTCCCACACCAAAGGCATGTGTCACCACCCCTATTATTTAGCTACATTGAGCACAGCTGTTGACACAATGAAGAACGTTGGTAGCAGCACCGCTCGACAAGTGGTTACTGGAAAATTCTAGAAATGCAACTTGTTTCTTTGCATAGCTATGTTTTGTACAACATTACGTTAACTAACGCTATGCTCACTACCTAGCATAATGTACCCTTGAAGTTGAAGTGGTCTGCATCTATTTCTCAGTAGCTAGTTTTCTTAAATTAATTTAACATCATTGGGTAGTTTCCAGCTTTATGTCTCATATTTGTATTTTTTGTGTTTGAAAGTATGCATTGTAATGGAAGCAGGTGTGGTGCTTGTTTGGATGTGCATCTTCTATCTGTTTCTAACTCTAGCACTAAAAAACAAGCAGAAGACATCCACAGATTTAGGCTTCACATTCATCACTAATTGAAGAAATCAGGTCAGTGACACTAGCGTTATTGTATGTCAAGACCATTACTGATCCTCTGTAGCTCTAAGTTCAAAGATGCAGTGCTTATATATTGTATATGATCCCCAAAACTACTGATGGTATCATGGTGAGGTGATGTCAAATGAGCTGTCACAGAGGACATTGTGCACCACAGAGCAGAATTTATACTATGACAATTATCCTTAACCATTTTTTCTGTTCTGTTATTACTATTATCTTAATCACAGATCATCCAGTTTATTTATTAAAGTTTAAAGAAATAACGGGCAGTTTTGCTTGCCTGTTTTTCTTTAACACAACTTCAAATACGATTTGCAGGGTTTATTTTTGTTGTTTTCCCACCTTCAGGGCTGGTACTTTTATGTAAACTGAAGCAAAAATGCAGTCGCTCCACTGGAGTAACTGGGGAATGTACAAAAAAACCCCAAAACAAACAAAGTGAACGTAAAATGGTCTTCTTTGAGTCAAAAATAGAAACTCAATACTACTTCTGCATACACGTGGCAATGTTGCAGCAGCTATTACATATACAACAGGAATACAGCCCAAAGTTGGCACATAAAGCGGCATAAACACGGTTACAAAAATACGGCAGTGGCACTTCTATTAAGAGGACAAAAAAAAACAATTACAACACTCCACAGTAAACATTACACATCAGTTGTGCTAACCACGAAACAATGTGTCCATACACAGATACATTAATTATACAAATAAAAAACAACATTCATTAGTTAACTTCCGTTTCATACCTAACTCACGGATAACGAGCTCTCGTGGCCCACACGTAGGGCTTCTTCCACAAGCATCGGCTATCCTATACGCAACAATTGCATACAATGTGGAATTTAATACATACATCATACACCACTAGACAAACACATTAGCATATTGTGCGTAATAACTCACAAGAACATAACATTATTAATAAATGTTCTCACCGATAACAGCAGCAGCCAGTCCATGCAAAATAGAGCAGTTTAATTCCTGTATTTTCCCAGCGCCCCTTGACCTCTCGGCAAGCACGCTGCTGTTTGAGTCAGCAACGCTATGCCCTCTGCTGTCTAAAATCAACACCTGCAGCATTCTCGCTACAGCAGAAAATTGTGCAAATAGAGGTTTTGTAACTTGGATCTCCTGTATATTTAAGGTTTGACTAGATCACCTGGTTACATTTATGTCAACTGAGTAGATCACATGGCTGTTTTTTAATGGACATAGTTTTTATATTACTGAGCACTTGATTGGCCTTCAAAGGTAATGTGATTGAGCGAGGGGTTTGTGCTTCTCTTTGCCTAAACAGTGTCCACTGCAGCTAGGTGCACACATGCTCTCCTCTGCAACAGAAACAGGTGGGTGGGAGTGCAGTGATGTGATTTATCAAATAGATCACCAATCAATGCTTCAAACTGAGCTCTTTCACTGGACAAGGGTGCAAGAGTTCAGCTGAGGTTTTATTGTTAATCTGAGGAAAATGGAATAGAGTGCTTGTACCGTAATAGTAAGTTACATGTAATAGATTTTGGTTCTCAATAAAGTAAAATGTGAAATATTGTGACTTGCTCCTAATTTCCATTCTTTGATATCTCAATAGATTCAAAGTTCAAAGTTGGAAGTTCAAGATCCACCTTCACACTCGTTTGATACCAAGCTTTATTACAGTCTCTTTTTGTATTAAACTGCTTTCTCTCTTCTCGTCTGTGCTCTTTGTGATGTTAGTAAAATGGCTGTAGCAGTCCTTGTGATGGCCAGTGATAGCTGGCATACCAGCATGTTCCTGAGTTTCCAAGCTAAATCGTCACACTGCCTCTTCAGCTAGTATAGTCCAGTATATCGTGTGAAGCTGTCTCCCTGCCTTTTTCACGGGAGAATTGTGCCGATATGCGGCTTGCTGCGCTGAATAAAAGGTATGGCGCCAGTGTTGAGCTGCCTCTGAGCCGGGAACATTGAAGTTAACAGAGCCTGAACAATTTCTGGAGAAAAGCCACAACCTGCATGCTGGTGTTTCTGCGTTTATTGTGGGATTTCTGTTTGAAAGCGGTTGTGTTTCGAATTATGCTCGCTCATGAGTTCAAGCGAGCATGCGTACAAGCACACACCTGGTTGCAATCTTAGAATCGCACCGCTATTGGCTGCTGAAAACTACATAATGCCCCTTTAAACTTTATAGTTAATTTGATGCTTGGCCCAGGAGCTCTGGAAATGAATTATATAACACAGGATAATATTTCTATACCATAAATCCGTTTTCACATTTGTCCTTTTGGTACATATATATTGCCTGTAGAGGAAATGATTGGGTGTCTCTTCAAAATCACAAAGTGGTGTAGCATTTTAACTGTAGTCTCTGGTCACATACTTACCACCATAGACTATATATAAGAAATGGACGTAGTCATCGTGACGTCACCCGTTGGTTTGTGGACTGCCGTTTTGAAGCCTCGAGTTTGGCTGATCGGTCGCCGCCATGTTGAGTTTTTGCAACCAGGAAGTGCCCAGAAGTGCTGATACAGTGGAGCTAATGGCCGCGTGCAGAGCTAGCTTGCTTAGCTAGGTGCATCTGTAACTCATGTTAACTGTCATTTTAACAGGGTTGATAACTTTGTCTAGCGAACAACAGTCTTAAAACTAAATGTACTCACCAGAGAAAGTGAACAGCCAACTCCTAATAAGCTTTTTCCAATGGCACTGGTATATACACAGTGCTGTGGGTACGAGTCGGCTCTTGCCTGATTGACAGGTCGCCATGGTAACGACTTGTCAATCATAGATAATCCCGCCCTGAAACATACTCTGTTTTATGGTCTATTTTAAAATAAATGGGACCATTATTTACTAAATCAACATCATTTTGTATTGAAGAAGACTTGAAACTAGTGAATAAGACCATAAACTCATTATGAAAGTGTTTAAGTTCATTCTATGCAAACAATTTGAGTAAATATCACTTTTAAAGATTAGTTTTATTGCATTACTTAAACAGTATGAGTATATGAAGAGTGTATGTGTCATTGGGTGTATTCATTTTTGTAAGTTTAACAAACTTAAACTTATCAAGTTTTACCTCAGGCCAGTGCTGCCCTGCTGTGATTGGCTCAAAACTCAAGACAAGTCTGTTCTTGTCCGTTGGCAAATTTGAGGTTGACTTATAGGTAAATTTTTAGCGTTGGACATTTGCAATTGTGATTTTTGAGCTCTCTCTACTTGAGCCAACAGCCTTTAGATGCCATTAGATGCCTTGTCCTGAGAGGACTTCCAGTCATTCTTGGGGGTGATGCATCTATGTTCTTAAAGAGCAGTTCGGTGAATAAAGTTTTTTGATTGGTGTTTGACTCAGTTTTTCCATTCTCCTACGTTTTGTTTATTTGGTGAGTTATGATGATTATTTATGAAGATGTACATTAAACTTAAGTTGATTTTAACCTGATAATGTGCTTTCACTGTTCACTGCAAGAGGAAATTAATTACTGCATTTAATACTGCAAATTATACAAAAATTCAAAGGGCTTGTATAGTGACTTGATTTCTACAAAAACAAAAAACCTAAACCACTGAGGGGCTGCTGCTGGAACTTCCAGTCGATGCGTAGTTTGTTGCGGCTGCACTGAATAAATCCAAACATCTCCAATGTATTTCTGATATTGCCTTTAAAGATCTACACCCACTTACCCCAATAATTCCCTATTTCTCTATCACATATCACATTTGTCCAAAACACTACCTGTCAAAACATGGGATCTACACCATGACAGACACCTGAACCTACATGAACATACTAAAAATGCTTGTTTACACAACATTATCTAAAATAAAACCACTGTGAATTATGAAAATCATAATGTTTATCTAGACCACACTGATTGTAGACAAATTGCTGTTGAATATGCTCCTTTTGTCTTGTTTCTCACACTATAGAATCCTAATGAGGGAGACTCTGCTATGAGGACACCAGCACTGCAAACCCAGCAAGCCCAGCAAGCCCAGCATCCCCACAACAAAACTCCTCAAGAGTGGGGATCATCCTAGAGGGCAGCCTTGTAATGGAAGCACTCACCAACCTACCTCAGGCAATTGTTGGCAAAGACCCATTTTGATAATTTTATGAAAACAAGGTCTTACTGTTATTTTGGATTTGCATCTGGTATTTTACACAGCATCATTGTTAATACATATCTGTTGCTTTCTTGTGTGTCTAAATAAAATAAATGAAATGTACAGCATTGTGTGGTAATTGACAGAAGAATAACTGAATTTTCTTATTCTAAATATTTAAAAATTTAATATATTCATATTTTTAATAAAACTAATTTAAGTAGACGCCACTATACCTTTCTATTGTGATTATTTAAACCTATTAAGTGTGTAACTTAAAATTATAAAAATTCTGACTATTGTACATTTAAGTTGACTATACTAAATTAATTTTCTCTACTGTCAATAACCATTTGAGGCAATCACTTGACAAAAATGGTTTAAGTACAATCGACTTAACTTAACTATTACAGTGTAGGTCCTAACAGCCTGGTTCTGGGAGAGGTTACATCTCTGGACAAGGTTAAATTATCATTTCAACAGTCATGAGTAGAGTCAGTAAACTGATGGTGGTTTTCATGGTTGAAACTTCACAACCCGCACTCAGAGTGGAGTTCTCCCTCGTCTCTCTCCACCAACAGAGCTTAGCAGGCAGGCGAGAATGGGAACAGGTGAGTGTCACGTTACGCCCAGAGAAACAGATATGGAGAGCGGAGAGGAGAGTACTGACAGCTTGGGAGAAGTCCTGGTACGCAAGAAAATGTCCCGGTACACCAAAGAGTAAAATGTGGAGGTGCCGGTACTGCGTACCAGGGTGTACCACCCCACTTCAAGCACTAGTACCTACAGACACATACATAGATTTCAGTGTAAGCAGCATGTCACTATGGCACTTCATATCTACCCGTGTGAATAATTACACCAAGCATGTGATCAGGTTTTATGATAGGAAATGCCCAATAATGCTCTGACAAAATGAAACTTAACATGAACATAACATACGATAATAGTCCTGCTAATCATATTTGATGACTTTATGTCATAGCAAAGTGAAGTATAGAGTGGTATTGTCTTTTGTTTGAGCTCTGCAAGTGGCATCAACTCAGTGTGTGTTTACAAGAAACTGTTGAATATATTTGTTTGACAGCCCTCCTTTACTTCCTGCACTTTCATTCAAGAGTTAAGCAAGTGGCTCTATTTTCTCACGCACTCAAGGGAATATCAATCAAACTGGTGTTGTTTACTCATTTTAAGAATGGTGTTTTTGCAAATTAACTCTTCATATACATGTCAATACATTTATTTGCTGTAAAGTGTATTGCACTGCAATTTTAATTTTGTTTTAAGTTTGCACGATAACTTAGTGAAAAAAGTCTGTAAACAGTTTTTAAATAGTTTCCATTAAACGCACAAAGTAGAATCTATGTTTTCTCTCTTAATTTCAAAACAAATAGTTGCTCCTGTGACATGTTTATTCAGAATGTGCAGAACAAATGAAATACATTGACGCAAAAGGTGAAGAAATTGCAGAGTTTTTAATTATTCAATTAAATTTTTATTTTTATTTTACATATGTTACCATACTGTCACTATTTTTTTTCTGGTTCCTTAACCTTCTTTAAGTGAGTCTCTTTGTCTCACTTTGTTTTATTCAGTGCTATGTGAATGCATATGTCAATTTGAATGAGTGCACATGCATTCAGGTGTCTGAATGTGGGTGTACGTGTGTATCACACATGATAAGGAACTGATGGGTGAGTCAGCCCGTGAGACCAGTCAAGTGTTATTAGATGATGTGGAGCTTAGGTCAAGGTTAATGTCGTCTATCAGACAGGGTTTAAATTACAGTGAAACCCTCCACAAGTCTCTGCCAACATGGAGTAGACTGTGAGCTCTCTCCCCTAACATGACCTTGGTTTCATCCATTTTTCATGAGTCAGAATGGCAGAGGAATTTTCGCAATAATTAGTCAGCAAAATCAAGGGGAATTTTAATCACTGTTCTTACATAGTGCTTCTGTCTCTGCCTGATTCTTGAGTGAATTCAATTGAGCTGCATGAGGTGGTATGTTCACAGGATCAAAGAAAGGTCTATGTTTGAAAATAGAAATTAAGAGAAAATGTGCATACATGAATTTCAATATATGACTAACGTATTCAAGACATTATACTTATTTTTAACATTACAGATTTTTGCTCTTTGTTCAGTATGAAAATTATCAGAAATTTGTGAGAATTTGAGAGAGAGTGGGATGCTGTTGAACGAGTGAGAGACAGGGAGAGAGCGAGAGAGAGAGACCCACACACAAGGTCTTTGCAAGCAGACTCTGTCAACCAGGGATTAGTAGAATGAGCAGAAAACTGACAATAGGCAGCAGCTTATATACGTTAGAAGACAGGATTTCAATTTTAATCCACTATAAATGAGGGAAAAAAGCATAAAATACAATCAGCACTAGTAGGCCTTAATATCCACACTCAGGAAGCTTATTTTAAAAATGCTAAAGATGTGCTAAACAATTGAGAGAGGAAAGGAAGAAACAGGAGATTGAACAAAGTGAAAAAAATGTGTTCAAGATGTGATAATACTGAAGGAGAGAGAGAGTATTGTTACAGTCAGGAAGGGGAGATTTCCTGTTTTTTCTTAGGTGTGATGTGCAAATACACATACACTCATCATTATCATTATCATCATCATCTGACTGATTAAGGAACATCATTCAAAAGAGTTATTACCTGGAAAGAGTGACTTACAGTTAGTGTCCATGATGCCCTTTCCTAAAGCATGTCCAGCAAACCTACTATCCAAGAAATTCATTCTGGCAGTACTGTGAGAACCAAACCCCACTCCATGCAGAGCAGTGGCTCTTCTAGTTACTGGCAAAATAAAAAAAACTCAGGAGGCCAATATGAATTATAGGCCTAAATCTGTTTTATTTGCCACATGCCCCAAACATATTACCCCTTTCGATTTTCAAAATCACAGGGCAAGCCTCCTTTTATCCCTGCATCATTTTATTCGCTTTAGCCATAGGCTCAATTAGCCTTTTGTTCTTTGATAATAACCACATACCACTACCATCTGCTCACTGGCCTAGTAATTCACAGAGAGCTGCAACATTATCAAAAACCTTTGCTAGAGACTGAGAAGAAAAAAAAGGAGTGGGGGGAGAAATGCTTGAATGAGCATAGTAACGACAGAATCCATATTACTGAATTTGTACAAACAATACAACTTTAAATAAAAACATCTCTGGATAATGGTGCTTTTCTCTTATAGAAATTAATCTTTATTCTTTCTTTTTTTTTTTTTAGCTTGATATAGACCTTTTGCTCTTTCTCATTGTTTTACTCATACCAGAGTAACCACATGTCCTCTAGATTGGAGCAGTATCTGACTGGATGAAAAAAAGTTTGGTAGATTAGAGTAGGTGAGAGATTAAAGGGTTAGTACTGACCTCTCATGGGGGCAGGGTGACTCGTTAGAGACGCTAGCAGAGCATTGGAGGAGACGCTGAGTTATGCCATGCAGAGTCGATACTGGAAGGTTGAATTATTTGCTTTTTTGTTCTCTAGTTTTTTCTTCTGGACACGGTGGAAACTTCCCCATTCACCCATACAATTAAACCTGAACTGCCTACATCAAGAAAGAAGCAGGTGGCTTTCACCACCAGCCTGCATCACAGAGAGAATCCAGTCCTGCAGCTATCGGTGAGTTACCGATATCAGCTACCTGTTCCTTCCTAGGCCAGGGAAACAGAACAGGCATGTTAGCTCGAAGAATGGCCATGATTTCATGTTTTCGCCACACAACACTTTCAGTCTTAAAATGCCTTCCTGTTGGAGAAAGTCACATCATACTGACTGCAATTAATTGTGTACTAAACCAAGTCAAGTTGACATGAGCATCATGACATGTCTATGCCCTAAAGTAGTGTTTCTCAACGGGGGGCGATACTGCTGCTTTTGGGGGGCGTTTGTTGAGGTGAAAGTTTCAAGTTGAGTTTACACCAAATATTTACAACAATACAAGTTTAAACTTTCAACTACTTGCAAAAAACTGTGGCCTGCAACATTAAAACCTGCCAGTTTACTCCACAATGACTGGGCCATATGGTGTGAATCAAAGCTACTCTTCTCTATGGAACGGGAAGTCAGAGTAGCCGGTCATCTGTAAAATTTCAGCCACATGGCGTTTACTGTGTAAAATCTGGAAAATGGAGTTCTTGTTCTTGACATTAGGCCTACCATGGTCTTTCTCTTAAAAGTGTTAATTTCTCTGAGGAATACACCGTGAACGCCTTTCTATTGACGTGTTTACACTTTCACAAGGGGGACATTCCGGTGTCAAACTTGCCCTGAAAGCAACTTAGCATCCAGCACCTGATGCGACACCAATTAGTTATACTACAATATAACTGTCTCTGAATTGTAATGCTTTACACTACTTTTGAGTTACTTTTACTGCTATTTAATGGGCACGTTATTCTGATAAGATGTGCTGCATGGGTTCTAGTGATGTGCAGAGTCATATCCACAGATCGGGTGGGACTTTGACATAAAAAATAACCTTCTGATTAATAGCGGGGGGTGGGACAGGGTGGATGGGTGAAATAGGATGAATCGTCTCCCCATTAAGAAGGACGCTGTGCGTATTTACACACGAGGTACAATGTCATTGATTATTTGAATTTCCCATGCTGAAATGTTTCTCTGTGTTGGTGAATTATTAAAAAACACCACTTAATTTCGACTTAAAATACGTTGTAAAGAGCATTACTGAGAATGTAACTGGTATTTGCCGATTATTTTTTAGTAACGCAAAAAGCTCCCAACAGAGGAGCTAGCCTATTAAAGTCCAGGAGTTAATAACTGAATTAAAATGAATTAATTTATCATTGAGTTGAAAAGGTGCCATAATCACATTTAAACAGGTTACCTCCCCAAACGACAAAAAAGGAGGGAAGACTAAATCATGTGTGTTGACTCAGCAGGGATGATATTTAGTAAGCTGACCTACAGGAGAAACATATTATAAAGCAATTAAGAATACCTGACAGCCTTACTGCATTGTATTCTGATATATTTATTTATTCTGAATTTGACTTCCCTTTATATAAATAAAAACATTTCCACCATAAAATTGGAGCAGAAATTTTTATCAGAATGCAGGAAATTAAGACTTTAATGTTCAAAATCTTCTGCGTGGGGGGGTGGGGGGTGGACCACCCCCCAATTATAAAGTGCACCATCTCAGAAAACTGTCTCTGTGTTTACAAGAAATTTCTGAGTAACATTTATTAATTAAATATAATTACCATTGATATGGCTTTTTTGTTCCCTGGGAAAGTTATAAAATTGTTTGTTATTCACTTATGTGCTTTTTCATGTTTTTAATAACAATAGCAACAACAACAATAATAAATGATAATCAACAATATTCAGGGGCAAATAGCCAACATCAGTAAGGGCCCTGGATGGATAGGGGGGCGCTGGCCCAAAAAAGGTTGAGAACCACTGCCCTAGAGTCAGGATTTTCAAAGCTTTTTCAGGGTTTCCAGTGTCTTAAAAAGTATTAAATTTCAAAATCAAACTTTAATGCCTTAAAAAGTCTTAAAATCACTGAACTTTGTGTTCTAGGTCTTAAATACTTTTAAACAGGTCTTGATTTTCCAACGTCCATGTAACGCCATCTCTAATGCTCATTGAAATGCTCCTGCAGCGCTTTAGAATTTTTTTTCCTTCCATGGTGTTGTAGTTTTTCTTCCAAATATAATTCGCTGTGTTACGATTACAAAGACCAACATGCAGCTGTCGCCTATTGCTGTGACTCTCTTTCGGATTGTACCACAGATATAAAACGGATTTATTCTTCCGCTCTGCGGAAGTACAACCTAAGTGACTCTTGCCTGAAGGGCTTGGTTAAAACCAGTTCCTAGCAACATATTTAAAACCTACTGTCGCTGCTTAATGAATGAGCGCTGCTATTAAAATTTGACACGATCGTTAATGATTTTCAGTAAGCTACGGTAACACTCAAGGCATGGCTGTCTCCCTCTCCTCATTCTTTAAAGGAATGTGAGAGAGAGAGCGGCAGAAAGTGACGGTGAAAGTTAGCAGAGGAAAAGATCAGCATTAAGTTGTCATGTTACAGCTCTGTCCTCTACTGTTCATCTTGATAGTTAAATTAAATTATAAAGAAAGGACGGTGGTGACCACGGAGGAGCTTAGGTTAGTAACGTTTATTATATTCTGGTCTTTATACTCACAGACTCCAGAATGTCTTGTTTATCACCCAATGGGCGGTGGTTTATTAAGCAACAAGTTTGTGGGTTAACGGTACAACAGCATAACATGCGAGCCTCTGCGTGTAATGTCTAAAACGGTCCGTGCTGTGGCCTTAAGATTACCAAGGTTCCGCACTGTAGCACATTCACCCATGCTAAAACAATCACTATTATAACATCCTTTCTCTTTTGAGACTGAGACTTAAGTTGTCTTCTTAATGCTAACACAACTTAAATGTCCTAAATACAGTGTTGTTTTCTCGCTGTAGACTATCAGCATAAACATTTCCGAAATATATATATCTCAATAAAAAATAAGGTTGCCCTTACATCAAACATACCCTGATAACATTCAAAACATTGCAACATTCAAAACACTGTTCCTTCAAGCTTAATGTGTTACAAAATCCATGTAACGCGGTGGTTTCTTCACTACGCGGCCAGACCTGGTGGTGACTGGCACATCACTGTAGGTGTTGTCTGGGGGTGTGACCTTCTCAGAGGTACGGAGTGGAGAGGCGGTCTCTGAGTGTCCAGTGTCAGTGTCTATGTCTGGGGGTCGGCTGAAGGTCGCTCCAGGAGCCCGTCTGAGGTGTCTCCAATTTCTCCAGTTTCTCCTGAGAACATTGCCTGTGTCTAAGTGCACCTCGTAGGACCTTGCATCAATGGGCCTCTATATGTTGCCTAGCCTCCAGACATTGTATGGTGCAAATGGTTGTACTCTCACACGATCACCTGGTTTCAGCTCATCTAAATCTCTAGCTGATCTGTCATAGTAGGCACACTGACGTTGTTGGTTGTTGATCAGACCATCCTGGGCACTTATGAGTTGTGGCTCCAGAAGACTGGTCTTTGTAGATAACAATGTTCTGGTACGGCGGTTAAGCAGTCTCTTTGCTGGACTGGACATCAGGCCTTGTGATGGAGTATTGCGGTGGTCTAGCATAGCAAGATACAGGTCCCGTCCTGCAGCTTTAGCTTTGCACATGAGTGTCTTTGCTGTTTACACAGCTGACTCACTTGCCGTTACTCTGAGGGTAACCTGGAGATGATGTCTTGTGTTGGAATTCCCAGAGTCGGCTGAATCTCTGGAATTCTTCGGATACATATTGTTCACCCCTGAACAGCTGGATGTTCTGGTAGATATGCTCTGCTCCAAGTTAACATGTCTTTACCTGGTACATACACTACCTCCAAGTCCTACTTCTGTATTCGTAGCATCATTCATTGCAGTCGATTGGGCGCACTGAGTAGCGGTTTCCTCACTATAACCTCTAAGAGTATATGTTCACTTTGCACAGTCACTTTACGACCATAGGTGTACTGGTGGAACTTTTCCATGCTGAACACCAAAGCCAGGAAGTCTTTTTCTATTTGTGCATACCCATGTTCTGTTTGTGTTAGTGCTCTGCTTGCAAACTCAATAGGCTTTCCTCTGCATGAGGGCCGCACCTGAGGCGTAAATGTAAATGCTCCGTACTTGTATAGCGCCTTTCTAGTCTTTTCGACCACTCAAAGCGCTTTTACACTACATCTGCATTCACCAGTCACACACATTCATACACTGAGCCTAAGTGCTCAAACAGAAACTAACATTCACACTCATTCATACACTGGCGGAATAGCCGCCAGGGGCAATTCGGGGTTCAGTATCTTGCCCAAGGACACTTCGACACGCAACCAGGGGGAGCCAGGGATTGAACCGCCGACCTTCCGATTAACGGCAAACCCGCTCTACCTCCTGAGCTACAGCCGCCCCTATACACTGTACAGTCAGTTCCTCATCTGGGCTGTAAAACTTCAGCACTGGAGCCTGTGCAATAGTGTCTTTAAGTTTGTGGAATGCCTCCTCATGTTGCTCTGTCCAGTTCCACTCACTGTCTTTATGTGTCAGCTTTCTCAGTGGCTCACATTGGTCAGAGAGATATGGGCAAAACTTGGCCAGGTAACACACCATGCCCAACAGTCTCTGAACTGCTTTCACATCTGTTGGTCTCTGCATTTGTGTGATGGCTCGTACCTTTTCTGGGTCCACTTTTAGTCCATCAGCTGTGAGGAGATGTCCAATGTATGGTGCTTCATTTTGTCTCAGCTTGAACTTTTCTGCGTTCAGTTTAATGTTCTGTTGTATGCACCGGTTCAGAAACAGTTGCAGTTTTCTGTCATGATCCTTCTCCGCTGCTTCTTGTGACTCACATTGTCCTGTGATCAGTACATCATCAGCGATAATGTACAGTCCAGGCAGACCATCTAATGCTTGTCTCAGTTTCCTTTGGAAAACTTCAGGTGCCGGGCTGATTCCTATAGGCATCCTCAGCCACCTGTACCGCCCAAAGGGGGGTGGCGAATGTCATCAGGTAGCTGAATTCCTCATGAAGCTTGACATGCCAGAAGCCGCTTTTGACATCACACACTGTGAATACCTTGGCTTTGGAAAGGTCTGGGAGTATGTCCTCAATGGTGGGTAGTGGAAAGTGGCTGCGCTTTAGTGCTTTGTTTAATGGTCTGGGATCAATGCACACTCTTGGGTTTCCTTTTTGTTTCTGTACAAAACCATACTGCCGATCCAGTCTGTGCTGCATTCGACAGGTGTTAGGATTCCTCTGCGCTGTAGATCCTGTAGTTCATGACACAATGTCTGAGGCGGCTTCAATCCTTCCATGTTGCACACGGGGATGCTCACGGTTAGCAACTCTGCTAATGTCACCGTTACTGTCTCATTAGACAGTCCACCACCGCTGCCACCATGTTATATTCTGGTCTTTATACTCACAGACTCTAGAATATCTTGTTTATCACCCAACGGGTGGTGTTTTATTAAGCAACAAGTTTGAACACATACGTAGTGGGTTAACGGTACAACAGCATAACATGCGAGCCTCTGCGTGCAATCTCTAAATGTGTCTGTGCTGTGGCCTTAAGATTACCAAGGTTCCGCACCGTAGCACATTCACCCATGCTAAACAATCACTATTGTAACAGCGTTAAAGCAAATTAGTGATGCAAACTAATGTTAGTCCTTTTAAGCTAATGAGGAGATTATTCTTTTGGATTTTGATGTACTAATGAAATGCTTAATTATACAGAAGGGAGGTAGTTCTCATGTTGCCTGTTTTTGTGTTTTCATGTTAATTTGTACAAATGTATAAAGCAGAAAATTAAGACACAAAAGGCAAACATGAACAGTCCTATCTGTAGGCCTAACATTTCTGAGATTATATTAACAGTGTTTTCCTACCTTTATAAGGTGGTGAGGCTCAAAACAGCGTGGTGCTGCACCATGAATATAAAATCAAAATTAACCACATGAATTTTCCCAAATCTAATGCTTATAATTCAAACCCAGTACCCAGTACAGACTATTTAGCAAGTTTAGCGTTTGGGTGTAGTTTATTCAAAATCTGCTGTAAATGTCATAGATGTGGTAATAACAGTGTTCCAAAATTATGTTGAATTGCATATTTCTTTATTACTTTTTTAGAAAACAAAATTTTTCTTGGAGGATGACCACCAAACTGTTATGGTGGCAGCCCAGCTGACAGTGAGTGTCCTGTTTGTTTATCCTTTTTTCCTGCATTCTGTTTTCCCATGTTTTGCCTGGCTCTCTGTGTCTCCTCTTCTCCCCTTGCTTGCGTTCTCCCTCTCTCGCCACTCCTGAGCCCAGCTGACTATCCACACCTGCACTTCATCAGGAGCCTCCTTGCCTGCCAGCAATCACTTCATCTTAGCCAGTATATCAACCCCGGTTCTTCACACAATCTCTGCTTGATCTTCGTTGCTCCTGACCTGGTGCCACTGCTTGACGCAAGCTTTTGATCTTGCAAAAAAGGTCTGCCTGCCTTTCCCAAGGTTCACTCACCTTTGTCTCCGTCATTTTGGCTGGGCTCGCCTGCCTGCCCTCTCCTCTCGGGCTTCCTCCACTGCGTCCTCCTGGCTCTTCATCGTGCCTCGCAGTCAGCCTGCCACTGCACTCTTACACCAACCCCCCCCCCCCCCCCCGGTCAGTTCTACCATGCCTCGTCTCTTCCTTGGTCCCCGGCGCTCCCCGGCGCTCCCCGGCTCCCTTGTCTCAGCCTCCTCTGCCCTACTTGCTCCTCAGTCCCCTGTGCCCGTGTTCCCCCGGCATCCACCTTAATAGAACCTGTTTAATCCTGAGTATTGCGTTTGGGTCCGTTCTGTCCTGACTCACAACACAAACCCCCAACACAAATAACATCGTAATTTTTTACATCATACCGCCCTGTGAAAGCTTGAATGAGGATAACATTATTTATTTGTAAATGTACCTGCTTTGCACCTGCCTTGACTCCTCTTCTCCCTGCATGTGCACACAGAGACCCCTTTACCTCTGGTTTCTCACTGCAAACACACTAGCTTTCCCCCGCCTCCCTCTGTCTACTCCCCTTCAAAGACTTGTCATTTTTCTGGATATTTCCACCCGTGATCCTTTTTCCCGCTTTTTCATTATGTAACCCCAATATTGTATTACTCTTCATAAATGGCTTCATAGCGCCGTGAGGTAAAGCACAACCTAAAGCACTGGTTTTCTCAGCTGGGCATCTCAGGTTCATTGTCATTGTGGTTGCTAAACCACTTATGTAATTACCGTCACTCCGATTGAAAATGCGATTGGCCTGCCATACCAATCAGCCTGGCTCTTTGGTGTTGTGGTCAAAGTTGCATTTTTAGTACCCTGTAGAACTGTGTTCAAATCCAGGTAGGGTGATTGCTCTTGCCCTTCGCTGCAATTTATTTACTTTGAAATTGTGTAAAAATGCTTTAGCTCAGTGTGAGCATCTGTTTTCAGAGACGTCAGTATGTGGACATAAAATTTGAAAGTAATTCTGTTCTGTTTATTTTTAACATGACCACTGAAGGGCATCAATCTGACAACAGGGGCTGTTATACATCAGATCTTGGCCAAAGCAAAAGAAACCAAATGACCTCTGGCCTTTTTCACAGTCCTGAACATCAGAGGGGAAAGAAAGGAGAGAATACAACATTATCTTTAAGTACTGAGACAGAAGCAGGAGAGGCAAGGTTAATTCCTGTTCAACCCAGCCTGAAGACAGCATGTCTTACAAGGGTGCACTCAAAGCACATAGGAGACAAATTGCATTCAAACTCCCATCTTTCAATAAGTCACTTGACTGGGCTTTTCACTTGCTAAATAAATCACTTGCGAACACTCGGGGAGAGAAGGCTGAGCAGACACTGAAGGCACTGAAACCTGCATTCTGCATCTCTGAGAAGGGGTTTCAGTTAAAAGTCTCATGAATCTGCCTCGGATTCCCTCAATCACTTAAACTCCTATTTATTGGTTTCATGTGAGTATATTTTGTTTGCCCTACAACTCTGTTCACTCATTTTGTGTCACTCAGTAGTGCTCATGCAGTTCTAGTTTGACAGACGTTATATCTAAATGCGCAATTGAGAGATACATTTGAGATGTGTTCTATCTCTTAATTGGCTCAAAACAATCTTGATAAGTTATTTTTTGTGTGTGGCTATCTATATGGAAACGTGTTAATAACTGAAAACCTTTTCTTTGGTGTTTTAAATCAGAAATCATCATAGGTTTTTATTTCAAAGCTGCTCATTTCCTGTTACATCCCTACTCCCCAATGTCAAAATGAAGGCAACAAAACAGGCACACATTACACATTACATTTAATGAAAGTCATGAGATTGTATTATGTGTGTCATGCATATATAATTGCTGTTATTTTTAGCCAGAAAAATGGTTATATGACTTATCTGCAGTTGCAGAAGTTAATTGCATATGATAAAACTTAAAGTATTGTGTGTGTGTGTGTGTGTGTGTTTAAAAATGGCAGTAACATTTAGAACTTCTTGATCTGATCTCTTTAGGCTTCACATCACCCGTCGGAAGCATCAAAATCCATTCATTTTGCATTTTGGCCTCCACTGTTATAGTTCCTGGAAACGGTCCACTGTCATCGTCAAGCAGCAGAATTATACTGTGCAACTGATATATGTTCTAGAGATATTTCCATAGTGATACTTTGGGTTGACAAAAAATAACCGCTCAATATTAAAGATTAGTGTCTGAGGGACCAGTTATTGCTTTCAATTCCAATCGCTATGTTGAGTCGTTTGTTGCGAGGCACACATTCCTCTAATCAAGACTTTTACTAGTCATTGACAGTTTAAGTACATTTGCTTTCTCAGCAGCATACAGTATGTCGATATATCCCATTTTCTTTAGCTAAAGTGTGATTCAGCAGGGCTGATTGCTGATAGCCTAGCCCTAAAGCTGTGACTGATGGTCTATTATACAGAGACCCAGAGAAATCTCCGGAACATAACAAAGCAGAGCTAGGGTCTATCCTCCTAACACACTGAGAAAACACAGTTGTAAGTCTATTCACTGATTTTTATTTTTTTTCTGCCTACAACAGATGTTTTCTATCTTATAACATGAAAAGACATGCCAATAGTTGGCTCTACTTGAGGCATTTTCCCTTCATTAGGGCCTGAGCACGAAACGTGCCGCTATGAAAAAATCTTTGTTTTGTTAAAAAAAAAAACAGTATATATTCTATTCATATCAAACCATTTGGAATAGTTAGTTGTAGTTGTTCAATTGCAGACCTGGCTTGACTCTAGGGCATCTGTTAAAAACAGTCCAGCAATGTTAAATTAAATAAGTATAAGCATGAAGTCTTTTTTTTTTTTTTTTCTATGTTAAATGAGCACTGACAGTTTTGCTTGTTGAACAAAGTATTGACTCAAGGGCTATAATGTTTAAATTTTATATTAACAAAATTATCATTATTTCCACAAACAACACAAATGTTGTTTGGAAAGATAATCTCAGTATGTCTTATAGTACTTTGAAAGAGAAGATAGAAGTATGGGAGAATAATTAAGGACGTGTTGGTATTGCTTTAGATTACAGCTGGTAAATTAGAGTAATATTACAATGTAAATATGTTAAACATGAAATGCAGGGCATACAATGTCACAAATTAATGTTTAGGAGGGATCTATACATCAACTACATTGTACGTGTTTTTTAAACTACCTGTTACTACTTTTAAAGTATGTGTTGAGTTTTGTGAATGCACATGTAAATGTGTTCAGGGACTGAAAATGTGTAATAAATGTATACTGAAATTTGTAAATCTGGAGCCAGATGGAAGTAATTTTCCATATCCCTACACAATCTCAAATCCTCACAGCTATTTGTCACTTTTGTCCACTCTTTGGCACACACAGCCATGTAAGGTGTAAACTACACCACTGAACAAAAATATATCTGAAACAAAATCTGTGTTAGTGAGCACTTCGCCTTTGCTGAGATAATCCATCCATCTCACAGGGGTGGCATATCAAGATGCTGACCAGACAGCATGGATATTGCACAGGTGTGCCTTAGGCTGGCCACAATAAAAGGGCACTCAAATGTGCAGTTCCATCACACAGCACAATGCCATAAATGTTGCAAGTTGCAAGAGGGAGCGTGCCGTGGGCATTCTGACTGCAGGGATGTCCACCAGAGCTGTTGCCTGTGAATTGAATGTTCATTTCTCTACCATAAGCTGTCTCCAAAGGCGTTCCAGAGAATTTGGCAGTACATCCAACTGGCCCCACAACCGCAGACCACGTGTAACCACACCAGACCAGTAAGCAGTAAGTAGGCTTACTGTAAAAACCTGTAGGCAACAATAGCTTAAGGCTTTTAATCAGTCTCTGTAGGATGATATCGCTTTAGCATACAAGAGTTTCTCCGTATCACCGCAGCAATCATAAATGAGCCTATAAAACAGTCTGTGGGATTTCCTAAAGATGGTGATGTCATTTTCCATGAGAGCTGATTTGTCAGTAGGTGGCGTATTCATAGAGTTGATCTCTTATCTGGAACATAACCTGCTCCGGAGCAGGTTAGCCGTTCAGCATAAGTTACCATGGCGATCTACCCCGGTAAGGAGTGAATCACCTTCATGGTACTGAAAACCAATGGTTAACCCCGTAGTTACCTTGATAAGCTCAAATCCTGCTTTGTGGTACAGGCCCCTGGAGGGTTGTCTATTCGAGTCCAGCAAGGGTACCCCCTCTCCCCATGCGCTTCGCACATTGGCTGAGTTAAATACAGAGAACCACAATTTTCCCTCTGGGGTCAATATTGTATAAGAAGAGAAAACCCAGAAATCAAACAATTTTACCCTGCACTTTCCACAGTTCAAATAACCTCTGTTGTCCTCTGTTTTAGAATCAAGACTTTAAAAGTTAAAACAGAGTGGTTCAGTTGAGGAAAACACTGCACACAAGTAATCAATCTTTTTTTGCATGTCTTCCTGTTTGGGTATATGCATCCAATATGACAGAATGTGTTAGTCAGTCAACCAGTTAACAACCTGTCCCTGTTTACCCAGGCCAAGATCTATTAGGGTGTTTTATTAGAGCAGACTCTGTAGGTTCATGATATTTCTCTTCTACAGATACCGCTACCACCTCATTACAGGCAGGGCTTCAGCCAGTGTGAAATTCCCCGGAGAAAGGAAGGCACTGAAGCAGAAGCCAGACAAGCCCAAGATATTATTGGGTGAATGAAGACCCTATAGCTCTGGGATCATCATGTAACAAGATATTTTATTCCCCCATTAATGTGGCATTTGAAATCAATCAATTTTGTTTGGTTTTTTTTTTTACTCATTTTGTTATTTTATCTGCGATTTTTTTTTATCACCACTCAGCAGTTTTGTGTTTTTTGTAATGCAAACAGCAGCATAAAAAAATCTAGTCTCCAAGTCCATTACATCAGTCTGAAGGATTTATTAATTAACTACAATAACATGGTTAAGAATGCGAGAACACACTATTTTTCTGAACTCATTACTACACATAAACACAACCCCAGGTTTGACTGTGGATCAGCTGGTAAACCCAACCCCTCCTTGTGCCTCAGCTGGAAGTAATGATGACTGTTGTTTTTATCTTATTTTACCAATAAGGTGGTGTCAATCAGAGCCTCTATTACCCCCGCGGCCTCTTACTCAGAGGTTCTTCACCAGCAACAAGAGAGTTTTAACCAGTTTTATCCCATCGACTTGTCTGAGCTTTTAAAAACAGTATCACAAATGAGAGTGTCCTCCAGCCCACTTGATGTAATACCTACAAAGTTTATACTGAAAGTACTAGATTCTGTTGGGCCCCATTTGATCTGTTTTCAACAGCTCCCTATCTACTGGTTGTGTCCCTGATTATTTTAAAACTGCTTGCGTGAACCCACTTTTAAAGAAACCTGGTTTAGATCCCTCCCTACCACAAAATTTCAAAACTGCCTTTTATTGCAAAGATTCTAGAAAGAATTGTGTCCAAACAGCTGCTCACTGTACTGGAAAATAACAAAATATTTGAAAAGTTTCAATCTGGTTTCAGGAAGTACCACAGCACTGAGACTGCCCTGCATAAAAGTCACCAATGACCTTTTAATGTCTGCTGATGAAGGCATGTGCTCAGTCCTGGTACTCCTGGACCTTAGCGCAGCTTTTGACACCATTGATCACAACATCATGTTAGACAGACTGAGGCACTGGGTGGGGATCTCTGGTACTGCCCTAGAATGGTTTTCATCCTACCTGTCAAATAGGAAGTTTTGCGTGTCTGTAAACAACTATGTCTCTTCGTTCTGTCCAGTTAAATATGGTGTGCCTCAGGGGTCGGTCTTAGGACCCATTTTGTTTTCCTTGTATCTGCTTCCCCTTGGATATATTATCCATAAACATGGCATTTCTTTTCATATTTATGCTGATGACACACAAATATACTTGCCCGTCAGATCCACAGACCCTGGAATGCTGAGTTCACTTAACAACTGCCTTTGTGAAGTTAAAAAATGGATGTCAAATCATTTCCACCAGCTGAACTCAGACAAAACAGAAATCCTGGTCATTGGGTCCCAGCAGATGGCAAAACAAATACTGCCATCTGCTGGTTCCCTAGTAAATCACATTAAGCCTGTGGCAAAGAACCTTGGTGTTTGGTTTGATAGTAATTTAAATTTCGAGCAGCACACCACAAAGCTTGTTCAATCATGTTTTTATCAACTTAGAAATATAGCAAATATTTGATCTATGTTAACTTTTAAGGACACCGAGACCATTTTACACGCCTTCATCTCATCACGCCTGGATTATTGCAACAGCCTTTTCACCTGTTTAACCCAAAAATCTATTGATCGACTCCAGACTGTTCAGAACTCAGCTGCCAGGCTTTTAACCAGAACAAAGAAATATGACCACATTACTCCTATTTAGCTTCATTACACTGGCTCCCAGTATGTTTTAGAATTGACTTTAAAATTCTATTGATCACTTTTAAAGCTCTTCATGGCCTCTCGCCTTGTTATATTTCTGAACTTTTAGTCCCATACACACCAGCACGTACCTTGAGATCCTCGGGCAGAAGTCTGTTCCAGAGTCTCGACTGAAAACTAAAGGGGACAGAGCGTTTGCTGTCAGGGCCCCGAGGCTCTGGAACAGCCTGCCCGAGGAAATCAGGTCGGCTGAGTCAGTGAACTCTTAAGTCCCTTCTTAAAACATACTTTTATAGAAGAGCCTTTCCCGATCTTATTTGACTTTATTTTATCCCTTTTTATTTTATTCTATTTTACTAATTTTATATTTATCTTAAACCTGTATTTTAGTCTTTTCTTTATCTTGTATTGTTTTTGTATTATTGTTTTTTGGGTATTAATGTCTTTACACTTGTTAAAGCACTTTGTAACTTGTTTTTGAAAAGTGCTCTACAAATAAAGATGATGATTATTATTATAACAATCAAATATGCGTTGTCTGCGCAGTGTATTACATACAGCATACAGCTATAAAATATCCCATTCCCATGAAATCAAAATCGATGTTTACGCTTTAATGTTTTTATATGATTTGCCTTGCACAGGGCCTATAGCCATTTGGCAGGATCTGGCCCATCAATGACAAAAGTTGTTTTGTAGGTATTCTTAAAGACATTTTAGTGTGTCATTTCCTGGAAAATGATTTTAAAATGTTGATGAATCATCCTGCACTGGGGGGCCTGTATAAATTTAGTGTCCAATGAAAAGCTTTCTTTATTTTTATGATTCTGCTGAAAAATAGTGTTTCTTGGACCGGGCACCACTGATTACTGTACAAAAGCCCAACTTTATTCACAGATTTTCATGAAACTTTTTCATATTTGATGAAAAATATTGTCTGGTTTTCTTTCTGATGTCCCTCGGCTGCTCTGCCTCAGCTCTGTGATTTACGAGTTTCCTGGTGGACACATGCCTTTACTTGTTGCTGTTGTAAGTCAGCTAACTGCTGCTAACTTGCTGCCATTATCTAATTAGCTCAGTTAGCCTGCAACTACTGGTCAAATTAGCTTACTCTGCTGTACTGGGAACTCGGGGCACCGGAGTATGTGTTTAGGTTTACACCTTTACTCAAGCACTGGAGGTTTTCAGGCTAGGGGTGGGGGGACCAGGCTGGGAATGATTGCGGGGAGTGGCGCCTAGGCGAATGGGCAATGAAACTGTGCTCAGCAGCCTCCCAGTGAACACGACTTGAACAGGTCTGAACACAGCCTCATTAGATGACTCTGAGTCAAACCGGCAAGAAAACCACCTTCATTTTTTACAAAATGTACCTGTAATCTGATTGTCCTCTACTGTAACGGAATACAGTTTAATGCTGTTACATGTAATCCGTTACTCCCCAACCCTGCTTGTATCTTTAATCATATTATCAATAATAACCAGTTTTAGACTGTTCTTCAGATAGAACACAGTTGACACTTGACACTACTGGTTTGAAATTGGAAGCTCTGGCAAATCACCCTTTGTGTCAGTGTACAAACACTAATTAACAAATTTTTGTTAGAGGTACTAGATTCTGTTTCCATGCTCACTACAATATAGACCACCATCTCAGCCAGGGATGTGTGTGTGTGTGTGTGTGTGTGTGTAACCATGTGCCACACAGAATTAACCAACAATATAACCTGGTTGGTTCACAGCGACACAGTATACTGTCAAATCAGCCAAACACCCAGTTCTCAATATATGTGGCAGAGTGAATCTATCATCTTCCGCCAGCCTGTTACACTGACAAACACCAGACCAGATGTGTTCATCCAAAGATGTCACAAACTGATTTATATGTAACGTGTGTATCAGTAATGCCATAATTTAAACAGGCTGTTTTACCTTTTGTAGTAGACACGTGAATACAGAAAGGCCAAAAACTGTACCATATGGCCGTAAACAATGCACACAGCTGTTATGTTCACTGTTGCTGATTGACATGTAAACCTACTTGAAGCAGGAGGAGTTCAGTGACCATCCAGAATTGTAACACACTATACTAACACACTTGATTGTCTGTATCCCTTTGATTTATACCTGGATAATCTGAAAATGAGTTCCAGTTTAGAGCAGCTTTTACTGTGCTACAAAACCTTTCATCACTGTCTCCAATCCAAACAGTCTCATTGAACAGTTGCTCACATTAGTAAAGACAAGAAGGTTTGACCCCCCCATGTGGCTGTGTCCCCTTTAACAGATATACTGGCAGGGCATAAATGGTGACAATTGCTATTTGTTTCTCAGCAGGAGACTCTAAATGTGTTACATCATCATCTTATGAGCTGAATCACTTGTGAAGTGAACTGGTTTTCATAACAGAGATGTCCTTAGAGAATTCCCATTTCAGTTTTTGAAATAAGAGATGATTGTTTTGTCAAAATACTTAAACTGCCAGTTTCTGACAATACAAAGTAAGTTCAAATCAGTTGTGAGCTTTTTTTCCTTTCTTCAACAGACAACAGCAAACATTTCAAACATGTGAGATCAAGAACAAATTAGCACGCACACACTAACTGATTTGTGATCCTTCAAAATAAATCCCTACAACAAGACATTAAAATGCATGTAAGTACTGAAGCGTTGGCCTGGGTGAGAACATTCAGGGCTTTACAACATTCTGCAAGGAACCTTAATGTATGAAATTAATGAAAACCTTAATCTATTAAAATTATGGTCACTGTCTGAGACTAGGGTGTGTAGAATTCGTTTATTACTCAAGAATATCTAATATTTCTTTTAAATCAAATTCAATTTGGTAACATTGAAAGTGAGATGTGAAAAATGCCAAATGTAGACTCTAAAGGGGACTGAAAAACCAAATGAATTGCTTTGCTTGAAAGCCAAACCCTTGTAGAACCAACTGGCCAGTGGAGCTAGACAAACGTACCCTGAGGCGGACCTCAGGGTGGCTGGAATGATATACCTAGTGGAACTAGAGACCTAAATGTCATAGACAGTCATGGGTGCGGTTACTATAAGACACAATGGGCAGCCTCTTGTTCATCTCAGCAAAACTTCCCTCAAGGTGTCACCTGGGTGGCAGGCATGGGTGCTTTTAGTTTGTAATCTGGCCTTGTCACAGGTTTTGTTTTCACTAAGCTTGTCTTGTGTCAGTAGCTCAGACCAAGAGGAAAGTACCTCTGTGTGGGTACTGAAACAAAAAGCAAGGGAAAATCATTTGTTTGTCAGATAAAAACTGAAATTAAAGGTAAGCTCATGGTGGCATAGAAATGACACGTGGTAAGAGTATAAAAATCACAGAATATTTAGAAAATAAAAGCACACTAGAGGACTCTGACCTGTCTGTTTTTTCTGTTGACATTGGTATTTTGTACAAGACTTTATACAGAAGCTCCCGCTTCAATTAGTTAATTTTTTTCACCTTTATTACTGATAGTAGAATTATGAATACTTACGACAGAAATACACTCATCAGCATCGAATACAAAGTGCAGGGATAGGTTTGAGGGCAGTGGACCTTGAGACAATCACTGCTCAAGGCATCTCCCATCCAGACAACAAGGCCAGCCAGTCCAAACATCACTGCAAACAGTGTGATTGAACCAGGAAGAGAGGAAAGCAAGCAGGGATTAGAGCTAACCTAGGTTCAGACCTAAGGCTATTTAACTAGACAGAATACAAGATACAAGAAGACTAGAAGAGGCGGACTCTGTGTTTATATCAATGATTTGAGTTGACTTATTACTTACAACTTCATTATTTTCTATTTCAGTGCTGTTCATGCTGTTCATATTGTCATATTGTGTATATACACTGTATACCAAACCCACCTACCTCAAGTATATAACACCTGTACATAATACTTATGTATTCCAGCATCCTTTGCACTATGCTCCATCGCACTGTGTACATGTACAGTACACATGCATGCATGTAGGTGTACCTGTATATCACATCCACCTCCACATGTGCATAACAATGATGATGATTTTAGTCCTGCATCCTTTGCATTCTGCTCACTGCACTATTGTCAATCTGTCTATACTGTTTTTGTTAAGTGTGTATATTTGTGCTCTCTATACTGTAGCTGTCTGATTTTATTATTGTGCTGTATGAGTAAGCACATCGTGAGCAATGTACAATCCTAAGTTAAATTCCTCATGTGTACACATACCTGGCAAATAAAGCTGATTCTGATGCTTGGTGCTCAAACACAGATGAGATGGACAATGTTTACCACGTGTTTCATTGTTTAGATGTCGACCATAGTATCAGCTCAGAGAATTCATCAATGTTTTTTTTTGTTGCTGTTTACTTTCCTCCAGATGCAAATAAAAAAAACAGGAAATGAATGAGGTAAGCTACAAAGCCTTCCCCCGTCCCCGATTTTGGTCTATCAGGCCATATTTCTCTGCATCTCTTGCCTACTTATAGGCTGATAAAAGGCTCAAAACAACAGTAAAAAAAGTCAAAGTGTGGACAGATGAGGCTACAGCAGCTCTACAGAAATGTTGCATGTGTACAATGTGCAATATGCACAGACTAGCACATGTTCAGAGAGGCAAACCACAGCAGTCTTGAGGAATAACCATCATCAGTGACATCATACATTAGGAAATGTGTTGATGATGTGATCAATAAGACAATAAAAGCATTTCCCAACTAGAATGTCTGGATGAATGGAGAGGTAAGGGCTCCATCCAGAGTCAAAAATGCTGCTGAAGTCAGACTGAAAGCTGACATCAAGGAGGCAAAACAGAGACATCAGCAGAGACTGGAGAGAGCTCAACACCAACAACACCACCATCACAGGCTACAAAAGTAGGAGCTCCGCCATCATGTCGCATCACACATTACCGAGCATCAGCAAGAGGTGAGGTGCCTGCACAGAGCCCAATTACACAGCCCAAAACACTCAATTCATACTCAGCACTCCACCATGTAAAATAGTTTTATTACTGACTTGTTATTTATCCATCAATCTACTGTATATACTTTTTGTACATAACATTTGTTTTTTGAGTAGCATAACGGGAACTACTTCATCTCGTTATCCAACCCTGTATTGTAAACGTATAAATAAATCTACATTGTACTTATAGCTTGAGCAAAGAATTCATTCAAATTCTTTTGCTGAAATGTTGACAGGGCTCAAAGGAAGCAACAGTGATGAATGTTGTGTTTGGATTTCCTCATTTGTCTTGTGAGCGTGTGTGTGTGTGTGTGTGTGTGTGTGTGTGTGTGCGCTTTCATGGAGATCCACGTTTTTCACCAATAGCCACTATGTGCACATTCCATATTTATCACATGTTGCCAGAACTGCTGTCACATTAAAAATGACTACACAAATCACTATGAACAAGTCATTTGTGATAATCACTGTCATACATCAAAATTATCCCTGAGCAGATGATGACTGCTAATGACTTTGAAACATTAAGCAATGCAAAAACATAATAGGGCAGTAATTCATTTGGACTGAGGGGAGCCAAAGCTTTTCGTGTGTCAGCTGGTAAGTAATGCCCTGGATAAAGCCTCAGACATGTGTACTTCAATTACAACTGACAACCAGTGGTGAATGTAGTAAAAGGCTGCATTTAGTTGCTTTAAAAGCCAGTCTGGATGCTACACTCAATTTACTATATCAGAAGAGTAATATGCCTGAGTAGAAGATAATTCATCTCCACATAACGTTAAATTATTATTTTTTGTTTAAGCTTGTAGTGTGTTGCCCCTGCCCGTCCTGTTTTGTGTCCAAGTACTTTCTTATGTCTATGAGTCAGCTCCTCATTGAGAGCCAATAAAAAATTAGTAGTGTCACGGTTCACCTGTGACTTCAGCTAGTGTTTTTGTGTTTCCCTGTGTTCCCATTTGTTTCCTCTTTCCCTGGTGTGTGTGTGTGTGTGTGTGTGTGTGTGTGTGTGTGTGTGTGTGTGTGTGTGTGTGTGTGTGTGTGTGTGTACACTGGAGTTGGTCAACATCTCTCTGGCCCCTGGCTCTCCTCCACACCTGCTGCCAATCTCCTCGTCAACCCTCCTGCTCTAATACTCCTGTGGCCTGTACTACGAAGCGGGGTAACTGGCTTATCCATGTAACTTCAGGAGTAACTTTGTGACGTCGGGTGTAACTTCACAATTAACCCATACCACAAAAGGATAGATGTTAACCAAGCAATTTACACTGCATCTCTAAACTGCTCCAAGCAGGTTATGTTCGTGGTTAACTCGAGGTTACCCTGTGTACATGGACTACACACCACATCTATACTCAGTGTTAACAATGACAAGTAGGCTATTAATACATACCACGTGATAAAACATGTTTAGATTTCATCCTGACTTATTCCACTGTGGTTGCAGCTGAAATGAAGTTATTCTTAACACAACAGCCCTGCAGCCTCTGTGATTTTAGGGAAGAGATCTTAATTAATTAACGGGACAGTTT
The DNA here is from genome assembly GCF_014851395.1 of Micropterus salmoides. Taxonomy (NCBI): domain Eukaryota; kingdom Metazoa; phylum Chordata; class Actinopteri; order Centrarchiformes; family Centrarchidae; genus Micropterus; species Micropterus salmoides. The sequence goes on from NW_024044570.1 coordinate 23,655,160, forward strand.
CTTAGATGTAGCCCATCTGTAGTAATTGAATTATCTTAAGTGTATTCACATATTTAGATTGACTATTTTATGTGCACAAAAAATACGGAGCCAGGGTGGGGGTTAATAGCCTAAACCAATGGGGAAAAAAAAATCCTAGATGAAAGTGGTAAATTTACAAGAACAAAAATAGTCACAGAAATCTAAATCACTCTGGTGTTTTCTTTGAATACGCCCAATCCATGGCAAAGGCTCTAAGGTGTATGATAATATAGTGATTGTGGGCTAAACTCACGAAATATCCTCACTGCTAAATCTGATAAGTCTAATATAACTTTCCACTGCATGCATAATACACAGCAGAGGTGTGTGTGTGTGTGTGTGTGTGTGTGTGTGTGTGTGTGTGATGTTGCAGCCTTGCAAAGTGAAGCGATGTGGTTCCTTGAAAAAAAACAACACAATTTTTCAGAGTTTCTCTCAAATGTATGAATACAGTGTCAGAGAATGTTCAAGTTTTTAATTTGTAGTTATGTGATTATAAGCTCCTCATAAATCTACCACAGTAATCTTGGAAATTCTTTCCCCCTCTCCCCTGGCTCGAATTTCTGTATTACAATGGACATAATGTGCAGTTGTACCTTTTTACATGTGATATTACACATAAACAAAGTCAATAAAATACATAGAGAATTAGCCTATAATAAGAACACTGTGAAGGTAATTACAAATTTACTCCATGCGATGCCAACAAGCCTCCCTGGCTTTGTTGGCCACTACGATATTAGATTTGGCCATTAAAGTGTCTTTAAACTCCTCATATGCTGACACAATCAACGTGCATTCTTCTGGGGAAAATACGGAGCATGCGCCGTTGTGAAAACACTCTGCCTGCACAGCCCCTTTTATGCGACCTTCGTAGTACAGCTTAACACCAGTGTAGGCAGCCAGAGTTTGTCAACCCTCAGTTTGCTTGTTAACCCCAAGTTAACTCTGAGTAATTTTAACTAACTTTGTAGTACAGGCCACTGGTCTCCTGTCATTCATCGCCAGATTCTTCCAACTAGCTACCAATATCACACTCTCTTGGCCCAAGAAACCTTTTGTGATATTTGCATCCTTTTTGCTTTGCTGTTTGCTAATGTGTTTTTTCTCCACCAGACTGCTGCCATTCCACCATTCCTCCTCATTCCTGCCTTTCTGCCTTCTACAATCGCCAGCCATGCTCTTCCCCATTCTCCAGTCTCACCTTTGTTTGTCATTAACCTATAATCATAACATCCACCTGTGAGTCTGTGTCTTCCTTTCGGTCCGCTGTAACCAAAGCAAATGCATGACAATGAACAAACTACACTTTTGAACAGAGCAGAAATATTATTTGTTTTATATTATTTCAAACCAATTTAATTAATGTGTCAGTACAGAGTTGTGTAATGATTTATTAACGATACTATAGGGTATTACTATTATTCAACTAAGAGAGTTCTTGACATATCCAGGGTGTGAACTACAGGGGAGCCAGGGGGAGCTTGGCTCATTCAAGTCAAGAGCTCCCCTAGAAACATGATTTGTGAAAATTTCCAAATTTTGACAATATACATTTTTTTGGCCATGAAATTCTATATTTTTCTGAATCTTCATAATCATGGATCATGCATAAAAGTTTCCTATGATGATATATGATTGATACAAGAGGGTCCTTCATCACTTCAATAAAGATAGCGGCTTGCATGCTATTGTTTTCACCACCACCAAAGCGTGGCTGTGCAAATATTATAAACTTCATTCACTTTAACTGAAAGATCAGAAAAATGCCATGGTATAGTTCGAACACTGGACATATTCCACTTTTTAATCATCAACATGACTGAATATTTCAGTGTATTGCAGAGGAACAATCTTGCTTTGTCGCAACAAATGAATGTAACTCAGGCAAGTGACCAGCAGAAGTGGTACTAAATGAAGAGTCGTTTGGTAGCTGAAAGACCCAGTTCTTGGAAAGGTTCACAGCCATAGTCCATCTGATAGTATAGCTCAGGCCTTCTCCGTATTTTCAGCTGGGAGACGTGTGCGAGCAGCAATTTTCTTATCTTTTTTAGTAATAAACTCTCAAAATGTCAAGATAGGAAATATTCTTAAACCAATTTACTTATCAAAGAAAATTACAACTGTACACCTTCGTAATTCAAGTTTCTCTCTTTTACCGAACTAAGACTAGCTTAATTGCCTTGTTAACACGTTGGAAAACACACCATTCAAACTCAACAGAAACAAAATAAAACTGACCAAAACCTCATTGATAAGTCTTTCCACTGCTCCATCACCCACTCTGGTTTGGTCAAAATAAACCCTTAATTCACAGAGTTGGATGTGAAAATACACTGAACAAAATTATAAACGAAACACTTTTGTTATTGCCCCCATTCATCATGAGCTGAACTCCAAGATCTAAGGCCTTTTATTGTGGCCAGCCTAAGGCACACCTGTGCAATACCCATGCTGTCTGATCAGCATCTTGATATGCCACACCTGTGAGGCTGATGGATTGTCTCAGCAAAGGAGAAGTGCTCACTAACACAGATTTTGACAGATTTGTGAACAATATTTGAGAGAAATAGGCCTTTTGTGTAGATAGAGAAAGTCTTTTGAAAGATTTGAGTTCAGCTCATGATGAATGGGGGCAAAAAAGTGTTGCGTTTATAATTTTGTGTATTTTGGCTCTAGATGCTGTTGCTGCCACCTTCCTCTTGTTCGTCTCCTATTTGATGACTTTCCTGTCCCCACTCAAGTGGGAACCTCCCAGGTCTGTAGATTGAAGCCAATACAGAAGTGCCTTAAACCTGCCTTTTTTCTAATGGCCAGCAGGGAGCGACTCCACCGGTTACAAAAAAAAGTCAGACTGTATAGAAGTCTATGACAAAAAGACTACTTCTCACCTGATTTCTTATCTCAGTAAACACTATCCTAATAAGTTTATGGTCTCAACTCTTTAGTACAGCATGACATTCATAATGGTCCAGTAAGAATTCCGGCTCTGACAGACCTGTTAGTTCTTCTTTAAGAAGCCCTCCTGTTCTCCACTCATTACCTTACCACATTACCAACTGCACCTGTTTGAACTCGTTACCTGTATAAAAGACAACTGTCCACACACTCAATCAAACAGACTCCAACCTCTCCACAATGGCCAAGACCAGAGAGCTGTGTAAGGACATCAGGGATAAAATTGTAGACCTGCACTAGGCTGGGATGGGCTACAGGACAATAGGCAAGCAGCTTGGTGAGTAGGCAACAACTGTTGACTGTTGTAGAAAATGGAAGAAGTTCAAGATGACGGTCAATCTCCCTAGGTTTGGGGCTCCATGGAAGATCTCACCTCATGGGGCACCAGTGATCATGAGTAAGGTGAGGGATCAGCCCAGAACTACACGGCAGGACCTGGTCAATGACCTGAAGAGAGCTGGGACCACAGTCTCAAAGAAAACCATTAGTAACGCCGTCATGGATTAAAATCCCGCAGCGCACGCAAGGTCCCCCTGCTCAAGCCAGCGCATGTCCAGGCCCATCTAAAGTTTACCACTGACCATCTGAATGACCCAGAGGAGGAATGGGAGAAGGTCATGTGGTCTGATGAGACAAAAATTCCCCTCACCGTGTTTGGAGGAAGAAGAAGGATGAGTAGAACCCCAAGAACACCATCCCAACCGTGAAGCAGCCAGCAACATTTGGTGCATGCACATTAGAAATTAAGTATTGCTGTTCTTAGTAATAAAAGAGTGAATAATAATTATTTTTATTTAAAAAATTATATTATTATGTTTTACTTAGTTTTTAGGTCCATCAATTTGCTCTGTGAAATGCAAAAAACAAACAGGACAAGTAGAACTCTGCCATCTGAAATGAACAACTTTTTGTCTGGCCCCTGAGCTAGTTAATATAACTTTACCTGCACTTTATTCAATATAATAAACCATCCAGTGTACTTGTCAAGAGAATCACCTGGTAAGGACACAGTGTTATGGTTAGTAACTGACCAATGCAAGAAATCAGAACCACAGAAATTATCTTAACTATAATCAAAAAGAGTTTTAAATTTTATTCTCTCCACAACCACTGCAGGTAGTTGAGCTCCAGATCAGACAGCCGGGTATCTTCACCTCCAACTCTGTACCACTGTAACTACTGTAAAAAGGATACAGGAAGTAATTTCTACCTGCAATAATTCTATATAATGACCCCCCTGTTTGCAAGAACAGAGGACCTATCTGACTGACATTGCACATTCACACACTCAATATGCAAGATTGCACATCACATTGTAATTTGCACTCCTAATACAGCAACCCTATATACTTCAGTACATTTCTTATTTTATTTACAGTAGCTGGTTAGTTTTTTGTATATATGTACATATATGTATAATTTACCGTCCACTAAAAGTGCTGTTTTTGCCACTGACCGGTTCAGATTGTTATTATGTTACTGACAACATTATAGAAAGGGTCCTTACAGAGAGAGACCTTTATGTTAAAGATTAAAATGATTTTTGTTTAACCAGAAACAACTCCAAAATCGCCATCACCAAACACACTAGACTTCCTTAAATAATCAATACTTTTAGCATGCATGTAAATGGGTGAATTTAGGGTTCATTTCAACCAAACCAGAGTGGTGTTTGTTGGAACAATGGAAAGACAACCGAGGTGGTCTTTGATTGTTTTATCTTGTTTCTGTCTACTTTAAATGAAGTGTGTTTTATGATTATAAAATTACAGGTAATTTTAATGGTCTGGTGGGTTTGGCGATTTCAGGGATGTTTCATGTTAAAACAAAAAGGATCTTACTCTTTAACATGGACCCCGGCACCTATTGGAATTTGGTGCAATCTTAAATAAGTTTTAATAAAGAGGGATCCCTACTCTGACACCACTCCAGGCCAAAGTACAGGGGGAAAACTTCTGTTTGGGTGGAGCTCAAAAATATCTTACAAGCCAATAATAAATGTCTTTTGGGATATTGCTAACAGTCATTAATGTTAATAAACATTAACTGTTGGACATAAGGTATATATTAAGGTATATATAACTTGTTAACAAGTTTCTAGTAAGTGCCCATAAGGATGCTGATAAGAAATGTGTTCATCATATTTTGAGAAAATACTCAATGTTAATAAAATGTATTTTATAAGCTGCCTATAAACATTAAGATTTTTTTAAAGTTCACTATAAGTGTCTTACAAGGAAATGACAACTCTGTTTATTTATCAATAACCAACCCTTATAAAGTTTAATTAATGTTAATAAACATCTTATTAATGTTTATGACAGGTAAAAACCATCAACCTTCAACAAGTGTCTTATAATCAATAATAAATTAGTTAATTGGGATTTAGTTAACACTTATTTGTGTTTATAAGCATCTTATAAGGTCTTATAAGTGTTTTTATTTTTTTTAATTACTGCTTATTAACTGTAAATTACTGCTTATTCCAAGCACCTTAAAATACAGTGTTACCCAAAACATATTTGAGTTGAAAGTAAAATTGCTACTCCAAAAAAAAAAACGGAGCTATGGAGGATGCCAGCGACCAAATGTATGCAGTATCTGTGCAAGGGTGGATTCGCCATTCAAGACAATACTTCCCTTGCTGTCTTACGAGAGAGGACATAGCCTGGGATGTGGACAAAATGCTATGGCCAGATTCAGCCAGGCAAAGACATAATTAGGTTTCTTTTGTACTGTATAGTACTATACTTCATGCTTTCTGTTTTGTTTCCACAATTGGTTTTGCTGAAAATAAATATATAGTAGTATGCAGTACTGTGTGTGCTGTGTTTGGTCAATATATCCAATACTGTAACAATACTGTATCTCTGAAAAGTCAAATCCAGACTATTTAATTTGAAAAGTAGACATTTTAAATGTGTTTTAGATTGAGCATAGCAGTGTTTAACTGGTTCAAACAGAATTAGATCATTTGAATCATGTGTGTGCCACATGGTGACAAAATCGTGTTTTTATAAATTATTGTATATTTTTGAATGAAGTGTTTCATTTCGCAAACTATTTCAGGTGTTCTGCTACTTTTGTGAATTGTGTGTAGTGTTTTGACAAAATGAGCCCTGTTTTCAAAATCGTGCTTAAGCATTAAAAAAAAACTGTAAAGGGTTCAGTGTGTAAGATTTAGTGGCATCTAGTAGTGAGGGTTGTGAATAACAACAATTGCATCTGTCCAGTCTACCACTGCCCCCTAACCTTTCAAAAAGCATAGGACAGCTACAGTGGCTGACAGAGCACAAAAGGTGTCTCTTCTGAGACAGCAGAGAGTAGCCAGTCAAGAAATAAAGTTTCTTTAGGTATAGAAATTATATTTACTTAATTATTCAGTAAAACCATATGTTATTGTGACTTCCAAGCCTGTACATGGCGGGAACAGACCCACCCTTAGCGGTGCGTGCACATTCCACTCGAAGTGTGGAAGTGTCTACGACCCTTTTTCAGCAGGGTGTGTGTCAAAGAGATCTGCACAATGGCATCTTGGCCCTTACTGTGCCCGTTTGTATGTTTCTATCTCTTGGATATGTCGGGCTCATTCTCGGGATCCAGCTCGCAAAGTAGTTAGTTAGTAGTAGTTAGGATCTGAAAAGTGAGGATCTGGAGACCACCATTCTGTCACTAGGTGATGTGGTGGTCGGGGCTTTGGCCGGCCTGTGGCTGACCGGGTTGGCGTGGTGGACTTTGGCTTGTCGCGGCTAGGGTGGACAGTCATAGGGCTCCACCCACTGTACCCATAGAGTCCAGTAGAGGGCGGAACCTGTGTGAGATAGAACGAAGGTTACGATATGGTAACCCTAGTTCTATAAGCACAGGCAGAGCCCTCTACTGATGAGCCCTGCCACTCTGACACCGTCTGCTGAAGAGGCGGTCGGATGCCAAGGCAGTAGGGACACTGCTATTACATCACGCACGTATCGGTAGCGATGTCCTATTGGTCGGCTTCGTGCACGATAAAATTTCAGTGGGCAAGTGTGTGCGTGTGATTGGAGGAGGTACTACCCATAGAGTCTAGTAGAGGGCTCCGCCTGTGCTTATACAACTAGGGTTACCATATTGTAAACGTCGTTATGAATCTTATATTGCTTTTATGTTCATAGATCCTCAGAAATATTACACACTGAACGTTTAAAAGCACTGTTTGATTTTGAGCATAGATTACATGGTTTTGAGACGATTGTTTGATTTTTGCCAGAAGAGTCAGGGATTTTGTGAATGTAGTTTAAACATTAGGTTTTGTGTTTAAAGTTTTGAGAAAATGGATGAAGGTTTCAAGAAATGTGTCTTAACAATTGTAAAAAACTAAAAAAAATATATATATATATATATATGTGTATATGTATATATGTGTATATGTATATATGTATGTATGTATATGTATGTATATGTATGTATATATATATATATATATATATATATATATATATATATATATATATATGTGTGTGTCAATGTTTAATTAATTTCTTTATTTCACTGCAGGTCTATCAACCGTCTCTACTCCTAGTGCAGAACATGGTCATGTCACCCAAGAAGCTGACATTGCTGGTAAATTATGTGTTTTAGTTAAACCCATAGCGATGCCCTGTCTTTATAAATCAAATATGTCATGTCGGGAGTGTGTAGTAGCTGTATTTAAGGACTAATTATTAAGCAACATTATAGAACCTCCTCCAAAAATGGTTAAAACTGTTGAAAAGACATCTTATCTAAATTAATTTTTTAAAAGGAGACAGCATCAAGCTCTTGCAGATTGTCTTGCATCCTCTACATCGAAGCTAAGAACACAAGTCATTTCAATTCAATTTATTTTACATTTTTTTATTATTTCACTTCAGGTCCATTAACCTCCACCTCTACCACCATCATTGGTATCATCCAAGAAGCTGACAATGCTAGTAAGTTTAGGCCTACATCAACAATAAATGAATTCTTCCCTGATAGGAACACCAAACGTATGAACATGTCAACTTACTAAAATTACTTATTTTCTGTGTCAATCTTCCTCATAGTTCTACCTGTGCCTACTGAAATGGAGAGCAGTACCATCATGTTATCACCACACCTGTCTCTCCAGGTTCTGCTCCTCCAGTGGATCCAACTGGGTGGCCATCACTTCTAGTGACCAATTACACGTTGATGTGGTAAGCAGGGAACCAACACAGGGTGACAGAAATATTTTGACATTTCCAAAAAGACACTCAGACAGTAAAAGTCTTTTCTATCATTACATGTTTAGATCACTCATGAAGAAGCTTGTTAACATATTCAAAAGAAAAATTATGCTATGAACTGTTTTGTAGTTTTTGTCTTTTAAACTCTTGTTTGGCTGTTATTAAAGATTTGTGCTTTTGTCATAATCATAAAAAGTTTTCCGCATCAACTCCACCCGGCTAATGTGACACCGGTGATAGAAATCAAGTACAGCTCGCGTTGCAAGTCCAGACAGTTGTGACAGTGTCGTAAGTGAGGGAGTTTTGCAATGTAAACATCTAAAAACTCAAGCGCAGCCTTCCTCTCTTTGGGACTGTGAGCTGCACTTTATTGGAGATGCTGAAGTTAACATGTGTGTGGATTTGTGGTGAGATTTCTGCTTGATCAGAAGTGTTTCAGTTAGTTTCGGTTTCACATGCAGCCCCAAACTGTGTCAGTCAAACGGTCTACAAGGGATATTACCAGCGAAACAATAACATAATGCACAGCAGAGTAAAGGGCAGTTAGACTTAAAAATATTTTGAATTCTCATTAAATGATGATGTTAGTCTCGTAATATAGCAACTTTTTTCAGGGCAGGTCAGAGAACACAGATGTGGGAGAGATTCTGAATGTGCAGAGAGTTTTGAAAATGAGCAGACATCCTGCTGAAACAAAGGAACTATTAAAGCAAGAAGATTTTAAATAAATAAAAATTAATTAATTCATCATTCAGATTAAAAGGTGCCAGGTCTGCGCATTAAAGAGGTTACTTCACCTCTTTAATGCGCAAGAGGTGGAGGAGATGACACGGTGAGCGTTTGTGTAATCTCGTGAGACTTGGTGCAATTCAAACATGGCAGCGCGCAGCTAAACAAACATTTCATTAAACAAACAATCCGCCAATTTTAAGCGAATTAACAAATAAGAGTAGTCAAATCGCACTGGAGGACCTCGAGGACGAGTGTTTGGAGGACCTTGAAGTTTACATTGACCAGTGTTTTCATCGAGTGGTCATGGGGAAATCAAAGAGAAACCGCACTGAAGACTCACCTGGAGCATCACCTGGAGCAGTCTCCTCACGTTTCAGGCTCTACGGGAATCCCTGGAGTTCAGCCAGAAACAGGTGGTTGAGCTCGCGGCGGAAAACAAGGTCCTCAAAGGTTCGGTTAAATCCCTCACGGAGGGAATGACGCGGTTCTCGGCAGACAATAAAAACATTAGAGAAGCGATCATCGATCTCCAGGCTCGTAGTATACATATGGCAGGTTAATAGTTATAAAATACAGTGCACGTCTCAACAGCCTATACTGTGGTTATCTGACTAGACTGTCCGATAATGTTTTGTGTATTTTCCTCTGTTTTTGTTTCACTGTTTCTTTCTTTTGTTAATGTTGCTCTTCCTCCGCCGTTTACACGTAGATCAGCTGCGCAATTTTCATACTGTTTAATTCACAAACAGTCGGGCACACCGCTAGCACACCCACGCAGGCACATACAACATGAACACATAGACACACACATACAGGCGCATACAACACACACAATGATACAACACACACACTGCACACACTAGCCTTCACCACATCCCTTGAGTTGAATGAGGCCCACACTTAAAATCACCTCTTGGAATGTACGCGGAGTTGGTTCAAGGGAAAAGAGATAAAAAATTTTTAACCATCTAAATAATCTGCAAGCAGACATTGTCCTACTACAGGAGACTCATTTACCCAAGACAGCAGATAAACTAACCTCACCACAGTTTCCTCACTCGTACTCAGCCTGTTATAACTCAAAACAAAGGGGTGTCACCATTATGATAAATAGAAAAACACACTTCAATCATAATACCACTACTATTGATCCAGAGGGTCGATTCATTATTGTTAACATTTCGATTCAAAATACTCCTTTATGCATTGCTAACATCTATGGCCCAAATGTTGACGACCCCTCCTTTTTTCATGCTTTCTTCAACTCACTCTCTGCTCACTCATACACAGCTCTTATATTAGGAGGGGACTTCAACATGGTATGTAATCCAGCAGTTGACAGGCTCAGTACGGCAGGTGGTTACCGTATTTGGAAATCAACAGACATCCTTAAACAATACATGAGCGATTTTTGTCTTTGCGATGTTTGGCGTTCTCACCACCCCAATCTTAGAGAATATACCTTCTTTTCACCAGTCCACCACTCATATTCTCGCCTTGACTATTTTTTGGTTAGCAGCTCAATTATGACAGACATTTCCAACACTCAGATTCACCCTATCACTATCAGTGATCATGCACTGGTTTCTATCACTCTTACTAAAAAAAGGGTCACACGGCCAACTAGAAGTTGGAGATTTAATGCATCATTGCTTAAAGACCTAGATTTTATAAGTTACTTCAAAAAGGAGTGGGCAATATATATGGAAACTAATGACCTGCCAGGAACCTCGCCATGTCTTCTTTGGGAGGCAGCAAAAGCAGTCATGAGAGGTAAAATAATCTCCTATTCATCATACAAAAAAAAGAAAGAGAGATCTTGTGAATTAGAGCTAGAACAAAAAATAAAAACATTAGAAACTACCCTTGCTACCTCCCCACAGGAACACATGCTGAATGATCTGAGAAAATCAAAACTTGAATTAAATGAAATTATTAATAAAAAGACCCAATTTCAGTTGCAAAGACTACGCTTGGAGAACTTTGAACATGGCAATAAATCCGGCAGATTCTCAGCCAGCCAACTGAAATTGAATAAAGAAAAAATAACTATTTCTTCCTTAAAGGACTCAGCTGGGAATCTGACTTATAACCCAGAAGAAATCAACAATGCATTCAGAGATTATTATAAAAACTTATATACATCACAAATTGATCCATCTAGCTCTAACATCGATGCATTTCTGAACAATATAGATTTGCCAAGGTTAGATGATGAACAGATCAGGGCTCTGGATTCACCTGTTTCAATGGCTGAACTCCAGGAAGCTCTCTTACATATGCCGAATAATAAAGCCCCTGGGCCAGATGGTTTTCCCGCTGAACTCTATAAGGAATTCTGGGAAATACTTGTGCCCACATTCTATAGGATGGTTATGCAAATTAGGGGTACTTGCGTGTTGCCTCCAACAATGAACTCTGCTAATATCAGCCTGCTCCTTAAACCAGACAAAGACCCCACACTCCCGTCCAGTTATTGCCCAATATCACTTATTAACGCAGATCTTAAAATCATCTGCAAAACCCTAGCAAGAAGGCTAGGGAAGGTCACTCCTGGTATAATACACTCTGACCAAACAGGATTTATTAAGGGCAGGCACTCCACCAACAATACACGCAGGCTACTTAACGTAATAGACTATGCCACTATTCATAACCTGGAAACTACAGTTGTTTCTTTAGATGCAGAGAAAGCATTTGACAGAGTAAATTGGAAATTTCTATTCGCTACTTTATATAAATTTGGATTTGGAAACTCTTTCATAGATTGGATTAAAATCTTATACAGTTCCCCAAGAGCTTCTGTCAAAACAAATGATCATACTTCTCCATGCTTTAGTCTCCAGAGGGGTACCAGGCAGGGTTGCCCACTCTCTCCCTCGCTATTTGCTATTTTTATAGAAACGCTAGCAGCTGCTATCAGACAAAATAATAATATTAAAGGAATTCAAACAGAAAATATACACCACAAGATAAGCCTTTATGCAGATGATGTATTACTTTTCCTCCTAAACTCACAAACTTCTCTTTCTGAGACAATCACACTTATAGATAAATTCTCATCCATCTCAGACTACTCCATTAACTGGAGTAAATCCATAGTTTTACCTGTAAAGTGTGATTTCCAGAGTATATCTACCACACCGCTAAAGTCTGGAAATATTAAATATCTGGGTGTCAATATTTCCTCCAGGCTGTCAGAACTGACGTGGCTAAACTACACGCCTTTATTTAAATCAATAGAGGATGACCTTGTACGGTGGACATCATTACCTATATCACTCATGGGAAGAGTCTCCACCATAAAAATGATGGTCCTACCTAAAATCAATTACCTGTTTTCAATGTTACCCACCAAACCCTCTGCTGTCTGGTTTAAATCACTGGACTCAAACATCTCAAAATTTATGTGGAAAAATAGGTTTCCATCGGAGCTGGCCTGGGGGTGCTCGGAGTGCTCCTGAATGTGGGGGAACGGTGAGGTGGGGGGGTGGCAGTGGGGCTGCCGGAGGGGCCCCCGGAGGGGCCCCCAGAGGGGCCTCCGGCGGGGACGGGGGATTGTTGGACTTTGGGTTGGGGCTGCACTGACCTGCCTCGGGGGTGTGTGGGGGTCTGGGGCTCGGTGCTTTGGAGCCTCTGGGTCTGTGCGCTGGGGGGGCTGGGCCCCCCTGGACCCGTCCTGAGGATGGGCGGGGTTGTCGCTGACTCTGGGGTGCTGCCGGTGCTAGAGGGGCTCTTGCTATAAGCCCTGGGCTGGAGGGACCTGGCGTCCTCCTGCTTAGGGGGGTGGGGGACGGGACTGAATGAATGATGGGGCCAGTCAGGAATCTGGTCTTCTAGCCTCCCTATGACCTCCTTCACCTTTCCCCCTTTGGTCATGTCTCACAACATACACCCTTAGGACCCTGGGGGGCGGGAAGCCTGCAGGGCGTTTGGGGGGTGGGGCTGCTTTATTGCGGCCTCGCACTTCTTCCTCCCCCACTGCCCGCCCCTCAATTTTAATTACACATTAGACACAGAGGGCTTGGGGGGTGGGAGGGGCACGATGGGAGGCTCCACTACCTGACAGTTGTGGGGTGCCTGTGTCACAACTACCCGGTCTCGGTAATTAATGGGAAACACTGTATATTTCAAGCTGGACCAAAGTGGTGGACTGACTGACCCACAGACATGGCCATCCCCAGAGCCACGCTGCAAAACAAGTACTGCTCAGTTTTGTGTCTCATACCTGCATACTTAACCAAGTGTGTGGCAAGTGCACGCAAGTCTCATGCATTTCATAATAAAATAGCAGTGTTGTTCAAACCACCAATATTTTGTAATCGGTTGGCTTTGTTTAAAGGATGGCAGCACTGCAAAGCAACATTGGCCTCGTGTTCTACCCCTGGAGCCCCGGGCGTCGGGGGTGCCATTTCTCTGTCGGCCAGTTGTTGGACCCCTCTGGATACTGAGGTATATAGTTGGTTTTCGGGATGTGCAGTGTGGGTGCGGGGCAGGGCTGTGCTCCGGTTTGCTCTGGGTTTGTGCCTGGAGTTCTCGGCCCTTGACGGGTGGGTGGATTGTTGGTGGCATGCAGCTGAGCTAGTTGATTTTGCCTCGTTGGCGGTGGTGTGCTGGGTGGAGGGGGGGGGCACTGGTCTATGGTGTGTGCGCGCCGCGGTTGGTCTGGGCGCTGCTCTTCCGCGGGTTACGCTTTCTGCGTTCCGTCGGCATTACGTTGTCAACTGGCATTTGGGTCGGGGTCTTCCACGTTTGCATCGCGGTGCATCTGGGAGTCTTTGTTTTTTTTATTCTTTTTCTTTCTCCCACCCACTGGGGTTCTTGCCTGCCTGTTGCTGGGGTAGGTGTGGCACAGTCGTGGCATCCCACTCTCACTAACAACTACATTCTTTAACAGGCTTATGCGCACACACATGTACACACACACATATACAGACACATTCACCCACACGCACACAGTCACAATCAGTCTCACACATAGACACAAACAAATTTAGGTTGTCCCTGGTAGAATTTTTCCTGATGCTTTTCTTTCAGTTACTTATTTAAATTAATTATTATTCCAATTATTAATTATTAACATAATTATTATGTTGCTTATTTAGTGTGTATGACTGTTTCTTGTTTTCATTTTTCTCTTAGTTATCTTACTATGTCAGCTGTTCATTGCTGCTGTTCGGCTGGTTGTCTTTTACTATTATTATTATTTTTATTGTTTTGTTTGTTGTGTTTTTCTCCTCCTCAAGCCCCCCTCTCTGTTCTATTGCAGGTTTTGTTTCTTTCTGCAATTGGTGCTTCCCACTGCTTTTCCCTGTTGTCCCCACCTTCCATCCCCCTTTCCCCCTTCTCTTACAGGTCTTGTCCTTTCTCTGTGCTGTCTTTTTGTGCTTCAAATATTCTGGGGGAGGAAACCCAGACCCTCCTCTTCATGTGTGTCCCCTCCACCACTGAAACTAATCCAATGCTCTAGCATTTCAAGAAAATAACCCCATAAATTCTCTACAATGCAAGAAAACAGTCTCTGATTTGACACACAGTTTATGGGGGGACACATTCCCAGATACCCCGTTAGCTTTGGTCTCCGAATTTCAGCAATGATGTGGAGGTTGACAAGTATGCTGATCACACTTATTCATTATTGACCATAATTATTAACTTGGCTTTCTATCTATACATACTTTGAAATTGTGAGTTTGGTTGCTGAACTTTAAAACAATTCCTCAGTATTGAGGAGTGATGACCCCGACACCTGGGGTGGACTTTTTAGGGTTGGGCATGCGGGGCGCCAATTTAAAATCTCGCCTAGGGCTCCAACACTGTCAGGGCTGGTCCTGATTCCTGGTCCACTGTGACCACCCTCTGTGCATTAAGTCACTTCCTAATAGGAATTCAATAAAGGATGAAAAATTAACACAATGTTATTTGCCATGGGTTCTAAAAAGGAATGATCAATATAGGTGATCTGAAAAAAGTAAAGTGATAACAAATTAACAAATTCAAACAATATATAAGGCATGAACTATTTACCATATGTGGGGTAATTTCTGTACAGTTTATACTTCATTTCATATACAAAAAGTAGCACTATGCACAATACGGTTGAGCCCGAAGGGAATGTAATTAATCAATTAAATGTATTTAGTCATAAATTTCAGTATTGCACAAACAGAAATTTTGACCTGATGATGGCGGTAAAATCAGGGGATCACCAAAGTCAGAAGTCTTCATCCTCTTGGGACATCAGATTTCTATAAGAAAATCCATGCCAATCCATTTTCTAGATACATACATATATATATATATATATATATATATATATATATATATATATATATATATATATATATATATTCAGTGTTTCCCACAGGATCTTAAGAGACTGTGGTGGGTGGGCCTGTTGGGGGGTCCAGGGGCATGCCCCCTTGGAAGAAAAATTTTCTAAATTTTAAAGTTAAGTGCATTAATTTGGTGCAAAATTAAATGTAGACTTGTAAACAATGTTGTGCTCTAATACATTATTTAACCATAAACCCATTGTATAGCTATAAATATTGATGAAACAGCAACAAAAGTCAACAAATTTATTTTTATTCTATTATTTTTTTCCAAAAAACCTAAATCAAAGGATAGAAAGTATAATATGTAACTTCCCTAACATTTTTTTGTTGTTGTTTTACTTTTAATGGACACATGTAATATTTTGTACACTTTCTGTGAATATGATCCAATTAATCTTATTTCCATACTGTAGGGCTATAGACACCTTATTTTAAAAACCAGATGTTGTCACATGTGTTTCCTCACGCTAAAGTCATCAAGTCCGGCCCAATTTGATAAATAATGTTGTACGTGGTTCTCATATCGCGTAACATGAAGACTTCATGGCCTCTCTTCAGATAGTACTCTAACACTGCAACGCTTGTCTTTGTAAAGAGAGAAACTGACAGGATAAAGTCGCTAACCTGCCTGTCTGCTCGCTCTGGGCCGTTACAGTGGGTTTAGCATAAAGGCGTTAATAAGTGTGCACTCCAAATGTAGGTGCGGCTAGCTTATGCCGTCTCACAAACGAGTGACAGAAATAGGCCGTTAACGTTACCGTAGTTAACATTACCTCAAAAAAAAAGTGGTTGTCTGGAGTCGGATGCCAGAGTGTGCGAGCTTACAGCAGTGTGGAGCAGCACCCACAAAACACAATGTTAGAGGTCTGAAACGTTATGAGATGTGTAAAACTATTCTCGGTTCATTTTGAGACTATGGAGGAGCAAATTAGACTATGGCGGGCCGCCATGGTCTTGTTAATTAATGGGAAACACTGTATATTTCAAGCTGGACCAAAGTGGTGGACTGACTGACCCACAGACATGGCCATCCCCAGAGCCACGCTGCAAAACAAGTACTGCTCAGTTTTGTGTCTCATACCTGCATACTTAACCAAGTGTGTGGCAAGTGCACGCAAGTCTCATGCATTTCATAATAAAATAGCAGTGTTGTTCAAACCACCAATATTATGTAATCGGTTGGCTTTGTTTAAAGGATGGCAGCACTGCAAAGCAACATACACTGAATGTAGTAGATCCTGAGGAAAGCAACATATTCTTGTCTGCTGTGGCGGTTTTGGGGGGGAGCCAACAGGGGCCTGTTCCCCTGTAACGCAGACCTTGGACCCCCATATGGCCCCCCTCTGAACAAAAAGTCTACAACAGCCCTATTGAATTGGCGGCCTGCAGGCCACATCCGGCCTGAAGTAACCTCCATGTGGCCCAGCACATAATCTAATATATATGACAAAAGTACAACTGCATGTATAGTGTATGGAAGTAGCTAAAGAGTGAGCTATATCGTTTCCTTCTCATCTTTTTTGAGTTTCACATGTCCTGTACTGATCACCGCCAATCAAGGCTCAACATAATGTCCGACCTGCAGCGTCTCCGCTCCTCTGTGTCTCTGCAGAGCGCGTCCACTCCACACACACGTGCACACACGAAGCGGAGTCAGCCAGCTGATCAGCGGACATTGATGACAACTACCCTTGTTAGTGTAAGTAGGCCTATGTAGTGCAATAAAAACATAGCAAGTAAAAAGCCAATACTTTACCAACACACCTGTTTAATAAGCATAAACATGCAAAATGCGATGTTTTAATCCGCTCAGTCTCTCATCCACTACATACTATTGATAACCTGGGCACCGCAAAATTCGTTAGCAAGTTAGACTTGCTGAAAGGTTATTGGCAGGTACCTTTAACGGACCGTGCCAGAGAAATCTCCGCATTCGTCACTCCCGACCATTTCTGTCAATACAACGTGATGGCGTTTGGAATGTGTAACGCGCCTGCAACATTCCAGAGGTTAGTTAACATTGTATTATCTGGTTTGGCAAACTGCAATGCGTACCTTGATGACTTAATCGTTTATGCAGACACCTGGGAGCACATGTGCGTATTAGAGCAGGTTTTTGACCACCTGGCCTGCGCTAACCTGACTCTAAATTTGGCCAAATGCGAATTTGGAAAAGCCACCTATCTTGGACAGCAGGTTGGGCAGGGACAAGTGCGCCCTGTTGAGGCCAAGGTTGTTGCCATCAGGGACTGCCCTGTTCCCACGACCCGGAAGGCCCTGCGCCAGTTTCTGGGGATGGCTGGATACTACAGGAGGTACTGCCGCAACTTCTCCAGTATCGCCTCCCCACTCACAAGTTTACTCAGCACCAAGGTGGATTACGTATGGACCCCAGAATGCCAGGTAGCATTTGATAGTGTAAAGACCTTGTTATGTCACACTCCTGTGCTCGCTGCCCCTGACTTTACCGCTCCCTTCAAGCTTGAGGTAGACGCCAGTGCAGTGGGCGCTGGTGCTGTCCTGTTACAGGAAGGGGAGGATGGTATTGATCATCCTGTTGCTTACTTTTCCCGCAAGTTCAACCGACACCAGATAAATTATTCCACCATTGAAAAGGAAGCCCTTGCTCTGTTGTTAGCACTACAGCACTTTGAGGTCTATGTTGGGTCTACTCCTCTGCCTGTTGTTGTGTTCACTGATCATAATCCCCTTGTTTTTCTGTCTCACATGTTTAACCACAACCAGCGACTCATGCGATGGGCACTGGTGGTTCAGGACTTCAACCTCGACATCCGACATAAGAAGGGGTCTGAAAATGTGCTAGCTGATGCTTTGTCGAGACTGTAGAGATTAGCTAAGTTAGTATCTTTATTGCCAAGCTACGGGGGCTTGTAATTTAAGGGGGGGAGTGTTACGGCCGCCGCTGGCTGCCTTAGAGTAGTTGTGTTTTGGAGTTCTCTGAGCTGTATGCAAATCCCCACGGCAAGCACCTGTCGAGGATTGGTTCCCCTGGACCTGGAACCACCCACTTCCTGGTTGCTGTTTGCTGGCGTCTGATTGGTGTGGCCGAGGATCCTACCGAACCTGCCAACCAGAACTCACCAATCAACACCAGCTGGCCTACAAGTAGTTTGTGTTCCTGCAGTTCGAGGCGACTGTGAGCCAGTGATCAGTTTGCCTTGTTGTTGGTTGTGTACCCCTGTGAATGTCTTGAGTGTTTAAATCTGATCTGTTTGTCGGTTGCCGGCTTAAGTGTCTCTTGTCAGTAAAAACCTTTGTGAACTAGAGTGTGA
The DNA here is from genome assembly GCF_014851395.1 of Micropterus salmoides. Classification (NCBI taxonomy): domain Eukaryota; kingdom Metazoa; phylum Chordata; class Actinopteri; order Centrarchiformes; family Centrarchidae; genus Micropterus; species Micropterus salmoides. Next base: position 23,673,727 of record NW_024044570.1, read on the forward strand.
GTGGCACCCTTTAAGGGGGAAAATTGTTTGTTTGGTTACACTACATTCCTGTACAGCATGTAGGTACTGACCTCCTTTTGTTAAGTGTTTTTTTTGTCAGTACCTACATAGCCTCCTTTTGTTGTGTTTTTTTTGGAGACAACTCATTTAATTAAACTTCGACTCAACCTGAATTCAGTTGTCCTTACCACCTTAATTTAACCCAAATACCTTGTTACTGCCCTACCCTAACGAGCTGGGTTGTAACACTGTGTTTTGGTTTTACACAAGCATAGCGCTAGTTCAGATAATAGCTTATTGTTACAAACAAGCTAAAGTAAAGCTGTCTGTCTTTAGTAACTGTTTACCTAGTTTGTTTATACTATGGTGGCTGAGACAAACCAGCCCTTCTCTCTACCAGCAGCAGCAGAGGGAGGAGAACAGACGGGACGGAGTTGTTCATTCTTTCTAAACTTCACTCAGAACTTAGAAATTAGTGACTTTGCTGTTGTAAATCTTGTTGCTGCTCTACAAACAACATTTAGTTAATAAAAAAATGTTACATTCTTTTTTTTTAAATAATATATTCAATTATTTTGTAATAAATAGGACTGATGATAGCATTGATAAAGAACTGAACCAATAAGGACTACCAATACAAGTGTGTCAATAAAATCCTAATGATCCCAAGTCATGAGAAAATTTCCGGCCCATCTCTGTGTCCTGGTTTTAAAATCCGGCCCAGTTGAATTTGTAATTGAATAGCCCTGGTCTACAGTAATCATAGTAATATATCTTCCTTGCAACGAGATGTACATTAAACTGAATGCAACATTGTAGACAATATTCTTTCTGTGTAATAAACGTTTCCATTGCATGGATAGCCTTTGGATATTGCTGGAAATTAAGTCAATTAGTAATCAAGTCAATAAGTAAATTATTATCATAACAATTTAATAATGGATTGCATTTAAACAACACTGTTCATACACTAAAAACAGTAGCCTACTGGTCCTACCAGGCTGGACATGCAGACTGCCAAAATATGTATCCCCATCCATAATGCACAGATGATAGCCTACTATCAAGTATTTTATTTTCTGTATACTTCACAATTGGACTAATAACAGGGGTGAATATGGAGAAGTTTGTTGTTTCCAACAAAAGTTATAGTGGGATACAAAATACAAACTGGGATCCAGAGAATGTGTAGTACCCTAGAGCTTATACTGTTCATCAAGCCTTACAAAGAAGTGTTGCATCAAAGAATGTACTGTAACTTGAGCTAAAGTTAACAGGAATGTTTTTTTGTATAATGTAATTTAATAAAACTCAAACTAAGTTACTGAAAAGATCCTGTTACTGAAACAATAACTAAGTTTATAAAACATACAAAGAAATTACATTATATACTAAACAAGACATTCTGAAAGCTTGAACATCGCCTTTGTCTCTTTTGTTCCGGATTAAATGGGCCCCTCTGACAAAACAACTGGCCCCAGCCTGGCACCCTCAATAAAATTGGTCTAGAACCGCCACTGTTTGTCTGTTACTTTTAATTTCTAAAGCTTAGATTTCAGGAGTTTATATTTCACACTTCCTTCAGTAAAAGAGATTTACTTGTTTGCCACTTTCCATCTCTGTCCAACTAGTGTCTTTCCATATAATCGGTTTACTATATTGCATGTATGGAGGTCTGTTTTAAAATTATGTTTGTCCCTAATTGTGCTACTCTTGAGCATCTCACGTCCTTAATCCTTATTTTATAAACATCAGCCATTGATTTGAGAAATAACAGTGACAATTTGTGGTGACATATCATGCTGTGAATTTGTGTGAGGTATTTGGTCACGGCTGTGCATTACATGAGAAGTTTTAAAGGCAATGCTGACCTTTCAGTTAGTAAATACTATCTAGGTCATTGTAAGTTCAGCATAGATAACAGTCATCACATTCAGTAGCCTTGAAATAAATTCTTCCTTTATGAAACATATAATGACCTTCCTTAATAATACATAATAAAGATAATTCTTGAGTCTGGAATTTGAGGTGTTGGACAATGGCAATGCATTATATTGTTGTTTGCTGTTGCATTAGATATATCCATATTTACACTCTGGTTTTCCATCTTCCCTATCACATCTTTGTCTTCAAGACCATGAAAGATAGCACGAGTTTGTGAAGGGTCCCAGGGAGGCTAGAGTTAGCCCTGATGACAGTGATAAAAGTCAGTTTAATTTTCTATTCTATCCGTTAGATCACTTTCAACATATTTTAGCCACCTGAAAAATAAATATCAGTTTAAATGTACACTATATTTCAAATATTTTAACAGCTTTCCCATCAGAACTTAATCTATGTTCTATTCAAAGCACCAGACTCCTTTGAGAAAAACGCAGGTTACGATATGGTAACCCTAGTTCTATAAGCACATGCAGAGCCCTCTACTAGACTCTATGGGTACTACCTCCTCCAATCACACGCACGCACTTGCCCACTGAAATTTTATCGTGCACATAGCCGACAAATAGGACGTCGCTATAAATAGCAGTGTCCCTACTGCCTCAGCATCCGACCGCCTCTTCAGCAGACAGCGGCAGGGCTCATCGGTAGAGGGCTTATAGAACTAGGGTTACCATATCGTAACCTTCGTTCTATCTCACACAGGCTCCGCCCTCTACTGGACTCTATGGGTACAGTGGGTGACTGTCCGCCCTAGCCGCGACAAGCCACCAAACCAACCTGGCCGGCCAAAGCCCCGACGACCACATCACCTAGTGACAGAATGGTGGGACACCCCTGAGAAGGTCGCTGGACCGATAAGGGCTTGGCCTGACCATTAACACCTGCTCTGCCCAGACTTCTCACTGAGACGTCAGGCACTGCCAGTGTATGTTCCCCCTCTACACCCAGTAGTCTCCAGATCCTCACTTTTCATATCCTAGGTCGCACTTGCGAGCTGGATCCCGAGAAGGAGCCCGACATATCCAAGAGATAGAAACATACAAACGGGCACAGTAAGGGCCAAGATGCCATTGTGCAGATCTCTTCGACACACACCCCGCTGAAAAAGGGTCGTAGACACTTCCACACTTCGAGTGGAATGTGCACGCACCGCTAAGGGTGGGTCTGTTCCCGCCATGTACAGGCTTGGGAGATTCACTCACAAAGCCAGCTGCCCAAGCTCTTCTTGGACAGGGTTTTACTGACTGCACTATCACTGAAACAGACGAACAGCTGACCAGTGCATCAAATGGGGGCTGTGTGCTCTACATAGGACGTTAGCATAGCACACATGGACACAGCAGATGCACTCTCACCTCCCTGCACCCTAAGTGGGGTAGGGAGGTAGAAAGCATCCAGATTTACTGTCCTGGACCTCAACATGTTCCTTATGTTCTTAAGAACAAAGGAGGTGTGTTGTCTCAATCTGGCTGCACTGTGGACACCAAGAACCAGCATGCAGCTGGGGTGAACTGACAGGCACACAGCTCACTCACCTTCTTAGCAGAGGTGAGAGCAAGGCGCAGGGCTGTTCAAGAGATAGCATTTTCAATGAGGACTGCTCCAGGGGCTCACAAGGTGTAGATATTAGAGCCACCAACACAAGCAGCAAGTCCTACTGAGGCACCGAGAGACGAGGGAGTGGGCTGTTCTGTCACCAAAACCCCCTGTGACAGGAGAGATAGCTGCAGTGCGACAGCCCACTATACACTACACCTATACTTTTTACATGTTTATTTACAACATTAATGTATGTATAGTGTTGTAATAGGCTGTATATTAACCTTTTGGGAGAAAACTTGTAGATCTATGTAAAATCAGACGTTGAGCACCCCCATATCAGCAGATCATATAAGCATGATCCTTGTTTTGCTGCGAAGCTTCGAATGTGACAGTCGAATCAGGCTCCGCCCATCGAAGCATCGAATCTTCAATTTCAATTTCTATTTGGGGTCAGCCCTAATTCCCATAAAGGTCCGGGTGCAACGTGTGGGATTATTGACCTGCTTATGAAGGCACATTTTGTGGCATACAGGTTTTATGACTCTGCAAATCAATATAGTAATGGTACAGTAAACAAATACCATGGTCCAATTTCTCATCAATACTCTCCTGTTTATCAAAAGCCAGAATGTACTACCCATATACTGGATGCCATAAACAGACTATTTCCAACAATTGCCATTTATCTACAAAGGACTACAGCATGATTCTTCAATGCATAGAGGTTAAGGTCATTGCTAAGGGTGCACTGTGACTGAGTACACCATGTGTATAAGGTATGCCAATATGCTGCTCAGTTTCAGAGAATGCCATTGAATTATGGGATACCTGTGGGGGATTAAGAAAGGGCAGCTAATGCATTGATTCTTACAAGAGCTGTGTTAGACATTTGCCTGCTGAGGCTCAGGTTTTCTGTCTGACAGACACAATATACTGTATGTATGCTTATATTCTAGGTACATTTATATCACAATGCATATTCTAGGGATTTGTGCAGAAATCAACTGCAAATAAAAAATGTAACATATTTCAGGCTAATGGTGCATTTGTATTTGATCAGTGTATAATAATGTATAATATTGTTAATTCTCATATCCCATGAGTAAAGTGTCAGTCCCTATCTGAAATGATTTTTGCCAATTACTCTGACAAAATGGAGGATGAAAAATGGCTGTTGTCTTTGTTTTTCTAAATAGTTTTTTGTCTTTCTTTATACTTCTCCTACTTATAAAGTGCTGTGAAACAGGATTGCATTGAATCCAAGAGACCACTCCACATACTCATAGCTGCTCTATACCCAAGACCAGAAATCATGGAGTCATGCATCAGCAGATAGTCTAGTTTTCTGATCTACAGAGACAACCTGGAATAAGTGCCAGAAGTGCCAGAATGACAAGTCCACTAGCATGTTAGCAAAGGATCTCCTCTGCACTTTTATTCATCACTGCAGGAATTCACAGATGCCCTCTCTGGCAAGGACGGCATCCATAGCTGTGGGGCTGTACCCTCTGAAGCCCATGTCTGTAGACTGAATATGTCACAAGGGACTGACAAGGCCTTTCCCATTCCGAATGCTTCTCCAGTTGCAGCTGAGAAATACAGCCTTCTTTTGACAGAATTTGGAGGACACAGTCAATTTATTATGTGCAGCCTGTGGTATCCCACAATCTTTTGTCAATGATTTATTGTTAAATTCCGTCAGTGTCAAACAAAACTGGAGAATATCACATGAGCATGTTGTATTTGCCTCATTTGGATTCAAATGGTGATCTGTCATAAGTAAATTTGTCATCAACTAATATAGAAAAAAAAGTGAGGTGTAAATTATGGAAGGCAGGCATGCTTCAATGTGTGTTACTGTTTGCAGCTTGCAGCTGTTAATCTCAGGGAGTTACTGGTAAATTTGAGCATAAATGCAGTCTGCCAGTTGTCACAACGTTTTCGTAGTGTCACGTATGAAACCTGTTAACTGGTGTTAACTGGTATTTTTACAACTCTCTAGTAATAACCATGAAAATATTTCAATTTAAATGTAGACGAGGCCAACCTGAACACACATTTTGTTTTGGCAGGTCCATCGTAGACTTAGGGTAAAGCTAGGGTAGACGTGTGTTGTGTCATTCGGAGTATCAAGCGCCTGTATTGTGATTCCGCAAGCACGTCTTATCATCCATCTTTTTGGTCTAAGTCTGCTATAGGACAAGGATTGTTCCTTAGGCAACATACTGTATAATATTTGTGAACAGCTACATCCTGAAGTTCAGTGTCAATGTCTACATTTGAGATCAACAGATCTTTAGACCTTAAGATGTAAAGGAAACTACTTTAGCAATAACGAAAAAATGAATTACTCTCACAATCATCTGATTTAGCTGTGACTAACCTTTTATTTAGGAACAAAAAATCCTGAATAAAGAGCAGTAGCACTGGGCTGATGATGTGCAATGAATCTCAATGTCACTTTTATTTCTATAGCACATTTAAAAACAACAACAGTTGACCAAAGTGCTGAACAGGGTCGATGTCAAATACATAAATAACAAGTATAAAAATTACTACAACCAAAGTGAAACAAAACAACATTTTAAAACATCAGAAAATAGGTTAACGAAAGTTAAACGCTACTGCAAATAGGTGCGTCTTAAGCAGCGATTTAAACGTTTGTAGGGTCTGTGCAGCTTTAATATGCATGGGGAGGTTGTTCCATAGGATGGGGGCACCCACTGCAAAGGCTCTGTCGCCCTTATTTTTAAGATTTGATTTTGGGACATCCAGGAGCAGCTGATTTGTTGACCTCAGTGTTCTTACTGGAGAATGGTGACATAAGAGATCAGCTAGATAAGGTGGCACCAGACCATTTAAGGCCTTAAAATCTATCCTATAACGGACAGGTAGCCAGTGGAGGGAGGCCAAGACAGGCGTTATGTGTTCACGCTTTTTTGTTTTTGTTAAAAGGCGAGCAGCTGCGTTTTGGACTAACTGGAGGCGATTTAAAGATTTCTGATTTAGACCCATGTATAATGAATTACAGTAATCCAGCCGTGCAGTAATAAAAGCATGGATGACATTTTCAAGGTCTTTGGGAGGAAGATAGGCCTTTATTTTAGCTAAAAGTCTTAACTGGAAGAAGCTGGTCTTGACGACTGCACTGCACTGACTTGCTTATTGAACGTGAATGAGGTGTCAAAAATAACACCAAGATTTTTAATAGAGGATCGATTTTGGGAGGCTAAGGGGCCCAAAGTGCCAAGAGGGTCACCCAGTACGTCTAAACGTCCACACGTGATGATCTGTGTTTTATTTTCATTCAGAGTGAGGAAGTTTAACTCCATCCAGGTTTTTACCTCCTTTAAGCAGTCTAACAATGGTTGCACAGACTCTTTGGTTAGGGATTTCATAGGCAAGTAGATTTGGACATCATCAGCAAAACAGTGATAGGAGATGTTATGTTTCTGGAAAATGGAACCCAGTGGCAGCATATATAGTGAGAAGAGGATAGGGCCCAAAATAGAGCCTTGAGGGACCCCGCAGGTGAGAGGAGCAGCTGACGAAGAGTGTTCAGCTAAATGAACAGAGAAGCTCCTATCAGTCAGGTATGACTGAAACCATTTCAAGGCAATACCTTTGATACCTACACAGTGTTCAAGGCGAGATAAAAGGATTGTGTGATCCACACCCAGACAGCAGAGGACTGTGGGGCGGATCCACCTTCAAGCCGGCACATCCACTCTCCTCCGTTTTGGCCACGTGCACCGGATCCGGTCCGCCTCCAGACAGCGCACTGTCAAACAGCAGACTAACTGCGGACACCAGGCGGCTTCGCACATCGAACGTGCCTGTTTTAAAAATTCTTAACCGTCGCTGACCGTTATTCTCACAGACAGCAGAGCGCTTGCAGTGGGAATCGGTAGCTCTCTCGGAGGACACGGACACGGTAAGTAACGTTAAACTGTGCTGTCAAAATCTGATTTGTTTGTACACTTGCCTAGCCGGTAAAATTAATAACTTCACCGGTCATAGATAATGTTGCTTTGGTTGCCGTTTTAATTCAGACAATATCCGATTATGGCAAGCTAAGTTAGCTCGTGTTACAGCACCTTAGCATTAATGTTAAGCTAGCTAACTAACTTAACGTTATATGAGTTAAAAGCCCGATTTGGATGAGATGTTTCTGTCTGTGAGAGGAGTGATTTTAACATCAGTTAACTGCAGTGGTCAGTCATTTTAAGCCAGTCATGAGGGCATATTTATAAGTATAATTCACCCCTCTAGTAGTAACAAGCTAAGCTAATCTGATAGCCTAACTTAGATAGCAGCTTCTAGTATAACTTAACCATTAACGTTACTCTTTTGAGTCCGTTTTTAGCTGATATTTGATAATATTTTGTTAAATTGATGCCATTAAAAAGTATGCCGAAAAAGCCAATGTTATTAACTTAGCAGTTAACCTTACAGTTTGCAATGCAAAGGTGGTTGTACAGACAACTATCGCCTGATGACTTTATTACTTAAGAAAACTTGAACTGTGATTATTTCTCAGGCAGGTTAAGTTAACTAACAGTTAACCTTAACTTCAGTGTTTTTTCTGCAACCTTTAAGAGGATTTATGGACATAAATTGTTAGTTTTACATCGGAAATGTCATCCGCGGGAAGTTTACTCACATTGAAAGATACACTGTGCATCTGCAATCTTTCAGATTATTAAATCAACATTTAGGCAAAAATCCCTAAAACACTAAGTAATGTTAGCAGCTTTGATGTCAGTTCATGTTTTTTTTTTTCTCATTTGGCATTTTTCTTTTCTTCAACTTTGGTTATTGTAAAATTGGTCTTAAATTTAATTCGGAGTGGCATCTAACTTGTTTGCATTATACTGTGCTTTGCTGCAGCATACAGCTCATTCATAAGTGGCGCCAGTCTGATTTGGGGACTGCCTGCTTCTCACCCTTTCCTGCCATCGGTGTAAAGTAAGTAATACAGTATTAGACTCGATTTAGCTGACTAAATTAGTATTTTGTCAAATACTGACAATGGTCCACTTATTTTTTCTTTGATGTAAGAAAGGAAATAACCACAGGGCTCTAAAATTTAAGCATTTTAAGTGCATGCATGAGTTGGCATAATTCTTTAGTGTGACAGTGTGAAAAACTGTTTCGGTGCACTGAGCGACTTTTGAGTTTTGAAAGCCATGATAGCACAGTCAATGTCCTTATAAGCTCTAAACATCTCTGGCTCAGTGTAACGTTACAAAACATTCAGATAGCGCCATCCCCTTTTTAGCCGACCATGTCGCTGTTTTAAATGAGAAAGATCAAGTCATATCAGTTGTTGCTAACAAACGTTTATTCAATGATTTAAGTTGACCAACTGAGTGTTAATGTAGCTCCAACAACTCCAACAGAATGAGGCTTTCTCTATTTTTTCTCTTTCTCTACTATTCTTTGTGGGGTTCATCAATAGTGATAACTGATCAGCATATATTTTATGAACTTTAAGAATTGTTAACATATTATTACACTTCGTAAAAGTAGGTTACCATTTCTTGAAATTCAGCAAAAACGTGGCGTTAACTACGTTCAAACAATGTGAACAGCAAAGTGTCTGAAAAGGACCTTAATAAGTGAATGCATAATTCGGCAACACGGATGTTGTAGGCTAACGTTACCTGCCGAGATTTGCATCCACCTCTTTTCTCAGTATAAATGAGCGTTACCTCCCGCAAGGTGAATGCAATTCACGGCAGGCAGGCAGAATTCAGCACGACACCTGCGCTGCAAAATATCACTAGACCTTGTAGGAGCAAGTCCTGCTCATGCAGTCGACCAGAGGTAGATTGTGTCTGACATGACGCCACTGTTTTTATTCCCCTAGCGATGAATAATAATAATAATAATAATAATAATCCTTATTTGTAGAGCACTTTTCAAAAACAAGTTACAAAGTGCTTTAACAAGTGTAAAGAATAATACAAAAATAAAAGGGATAAAATAAAGTCAAATAAGATCGGAAAAGGCTCTCCTATAAAAGTATGTTTTAAGAAGGGACTTAAAAGAGTTCACTGACTCAGCCGACCTGATTTCCTCAGGCAGGCTGTTCCAGAGCCTCGGGGCCCTGACAGAAAACGCTCTGTCCCCTTTAGTTTTCAGTCGAGACTCTGGAACAGACTTCTGCCCGAGGATCTCAAGGTGGTACGTGCTGGTGTGTATGGGACTAAAAGTTCAGAAATATAACAAGGCCATGAAGAGCTTTAAAAGTGATCAATAGAATTTTAAAGTCAATTCTAAAACATACTGGGAGCCAGTGTAATGAAGCTAAAATAGGAGTAATGTGGTCATATTTCTTTGTTCTGGTTAAAAGCCTGGCAGCTGAGTTCTGGACAGTCTGGAGTCGATCAATAGATTTTTGGGTTAAACAGGTGAAAAGGCTGTTGCAATAATCCAGGCGTGATGAGATGAAGGCGTGTAAAATGGTCTCGGTGTCCTTAAAAGTTAACATAGATCGAATTTTTGCTATATTTCTAAGTTGATAAAAACATGATTGAACAAGTTTTGTGGTGTGCTGCTCGAAATTTAAATTACTATCAAACCAAACACCAAGGTTCTTTGCCACAGGCTTAATGTGATTTACTAGGGAACCAGCTGATGGCAGTATTAGATTTGCCATCTGCTGAGACCCGATGACCAGGATTTCTGTTTTGTCTGAGTTCAGCTGGAGGAAATGATTTGACATCCATTTTTTAACTTCACAAAGGCAGTTGTTAAGTGAACTCAGCATTCCAGGGTCTGTGGATCTGACGGGCAAGTATATTTGTGTGTCATCAGCATAAATATGAAAAGAAATGCCTTGTTTATGGATAATATGTCCAAGGGGAAGCAGATACAAGGAAAACAAAATGGGTCCTAAGACCGACCCCTGAGGCACACCATATTTAACTGGACAGAATGAGGAAACATAGTTGTTTACAGACACACAAAACTTCCTATTTGACAGGTAGGATGAAAACCATTCTAGGGCAGTACCAGAGATCCCCACCCAGTGCCTCAGTCTGTCTAACATGATTTTGTGATCAATGGTGTCAAAAGCAGCGCTAAGGTCCAGGAGTACAAGGACTGAGCACATGCCTTCATCAGCAGACATTAAAAGGTCATTGGTGACTTTAAGCAGGGCAGTCTCAGTGCTGTGGTACTTCCTAAAACCAGACTGAAACTTTTCAAATAATTTGTTATTTTCCAGTACAGTGAGCAGCTGTTTGGACACAATTCTTTCTAGAATCTTTGCAATAAAAGGCAGTTTTGAAATTGGTCTAAAATTATGTGGGAGGGAGGGATCTAAACCACCACCGTTTTAAAATAATCAGGGACACAACCAGTAGATAGGGAGCTGTTGAAAACAGAGATCAAATGGGGCCCAACAGAATCTATTACTTTCAGTAAAAACTTTGTAGGTATTACATCAAGTGGGCTGGAGGACACTCTCATTTGTGATACTGCTTTTAAAAGCTCAGACAAGTCGATGGGATAAAACTGGTTAAAGAGGAACCTCTGAGTAAGAGGCAGTGGGGGTAATAGAGGCTCTGATTGACACCACCTTATTGGTAAAATAAGATAAAAACAATTCACAGTCATCATTACTTCCAGCTGAGGCACAAGGAGGGGTTGGGTTTACCAGCTGATCCACAGTCTTAAACAGAAACCTGGGATTGTGTTTATGTGTAGTAATGAGTTCAGAAAAATAGTGTGTTCTCGCATCCTTAACCATGTTATTGTAGTTAATTAATAAATCCTTCAGACTGAGGTAATGGACTTGGAGACTGGATTTTTTCCATCTGCGCTCTGCTTTCCTGCATTCCCTTTTGAGTCTGCGAATGCTGTCATTTATCCAGGGTTGCTTACTAGCTTTAGACGTAGGCCTAACCTTTAGAGGAGCAGTAATATTTAGTGACGACAAGCAGTTATGATTGAAGTGATCGACCAGATTGTTGGTTTTGGAATCAGACAGGTGTTGGCTTTGGCTCTGAAAGAATGCACAAAACTTTGAAACACTTTGTTCATTAAAGATGCGAGAACACACGGAGCTTGGTGAGGCGGCATGAGTAACAGGCGAATCACAGCTAAAAACAATACATCTGTGGTCAGATATGGTCATGTCCACCAATTCCACAGAGGAAACACTGACACCCAGGGTAAAAACCAACTCCAGTGTATGACCACGGTTATGTGTTTGCCCTTTGACATGTTGTTTGAAGTTAAAAGAAGTGGCCATATTTAAAAAGTTAGTTGCATTAACATTGTTGGGGTCATCAACATGAATATTAAAATCGCCACAAAATAGTGTGTTCTCGCATCCTTAACCATGTTATTGTAGTTAATTAATAAATCCTTCAGACTGAGGTAATGGACTTGGAGACTGGATTTTTTCCATAGGCCACAAAGAACAATTCTGTCATAATTTAAAACCAGAGTAGATAAAAATTCAGGAAGTTCTGATAAAAATCCTCCAGGCGGTTTTGGGGGGCGATAAATTATAACAAATATGATAGGTTGCAGCCCTCCAACTTTAAGAGTGAGAACTTCAAAGGAGTTAAATTCATCACAGCCTACTTGATGACATTGTAGCAGACCTAAATTTATTAGTTATGCATTTTAATACATTTCTAAGAATTGATACCCAATTATGAATTTTTAAGATTCATAAAATCATTTTATTTAATTCCTCGTTTTAGGGCACCACCGGAGTTGTTATAATCCTAGAGTCTCCGGACCTCTAGGTAGTTTTGAATAATTATACAATTATTACTAGTCATCAGTTAGTTAATAATCGCTCAATTATCTTAAATCAGTCAGTCAGTCTCATATCTAAAGGGTCAATTCTCTTGGCAGGAACTATAAATAGGCAACACACACAGCTCTTGGTTATATTACAGTGAATTTAAAGGTGATAAAAAGATGGTTGGATACAGGGAACAAACATTTGCTGAACAATGAGCCTGGAGGTTCGGTTGTGGGAAGCATTTGACTCATGCGGCATAGAAGAGCTACTGAAAGTAAACTAATGCTATGATTTTAGGAGTTAAAATGGACATCTGATCACAGAACGTGTGTTAAGTCTTACTGCTTGTCGACAGTCTGCTTTTGGCCTGTTGCTGGTCCCACTCTAGCTGCCGATCCTGGCTTTTTTGCTAGGGATTCTCCAGGGTTCTCCGTGTCTGATTGAAACGCCTCCTCCGTCTGGCAATTCAGCTGTTTTCAGGTTTCCTTCGTTGTAGCTGGCGAGACCACGTGGCTTGGTCTGACCTCGGTGAAGTTGGCTCGACGAAAAAGGCTTAAAATGGAACTTGGTCGTTCCTGAATTAGTCCAGTGTAACTTAACGGACTGATAACTTTAACAAACAAAAGAAATAAAGAAAATAAAACAAACTGAAGGCAGATCGATGTCGCGGCACTTCAGGTAAGTAGCTTCAGGCGAACAAAAGGGCCTGTTTGTTTCGCTGGCCGAGTCTGGGCGTTGCCTGGCGAGGCACGCTGTGCGTGCCAAAGCGTCCAGAGGGCTGAGCAGAGTGGAAGAGCCAACCGCGAAGAGAAGAGAGCGAAGCGAGGTCGCGTGTTGCTCTTTTGTTGCCTGGGGCGTGGTTCCCCAGGGGGTGTCTCAGGTTTCCCATGGGACTGCCTTTCTAAACTTAATGTCTAAAAGAAATCTATTTGCACGTATTATAATCAAATATTTTCCACAATCGAACCTCAATGGTCGAACGGTTGTAATGTTCTAAGCATTTGGTAACAGGAAACAATTGTCACATTATTGGTCAGGTTATTTATAAATTTAACGGCGTTTCCGATGAGGGCATGTAATACTTATTTCGTCCACTTGGGGGAGCTCAGGTTACATGAGGAAAGCTTGGATTAAATCAAAGACCGTCTCTCCTTAGGAACTGGGAATTTGTTGATTCATCCTTAAATTCAAGCTGGCGATTAAGAGTATCGTAAAACATTTCTTTGTCATCATTTCTAAAGGAATTTTGTAAGAAAGTATTATGAACAAGCATTGATTACATTAGATGAAGGAGTGTCTTGCTGAAAATAAAAACACTGCACAAGTAACTTTCTTTTCAGCACTAATATCAACAACAGATAGCAACAACAGTTAACATAACTACTCAAATAGAGGCAAACGTAATCAAGTAACTAAAGATTTAATTAAATGCTTTGAGTCTTTGGAGACTGTAGTCCTTTGTCATCCAAAGTTCAGTGTCTGGACCATGTCACACTTGGGTGAGACAGGGGTTTTCCTTTTTGATGTGGTAATAAAACAAAGAATAAGGTCAGTTGCCACGGAAACGTGTGTGGGGGGCCAGTTTTGATAGGCTGTTCAGGGAGATGCCAATGGCTGGTGCGTGTCTCTTTGTCAGTTTAACAGTCAGGCCCCGCGTTATCAGCTTCGGAATCAAAAAGGTGCCAGTTTTATGGTCGGGATAGCACTTAGAGAAAGCAACTTTGACCCCTCCCCTTCTTCTCTGGGGAGGAGAAAGGAATTTAGGGTAGCTCCAAATTCATTCCATGTAAAATGCACAAATCCACACCGTTGTTCACTACAACATTTAAAATTTTTCCTATACACGCTCACTAGCCACCACGACCACTGACCCTCAGTTGACTAAAACAATCATATTGAGGTGGACACAGTTCAGCTAGCTGGCTATAGTCATTCATTTGCAACCAGGATTCAGTTAAAAACATAAAATCTAGATTTGCAGACAAGATAAAATCATTTAAGATAAAAGTCTTACTTGAAAGTGATCTCACATTGAAGAGAGCCATTTTAAATGAGTTTGTTCTGGGTGCTGGAGTTGGTGCAGTTGTCCTAAACCTTAAGAGATTACTATTATTTCTGTATGGGATGTGCACATTTCGGTTTACTGGTCTATGCGTGATGATGACAGGAATAGAAGTCTGTGGAACAGCGCTGGGAGCAGACGGCTTTACATGCCAGCAGGTGGAGACAGTTGTTTGTGGCAGTGAGCCAGAGATCTGTTCAGTGAGCGGTGGTGCGTCCAGGTGTGCTGCATGAATGATTAGTCATTCATGTAAATCATGTGTGGACCGCACCACATGCTGTATGTGCGCAGCTAACATTTCTGAGCCCCGTTTGTTTGGGTGAAGTCCGTCTGTCTTAAAAAGAGACATTGTTTGCCAGAAAATATTAAAATTATCCACATAACACACACGATGAGCCCTGCAGGCGGACTGGAGCCAGTCGTGGAGGCCAAGGAGTCTACTGAATTGGCCAGCACCGCGACCAACTGTGGGAATGGGACCAGAGATAAAAACGGACTTTCCACACTGCTTTAAAAAGTTAAAAAGACGGTTAAAATCTGATTTTGTCAGCTCAGACTGCCGAAGAGCTGTGTCATTTGTTCCGACATGGACTATCACTCTTGTGATGGAGGACGAGAGCAACGGCATCAGGTCCTGGAGTTTTTTTAAAATGTCAGCCGTGGTGGCACCGGGGAAGCATTGAGTGGTAGTGTTAAAGAAACGGAGGTTTCTGGTTATGGAGTCACCAATTATTAGTGTGGTTGGGGAGAAAAGGGGACGAGGAGATGCCGGTTGTGTGGTTCCAGAGCAGGACTGAGCAGAATCTGCTTCAACACTGCGTGCGGACTGAGGATGGAGTGTGTGAGCTGCCGAGTGTTGTGTTGGAGTAGCAGTAACAGACCTGAGAGAAGGGCTATCCGACGGTGCAGGGTAGAGACGGCCTCCGGAGCGTCTGAGCACAGCCTCCTTCAGGATCCTACGTCGGGAAGCGGAGGTTTTTGACCGGGATGACGGCCGCCGATCAGGCCCGTCGGCAGACCGGCGGCCCAGTGCAGGAGATGTAGCCGGTGAAGGAGATGCAACAGTGTCGGCAGGCACTGTGCGCCGAAAGAGATCCGTATCAGGGAGACTCAAAGCCACAGGCGCATCCGCTGGATGGACCGGAGTGTCGTTAGACAAGGCTGCATAGCGATTGGAGAGGCCGATGTGCGGAGGAGAGGCAGCCCCATCCCAGCCTCTCTTGCAGCCACGGACCACCACTTCAGCCCAGGTTGACTGATGCTTTGGAGTCGAGCAGGATGAAAGCCTGGGAAGGCTAGAGGGGTCCCAAAACACGGTGTCCTGGATGTTAGCGGTTGCGCTAAGAGAAACAATCTGTTTGGCTTGTACTGAAGCCACATCCATAAAGCCAATCAGCAGGGAATCTTTCTCTTTGAGTTCCTCTGAAAGTCGTCGGATGTCTTCCATAAGGTCAGCAATCTTCTTGTTCGCTTTCTTAAGGAGTGTGCAGTCCTCATGGGGCAGAGTTATCTCGGCTAGCATAGTAAGAGCTTTGTTGCGATCAGTAGCGTTGATCGCGTTTTTACGGTCATCTAGCTTAAAATCCATGTCGGATGGCTAAAATCCTTAACCCACGTAAAACTTAAGTTAAAAACTTAATTTAAATAAAAAGGATATAAAAAATGTAACGAAAAAGAGTGGATTAAAACTGGATAAGAGTCCGGTTTAAGACGGAGCTTCCGACAGGTGGCTACAGACGCCAACGCATGCGCAGAGTGCAGATTATGAAGTCGGCGAAAGTCAGCCAGTTATCTCAAACGTACCTGTTGACTACCAGTTATAGCGTGCTAACTTCGACAGCTGTTTTCCAAAGTTAACTTAGCTCTCCTTATTAGCTGGGCTCCTTACATGCTTGCTAATAACTGTTTTAAAGATGGGTCTCCGACACTGACAGCGTTGTGTTGGACAGACTTGTGCAGCGTTGTTTCTGATGCCAACCATTCAATTCACAGACGGGTCTGTTGTCCATGTTTGAGAGAGCGAGGGGGAGAGAGAGAGAGAGAGCAACCGAGTGAGAGGATCTGCGGAGCGAATATGCGCTGTCAAAAACGATTTTAAAATGGGTCACCAAATTTAGTTGGACAGCTGTTAATCTACCTGGGCCTATGTGTGGGAAACACTGTATTATATATATTTTGTTAGTATTTTATTTATTTTCTACTGAAACTGTGGATCAGCTGATGGTTTTAGTAGAGGATGTCTCATTCTGTTGAAGTTGTTGGACTATATACATACATGAATACATACATATTTCTTTTGGCTAAGTTTAGGCTGATTTAAAAATTGGTTACCAAGGTCTTGGGAATAAAAAAAAAAATCTAATTAACACAGTATTTACACCTGGTTACATGATTAAAAAAAAAAAAAAAAAGATTTTTTGTACTTTTTTAATTTTCATTTTAGATTTTATTCCTGGAAGCCAGAGGGGCCACAACAGAAAACGTTCCACGTGGTACATCCTTGCCCACATGTTCCATGATGATGTTGGGAAGAGGATAAATTGGAAAGGGATCACTATGCAACACTCTATGCCAGATGGCATTGGAGATGTTGCTCCTGTGTAAGTAATTGTAATATATATTTAAAACAATCTGAAGTCACACAGCAGTCTTAGGAAGTGTTCAAACTGGCATTAGCACTACTTTAAATAAACACAACCATGCTTATTAATTGACGCAGAGGATTGGGAGTCAACGCAGGGGGTTTCAGAAAATATTGCAGGGTCTGTTGGCTAAAATATTTACACAGCATCTGGCACAACACAGCATCTGGCAAAGCACTGAATTGCCAAGATACACATTATTACTACTAATACACATTTCTGGTAGACTCTGAAACTTGACTGTTAAATTATGATTTTTGTTGTCATGCAAGATAAAATAATTTTTGGCGCACTACTTTCCAGAGTTGTTATATAGTTTCTCATAATATTATGAACAATTATACAGTGTTTTGACATCTAACAAGCCTTAAAACGCATGGATCTTTCACTCCAACCAGCCTTCCTGGGTGATATTTCATGGTCTAATCGGCACATGAGGACATGCCTCCACCAAGTTTTTTGAACAGTGCTGTTTTCGGTCTGAACGCTGTCTTAATCTCCAGAAAA
Source organism: Micropterus salmoides (assembly GCF_014851395.1). NCBI lineage: Eukaryota > Metazoa > Chordata > Actinopteri > Centrarchiformes > Centrarchidae > Micropterus > Micropterus salmoides. Next base: position 23,691,194 of record NW_024044570.1, read on the forward strand.
TACCTTGTTTGTTTAATGTGTACAAAAGCTGAAGTGCTTTCCTGATGTCTCTGCTGGTTCCAGGTTGTGGCCAATATATAGTTAATTACATAACCACTTTTTTGTTTACAATAAACTACTGTGAATAACATATAAAGTCTTTAGAGGTACAGTGAAGTGGGTTTTATTACATGTGGACAGAGCCAGGCTGTTTCCATGGTCTTATTCCCCCCCCACCAGCTTTGAGCCTGCCCCTACTCTGCCTCTGATTGGCTAATCCTAACCTCAGCCATCCTACCCAACAGAGATGAGTACTAGCCAATCGCAGGGAGTGCTGCGCAAAGCTGGTGAGGAAGAAATATTAGGTGCGTTCGAGAGGACTGCAGCCGACTTTCGCTGACTAGATCAAGTCGAGTCGGACACATTCTACCTGTGTGAGCTGAGATCAATGACTGATCTCGCGGCATTTGCAAAGGAAAATGCCAGAAGATCAGACAAAAGTGGTTCCAACTTTAAGCAGCCAGAGAAAAGCACCGAACTCGGCGCCTGCAGCCGCCATCTCCCGCAAGGTTTAAATGTCATGTGACATGGTGCCGTTTTGCAGCGCTGGCGAAAGTCGGACACAATTTCTAACAATCATGCCTTATTTTATGTCCAGCATGTATCACGTTAAGTCAGCACTGCGCAGCGCTGCATGAAGTCAAACGCACCTAATGCATTTCCTTTCCTTTGCTTTGCGTTTCAATTCTGTTTTAACCTTAGCTAGGCTCCTTACCATGCTTATAACTTTTTTAAGGTGGGTCTCCATTGTTGTGAACTCAACCAGACGCACTTCAAAGAAGGTCAGATGGTGTCAAAAGAGGGAGGGAAGTTTTCCTCCCTGAGAGTTGACCTTTTCACATGTAAAAACCAGAGACATCGCCTGGTGTTTGGTAAGGACAGAAAGAGACTCAATTAGAAAATGCATCGCTTAAGGATTGTGTATTCAAAGAGCCTTAGTGAACCTTCCTAGCCGTAAAGGTGTCACTAAAGACAGTCCACAGGACAGGAAAAGGGGCTATCTGACCCCTTTCCCCCTCAGGTCACATCCGGCCTCAATCTGACTCTTTTCTCTCCACAGAACGGCTGAGCCATAAACCACCATTTCATTCTCTGATAGCCAATGCGATAAGCCAGGAATGCAAAGAAAAGAGACCATAACAACCCCTGTTTCTCGAACCAAGCAAGGTTCCATTATAACTGTGTTTGTTCGGTTTAAATAATAACCTTGCTAAGTGAGCAGCGGCATTTGCCTCTAAGTTTAGTAAGTAATGACCCTGTTGTTATCCTTTAGTGATGTTTGAAATCTAGCAGACCCATAAGAAAGTAATCTTGAAGAAGTTCCCTAACCTCTTTCTGTTTGGTCTTAATTCATCCCCGATAATCCCTAGTAATCACTGTCTGTTCAGCATTAACTAATGCTTTAGTTAAATGTTTCATATACAATTTCCTACTAAAATATCCATGGATACGCCTGTGTATATCACCAGCCTCTCAGTTAAAGTGGAATGTCTACTGTTTTCTCGTGTGACCTAAGCGACACCAAGGGGACAGGAAAAGTATAACATGCAAGTGTTTAAAACTCGGCTTACATTGACAATGATCGCTAAGTAGGCCTACCTATCACCATGTAATTGCATAAACGAAATTTTGCTGCCACGCTTACATCTAAATTGTCTCTTGAGTTAAAACCAGTAACCAGCAAGTATACTGAGGACATGTAATTAAGCGTTGTTACGTTTTATATAACCATTATAACCTTTTTCCATAGTGTTTAGCCTTTTAGTTAGTATTTTTCCAAATGTCGATATTGTGGAGAGAGAGATTAAAGGGAAATATGCGCAACGTATATTTCTTTATTCCAAAAAGTTAACACCTTAGGGACTTCCCTGAAGACCCCACCAAAATTGACGTCACAGTACCTAGTACTTTTGCCCTCTCTCTTCTAAAAAAAAAAAAAGCTCGTGCCTCTCTTGAAAAAAAACTTTCTTGAAACTAAACGTATACGCTCTCTTAACTTCCTTTACTTTTGAAATTCCGATTTTTTGTTCGTACTTAAATTTCCTTCAGACGAGCTGAGAAAGCTACGATCCTGAATTCCAATTTCCTTAGCGGGAGATTAGATTTTTCTGATTTTTGTTTGGAACTGCTTGTTTAATCTCAGCAACATTAAATAGCCTATATTCCCGAGGCCTCGCGAAGCTGCGGCTAATGTGTGAGTTTATTTGATTTTGTTGTTGCAACCTCATCCGATCGTTTTGAACAACTTTGGACCAGAAACTCAGAAGCCTTCATTTATGGCCTTGAATAAATGAAACCACGGCTCTGACGACAGAACCCTGAGTGGGCTCCGCTATAGCGACACCAAACGAACTGAGATCAGAGTAAAAGCCTGGGCTGACGGCCCGTTGCTGCAAGCGCTTCCCACAAGAGGACTCCGGAACAAATCCACCGGTTTCGAACTCAACTCGAAAACGCCACTGGGGTCGGGCCAGAACCAACTCCACGAGCCAACCGGCAGTCGAGCCTTGCTACGGGACCTGCGGCAGCGGTAGGGCAAAACAAACCACACTCTGTGACTCGTTGGTGTTCTCTAGTTGGCTCCATCCACAGTTAATAAACCCCTAGATTAGTCAAACTAAATCTGCAACCTAATTTTGGTCATTCGTTCCCTCATACTCGTAGAATTCTCTCCCTCTACAAAAATAAACTGAAATTCAATCGAGCCTTACATAGGCTACCCTGTTCATTACCTCCTGGTTGTCATGTTGACTGTTGTCCCTGTAATATAACCACATTTACCCACTATTGTACTCTCTTTTGTTAGTTAATAAATTCACCTTGAGCACAATGATGTTGTGTGTGTGTTATTAAGAATCTAGAGTCCCTATACATAGAACTCACCCACAGATTTGAGATTGACTAGTGCTTGCTCTTGGTGGGAACTCTCTTGTCACAAGATCTCTGACGTAATTGCTGACGTAATCTGCACTCTGCGCATGCGTTGGCGTCTGTAGCCACCTGTCGGAAGCTCCGTCTTAAACCGGACTCTTATCCAGTTTTAATCCACTCTTTTTTTCCGTTACATTTTTTATATCCTTTTTATTTAACTTAACTTTATTTAAGTTTTACGTGGGTTAAGGATTTTAGTCATCCGACATGGATTTTAAGCTAGATGACCGTAAAAACGCGATCAACGCTACTGACCACAACAAAGCTCCGGTGACTATGCTAGCCGAGATAACTCTGCCCCATGAGGACTGCTCACTCCTTAAGAAAGCGAACAAAAAGATTGCTGACCTTATGGAAGACATCCAACGACTTTCAGAGGAACTCAAAGAGAAAGATTCCCTGCTGACTGGCTTTATGGATGTAGCTTCAGTACAAGCCAAACAGATTGTTTCTCTTAGCACAACCGCTAACATCCAGGACACCGTGTTTTGGGACCCCTCTAGCCTTCCCAGGCTTTCATCCTGCTCGACTCCAAAGCATCAGTCAACCTGGGCTGAAGTGGTGGTCCGTGGCTGCAAGAGAGGCTCGGATGGGGCTGCCTCTCCTCTGCACATCGGCCTCTCCAACCGCTATGCAGCCTTGTCTAACGACACTCCGGTCCATCCAGCTGATGCACCTGCGGCTTCGAGTCTCCCTGATACGGATCTCTTTCGGCGCACAGTGCCTGCCGACACTGTTGCATCTCCTCCACCGGCTACATCTCCTGCACTGGGCCGCCGGACCTGATCGGCGGCCGTCATCCCGGTCAAAGACCTCCGCTTCCCGACGTAGGATCCTGAAGGAGGCTGTGCTCAGACGCTCCGGAGGCCGTCTCTACCCTGCACCGTCGGGTAGCCCTTCTCTCAGGTCTGTTACTGCTACTCCAACACAACACTCGGCAGCTCACACACTCCATCCTCAGTCCGCACGCAGTGTTGAAGCAGATTCTGCTCAGTCCTGCTCTGGAACCCCACAACCGGCATCTCCTCGTCCTCTTTTCTCCCCAACCACACTAATAATTGGTGAATCCATAACCAGAAACATCCGTTTCTTTAACGCTACCACTCTCTGCTTCCCCGGTGCCACCACGGCTGTCATTTTAAAAAAACTCCAGGACCTGATGCCGTCGCTCCCGTCCTCCATCACAAGAGTGATAGTCCATGTCAGAACAAATGACACAGCTCTTCTGCAGTCTGAGCTGACAAAATTAGATTTTAACCGTCTTCTTAACTTTTTAAAGCAGTGCGGAAAGTCCGTTTTTAACTCTGGTCCCATTCCCACAGTTGGTCGCGGTGCTGGCCGCTTCAGTAGACTCCTTGGCCTCCACGACTGGCTCCAGTCCGCCTGCAGGGCTCACCGTGTGTTTTATGTGGATAATTTTAATATTTTCTGGCAAAGAATGTCTCTTTTTAAGACAGACGGACTTCACCCAAACAAACGGGGCTCAGAAATGTTAGCTGCGCACATACAGCATGTGGTGCGGTCCACACATGACTTACGTGAATGACTAATCATTCATGCAGCACACCTGGACACACCACCACTCACTGAACAGATCTCTTCCTCACTGCCACAAACAACTGTCTCCACCTGCTGGCATGTAAAGCCGTCTGCTCCCAGCGCTGTTCCACAGACTTCTATTCCTGTCATCGTCACGCATAGACCAGTAAACCGAAATGTGCACATCCCACACAGAAATATTAGTAATCTCTTAAGGATTAGGACAACTGCACCAACTCCAGCACCCAGAACAAACTCATTTAAAATGGCTCTCTTCAATGTGAGATCACTTTCAAGTAAGACTTTTATCTTAAATGATTTTATCTTGTCTGCAAATCTAGATTTTATGTTTTTAACTGAATCCTGGTTGCAAATGAATGACTATAGCCAGCTAGCTGAACTGTGTCCGCCTCAATATGATTGCTTTAGTCAACCGAGGGTCAGTGGTCGTGGTGGTGGGCTAGTGAGCGTGTATAGGAAAAATTTTAAATGTCATCAAGTACGCTGTGATGAATTTAACTCCTTTGAAGTTCTCACTCTTAAAGTTGGAGGGCTGCAACCTATCATATTTGTTATAATTTATCGCCCCCCAAAACCGCCTGGAGGATTTTTATCAGAACTTCCTGAATTTTTATCTACTCTGGTTTTAAATTATGACAGAATTGTTCTTTGTGGAGATTTTAATATTCATGTTGATGACCCCAACAATGTTAATGCAGCTGACTTTTTAAATATGGCCACTTCTTTTAACTTCAAACAACATGTCAAAGGGCAAACACATAACCGTGGTCATACACTGGACTTGGTTTTTACCCTGGGTGTCAGCATTTCCTCTGTGGAATTAGTGGACATGACCATATCTGACCACAGATGTATTGTTTTTAGCTGCGATTCGCCTGTTACTCATGCCGCCTCACCAAGCTCCGTATGTTCTCGCATCTTTAATGAACAAAGTGTTTCAAAGTTTTGCGCATTCTTTCAGAGCCAAAGCCAACACCTGTCTGATTCCAACACCAACAATCTGGTCGATCACTTCAATCATATCTGCTTGTCGTCACTAAATATTACTGCTCCTCTAAAGGTTAGACCTACGTCTAAAGCTAGTAAGCAACCCTGGATAAATGACAGCATTCGCAGCCTCAAAAGGGAATGCAGGAAAGCAGAGCGCAGATGGAAAAAATCCAGTCTCCAAGTCCATTACCTCAGTCTGAAGGATTTATTAATTAACTACAATAAAATGGTTAAGGATGCGAGAACACACTATTTTTCTGAACTCATTACTACACATAAACACAATCCCAGGTTTCTGTTTAAGACTGTGGATCAGCTGGTAAACCCAACCCCTCCTTGTGCCTCAGCTGGAAGTAATGATGACTGTGAATTGTTTTTATCTTATTTTACCAATAAGGTGGTGTCAATCAGAGCCTCTATTACCCCACTGCCTCTTACTCAGAGGTTCCTCTTTAACCAGTTTTATCCCATCGACTTGTCTGAGCTTTTAAAAGCAGTATCACAAATGAGAGTGTCCTCCAGCCCACTTGATGTAATACCTACAAAGTTTTTACTGAAAGTAATAGATTCTGTTGGGCCCCATTTGATCTCTGTTTTCAACAGCTCCCTATCTACTGGTTGTGTCCCTGATTATTTTAAAACGGCTTGCGTGAACCCACTTTTAAAGAAACCTGGTTTAGATCCCTCCCTCCCACATAATTTTAGACCAATTTCAAAACTGCCTTTTATTGCAAAGATTCTAGAAAGAATTGTGTCCAGACAGCTGCTCACTGTGCTGGAAAATAACAAATTATTTGAAAAGTTTCAGTCTGGTTTTAGGAAGTACCACAGCACTGAGACTGCCCTGCTTAAAGTCACCAATGACCTTTTAATGTCTGCTGATGAAGATGATATGTGCTCAGTCCTGGTACTCCTGGACCTTAGCGCTGCTTTTGACACCATTGATCACAACATCATGTTAGACAGACTGAGGCACTGGGTGGGGATCTCTGGTACTGCTCTAGAATGGTTTTCATCCTACCTGTCAAATAGGAAGTTTTGCGTGTCTGTAAACAACTATGTCTCTTCATTCTGTCCAGTTAAATATGGTGTGCCTCAGGGGTCGGTCTTAGGACCCATTTTGTTTTCCTTGTATCTGCTTCCCCTTGGACACATTATCCATAAACATGGCATTACTTTTCATATTTATGCTGATGACACACAAATATACTTGCCCGTCAGATCTACAGACCCTGGAATGCTGAGTTCACTTAACAACTGCCTTTGTGAAGTTAAAAAATGGATGTCAAATCATTTCCTCCAGCTGAACTCAGACAAAACAGAAATCCTGGTCATCGGGTCTCAGCAGATGGCAGTATTGCTGGTTCCCTAGTAAATCACATTAAGCCTGTGGCAAAGAACCTTGGTGTTTGGTTTGATAGTAATTTAAATTTCGAGCAGCACACCACAAAGCTTGTTCAATCCTGTTTTTATCAACTTAGAAATATAGCAAAAATTCGATCTATGTTAACTTTTAAGGACACCGAGACCATTTTACATGCCTTCATCTCATCACGCCTGGATTATTGCAACAGCCTTTTCACCTGTTTAACCCAAAAATCTATTGATCGACTCCAGACTGTCCAGAACTCAGCTGCCAGGCTTTTAACCAGAACAAAGAAATATGACCACATTACTCCTATTTTAGCTTCATTACACTGGCTCCCAGTATGTTTTAGAATTTACTTTAAAATTCTATTGATCACTTTTAAAGCTCTTCATGGCCTCTCGCCTTGTTATATTTCTGACCTTTTAGTCCCATACGCACCAGCACGTACCTTGAGATCCTCGGGCAGAGGTCTGTTGTCTGTTCCAGAGTCTCGACTGAAAACTAAAGGGGACAGAGCGTTTTCTGTCAGGGCCCCGAGGCTCTGGAACAGCCTGCCCGAGGAAATCAGGTCGGCTGAGTCGGTGAACTCTTTTAAGTCCCTTCTTAAAACATACTTTTATAGGAGAGCTTTTCCCGATCTTATTTGACTTTATTTTATCCCTTTTATTTTATTGTATTTTACAAATTTTATATTAAATTTTCATGCTCTTATCTTTTTTGTATTATTCTTTACACTTGTTAAAGCACTTTGTAACTTGTTTTTGAAAAGTGCTCTACAAATAAGGATTATTATATTATTATTATTATTGACTAGAGTTTACGATTTCAGAATAACTGAACCAGTAACAACTAATGAATTACCAGAAATTCGTGTAATTCTCAGGCTATACTCAAGGACCTAAAGCCTTGGGCGGACAAGCAAATCTTTAGGTGGTGCTCCTAATTTCGAGGCATAAATTAATATTCCCGGAAATATAAATTTTCATAACTGTATTAAAATTTTATGTAGCCTAGATCTGCTACACCATCAATGACCGCATTGTGCTGGACTCATTTGTGCAGCGGTGTTCATGTGAGAGAGACGAGAGAGAGAGAGAGAGAGAGAGAGGATGTGCCGCGTTATGACAATCTGCAATCAAATGCTATTTTAAATAGGCCTAGTAAAAAAAAAAAAATCAATATGTGGTGGTCAGCGTGTATCCTTTTGTAAAAACTGTTGGTTGCAATAGGAGTTCATTAAATTTTGTATGAAAATCTCCTTGTGTGATTACAGATGCTGTGAGAAAGAGTCATATCTCCCATGCTGCCACAGATGATATCCTAAATCAGAAAATATGGTGTTTCAACCTGGCAACAGAGAGGGGAAGAAGCTCAAGGTGTGCCGCTATCAGCATCCTTATGGAAGATCAGCCCACTGTTAATTCACCTTAAAAAAAGTATTTTGGTATGTAGGGTTTCTATCTGTCTTGAAACATGTTAAATTTATAATCCTTGAGGTTTTCATTAAATAAAAAATATTTTTGATAATTTTTATGGTTGCATTTCATTTGTCCAGTAATACATAGTATTCAATGTATTTACAATCTGTAAAGACGTTTTTTGACTGATAGAGGATTTAGTTTTTACTGGCAGTCCACCTTTGGATAAAAACTGTGTAACGAAACAATGCATTTAGGATCCCCAGTTATTTTATCTGACAGTAGCATCGCTGATAACTGATGGCTCTCTTACAGCCACAAGTGGACTCCGATACGGACCTGTTTTGCGGATCCGTTCCGGACCCTGTGATACCTCCGGTGCGGATCCGGTGTGGAGTCAGTTTGCTATCTGGGCAGTGTCAAAGGCGGCAGTCAGGTCTAGAAGCACCAGAAAAGCATTGCCTGAGTCCACCATTAAAAGGAGAATAAAATTAGCAGCTAAGCTCAAGTATTGTGTTGCTTTTCTACTTTTCCTTCTTTTTATCCTCCTCTGACCAAGATCATCATGCCACCTCCTCTTTCTTCTGTGGTTTCTGGAAATAAAAGAAAAAACATAAAAGAATAGTTACTGGATAAGTGAGTAAAGTTAACTTTAAATTGACTCCACCACAACACATAAAACATGGCTTACTAACAATCACATTTAAAATAAGCATAAAATTCAGCTTTATAATAATTATCAAGATTTTTTTACAGTCACAGTTATTAGCTTAGCCTATGGCATTTTGCGGAGCATAAATTAGCCTAGTGGCTAGCGGATTTTTCCTCTCCTCATAGCTTAACAAATGACATGTTATTTATATTGTGTCTTACTCACCGCTGGTAAAGTCGCTGCATCTCCCGACACAACGCCACGGTTAAATTTTCAGCCTGAAAATACGTTTTCTACAGTGGCTGCTCGTAGTGAAAGCAACAAGCTGGAATACTGCCGAGTCCTTTTCAGGTGGCAGAAGCGTAGCTCTGCTGCTGGGCGCGTGACGTAAACACGTAAGTGTGAGCCCTCCCGGAACCCATAGAGATTGCATTGCAGCGGTCGCAGCTCGAAAAAAACTACCTTTACATGAAAGTCTAGGACGGAAATCGCACCAAAAGAGGCGGGACTCCACGGAACAAGACTTGACGCTGATTGGACAGTGATATTCAGAGGCAAACTGTCTGTCAAAAACAGTCACAGCTAACTAACAGTGTGGTAGAAAGTGTGAGAAATATCCCCTGCCTTTCCCGGCTTGGCGGTGCGTCGCCCGGTTGCCCTAATGAACAAGCTGCCCATGCACTGGAAGCTGTTTGTCATTGCGCTTACAACAACTATGTCGCAGTCTTTGGGAAAAAAATCCAACAGACAGCCAGCTGACAGTGCATACAGTGTTGTGCACAAACCTGCTCTAACAGCGCCGATTTATGTTTTTGGTGAACTAAACTGTTGTGTTAAACTTAATATAAACTACTAAAATAACAGAAAGGAGTACACGTTATGAAAGGTAGCAAGAAAATGATGCCATGCGGAACTTCACTTTCTGGCCAAGCTGTTAAATTGGCGCACTGCTGAAGAGAGAGACAAGAGAGAGATAAGTTGTATTCTTCATAGTTTTTCTGGTTTACATGTTATCTGTTTATAGGGGCATATGCAAGTGAAATGGTCGCACTGTTTTGCTGGATAATGAGCAGACTTACACACAGAAATATCTTTGATATAATCTAATTATAGTAACGATAGGGAGAGAGTATGATATTCTGCAAAAGGATTATTGATATTTGAACTCAACTTCCAAACAAATACATTCCTCCCTTCAGCGATCCCTTAGAAGCTCCGCCCCCAAATTTAAAATCTGAGGTTTTTCCAGCATTGATAGGCCTTCACCCTTGCCTTGTCATACAACTTTCTTCTCTGTTTATACTCTTGAGAAGGGGTATAGAACTCTCTCTGCCACTACCCCCTGCCCCTATCACTGCTGTGCACAATCGCTAACGCCACCTGTTGCTAATTGGCTGGAACAATGTTGTGTGTCAAGGTCTGCATCACTTTCTTTGTTTTTTATTTACAGAGCCATGGCTGTGTAGGAAAACCGGATTTTTTCAGAGCGCACACAAAACGGAGAGCTAGCTAACCATGGGGAAACGAATTTAACAAAAAGTGTATTGGATTACAATCACTTACTATCACTTTAATCTTAATTATTTTATAATTCATGTGTTTATTGTTGTTTTTGGACAGATGAGGAGAGCAGAGCAGGAGAGGAGAGTAGACAGCATGAGAGCAGCAGAACAGAGACTAGCAGAACAAAATGCTTTTTAGAAGCCAAAGAGCTTGATTAAATTAATAATTGAGTTTGAATTAATTTGGTTTAATTTCCCTGTTAATAACAGGGCGGTGTCCCTATGATGAGTGTTTTTTAAAGTAGTGTTTCTCCTACAAAGTGCTACCAAACAAACCCTCTCGGGTTTATCAAGCTGTGGAAAAATAAAACTAGAAATAGAGCACCATCTGACTGGGCTTTTATAATGGAACAAGACAGAGTGTAGTGACAGAACACTGATTCTGTCTGCCAACCAGCAATGTTAGTTCATCTTGCCTGATATCCACTTTCAAGCCAAAAATCTAACAAATTACTGAAATGCTTGTTTTGCAGTCTTTATTTTTGTTGCAAAGAGAAGTCCGTTTTCTTTTTTAATATTCTCTGCTGATTAATCTCGGCGAGGCAGTGAATGTGTGCTGTTTGCTTGTTTCAAAGGTACCAGGAATATAAATTAGAGCCAGACTGATATGGGTTTTTGGGGCAGATGCCAATGCCGATATTAAAGTGAAAAAGAGCCAATTTATGAGCCGATATTTTGATTTTGAAAATTATCTGGATAGGTAGGTAGGTAGATTTTATTGTCACAATACGACAAGTTGTAGAGTGAAATTGAGTTTTGTAACTCTCTTCTGCTACATAGCAGACAGTAAACATTAATAAAGATTCAATTATGAAAAATGGTAACAGAAATAAACTACACTGGAGCAGTGCTGAGGATGAACTAGAGTTTAAGAGTCTGATGGCTTGGGGGAAAAAGCTGCTCTGCAATCTGGTGGTGTGGCAGCAGAAACTTCTATATCTCTTCCCAGAAGGCTGCAGTGTGAACAGGCTGTAGCTGGGTGGGTACTGTCCTTTAGTATCCTTTGTGCTCTGCGCAGGCACCTCGCCTCACCGATATCAGGCTCTGGAGATGGATACCAATGATATTCTGGGCAGTTTTAATCACCCGCTGCAGTGCCCTCCGGTCCTGGGCTGTACATATCCTATGCCAGTTTGTGATGCTCCCAGTCAGGATGCTTTCTATTGCTCCTCTGTAAAAGCTGACAAGAACTTGGTGTGGGAATTTAGCCTTCTTAAGCTTCCTCAAGAAATACAGTCGTTTCTGAGCTTTCTTCACCAGCGTGGAGATGTGAGACGACCATGTCAGGTTGTCCATGATGCTGATTCCCAGGAACTTGAAACTATTCACCTGCTCCACCTCAGCCCTACTGATGTAGACAGGAGTGTGTGTCTTTATCTCCTTCTTCCTAAAATCAACAATCAGCTCCTCTATTTTGCTGAAGCAGGTGGGAACCCTCTCCTGAGACAGTGAAATGTTGAAAATGTCAGTAACAACATCAACTAGCTGATTGGCACAGGTTTTTAGTACACGCCGGAATGTTATCAGGCCCAGCTGATTTACTCATATTCACTCTCAGCAGGACTCTGCTCACATCTGCTGTGGATACTGACAGTGGCCGGTCCTCTGGAGGTGGAGTAGACTTTACAGCTGAGTCCTTGTTGAGGAGATCAAAGCGAGCATAAAAGGTGTTAAGTTCATGTGGTAATGTGGTCTCACACATGATGGGGGAGCTCCTGCTTTTGTAGCCTGTGATGTTTTTGATGGCCTGCCACATATCTTTGGTGTTGTTGGTGTTGAGGTCTCTCTCCAGGCTCTACTGATGTCTCCGCTTTATATACTGTAGTATAGTAGACCCCTTTCCTGTATATCAGCAATCTTTAATTCTATCCAAAGCTACGAGCAACCATTTCTCAACCACCATATCGCTGTAAAACATGCCGTCTACAATACAGTGACCTGCTGTTGAATGCATCTAATACTAGATGACTGTCTGCAACGAATACTTTAGATTTCACTCAACTACAGTATAACTAAAAGTTTCACATTTGAAAGAGGAGCTAGAGATCTTTGTCTGACAGAAAGCCGTGTTAGATACTTGTTTAGCTCATCTATTTACATGTTCCCTCTGGTTTGATTATTTCTCACGCACCAAGTGTAACTACAGAATAGCGGATCACAGATATATTAAGAACATGTTAAACACTATAGTTTAATGGCTCATTAACGTTAGCGCTCTTCCACTTATAAACATGGCATTAGTTAGCTTTTTGGCTAATTTAGCAACGGCCATTTAGAAGTGATGAACTAGGAAGAAATGATAGGACTGCCACGCTGTTTCAGAAATAAATCTACAATCATGTCTGTCAACAGCGTAGCCTCCACCACTCAACTACCGTAACATTAAACACATTGCTGTGAGCCTGGAGGAAGCCGGGGGAGGGCAGTGAAAAACGGGAGGGTTAGTAAATTAACAAGTTTTTCTCTTGTGCCACCAGCAGGTCGAGTTTATATATTCCAACATCTACTTCATGGATTGGCACAAAATTTGGTACATATATCTATATTGCCTAGGTAAAGAATCCTGCTCACTTTGGTGATGCTCTGATTTTTCTTCACAGCCACCATAAGTTTGACTTTTTAGTTGTTTTTTTAGTTCTTGGTACATTCATGGTCCCCAGGGAATGTATTGTAAAAACTTTGATCTCCTGACGTGTTATTATAAGGGCCAAATTTCTTATGAGAAACCACTCTACTCCACAATATTCACTAAATGTATTATGTAATTACCATAAAACTTCAATTAATAGCCCAAAAATAGAGTCCCAAATAGCCGTCTACCCCGTTTACTGGCCTGGTGTGGGAACACATTTTGACAAATAAACGCAGTCTCCATTAAACGCCTGGACTGAATTTTATATAAGTTCTTTGGATGTATAAAAACTCTTAAACCCTGCTGGGTCGCCCCCTTTAGCTGCTTCTAAACTGCTTAGATGTTTAATAATGATAATTTTTCATTTTTATAAGTAATATTCTGTTTGAAATATTGACAAACTGTTTCATAGTAGCCTGTTTCAGTTTTGTGCGAGAGGAATTAAAGGCCTGTCCCATAGGGACGCCTGTCCCAAATATAGGCAGGGTCAATTCAGTGATTTTAGCAAATAAAAGCCCGGGCTATTAATCAATGTTTTACAGTAATGACTCAGCACACATTTGTGTTACACATGTATTACACTTATCAGACCTAAATTTGAATTTAAAAACTGGATTACATTTTTTAAATGGAGAATGAAATTGTGTTACATAGACACAGATTGATTTTCAATTGTTGTCATTTGTTTTCAGCACTTTCTTGTCCTCTTTGAGCAATGTGACTATGTGATGACAGTAATGAGAAGGGAGGGTATTCACCAAAAATAAGGGGACAGCGAAGGAAGAAGCCAGAAAGAAACCAGTGACAAGTAGTACTTAAATGGCTCCTCAACCTCGCATTATTGGTAGAAAGGACTGACATAAGGAAAGCAAAAACAAAATAGAGACAAATGAGTAATAAGCGGGGCCCACAAACTTGAAAGATGTTTGAGTAATCCTGCCTCCTCAAATCTTGGCATGAAGGATTTAAGACTCCCTCTAAACATGACACATCGAATTCCACCACATCTGAGATTGACATTGCAGGAGGAAGCTCCTGATGACTTAATTGTCTCCTCTTTTTGTTGTACAAAACATCACATCAAGATAAATAGAAGTGTACATACACAGATAGACACTGGGGTAAATTGCAGGTATTATCAGGTCTTGTCTGTCCATCATTTTTAATTTAGAGATATTCATACTTTAGGATAACGGATATGGTGCCTCTTTTATATATTCAGATTTATTTGTTTCATTTCATTTCACATTTTATTTTGCGAGAAACTCTGGAATATCAGTGGGATCTTAGGTGGTTAAAAAAGACAACAACAACAGCAATAATCCTAAATATTAACACGGTTTGCAAAGAACCCTAATTGGCACGGTGGGTCAAAGTATTGATTAAAGATTAAAATTTAATACTGACCCATGGTGTCACCAGAGATGGACCTGACCTGACCCTCATTTATCAGTAGGGTAATCCGAAAATGATTTCTAAAGTGAAAAAGATTAACTACATGCTTTCATATATGACAATAATGGAAATATTTAATATTGCCAAAGGGACAATCTTGCAGTATATATTGAGCTGGTGGTGACAGGTGACAGCAGGACAAAATCTGTGGTCTGTCTGGAGACTCCCAAAAGCCTGCTTGCTTCCATCTGGGATCCACCTGTTTGGTTGATGGAGTGTATGGGCTGCAAGATCCCTCACTAAGCTATATAGGTGGTTTGTTTGAAGTATTTTGTAGATCACAGGTAGCTGACCATGTGGCTGAGCTTCTTTTTGTTGGTTGCTAGGTAATAGAAGAAGGGTAGGTTCACAGCAGACATAAAGTTTTCTGCTTTAACAGGAGGGAAGTGGAGTGCTTACTTCTCTCAGAATATCCTGTTAAAGATTGTCAGTATCTGTGTTGACCAGTGCTGAGATCGCTGGCCAGATGTTTCCAGATGTCAACACAGCACCAAGTTGGAGACCATTCTCAGAGGATAGAAGCAGTAGAATATGTCTTTAGCAAAAGGTGAGAACAGTTGATTACTTTGGCACGACGAGTTATAGGTTTTGATTGGGAAGAGAATAACAGGGTGACCAGTTAGTGCGATCCCTGTCACTGCCTTTCGCTGCTCAGTCAGTATGTTGATATTTTCAGGTTCACACATGCCTCTGAATTGTCTGTTGTCAGCCAACAGCAAGATGTTGAATGTCATTGATGTCCCCACACACTTTCTCCCACAGCCACACTGAACACCGGTGCATATATTCTTGCAGACAGAAACAAGTCTTTAATCCTGGATATCACGGTGTCTTTATTCGGCAAACCATCAAACAAAACTTTTGCAATGTTGAGGAAAGCCTCCTTTATGTATTCCCTATCTGTGAATGATTTCCCACATTTAGCTAACACTACAAAAGTTTTTATAGCTGCCCTGTGTAATCTGATTTTTGGAGGCATACAGTGTTTGAAATGTGCTACTTTGCTTAGCATATTTTTACCATGCCCTCTTGATGACTCAGCTTTTTCGGACTCCTCTTTAAAGTTTCTCTCATTAGTTTCTCCTCTTGTAATGAACCTGAACTCTGGACAGGACTAAAAAAAGGCCTGGTAGATTTGCTTGCAATGTGGTGCGGTAGGTGTGCACCTGTCCTGTTTAAGGCAGCTCAGGGACCACTCAGGATGAATTGTGGACTGTTTTTGCTGACTGAGAACCCCTGCTATATGATGTTGCCAATGCCAGACTTAGGACAGAATGAAGTTGTCCAAACCAGGTCCAACATGAGTGTGTCAACATCCACTGATTGAACAAAGAGAGTTTCATCATCACATTATTCTTTTTTCTGTACTTCTATTGTTGTAGATGTATTAAATGAATAAGTATCTGTTTAAATGGTTTTACATGCAGATTATTACCTGCATAAAGCTATAAGAATAAATCAACCTGATAAAATTCCTATTAATAAAGGATAATATGAGATATTACATTTATTTATCATTTAAGGTAAAGGTGACACAGAGTCATGATGAATTCATGTATTTGGATGCTTTGTCACACATTGTGCTGATTTGTATTACAATTACGTCACAAAGTCGATACCGCCTGTCCTTCAGTGTGCACATAAATCCTCTGTGTCATTAATGTTTATCAATTAATAAATGAGACAATTAACCACCATGGATCATATATTTCTAAATCACCCCCTAGATGCACACATCTTTAACGTTACCACTAAAATGTACCCTAATTTTGTGGTTTTAGTGATGTCATTTATCATATGAAAATTTACCTGATAAAAACCCTGGCGATGTCCTTGGCTTGCAGGATGAACAAAACAAGACATGATTCATGATAGATGGGATATTCAGGCATGATTGTTTTTGTACTGATGGAAATAATGCTGTGAAAGAGAGGAAATGTAAACTAAACTGAACTAACTGGCCTTTTTCTATCTGTATATTCTCAAATTAGAATATAATGCAGTTGTAGATACATATTTATCTTAGATGGAAAGATGGATAGAAAACCTTTGTATTTCAGCTTTCTAGAAAGGCAGATAAAGACAACTATATGAGAAAATGCTGCAGAAGCTATCTTTAAGAGGTCAAATAATAAATACCTCTTTGGTCATCATATATATGAGCATATGATCATCAACAGTTTGGATTAACATAGTTACATATATCCAGACTAAAATTATTTCATGTTTCATGAGTCACCTATGAGCTGGAAACCATACATAAAATGTCACAGCCTAGGCAATAAAAGAGAACACAGTATGTATTTCCTAGTTTATTGAATTAATATAAACCTATTCTTTGACTCAGCTCAGCTTTGTATTTCTTGTGATTATTATGTGTCCTTTCCATTACTCCTAAAATAATTAAAAGAGGTATGTAATTTGTGATAACCTGGTTGCAGCTTATCATGAATTAGTCCAGTATGTCTGCTGCTCAGTCCTGCACTGAGTTAAGATTAAATGGCCGCTGGCATGGGAGAGAGATGCTTTAGCTCCAGAAGTAAACATAAAACGAGGGAACCACAAGGCTTATGGAGTCTTGCAGCTGTGTACAATAATGCCATGTTCAATAAAGTGCTTCAAAATTCTCAGGACCCCCTGACCAAATGACAGAGTGACTTATACTGGCTGCTCGTCTCAGCTAAAAACTCTCTTTCATTCCCTCTCTACGCTTTTCTCTGCAGTCAAATCCCCCCCTCCAGCTTACTCCTTCTGGGCAATGTTGTCTCAAGTTTCTGTTCCACTTCATCTCTCTTCCTAGCATTTGCCTCTACCAGTAATAATTGCCCTAGCCAAAATCCTTTTAAATGCATAGATCTGTGAAAAGTGAAGAGATAAAGGCTACTGGTGTTGGTGCAGTCAAACACTGCATTCATGATGCCTGGAAAAGCCCTTTCACAACATTCCTGCAAAAGCAATGATAACATATCATGTTCAAGCCCATCAGTGAGGATTTACTTTCAAATATTGCAGTTGCACAGAGAAGTCAAAAACTGTGCTCAGTCAGTTGTACAATATTTTACTGACATTCTTCCCTAAAACAGATTATCTATCAGGTCCTGTATATTTACTGTACTCCATGTGTCTCATTATAGGAACTTACACTGCACTGTGTATGCAAATATTTAAACAAAGAAGGATGGTGAGCGTTGACTTGATGCATTACCTACACATGTGTAAAGTGAAATGTAGATCCAATACTTAATGAGACATTTCTTGTATCTGTAAAGGGACCATACATTGAATGTGTATGGATACTGTATGTAGGCATGTTGTGTGAAAGTTTGATGGTCTTTGAGCATGTGTGCCTTTCTGTGTCCAAGTTACAAGCCTACAGTTTTCTGTTGCTTTCAAACCCTCTCACTCCATAGGGAGACATGAAGGGATATTTAGTCCTTTCAGACAGCTGAAGAAAACCTGCTGCTAGATTAATACGCATACTTAGATGTATTTCTCTGCCCAAGACAACACTTTGAGCATTCTTATTCTGGTTTTCATTTGCTGGAGGAACAGCAAATAAGACAATCTAATCTAATATATTGGCAACTAAATCCATTAACAAAGAAAACAGTACACAGATTATGATAGTGCTACTTTGTCTAAAATGTTTTCCGTAATATTTTAGATGTTTTAAAAGTTGAAAGATCTTTAATTCCCCTATTGTGTGTTCTCAGTTTTGTCATAACCCTCTTCTATACCATATGGCATGATTTTCACCAAGAAGTCTGCTTGTCTGGAGAAGAGAGGTTCTGCCAGAAATATGTCACTTCTTTGATGGCATCTGTTGCAGGATGTCTGACCCTCCCCACATTAGTCCTTTCCTCAGTTTATTGCTCTTCGTATAGCAATGGTGGCAGAGGAATAGCATCTTCAACTTAAAATCCTCTTTTTGGCTGTCATGCATTGCGGATGCCTCAGGGAGTGTGCATGCCTACATGGTTACATCAAAGTACAATGCCATTTGACAGTTTACGTCTGTAATTAATATACGCTCTAACTGAAAGTGTATACATAGATAGTTATAACTCAAGCCTGAATTGACACAACTCAACTGTCTCATTATGTCCTTTATAATTTCAAAGTGCCCCGATCTCTAACCCTTACGATAATTTTAATGACATGCCCGGCCTGCCTAAGCAGACTTTATAAATTATTATATTTTTGCTAAATGCAATTAGAGTTTTTTAATCCCCTAACAACAGAGTGTGGTTCTCCTCATGCCATTGACTGAAAGGTGTAAACATCTTGGACAGACAGTCACATTATTGCGGGGCTGTCACTTAAGTGTAATTTAAAGCACTAATTAACCTGACATAGGAGATAATCACAGCCCATCCAGGAATCCCATCTGACTATGAGGAGAACATGCACTTTTCATGTAGAAAAGCAGGGCCAGGATTTAAACTGAAGACCTTTTTGAGGGGACAACAATCATTACTGCTGAACCATCAAACACATTTCAAGTATTAAGAAACTAAAAACTAAATATTCAAAAAACATGAACAACTATGACTTGAATCTAAACCACCCAGTTAGATCTTCTCATATTTACTTGTCACAATCTGGAGGTATACTGCAGGATTTTATATGGTTGCAAGGTGTTTTGAGTGAATAGATGCTTAGTTTATTCTCCTAATCACCTGGAGTGTCTTGTTTAGATTACCTTTACAATCTCACAGAAACAGGCTGAAGGTAAAGCTTAGCCCTTCCATCTTATTACAAATCTATAGCTTTCAACATTAATAGGCTTAACTGAATATAATCCAGATTTTTCATCTCTCTTTCCTAAAACATGCAAATCTTGTTTTTGACTGATAAACAACCAGGGCGAAGTGAGGATCTTGTAAACACGGGATACATTTTTCATTTCCAAAGGTATAGGATAAGGTGACTACCACTTGCTATTATTTGCTGCAGAGTTTACTTCCATTTCAGTTGGCTTCAGCATAGCATAGGCCAAGTCAAAGTGTCCTTCATAAAGCTAATTAATGATAGTAACAAGGTATCAAGGTGGTTTATTTATCATTATACAACAGGAGGTTGTACAATGAAATTAAAATTTGTAGTCCCTTCATGCTACACACATATAACATAACAGATAATGTATATTAGAATATTGTAAAATATAAAATAAAACAATATATACATAGTTATTTATATACATACGCATACATAACACATACTCACAGGTTCAAATATGTGGACACACACCCTTGATTTCAGGGAGACATGGTCCCAATATTTTCGTTTAGTAATTGTAGTCAAGTTGCCGGCTCACCAATGAAGAGTTGTGAAGAAATAAATTATTAAGTGAATGAAAATTATCTATCCTGAGCCAGAGGCTCTCCAGGACTTTAATTTACATGAGTACAGTATTTTTTGTTTGTCCCCCCAAGTGTGATGGATGGTTCCCCAGATCCTGATGAAATAGAATGCATCAGTTGATTAGTTTTCCTTGGACAATGCCATGTACTCTATTGTAAGCTATGAGTACAACATTCCTTCTTTTACACATAAGAAAAAGCATTCACTGTGTAGTTTTATACATGCATTATTAAAAGTATTTCCACTACACTACACTACATTAACATAACTAACATTTACTGTAAAGTATTGTATTTTATTAGTACCCCTGCAGCAAGCACCTGGACATCTGCCCTGTCTGTGTGATCAACACGTCCTCATATAGAAATGACAGTATAGGTTGATAGGTGATGTCTCCAAAACGACCAATTTTTTTTGTTAAATTCAGTGAATATTTCCAATTGTGCTAACTCTCCATTTAGTGTGTGCTCTGAAAAAAAAATCTGGTTTTCAAACACAGCTCAAACTGGGTGTAGCGATCCTAGGTCCAATCATTGAATTACCTGTGTCTCCTCTTCACACCTCACGGCCTTTCCATAATAAAGATAATACTTAAACACCGACTCAGCACTCGCCGGATCGTCTGTTCACAGTAGTTGTACAGCCAAACTGTAAACCTGCTAAGTACTTTTTTGATTGCTCATTTTACTCTTTTCATGACTCCTGTGTTTGTCTTGTATGTGCCTCAGGTCTTCGTTCTGAAGTGCATTCTGTTTGCCTGCACTGGTCTATGAGCACTCTGTCTGCTGCCCGCCTAGCTCACTATTCCTGCCTGCCCGTTCTCAGACTCTATGCCTGGATTTCATCATCGCACAGTTTTTGAGTCTGTCAATAAACCACAGTTTTTTGCTTCTACTCCAGCTTCAGTGTCCGCAGTAGAGTCCTCACTTCCTACAGTCCTTAACAAATGTAGTTGAAACAAACAAGCAAGTGACCGGAGACACTTACTATGAGAAGAAAGGTTTGGCAAATATCTTTTTATTTTAATGGGTAAAAAGCAGTGTTTGCCACCAAATGGGCATTTTCTATAACAAGGCCCTCACAGCACTGAAGTGTCAAATCTGATTGTGAAACAGGTCTAACCTGGCACAGATGGGATTAGCTGTGGGTAATAAATGTGCAAAATTGTTATTTCAGTAAGACACATTCTCCTCATAGTCAAATGTAATAAACCTTGATTTAATGGCTCCATTCATAGCAGCTTTCCTGCACCAATTAGAAACCCATCTTATTTTATGTAGAGCAAACGTGGGAATGAAATCGGCAGGCCAAAGGCATCACGCTATCTTTCAGTTTTATATGTGCACGTAATATGAGATGTATGTTTAAATATCAAGGTTGTATACATAAAAGTGTGTAGTCCCTTCATGCTACACACACAGAACTTAACAGATAATTAAATGTGTGTAGCGCTTTCTCAGTATGAGCTAGCATGAGATACAGCGCCCTGGGTTCTTTTCAGAAATCTGAACCCTATAGTAGGCTATCAGTTGTACTGCAGTTTTATATTTTAAGAACACATTTTTAACGTTTTATAATTGAAAATCCTCTGCTTCAAATCGGGTATATTTATATCACTGACAAAGAGGTAAATCATATGAAATGACAGTATTTATTTACCAAAGTTTTTAAAATAAAGATAAAAAATAATAAAATGAATTAAAGTCACCTTTAGGGTTCTAACTGACATCCCTTAAATTACCTTAACAAACCAAAATATACAACAGCCCACTTGTTTCCCCAGAAACTGTAAAACTGATATGTCAGTCTGTACCTTTAAGACTACTGATGGAAACTTAAGACTCCTCTGCACTAAAACACTTGCAAATATCAAAGGGTAACTTAGCAAACAATATTTTTTCACATTCAAACTGCAAATACCTCAGATAACTTCAGATAACATAATTAGCATATATATCAATAACTACAGCAATCTACTCAGTTACTCTAATGGGCCCAAAAAATAAAAGCCGGCATTAAGTGAAAATAAACAACCCCCGTTGCAGTCCTGAATGCAGCTTGAGTACGCTGAAGTTTACAGTGGAGCAGATGTGCGATACTATGCTAATTAGTAGTGGTGATGTGTGATACCACTTAATTCCTATACGATCCAATACCAAGTAATACCCAGGCTGGTATTGCTGAGTTTAAAGTGACCTCCCAACTCCCATTTCTGTATTTATGAGAGAAATAAGGAGTAGGCTGTAGCCTTATCAATTCAAAATAATAGCTGCATAATGACAAGACATCAAACTACTGTCATATTCTTTAATTATAATAAAAATATCCTGCTCAGAACTGCCGCTTCATAACAGAATCATATTATTGTGACAGAATTAATCTCAGATGTTTAGCGAAGTTTGCAGTGTTGCCAAAGTATTTCACTGTCTTTGCACACACATCACACAGAACAATATTATTACCTTCACAGCTAAAATACAGCCAGATGTGACTGCCTTTACAGTCAGCCAGTCAGTATTCAATTGCAGGAAATCTAAAGGAAAGGCTGCAGCGGCTCACTTCAAAGAAGCTCCGTCACAGAGCCATAGCACAAGCATGACTTTGACAGGCGGAAGCGAAAAGTAGTTCCTATCAACCGAGTATAATTAGACCATCCTGGTGACAGTAAGATACTTATAATAAAACACACACTCACACCAAATGACTGAGTTTAGATATCGATCCTTTTATGCGTATCGATCCTAGAGCCGGAAACGTTGGTATCAGAAATATTGATACTTTAGGATCGATCCACACATAACTACTAATTACCCTACCAGCCAAAGTTAGCTGGTAGGCTAATTAGCAATAATGTCCACAACAGACTTTTAGCCAAATAACACACTTCTCATATATGAATCAGGCTAACACTGTGGTCTATTACTCGTCTTGGTTTGTAGCTGTAGCATACCTCCTTTATTTTTAACACAAATTATGAATTTTTATATATTAATTCATAAAACCATGTTAAGGGCACCACCTAAAGATTTGCTTTCCGCCCAAGGCTTTAGGAACCTCAAGTATAGCTGAATAATTATACAATTATTTCCTAGTGATCAGTTAGTAGTAACTGTTTAATTATCTTGAATCAATCTAATCAATCAGCCAATCTCATATAGAATGCATAAATCCTCTCTTACAGTGACCTGGAGTCAAACAATTGTTGTGTACCAACAGTGTGGATTGGTGCATTTTATATTAAATAAATTGGAGACTCAAATTCCTCCTTTTCTCTTCCAGAGAGAAGGGGGTTTGAGATATCAACTTCCAACAGACGGCTGAAGAGACCCCAAAGGAGGGGGGTTTTTCCCTCCCTAAGTGCTGTCTCTGAGCAGCCTGTTCGTAAAACTGGCCACCTTTTTATGCCGCATCCAGATAACGTGGTGCTTGACTGTTAAACTGACAAAAGGAACACTGACCAGCGATTAGTGTTTTCCTGAACAGCCTCAAAACTCTTCTTAAAGAAAGGGCAGGAAACCCTAAACTGCCCCCCTCACACGTAACCGTGGCAACTGACCTTACTCTTTGTTTAATTATATCTCATCAAAGGGGATACTCCTTTCACGCCTAGGTGAGAAGCTCCAGGACACCCAGAGACACAGACCTAAACGCCTTTGTGCAAACAAAGACTAATGTGCAAGTGTGATAAGCTAGGAATGCGAAAGGGGGACACAACTCCTGCCTTCTTGAGCTAAAACAATGTTTCATTATAAACTGCTGTTCTCTTTAAATAATAATCCTGGCTAAGTTAGTAGTGGCGCTGCCTCTTATTTTGAGTAGTTATGTTACCATGTTGTTGCTATCTGTTGTTGATAGTGTGATATTGTTGTTGATAAGTTAATTTTGCAGAGTTTTAATTTTCAGCAAGGTAATGACATTCCTTCATTTTATGTATAACCAATGCTTGTTCACAATACTTTCTGACACCTCCTTTAGAAATTATGATAAAGAAATGTCATCCTATACTCGATTAATTGCCAGCTTGAATTTAAGGTTAAATAACTAAATTTCCCAGTTCCTGAGCAAAGATTGTCTTAGGGTTAATCCAAGCTATCGTCATGTAACCTGAGCTCCCCCAAGTGGAAAAAATAAGTATTACATGCCATCGTCTGAAATGCTGTTAATGTATATTCTTCACTCCGTATTTATCTTGTCAATAATCTAATGCCATTCGTGTATCTTGCTTATATTCTCTAAGAACGTGTAACAGCCAATAGCCTATATTTAGAAAGCAAGTTAAGTTCCTCTCATCTGTGATTCCTATGAATTAATAACCTTGTAAGGTCTAACTACTGACAATTGTTCTTCCTGTTATCAAATGCTTAAACTTAGAACGGTACAACCGTTTGACAACTAAGGTTTGATTGTGGGAAGATATTTGATTACAATACGTGCCAATAGATTTTTTTTTTGATTAACTTTAATAAACTAGAGAAAGACCGGGAAACCGGAAACAAGCTAGCTCCGGAACCAAAGGACTGCCTTCTGGGAACCACGCCCCAACAGACAAAACAGCGACACACACGCGTGTTCAGTCTCTTGTGCTGTGCTCTTCTCCTCTGCTTGGTCCTGGCTCTTCATCGGCGCTTCGGCACGCGCCCGGCGTGCCCCCCTCTCTTGGCAACGCCCTAAGAGTTCGGCCCGGCGCAACAAAAGCTTTGTTCACTTCAAGCTACACACGCGAAGTGCAGCGACATCAGCTTTCCCTCGTTTAACAGCAACTTTACTTGCATTTTATTTTCTTTGGTTTTGTTTTGTTAAAAGTTATCAGTCTGTTAAGTTACACTAGTTTAATTCAAGAACGACCAACCTTTAAGCTTTATTCCGTCGAGCTAACTTCCACTGATCCCTCCTCGGACCCAGGCACGTGGCCCGCCAGCAGTAACAAAGGACGTCTAACACCTCTGACCTGAGACAGGGTTGGGAAGGCCCCACTGCGAGTTTCTCCATTAAAGCCGACAAGAGACGGATCTCCGGAGCAATTCCATGGCAGAGAAAGCGACTGGCCGACAGCTTTAAGCTGTCCTAACCGAGAACGCACGAATCTCAGCCAGTGTGAGGCCGTTGACCAACACCCGGCTGGGAGAAGCCACATGCAGTAAGACCAAAACCCTGCACTCTGTGATCAGTGATGTCCAATAGTTGGTTAGTCCAGCATATTTAATCCTTGAAACTCCTACACAAATTTAACCGAGTTATCATTTAATTGCATTCATTAGTTGCCGTATGAGTCAAATTCTCCCACAATCGAAACCCACATTCTCATTAGTTAGCCATTGTTTATTTATTTGATGTATTTAACCACATTTTTATATCACCTTAGTTAGTTAATAAACTTCACTGTAACCAAGGAATTGTGTGTATTGCCTGTCTCCGAGTCCCTGCCAAGAGAATTTACCCTTCTATATGAGACTGACTGATTTAAGATTGTTAACTAGTGAATTGTCTAATTATTAGCCATACTCAGGGAGTCAAGAGACCCTGGGCGAACGGTATATCGGGTGGTGCTCCGAAATGAGAAATTTATGGATTAATATTTTCTGAATATCAAAATTCATAATTGGGTATTAATTCTCATAAATTTATTACATCAATGTAGATATGCTACACAATACACACACACAGTTCCTGTGATTACGGTGAAATGTATTAACTAACTAAAGGTGGGTATAGTGAGTTTAAATATACATCAAAGAAAACAATGACTAAACAGACAGAATGTAAACAATGAGAATGATGGGTTCAAGGTAAATTGAGTTGTTCTATTGTGGGGAAGAATTTGATTCATAAGGAGCAAGATAACTAATAAGCATACGTTATGATAATAACTAGGTTAAATTTGGCTAGGGTTAAACTAACGGATTAAAAGACTATTGGACATCAACTCAACCACAGAATGCCGTTGGTTCCTTACTGCTTGTTGTTTCTCCAGCCGGTTGATGTTCGGCTGGCCTCACGCTGGCTGAGTTTCGTGCGTTCTCGGTTGAGACGGTTTAACACGGCATCTGCCGGTCGCTTTCTCTGCCAGGGAATTGCTCCGGAGATCCGTCCTCAATTGGCTTGCTTTGAAGAAAACTTCAAACTACAGTGGTAGGCTGTTAGCTGGGTTTAGTTGTGGGTTTTGATGTCCTTTGGGTTACTGCTGGCGTAACAGCCCATGTGTATGGAGGGATTATTTGGTCAGAACTGAAACTAAAAGTCTAAAACTAAAAGTTGAAATCAAAAACTAAAAGTCGAAATCCGAAACTAAAAGTCAAAATCAAAAACTAAAAGTCGAAAATGAATTTGGTATTTAGGATTGGGCATTTAGTCATTTAGCCATTTAGGATTGGGGATTTGGTATTTAGGAGAGGGCATTTTGTATTTAGGATTGGGCATTTAGCCATTTAGGATTTGGGGATTTAGGATTGGTAATTTTCGGGATTTAGGATTGAGAATTTGGGGATTTGGGGATTGAGGATTGCGTGACCCAAAGGCTGCAGGGAGGTTTTGGAACGGCTGAGGTGCAGAGGCACTTTATGGATTGCAGGGGGAGCTCTGACTGCCAGCACACTGCCATAAAAGCAAGCAGAGAAAGTGAGCAGGGCTGGAGAGAGGACTATCATTTATAATACCATAACTAAAAGTGTTCAGCATTTCTGTCCTTGTGACCTCACACACAAAGTCAAAAGTGAAAGGAATGCTATCCATCTGATGAGAAAGCAGCGGACAGTACAGCAGGTAAGATATGACAACATTACCAAGTTAGCTATATTAGGCTAACTGTTGCTGACATGCATGAGTTACGTTACTGTCAGTACATGCAGGTTTTAAATGCGGCTATTAACCCCGCTGAGGGCTGTGTGTATAAACTGTAAAGATAAGGTGTAGAAGCTGTGTTTCTGGGTAATAGCACCATGCTGGGTAGGTGACAGGTGTGTGTTTACAGTGTTTGTGTGCTCTGAAAAACATAACAGCGCAGCTATAAAGTCTCAGACATAGTATGGTATTATTACTACACACATATGGATGTAACGTTGAGGCCTGATAGACATCTGCTAATCAGAAACAGAGGACACTACCTGCATCACTGCTGATGGCATTTGACCAGGGAGTGATTGGTAAATGGTGATTAATGCGATTGTCATCAGTGTTTTCCTATAGTGTCTCCTTTTGTTCTTTCACTTAACTGTGTTTCGAGTGTTCCCATCTGTCCCTGTGTTTATTGCCCCATGCTCTCCTGGCTCCCGCTCAGCTGCCTATTAGGGCCTAAAGTCTACACTAGAGATTTTTGAGGTTAACGCAAGCTCCACTGTTTTTCCCCACTGACTTGTCCTCCCCCCTGCAGACAAAGATGTTTCACCTGGACATGAAGCACCACTTGGTGTCACAGCTTTGGATCAGCCATCTGCAGCAGAGTCACAGTCCACTGGGTCACACCACAAGTTGGAAATTACAGCTACAGCTGATTCCGTAACCTCTGGATCCACTCAGGACTTTTTCTCTCACTTAGACATAATTTACTCTTCATTGAAGGCTTGTATTTTATCTTAGAGTTTCTATGTGATCTATAATTACCATGTTTTATTTTGCTCATTGTATTATGCATTAAATAGCACAGAGGTGCAGTCTGACGGGAGAAGCTGGTTGTCTTATTTTCACCGTATATAATTGCTGCTGTTGCACCTGAATTTCCTTTAGTGCAGTCTTATCTTAACTAGTATACATGATCATACAGCATATGGACTTGCACAGTTTCTATGATCAAGTGTTGTGCTATACCCAGTCTATGGCTATACCTTATTTGCTTCTAGTGGTGGGTGCCGCTGAAATTAAAAGGTATTAGGGCTAATCTGGCTTTTAGTTATGGTTATGTAGTTTGTCATTTTCTGCTGTCTTTGGAAGAATTTGCTAATTTGTAGAGGCAGCGAAATAAAAGTGGAAATAGGCATAACATTTCATTATACTTCCAATTTTACGATAATTAAATGTTAAAATCAGTGTTCTTCAATTATGTATAGAAGTTTCCTACACCAGGTAATGACAGAGACATCACCTCACAAGGCCTGACCTGCACATGTTTATTTGATGTCATTTGTTTCATCCTGAAAACAAGTCTTTTAAAAACTATTTGTAAGATATAAATATTTACCTTCTGAGCCATGACACTCCAATTTACAAGTTTGGCAGTTTAAGAAGCAACATTATATATTTAACACAGCCCTGTTCTTCCCCCATTTACATTGATCTGAACTGGCACTGTTGACAAAACCTGGACTCATCACATGGAGACAAAACTCAGGAACTTTATTCCATAGGGCAGGAAAATTTGTAGTCTCCTTATGCTACACACACAGAACATAACAGATAATTAGATATACATTTGAATATGGTAACATACAATATGGCCTATACAGTTATTACTTTACAAATATACATACACATATACACCCAGGAAGTAATTGTCCAGTGCATATTTTAAATTTGTGTCAGGGAGAATGTAAACAGCAGTAAGGTCCTAATGGTAATATGGTTTTCTCCAACAGGATCTCAGCCTTTTTTTTTTTTTTAACTGCATAAAGTTTTTGATCATCCAGTACTTGATCAGTGCTGCGGTTGGTCCTGAAGCCAGATTGATACACATCGTATAGATTGTGGAGGGACAGGTAATTATGCAGTTTTTTGTAGACATCCTTTTCAAATATTTTACTAGGAAAAGGGATATTGAAGATTGGTCTGTAGTTGCTTATCACAGATGGGTCTGAGGGGTTCTCAATTGTGGAGGTGCAGGTGGAGGAGTTTAGCTGCTTTATCCCCTCTTTTGGATCATAGAGGTAGTAGGTGAAAAATTATGCATTGTGCCCACAGTATTGTGATGGTGTAGGGGCATTAGATGAACAAAAGATGACTAGGGTTGGAGGTCTGAAGGCATCTGAAGGAAGTTTGAGAATAATGTCAGATGAGATGGCGTGGGCAGTGGCGAATGGGAACACATGGCTGGCTGTCCAGCAGAAGGCAAATGTGAGACAGAGGAGCAGGCGGTGATCCTGAGGTACAAGAAACAAAACGTCAGTCACAAAGAAAACACTAGGAAGCAAAGGAGAGATGATGAGCAGGAGCTCTGAGTTGATTGAGATGCAAAACTGAGTTTTCAGTTCTTAAACAGCTGATCAAAACTAGTTCAATCAACCCTGAGTGTGTTCACTCAGTTAGTATGTGGGGAATGAAAAGAAAACTACAATTCACCATGGCAATGAGTAAATAAAAAGCAAAGTCTCGATTTTAATCTAGTGGCGCTAGAAATATGTCTTCATACTAACACGGACCATTTCATTTATCTTAAAAAACTGTAGTGGAGGAAGGATTAATGATTCATCACTATTACATTTGATTCAGTGAAGCACACCCATTGTTTAATAAATTGCTGATATGCTGATCTGTATGTTGCATTGGATTTATTTAGCTGATGGGGACAAAATGCAGGTGGAAATAACTGAAGATGAAATTATGAATCAAACAGACAGTTTACTCAAATACCTGTGAATGTAAAGTCACCAACCCATTAATAAAGATTGTGGTGATTTGCAGTTGAAAATTCGTCTAGGTTCAAATTGACTCTATTTTACATGCATTTTGAAGACTATCTGTAGATGTTCAAAGACTTTGGAACTCCATTTAGTCCACACCCAACGTTAACCATGGTGCATCCAATTTTGGTTACTGTTTTGTTAAAATGTAACTAGCAGTTACTAAGCCTCTAGTGTCGAGTTTATACCCTAACTTAGGAGAGAAATAATTGTTGCACATCTGAATAAAAACTCAGTGTGGCTTTGAATATCTTTACTAAAATCCGCAACATACATAAACAGATCGAAACATTGTTCTCTCACACAGGCTCTGCCCTCTACTGGACTCTATGGGTACTACCTCCTCCAATCTTGCACGTAGCCGACCAATAGGATGTCGTTAGCGATACGTGCGTGACATATAAATAACAGTGTCCCTACTGCCTCAGCATCCCTTTTTCTTCAGCAAACGGCGAACTACTCACTGACTTAGGGCATCTCTGCACATGACATGCACAGAGGTCTTGCACCATGTACTTTTGGTCCCCAAAAAGACGAGAGGCTTCTGAGCCATTCTGGATCTCAGCCACCTGAACCAGCATAATGGACAAGAGGGCGTTTCCACATGCTGATGATCAAGAAAATGCTGGAGCCAGTGCAGCCCGGCAACTGGTTCACCGCCATCGACCTGAAAGACACCTATTTCATGTTGAGGTGACACAGTAACAGGGAATTTCTAGGCTTCTCCTCTCAGGGGGTAGCCTACAAATACATTAGGCTCCCCATCAAGTACTCGCTAGCCCCCCACACACTCAGCAGATGCATCGCACTGCAATCGTTGTGTGAGAAGGGCATGAAGGTTCCTTTCTACTCATGACCTTATGGTCATGGAGAGATTGAAGCCTTGAGTGATCTCCACACAGCCCAGTTGATTTTGCACCTCAACAGCCTGGGGTTGCGATCAATTGGGAAGAGAGCTCCCCCCAGCCGCTGCAGCGAGCGGAGTATCTGGGGATTGTGCTCAACTACAGTACAACCCTCCAAGAGCGTATCTGTGCACATTGCTTGGTGGTCCACAGGCTGCAGCAGGGGACAGCAGGGGACAGCAGGGGACAGCTGCGGCAGCGCTGTCAGTGATGCTGCTGTTGGGCCTTAGGGCAGTAGTCCCTCTGGGCTTGCTGCACATGCGACGGCTACAATGTTGGTTTGCCAGCCTGCAACTGGAACTCAAGAGACAAAACTGATGCATGGTGCCCCCCCCCCCCCCCCCTTTGAACTCTAGTGAAGGAGGACCTGCGATACTGGGGGTCTCTCACTGTCTGGCAGCATGGGTGCTGCTCAGCAGGGTGTCTTCATCCATGTCAGTCTTCATAGATGAGTCTCTCACTGGATAGGGAGGGACCTGCCAGGGGAGTGCAGTGAGTGTTGTGGCTCCCTGATGAGAGCCGTGGGGGCCACACCACACATCTGCAATCCACTCCAAGCTGTGTTTCTAGTTTGGTGGTGCATTTCCTCCAGCGCATACATCAACATGGGCATCCGAACACCTGCTGTCTCTGAAAGCCCTTCACGTCCCAGGCTTGGAGCTGGGGGGCTGGCCCCCAACCGAGCGGGTGGAGATTGCACAACAATGTGGTTCAGCAGATCTGAGCTCGCTTCAGGAGAGCAGAGGTGGATCTGCCGACATCCACTGCCCGCTGTGGTTCTCAATTCAGCCACAGGACAGCCCACCCTTGGGGATGGACGCGTTACACACGCGCCATTGCACAGACCATCCAAGCAGTCTCTACCGCATCTTGCTGTAAAGCTAAGTGGTTGGGCTTTCAGCGTTGATGCATTGAGAGAGAGACGGATCTGCGGATCTGTTTTTTCTTTCCTGCAAGGTCTGATGGAGAAGGGGCTGTCGCACTGCAGCTATCTCTCCTGTCACAGGGGGTTCTGGTGACAGAACAGCCCACTCCCTCGTGATACGCATTCTGCAGGGTGTGAGAAGACAGCGACTGGTGTCGTGTCTCTCGGCCCCTCAGTAGGACTTGCTGCTTGTGTTGGTGGCTCTAATATCTGCACCTTATGAGCCCCTGGAGCAGTCCTTATTTAAAATGCTCTCTTGAACAGCGCCTTGCTCTCACCTCTGCTAAGAAGATGATTGAGTGAGTGAGCTGTGTGGCTGTCGGTTCACCCCAGCTGCATGCTGGTTCTTGGTGTCCGCAGTGCAGCCAGATTGAGACAACACACCTACTTTGTTCTTAAGAACATAAGGAGCATGTTCAGGTCCAGGACAATAAATCTGGATGCTTCTACCCCCCTACCCCACTTAGGGTGCAGGGAGGTGAGAGTGAATCTGCGTCCATGTGTGCTATGCTAACGTCCTATTGTAGTAGACCTAAATTTATTAGTTATGCATTTTAATAAATTTATGAGAATTTATACCCAATTATGAATTTTTAAGATTCATAAAATCATTTTTCCTCGTTAAGGGCACCACCGGAGTTGTTATAATCCTAGAGTCTCCGGACCTCTAGGTAGTTTTGAATAATTATACAATTATTACTAGTGATCAGTTAGTTAATAATCGCTCAATTATCTTAAATCAGTCAGTCCGTCTCATATCTAAAGGGTCAATTCTCTTGGCAGGAACTATAAATAGGCAACACACACAGCTCTTGATTATATTACAGTGAATTTATTCTCTAACTAAGGTGATAAAAAGACAGTTGGATACAGGGAACATAAACATTTGCTGAACAATGAGCCTGGAGGTTCGATTGTGGGAAGCATTTGACTCATACGGCATAGAAGAACTAATGAGAGTAAACTAATGTCATAATTTAGGAGTTAAAATGGACATCTGATCACAGAACATGTGTTGAGTCTTACTGCTTGTCGACAGCCTGTTTTTGGCCTGTTGCACGGGTCCCACGCTAGCTGCCGATCCTGGCTTTTTGCTAGGGATTCTCCGGGGTTCTCCGTGTCTGATTGAAAACGCCTCCTCCGTCTGGCAATTCGGCTGTTTTCAGGTTTCCTTCGTTGTAGCTGGCGAGACCACGTGGCTTGGTCTGACCTCGGTGAAGCTGGCTCGACGAAAAAGGCTTAAAATGGAACTTGGTCGTTCCTGAATTAGTCCAGTGTAGCTTAACGGACTCATAACTTTAACAAATAAAAGAAATAAAGAAAATAAACAAACTGAAGGCAGATCGATGTTGCGGCACTTCAGGTGTGTAGCTTCAGGCGAACAAAGGGCCTGTTTGTTTCGCTGGCCGAGTCTGGGCGTTGCCTGGCGAGGCACGCTGGCGCGTGCCGAAGCATCCAGAGAGCAGAACAGAGTGGAAGCCAACAGCGAAGAGGGGAGCGAGAGAGAGAAAGAGCGAGGTCGCGTGTCGCTCTTTTGTTGCCTGGGGCGTGGTTCCCCAGGGGGCGTCTCAGGTTTCCCAAGGGACTGCCTTTCTAAACTTAATGTCTAAAGAAAAGAAATGTATTTGCACGTATTATAATCAAATATTTTCCACAATCGAACCTCAATGGTTGAACGGTTGTACTGTTCTAGGCATTTGGTAACAGGAAACAATTGTCACATTATTGGTCAGGATATTTATACATTTAACGGCATTTCCGACGAGGGCATGTAATACTTATTTCGCCCACTTGGGGGAGCTCAGGTTACATGAAGAAAGCTTGGATTAAATCAAAGATCGTCTCTCCTTAGGAACCGGGGAATATTGTTGATTCATCCTTAAATTCAAGCTGGCGATTAAGAGTATAGTAAAACATTTCTTTGTCATCATTTCTAAAGGGATTTTGTAAGAAAGTATTATGAACAAGCATTGATTACATTAGATGAAGGAGTGTCTTGCTGAAAATAAAACATTGCACAAGTAACTTCTTTCAGCACTAATAACAACAACAGATAGCAACAACAGTTAACATAACTACTCAAATAGAGGCAAACATATTCAGGCAACTAAAGATTTAATTAACTTAATTAAATGCTTTGAGTATTTGGAGACTGCAGTCCTCTGTCATCCAAAGTTCAGTGTCTGGACAATGTCACACTTGAGACAGGGGTTTCCCTTTTTGATGTGGTAATAAAACAAAGAATAAGGTCAGTTGCCACGGAAACGTGTGTGGGGCCAGTTTTGATAGGCTGTTCAGGGAGATGCCAATGGCTGGCTCGTGTCCCTTTGTCAGTTTAACAGTCAGGCCCCGCGTTATCAGCTTCGGAATCAAAGAGGTGCCAGTTTTATGGTCGGGCTAGCACTTAGAGAAAGCAACTTTGACCCCTCCCCATCTTCTCTGGGGAGGAGAAAGGAATTTAGGGTAGCTCCAAATTTATTCAATGTAAAATGCACAAATCCACACCGTTGTTCACTACACTATGTAGAGCACACAGCCCCCATTCGATGCACTGGTCAGCTGTTCGTCTGTTTCAGTGATAGTGCAGTCAGTAAAACCCTGTCCAAGAAGAGCTTGGACAGCTGGCTTTGTGAGTGAATCTCCCAAGCCTGTACACAGGCGGGAACAGACCCACCCTTAGCGGTGTGCACATTCCACTCAGAAGTGTGAAAGTGTCTACAACCCTTTTTCAGTGGGGTGTGTGTTGAAGAGATCTGCCCAACGGCATCTTGGCCCTTACTGTGCCCGTTTTTATCTCTTGGATATGTCGGACTCCTTCTCTCAGCTCGCAAGTGCGACCTAGGATCTGAAAAGTGAGGATCTGGTGACTACTGGATGTAGAGGGGGAACATACACTGGCAGTGCCTGACATTCCAGTGAGAAGTCAGTGCAGTCCAGGTGTTAATCGTCAGGCCAAGCCCCTATTGGTCCAGCTACCTTCTCAGGGCTGTCCCACCATTCTGTCACTAGGTGATGTGGTGGTCGGGGCTTTGGCCGGCCTGTGGCCGACCGGGTTGGTGTGGTGGACTTTGGACTCCACCCACTGAGAGTCCGACTAGAGTCCAGTAGAGGGCGGAGCCTGTGTGAGATAGAATGAAGTAGACTATTTACGTCTACTTACTTGTGTACGTTCCGTTCATATATTATGTCTGCTTGCAACATACACAAACAGATTGGTACATTGTTATGAGCATGGTCTGCACTGCCTTGTTGAGGCTGCTCCTAACATAACTCACTAACAGTATAGTCCCTCTTGTGGTAAAAGTGGGATCTAACACTTATGCCCTGCTTGTGTACAGGACACAATACATAATTAAACGATACCAAAAAGAAAAAGTATCACAAAACAATACATGAAGAAACACACTGACACTCTAAACAATATGTAAGGGGATGTCTGTGTTATTAACCTAAGAACCCATTAACCTCACATAATACAGAGCTAGTGCAACCCAGTGCAGGTGTGTAGATGTAGCTGAGCATGGGGAAAAAACAAACACTAGGAAAACAGTGATGACAATCGCATTAATCACCATTTACCATTCACTTCCTGATCAAATGACATCAGCAGTGATGCAGGTAGTGTCCTCTGTTTCTGATTAGCAGATGTCTATCAGGCCTCAACGTTACATCCATACATGTATAGTAATAATACCATACTAGGTCTGCCAGCTGAGACTTTATAGCTGCGCTGCTGTTTTTCCAGAGCACACAAACACTGTAAACACACACCTGTCACCTACCCAGCATGGTGCTATTACCCAGAAACACAGCTTCTACACCTTATCTTTACAGTTTATACACACAGCCCTCAGCGAGTTTAATAGCTGCATTTAAAACCTGCATGTACCGACAGTAACGTAACTCATGCATGTCAGCAACAGTTAGCCTAATATAGCTAACTTGGTAATGTTGTCATATCTTACCTGCTGTACTGTCCGCTGCTTTCTCGTCAGATGGATAGCATTCCTTTCACTTTTGACTTTGTGTGTGAGGTCACAAGGACAGAAATGCTGTACACTTTTAGTTATGGTATTATAAATGATAGTCCTCTGTCCAGTACCTGCTCACTTCCTCTGGCGCTTTCTTGGCAGTGTGCTGGCAGTCAGAGCTCCCCCTGCAGTCCATAAAGTGCCTCTGCGCCTCAGACCTTCCAAACCCTCCCTGCAGCCTTTGGGCAACACCTCCTCATGTGCATACACGACTCAATCCTCAAAACCCCAATCCTAAATACCAAATTCATTTTCGACTTCTAGTTTTTGATTTCGACTTTTAGTTTTAGTTCTGACCAAATAATCCCTCCATACACGTGGCTGGGTCCGAACTTCGGTGGGAGCAGTATAAGTTCACTTGACTACAATAAAGCTTAAAAGAACTTGGTCGCTCTTGAATTCAAAGTTGCGCGACTGAAACTGTCTGATAACTTGTAACAAACAAAAGAAAATATAAAGCAAGTAAGTTGCTGGAAATGAGGGAAAAGCCGAGGTCGCGGCGCTTCGCGTGTGTGACTTGAAAAGAACAACAAAATCTTCACAGCAAGGCCAGGCCAAACTTCTTAGGGCATTGCTGGGAGACGGAGCATGCTCAGGGCTTTGTTCCCCTGAGAGAGGCTGTCCCTTAACTTTAAGGTCTATTAAATCTATTTGCGCATATTTTAATCAAATACCTTCCCACAATCAAACCTTAAATGTCAAACAGTTATACCGTTCTTAGTTTTAAGCATTTGATAAAAAGGAAAGGAAACGGTTACTTAATCGTACTAATTAGAATGGTTATGTCAGGGTCTGTGTGGTGAGCAGGTTGGTGGACCCAGATGCAGAAACACAAAGGCCGACTGGTGCAGTTCAGTGATTTATTAAGCAAACAAAAAGCGAGCACACTTACAACTGAGTAACTGAGTCCATATCCAAAATAAATAAACAATGCAAATGAAACCGGTGATCCAAAAAGAACTCAAAAGGCAAACTCCAACTAACCATGAAACTGGTAGGGCCGGGCCGGGCCGGGCCGGGCCGGGCCCGAGATGAGACGGAGCAACACACTGTAATGACCGGACAAAGACTAAACAGAAACACCAGGTATATATACACAGGGACTAACGAGCAGGGCGGGAACACAGGTGAGGAACATGAGGCTAACGAGGCAGGCAGAGAGACAGCAGGGAAAACAGAGAGAGAGGCAGGCAGATAGAGTGACAACTGGGGGGGAACAGACGGAACACTTGACAGGCAGACATGGGACCAAACAACACAGACAGAACACATACCAGACAAGAATCTAACTCAGACAATAACAGAAACCCATGTAAACAGACAAACACTGTCCAACTAAAACACAGGGATCATAATAGACAAAACCCAAACAAGAACACAGAACAGAACACAGAGTACACTAGACACAAGACATGACTGAAACCCTAAAACACAGACCAAATATATAACAGATACTGGAAAGACTACAAATAACATGACTAATTGAAAACTAAAAGACCAAAGCAGAGCAGACACACCCACAGTGTGACAGGTTACCAGTTAAACACATTTTCAGGATTTCAGAATGAAAGAGACTTTACTTAATTTTTTCCTGGATAATATTGGCTGTTACACATTCTTACTTATAGAATATAAGCAAGTTACACTGACATGGCATCAGATTAGGAGCAAATAAGTACAGAGATACATTAAACAGCAGGAGCGGCATTTCAGAATGATGGCATGTAATACTTAGTTTGTCCTCTTGGGGGACACTGGTTCCATAAGAGGATTTCATCTGACTAGTGAAGAAATGGTTATTTAATCATTAAATTCGAGCTGGAAATTAAGTAGCACAGGATAACATTTCTGTATCATATCATTTCTAAAGGAAGTGTCAGAAAGTGTTGGGAACAAAGCATTGGTTAAAACATAAATTGAAGAAAAGTCAGGGATCCTTGCTGAAAATTAAAGCACTGCAAAATTAACTTATTTATGGATTCTTCTTTTCAACAAGAACATGTCAGGACCGGGGCCAGAAATGACCAATGACAGGATTTATTGTACACAAGTGAGAGACAGGTGTGGCTTGGGGATGGGTGGTTGTTCCAAGGGGCATGTGGTCCTGGTTCCAGAGCTCAGGGGTTTACGTGGTACAGGAGGGAATCCGAGTCGTGCATGGGAAGGTATTCTGTGGTCAAGACAGAGAAAACAAGTTAACACTAACACAAGGGTTTAGACAAGATGCTGATTAGTTCAGGATAGAACAACAGGCTGGCATGTTCGTACTATGAGGTACAACGATCCGGCAGGGACTGGAAGGTTGGGCTGGTTGTTTAAAGGTGAGTTGATTGTAGGCAGAGGCACTGGTGTGCTAATTAACTGGATGTGCTTCAGGTGAGTAACTGGAGCTCAGGCAACCATGCCCACCAGCAGCCCCAGAGCATGAGGGAGGAAGCAGAACACAGAGACAGACAAAAACCAAAACACACAAAGCACACCACAAACGCCCCAAGGGGAAAAAGAACTCAAAAACTACAATCACACACATACCAACAACAAGGTCCGGCTCATGACCGGGGGTTCGTGACACAACATGGTAATATAACTACTCAAATGTAGTGGAGAGACCTGCTATGTAACTTAACAAAGATTATTTAATTAAACAAGGTAATAAGCAAGTTATAAGGAGACAATATTCATTTGTCCACACAAAGGAATTCGGGGCAGTGTCCTTCTCTGGCTTCTGGAGTTTCTCAGCAACTGGGTGTGAAGAGGGAGACGACATGTTAAGACTCCATGTTAACTCTTAACATGTCGTTAACTTGCCTATAAACAAGGTAATAGGCAAGTTATAAGGAGACAATATTCATTTGTCCACACAAAGGAATTCGGGGCAGTGTCCTTCTCTGGCTTCTGGAGTTTCTTAGCAACTGGGTGTGAAGAGGGAGATGACATGTTAAGAGTCCATGTTAATAGCTCTTTGGTGGGGTAGAGAGTCAAAACTGAAGAGGAGATCTTTGATGTTTGGAATAATTAGCAAAGGGGGCATGGTTGCCATGGCTACCCTGTGTGGTCCTCACAGCCTGGCTCAGGTTGAGGTTAGTCTCTGTGTAATGTTGTAATTTTAACATTCAGGCATAGAGTCTGTCATCTCAACTTCACCAGAGGTGGTAGATTTTATGGCTCAAACTACTCAAGCAGCACATGGGACCCTGTTTCTCAATACCAAGTTCGCCAAGTTCGGACTTCTGTACTTTAAAGCTCGGCTCGGGAGTACAAACTCCCAGGAATGGGAGCACGCAGTCAGTTATTCAGCAATTGGAACAGCAGCGGACTTGATGTCAGCCGGACACGTTAGCGGGACCTCACAGCTCCGAAAACGTCATAGCAATTTTTTAAATCAGCTCTGTCTTCAGAAATCAACCACATATTTGTAGTTTAAACAACTATATTCCCGCATAAAAAACTCTTAATAAAAATAAAAATACTATATGTCACACGAGAACAGCAGTATTATAAGTTACAGTTGTGAGTTTTCTCGTCCGACATTTCCGCTTTTTGGCGGCAAAATGTTTTCTGGGATATCTGGCGATCCGAAGTCCATGGAAGTTACCACCGATGCAGGATCGGTAAAACAGGCGGAGCGAGATCTCATCCGGATATTTGACTGTACTTGGCTAGATGCGGACTTTTGAATTGGAACAGTACTTTCGCTGGGAGTTATGACGTTTCACAAGTCCTCAAGAACACAAGTAAAGACAAGAATGCAGATTGAGAAACAGCCTATGAATAGGCTACAGACAGTTATTTATTTACAAAGGCTTTATACATACACATAACCACCCAAAACATTCCACAGTGCATTTTTAGAATTTGCGTCTGTGTGTAAAGATTCTTTTGTTGAGCAAAACCTGCTGCAACCTACCTTCTTTAGATCTGCAGTTCTGTGTTTAAATGCAAACTACAGTTACAGTACACAAATCATGGATTCCAAAGAAATGGGCCACTTACTGTAATTTCAGGGAGAAATAATTTTTAAACTAGTGGGAAAATATTCATCCCTTCACCACACAGTGTCCATGACGACAATCTGTTCGAACAATGGAACACTTTCTCAGCTAATAGATGTATTTCTGAAATAGTTTATTCCATCACTGAAATCACTGCAGTGGAATGTATAATTATTCACATTACCTTGAAATAACCATCCTGTCCAGACTAACCAGCCAAAACAAGCTTTTTGCCTTACCTGACAGTCTCACCACCACTAAAAATCTAAGTAATGAAACTGAAAATTATAGTCAGAATGTGAATTGTGTACAGAACTTCAAGATATCACGATATGTTTATGACCAGGAGTTTACTGCTTACAAAGACATTTTATTCGGATAATAAGTACATAGTGTGATGTATTTCATGAAATATTAAATCTACTCTGTCTGTGAAAGTGGATACAGATAAGCAGAACCTCGTCTCAAGTTGAATATTAATGGTAGTATAGTGCTGAAAATACATTAAGATAATGTATGATTATTTCCAGTTTATGTGGGAGGAAGACATTGTGTTAATGGGTTTGGGCACACAAACAGTATATGCGTCATTACTGATTCATGCTCTTTTTACTGTGGGAAAAAATACATTTGCCACCACATTACATTGTTAGCCAAGCTAATCGATATTGCAGATCAGGTTTAGGCCAATTTCCCGTTTTGGAAGTAGTAGTGTGTGGTGAGAGCCAACAAGCACAATTTTATGAGTCACAGTTCTCGCAGTGCCTTTGTTTCCTGAAGGTAACATGACTGAGGAGAGTCTTCTGCCTTCTTTATTAGGGCTCCAACAAATGATTTGATTAATTCATTAAATTCACTGTGTTACTCAACATTGGACCTTATAGACCCCTTGAAGACAGGTCTCAAAAAATGCAAAACAGAAACAAGAACTTTCTTCAACTAAACTCCAACAACAAATTATTGTAATTGGTCCCCAACACCTCGCTAAACAAATACTGCCATCTATTGGTCACCTTTCGCAACACATCAAACCTGTTACTAGAAATCTTGTTTTTTTATTTGAAAGTAACTTATGTTTTGAGCAAGACCTTTTGTCTTGTCTTAATCACAAAACCTTAAAACGTGTACAGACTGTACAGCACTCAGCTGCTCGGCTTTTAACTAGAACCAAAAGGTACAATCATATCACTCCCATTATTAGCCTCTTTACATTGGCTTCCTGTTTGTTTTAGGATTGATTTTAAGATTTTATTGATTACTTTTATTGATTACTTTATGGCTTGGATCCTGCTTATATATTAGACCTTTTAACTCCTTATGAACCTCTGCGAAATATGAGATCTTCCGGCCGGGGTCTTCTGTGTCTTCCTGTGACTAGGCTTAAAATTAAAGGGGACAGAGCCTTTTCTGTCAGGGCCCCAAGGCTCTGGAATGTTCTGCCCAAGGAAGTCAGGCTCTCCCTCCTCCAGCCAGTTTTAACTTACGTTTTTGGGGTGCTTTCACACCTGTAGTTCGGTTCATTTGGTCCGGACCAAGTGAAAAAATGATACACTGTTGCGTGTTTCCCCTGTGATGGAGTTATAGCAGCTGAGATGTAGCAAAATTTTTGTCTGAATATAAAACCCCAACATAACATGTCTCAGCAGTATTGCTCTTGTGTCCATGAGCATGCGATGCACATAATAATAGTTTAAAACTTCAGTGTTTTCCCAGTTTAATTTGAGCTTTGGCTGAATGTTTTGGTGTTGGTGGTCATAGTCAGGGTGGTGGGGGGTTTGGGTGTCCTCTCCCAAGAAAATATTACGTTTTCCGATGACAAATATGTAATTTCACATCACATTTGGCCATTATTTTCACCATATGTCTGAACAAAGAGTTGGAAAAGCTAGAGCAGATAATAAATAACCAACAGCAAAAGATCAGTCTACTGGGGAGGAACTACAAACTTTAGATTTGGAGAAAGTTATTTGATTATGCTCTCCAAAGTGATTTAACATTTATTGTACAGCATGTTTTTGACATCACCCCCTAAAACCCTGTTAATATGACCTCAGAATTGTTACAGATACGGTTGTTCATGTTTGCCTTTTGTGTGCAACATGAGAAACCTCCTCCCTTCTGAGGTGCATTTTATTTGCACATTAAAATCCAAAAAGAAACGTCTCCTCATTAGCTTAAAATGACTAGTTTGCATCACTAATTTGCTTTACTAACCTCAGCTCCTCCAGTCACCACCGTCCTTTCTTTTCCTAACAATCCCTCTTTCATCTGAAAAATAATAGAACCAGTCTGTACAGGACAGAGCTGCAGGCTACACCAGTTTACTCTCAGATTGTAACTGATGTTCTCAACATTGGACAAGTAGGCAGTAATAAAATACAGCTACCAGTTACTTTCTATTGAGCTAATGTGAAGTTACATAGCAGCTAAAAGACACAGCCTGCTGTTGAAGCTTTCCTGCTCAGCTCAGTCTGAAGGGGAGGGGGGATGCTAACTTAGCGCTAACAGGCCCCTACCACTGCCGAGTGAAAACATTTGTAGCGCATAGTTTAATTATCGTGGGAAATTTGCATTGGCGGTGCGCCACTGCTGAATGCATATAGGGGAAACACTGCATGTTCACACTGCAGTTTAACAAACGAACCAAGACAAGTAACCATGACGTTACACAAACTTACAGGTAACTTGTTGACTGGACAGCTTTGACGATTGTTGCAGATCTAGGCAAAGTAAAATTTTAATACAGTGGTGAAAATTAATATTTCCAGGAATATTAATTTATGCCTCGAAATTAGGAGCACCACCTAAAGATTTGCTTGTCCGCCCCAAGGCTTTAGGTCCTTGAGTATAGCCTGGGAATTACACGAATTTCTGGTAATTCATTAGTTGTTACTGGTTCAGTTATTCTGAAATCGTAAACTCTAGTCAATCAGTCAATCTCAAATCTGAGGGTGAGTTCTATGTATAGGGACTCTAGATTCTTAATAACACACACACAACATCATTGTGCTCAAGGTGAATTTATTAACTAAAAAAAGAGAGTACAATAGTGGGTAAATGTGGTTATATTACAGGGACAACAGTCAACATGACAACCAGGAGGTAATGAACAGGGTAGCCTATGTAAGGCTCGATTGAATTTCAGTTTATTTTTGTAGAGGGAGAGAATTCTACGAGTATGAGGGAACGAATGACCAAAATTAGGTTGCAGATTTAGTTTGACTAATCTAAGGGTTTATTAACTGTGGATGGAGCCAACTAGAGAACACCAACGAGTCACAG
Organism: Micropterus salmoides; assembly: GCF_014851395.1. Classification (NCBI taxonomy): domain Eukaryota; kingdom Metazoa; phylum Chordata; class Actinopteri; order Centrarchiformes; family Centrarchidae; genus Micropterus; species Micropterus salmoides. Next base: position 23,733,906 of record NW_024044570.1, read on the forward strand.
AGTGTGGTTTGTTTTGCCCTACGGCTGCCGCAGGTCCCGTAGCAAGGCTCGACTGCCGGTTGGCTCGTGGAGTTGGTTCTGGCCCGACCCCAGTGGCATTTTCGCGTTGAGTTCGAAACCGGTGGATTTGTTCCGGAGTCCTCTTGTGGGAAGCGCTTGCAGCAACGGGCCGTCAGCCCAGGCTTTTACTCTGATCTCAGTTCGTTTGGTGTCGCTATAGCGGAGCCCACTCAGGGTTCTGTCGTCAGAGCCGTGGTTTCATTTATTTAAGGCCATAAATGAAGGCTTCTGAGTTTCTGGTCCAAAGTTGTTCAAAACGATCGGATGAGGTTGCAACAACAAAATCAAATAAACTCACACATTAGCCGTAGCTTCGCGAGGCCTCGGGAATATAGGCTATTTAATGTTGCTGAGATTAAACAAGCAGTTCCAAACAAAAATCAGAAAAATCTAATCTCCCGCTAAGGAAATTGGAATTCAGGGTCGTAGCTTTCTCAGCTTGTTCGAAGGAAATTTAAGTACAAAAAAAAAAAATCGGAATTTCAAAAGTAAAGGAAGTTAAGAGAGCGTATACGTTTAGTTTCAATAAAGTTTTTAGAAGAGAGGCACGAGCTTTTTTCTTAGAAGAGAGAGGGCAAAAGTACTAGGTACTGTGACGTCAATTTTGGGGGGGTCTCCAGGGAAGTCCCTAAGGTGTTAACTTTTTGGAATAAAGAAATATACGTTGCGCATATTTCCCTTTAATCTCTCTCTCCACAATATCGACATTTGGAAAAATACTCAGTTCTAAACATTTGGATAAAGACAATTAAAACAAGGCTAAACACTATGGAAAAAGGTTATAATGGTTATATAAAACGTAACAAAGCTTAATTACCTGTCCTCAGTATACTTGCTGGTTACTGGTTTTAACTCAAGAGACAATTTAGATGTAAGCGTGACAGCAAAATTTCATTTATGCAATTATATGGTGATAGGTAGGCCTACTTAGCGATCCTTGTTGGTGTAAGCCGAGTTTTAAACACTTGCGTGTTGTACCTTTCATGTCCCCTTGGTGGCGCTCGGGTCACACGAGAGAACAGTAGACATTCCACTTTAACTGAGAGGCTGGTGATACACAGGAGTGTATCAATGGATATTTTAGTAGGAAATTGTATACGAAACATTTAACTAAAGCATTAGTTAATACTGAACAGACAGTGATTACTAGGGGGTCAGAGGGATGAATTAAGACAAAACAGAAAGAGGTTAGAGAACTCGTTCAAGATTACTTTCTTATGGGTCTGCTAGTCTTCAAACATCACTAAAGGATAACAACAGGGTCATTACTTACTAAACTCAGAGGCAAACACCGCTGCTCACTTAGCAAGGTTATTATTTAAACCGAACAAACACAGTTATAATGGAACCTTGCTTGGTTCGAGAAACAGGGGTTTTTATGGTCTCTTTTCTTTGCATTCCTGGCTTATCGCATCGGCTATCAGAGAATGAAATGGTGGTTTATGGCTCAGCCGTTCTGTGGAGAGAAAAGAGTCAGATTGAGGCCGGAGGTGATCTGCGGGAGGGAGAAGGGGTCAGATCGCCCCTTTTCCTGTCCTGTGGACTGTCTTTAGTGAAACCTTATGGCTAGAAAGGTTCACTAAGGCTCTTTGAATACACAATCCTTAAGCGATTCATTGTCTGATTGAGTCTCTTTCAGTCCTTACCAAACATCAGGCGATGTCTCTGGTTTTTACATGTGAAAAGGTCAACTCTCGGGGAGGGAAACTTCCCTCCCCCTTTTGACACCATCTGACCTTCTTTGAAGTGCGTCTGGTTGAGTTCACAACATGATTGTCATCCTGCATCATCAGGAGGCACGTGGGGAAATCAAACTCCAGTGGCCGACAGAAGTTTATGCAGCACTAATGCCTCTGATCTGTATCGCAAAGAGCTCACTACACATTACAACTAGTAATTTCTTATAAGCATGATTAGGAGGCCTAATGTTAGACCGCGGATCGACCACTATGAATAATAACATAAAAACAGGACATGTACAGTAATAATTCGGGGCTTATTAGCCTATAGTATAGCCTACTGTGGTATCGCTGTCACAAATGTTTTATGGACTTAATGAACTGACAGGGTAAACGGAGTGCTATTTGCTCTCCTTTTGTTAAACATATTTTAACCTACGTTTACGTTACCAAATGATTTTCATAAACATAGCGGCTTCAATTATAAGATCGCTGAACACATCTCGCGGTCGGCAGATGGATTTATTAGTGGTTTAGCTTTGGAAATAATGCACAGATCACATCATAAAATCATAAAATCCTGTGGTTGGTTCGTTTGCTTTCACACCACAAGCAAACCGCACCAGAGTTCGTTTGAAACTGTACCGAGACCACCTTGAAGAGAAGGACTCGATTGCTGCATTCACACCTGCCCAAACGAACCGCACCAAGGGGGAAAATGAACTCTAGTGCGATTCAACCGAACTAAATGAGGCAGGTGTGAAAGCACCCTTAGTTGACGTTCTTTGTCAAACAGAGAATGGGGGTGTGGTAAATAGTCGGATGTAATCAATTACCATGACAACCAAAAACTGAGGGGGGGCTTGGTTAGAACTGTGCTATTTTGTCTACAGTTACAATAAAACTGTATACTTGATCTTCTGCATGTAAAGCTGACTTGTTATGAACTTCACTAAGAGGATAAATAGTAAACTGGAGACATTAAAACAGAATCTGAGTTATTTCTGTTGATGTAGGCTATAAGATATTTTCACCAGCTTTAGCTGTAGATATTGTGTCCCTGTATTACTAAGCATACCATACAGCTTACAGGCAGTCTGCTGGGCCTAAGGCAGGCACATAAAGTTCTTACCTCTATGTGTTGTGTCCTGAAGAATCATTTTATACAGCCTCATTAGGTTGACAATAAAATTAATCACATTTTATGTGGTTGCAATCATATTGAACAGATACATAGTGCATTAATGGTTAACCATGTTTTATGTAAAACTATTAATGTATTCTAATATCTATAAACTGCAATTAACAATAACACAAATACATGATTGAAACTTTTTAAAATAACTCAAGAGCAAACCAAAGCTGTACAATTCTCAAGATTTTATTAATAGAAAATATTTTAAATAACATTTACTGGGTCTACATGAAAATACCCACAGACCATTCTTTTAACTGAGTACACAGACAAAACAAAATACTTTCATGCAATGCTGAGAACAAAAGTCACACCTCAAGTGTTGGATGAGACATAGATTTGTTTACCAGATTTCATCTGAATCTCTCTTTTAGAGATGTTTTTAGAAATCTTACAAATAGACAAATGTGACAGAGTATGTCTTTGGCCGAGGATAATATTAATTGTAGGACTGATCTGGCTTTGCCTTCATTAATAAAGATCTTAACCTGAAAACCGTGAACCAAGACTTCTGTGCTGGTTTCACATTTATGTCCTGTGTTAAACTGTTAACTGACAAAGGCCGACTGCCTTATCCATCCATGAGGATCCTTTGGCCGATCTGTTAAGCGGGGCCGGTGCAGTGGACTTCAGGGCTGATGCGTATGCTTTGGAGAGGAAAAACATGCCATCACAGCAACCTCTCAGCTTCCATTGTGGTTGAAATGCAGAACTACCGAGAGAAACCTGTGAAAAAGGCAGATCATGCAGTTCACAAGTTGTATATGTGTGAAAAAACCCAGAAGTACAGACAACATATAGAACATTTCTAAGACCAAATTGTTCTTGAATTGTGAGCCAACGCTGCCACCTTGGGACTAAAAAGTGGCATTAGCTTTTGTTTTCACAGAACATCCATGTATACTAGTTTCTGTTAATAAGGTACACCAAGCTAAAACTGTTGCAGTCCAGTAAAACAGCCCTGCAATAAATTATATCTTAATGAAACTAGTAATATTTTTTGTAATTTGTAAAATGTCTTGTTCATCTTTCAAAATAGAATCTTTACTCTACAGAATTAGCTGTGATTTACTTCAGTACAAATGTTGGTGTGATGCATTTCCATTTATAAAATTATTCTTTGCACAATCTGGGAAATTTACCTACACAGGCACTGAAATCAAATTAAACCAGGCACCAACCAGCACCACTGAAGACTTGATCACTAATAATTTTTAACCACAAACCGTATAAGGTATGTCATAACTTTTTCCAGCGTAATGTGTTAATGGATGTTCTGAACGTGGTTCATCCTTACACCTCAAATACAGTGGAAGAAGCTTCAGTCGAGTACAGATGTTTAATAACGGCTGGCCTCCACAGATTCAGGTCCTTCCTTTCTATAAAGAAGAAAATGTAATTATAACAAAAGCCAAATTAAACGTAACAACCATCAGCCCTGCCATAAGATCAACCTTTACGAAGCTTATAATGTTCTGTCTCTGCTGATGTTCAGTCTGAGATGTGTTAAATAATATATATGTATATGTGTCTTCTTAAGTTTCAGTGCGCTGAGCGTTCAAGACCTCCATATTAATGAGCTGCTAGTTGACAAAACAAGCAGAGAAGCCACACACTTGTGGTGCCAATGATAATTATAGAAAATTTACCACAAGTTTTGATACAGATATAAGTTTTCATCATCAGAGTAGACCTATGATTGTGCAGCTGCTCTTGTCACTTCTGTGCCTCTTGCTTGTCCAAAGCCATGAGTGCTCCCTTCATAAAACTAATTAACTTACACATCTACAAAACTCAGTGCACAGCGAAACGCACATGAACACAGGAAGAACATGCAAACTCCACACAGAGTAACCCATGGCTGGATTCAAACCTGCCTCATGAATTGAAATTATTTAATTATTAGGATGTAATACTCACTCACACACAGACAAAACATCATATTAATTAATAAACGTTTTTACTTCATCAACTAACGCTCCTCAGCTCCACACTTCTGATACCATTTCCTCCGCTGATGCATTGGTGAAATGGCCGTCAGTAAAATGCGTGTTGCAGACTGTGTGTAAAAAAAGTGATTACAAACACTTAATGAAAATGAACAGCACACTAAACCAAGAGGAGGAAACTAAAACATAAAATGAAGACCCTCTGTTAGCTAACTTTCTGCAATAACTTTGCTAGATAACTACACCTGGCTAACTACAACTTAGTTAACTTAGCTAACATTAACTAAACTAGAAAGACCAACCGACTATCAGACACAGACAGAAATACCTACTGTAAGTTCTAAGTAAATTACATGATAAATTGGTTAGCTAGCTCACAACAATGTTTATCGCTTGACGCTCTGACTTAACAAGGCTTGACGGCAAGTTTTTTTTTAACGAGGCATGACAGTGCGTCTGCACAAGCTTGGAGAATGACGTATGACTTATGGAATTACGATAGTCATACGTCACCACCCCGTTTTAACAACTAAGCAATTTTTGAAACTTTATGCACAAAATTAAGCCATTTGTCAAAACATATTTGGCAAACTATGTGGGTAATCAACATTGTATGAAATATCATAGAAATAGGGGGCTTTAAATCTCTTTTAAAACACTTTTATCGGAAAGCATATTCTGTTTTTTGAGTTTGAGTTGCCTGTTTTATCTTACGGTGTTTATTTTAGTCCTATAAAGTTGCTATTTATTTTAGTCTGTTTTTTTATAGGCATTCTGTTTCGCCTACTTATGATTTCCATTTCTTTTTCATTTGTATCATTCATTTTCATCTTGTATTGTCTTCATGTATTTTTATCCATATAGTGGTGTTACGTGCTTTTTTTTAACCCCGTGTTTATCTTTTGTAAAGCACTTGTTCTTTTGTTTGATGACTGCTATATACATAATGTTGTTGCTGTTGTTGTAGTTATTATTATTATTAACTTCTATGAATAGAACACATTGTGGGCGATGGATGCAGGGGTGAAAGGTCATCTGACCAGCCTAAAAGTAGAATTTAATTGCTAACTAAGATTGGAGATCTGACAGAACCATTCACTTCCTGGATACTTTGCATTCACTCTGTCCATTATCACAGCTGCAGGCAAGGTCTGGTCAGGTTACTGCCGTTTTACATTGCATAACTCCTAAATTAACAAAATATTTTAATTAGGATAATTTTGACTTATCATTGTTAATCAACCTAAGTATAATGTTTATCATTAATTATTAAGTGCTGTCCTCATAGGTCCCACACGCTCTACTGTTGCAGTATTTCATTTTATTTTAGAACCCATTCACGTTTGTGTTGTCTTTAAAAGTTCATATAAACACAAACGCACTTTTTGAATGTTAATGATACATATTTAAAAAATAATCTCTTCCAATAGCATACATTACTTCACAAGAAATGTTAGAGGTTTATTTCAGTTTAATTTCATGCCTTTGGGGGTGCAACAGCCTTTGATTTGGACATTCATCTTCTAAATACATTTTGTTCCTGCATTGAGCCTTAGATTAATGAATTGGCACAGTTAGGAGGATTTTGCCTCTTAAGACCTGACCTTCAAATGTGTGCTTACCAGTTGCATCACGCTCACTCTTATACAACAGTATGTAGACTTTACAAGAGCTTTGTTTTAGACCTAAACAAAGGTAATTTATATCTTCACCCCTTAGTGATGAACTGTACTGAACAGTTCAAGTGGCCAGTGTATTACAAGATTGAGGTTTAATGTAATATCTAAAATGCACTATTTATTTATCTAGATGGCAGAAATAGATACTCACTATGTAATAGTGTATAGGCTATAGTTACTGTTCTTAATAAACAGGAGTAATGTGTTTAATTGAAATATGTTCTTTGGCCTCTTTCTGTTGTTCCCCACATTGTCTCTCACTCATCACATCAGCTATCTAATAAAGGCAACATGCCAGGAAAGTTATATATAAAGGGTTAGGTAAAGACATGATATAAAATACAGTACTATGGGTTGTCCACTTTTTCTTTTGACTGTCCCATCTTTATTATGTTTTTCAGTCACATAAGTGGGATATACTAGATACTAGATACCACAATAGAAAGAGGACAGATCGCTAAAAACAACCCTACATGTACATTATTCATGTACAACTTTATAACTATTTAAGAAAAAAAGAACATACTGAAACAAAAAACAAAAAACATTTATTATTTTTTCTCTGGCAGTTTTGGTAATTTAAAAACAGCTTCATGTGCATTACTACAATCATACAGACCAGATAGGGCTGATTTATATTTGCATCAAACATGGGAAAATAAATATAAAAGCAAAAGAACAATATGTTTTATTTATATTTATTTTGTTTTGTTTTTTTCCTAATGTTTCACACTCCAACATCTACGGAAGAGGATTAGGTCCACATGTGAAATTTTATTTTGAGTTCTGAGATTAAAGTCAGAATTGTGAAACTTGATATAACACACTCGGACATCTTTAACATTACTGTAAAACTAGGGTTAACTTGCCACCTGAGTTTCAAGCAACATTATGCTGCTACAGGTGGAGAGTTGCGCCACAGCCGGACAAGCACGCCAGACATGTGCAGAGGTGGGTGCAATGGGTGCTTGAGCACCTTTTAAAAGCTTTTTCCCTTTGATCCCCAAAGTGCCTTTTTGTTAATTTATTTATTTTTAAATTTGTAAAGACCGTTAAGTGAATGCCTGCCCAATCAACTATTAGTAAAATGAATGAATAATAATTTTGCAGCAAATAAAATTAGCCACATGATGACCTTTCATCTGCTGACACCTGAAAGACACCTTCGATTCCACCGGTAAGAGGGGTTTGCCACAATGCGCTTGTTGTGGAGTTGTTGGATGTATTTTACAAGAAAGACGCAAAGAGCGCAGCACAGTTGTTGTGTACATTACTGTGTGTCGCTGGTAGAAGTAACAGCCAACGTTACTCCTACACACAGATAAACAAAGGTGCTCTGTTCACTTCGTTCTCTGCCGTTTGAGGGAGAAAAGTTTAACGGGCGTTGCGAGGTCTGGTATTTTTTATGTAATCTGACTAAAAACCTTTCACTTGAACTAGGATTATTACAGTAACTTTATAAAAAACGTAGTGTGCCTTAAAATAATAACATTGGTAAAACAGGTTTATACTGACACTTATTCCTCCGACTTATAGCCTACTTATCACACTTTTTTAAGATTATCATTTAATTCAGAACAGTATTGGAATAGATTTAGCCTACATTTTAACTGTGTTTGTTAGATTTAGGTATTAGAAAAAGGTCTGAAATGTTAATATGAAGGTAAATGCTGCTCTGTCATGGTTATTATGGACCAAGAGAATAAAGACACACACACACATCTTAGTTTATTTATTTAGATTTATGATTAGACATATAGTCAATCCAGATGTTGGCAAGAGCTTTGTGAAATAAAAGGCTGCAAGACAGACAACGAGCTGGCATTATTTCTATGAACACAGTTGGATTAGTAAGTAATATTGCTAATTTTGTGTTTTCACACTTATTTGGCTATGTTAGCAAAGTTGGTGACTTGCTAGTTTTTGATTGTAATGTAATCAGAACAAATACAAGCTGTCTTCATTTATGACAGCAGGGAAATACACTATGAAACGATAGGGGCACCAAATTGCACAAAACAACATCTTAAATAATGTTGCATTTAAACAACAATTTACTACAGTTCCTCCTCATAGTTAGGCTTTGATCACTGCTCTCCAGCATTCAGTGGTTCCAAAACTGTGTTCAAGGTCACGGTCCAGTCAGAAATGTGAAAAATTTGTAATCTCATTTAGTTTTACTTCAATATGTTTAATACCAACCTGACAGAAACAGATGGGTTCTATATCAGTTATTGATCATCCCTTTCCAGCAATGACCCATTTACACTACATGACTATCATTTACTCAAGGTTTCCCCTTTACACCCACAACACTGGAAATGTCCTCAAGAGACCATTGTAAATTCTAAATTCAGTGTGGCCATTCCAGATATATATATATAAAAAAATCTGACAGGTAAGAAAATATCTTTCTTGTTACATTTAGCTCCAGAACACACCGTTTTTAAGTTTTGATTCTGCTTTTGCAAGCTCTTTACACAGTGAGGACATCATCAGTCTATCAGAATCAGAAATGTGTTTATGTAAGCAAAACTGTGTACTGTATACTTTTTAATTGCTTTTGCTGCAAATTTATTTTGCTAAACTTCTCGGTTAGCAAAATCTCTTGCTGACTATTTAGTAAATTGAAATATTTCTAAAACTGTATGGAAGCCTACAGTACAGGGGACTATATTAAAAATGATAATGTAAACATTGTCTTTTCTTGCAATATAACTGGGAAAACTTATGCCGTAACCGTTACTGGCTGTTTCCTACAGATATGTATTTCCAGCATCCAGTATTGGTTATTCAACCAAGAGGAGCATACTGTATGATGATGCAGAGAGTGATAATAAATTTAGCACCACTTTGAAGGAAAAAAAAGAACACTCCAAAAATGCCAAATTTTAATTTTCAATTGTTAGAAAATTTGCTTTTTCATTTTCATTTTGACTTAAAGGTACAAGGTGTAACTCCTGGCCACGTGCTCCAGACAGATAGGAGGCAGGATTTCACCTCCTTCTGTTTTTCTGAAAAACAAAATTTAATTTCCCATTTTGTTCAATGTAAATGAACGTTAACACTTTTAAATTTTTGGTTTTAAAATTTTACCTTTTGAGTTGAAGACAAGTAAGTGAAATGATGGCAGAGGGTGAACTGGAAGTCAAAATAAAAGTAAAATGTGTCAGACAGATAAGAAGCCCATCACAACATCACACAGAAATACAAAAACAGTGGTAAACAAGAACAGACATAAAATAAATAATAGTACTAATAATGATAGCAATATTAATGATAATAATAGAACTAATAATAATAATTGTGGCAATGGGTGTCACGTCAGATGGAGAAGGAGAGGATGAGAGAGGAGCTCAGTTCATCATGGGAAGTCCCCCAGCTGTCGAGGCCCATAACAGCATAACCAAGCGATGGTTTAGGACTCACCCGAGAAAGCCCTAATTTTAAGCTTTTCGTAAATAAGAAAGTCTTAACCTACCCTTAAATGTGGAGAGGATGTCTGCCTCCCGAACCTAAACCTGGACCTGATTCCAAAGGACAGGAGATTGAAATTATAATGCTGTTGTGGAATTATATTTTCAAGTCTACATTATCATTTTAATATAGTCCTCTATAGGCATAGTCATAAAACTGTAAACATTGTTGCAATAGTTGCGGTCATAAATGCTATGTAACCTTAAACCCCAGTTTGGGGAGTCTTCTTTTTTTTCTTCAAAACAGTGCAAAATGTATGATCACTCTCCGCATCATCATACAGTATGCTCTTCTTGGGTGAAAAACTACTGGATGCTTGGCCATACATATGTGCAGGAAATGGTCAGGCATGCAAAATATTTTTTCCCAGTTATATTGCAAGACAAGACAAAAACAATTTTCAGAAGTTAAAGAAGCGAGTCACTTTTGTTATCACAGCATACAGTAGCATTTATTATGTATGTATACGTGACAGAAAAAAGCTACCACCTGCAAACTTATAATCACTTCTAAACACTGATTAGAGGTGTTCTATAGCTCCCTCACTGGGACCATAGCATTGATTTTCACTACAGATGACATCCAGCTGTGCATTTCCGTACCACCCAAAGATGTCAGCCTTAAGTGGATCACTATATTGATCACTTCAACTTGTGAATGTCACAGAAGTCCTTTCAGCTGGTAACACACATAGGGACCTATGAAAAGTGTTAATTTTCCAGATTCCATTTCATTTAAATTTTCCTGCATTCTGTGTTTTACAATTTAACCCTTATGTTGTCTTCCCGTCGACCATGCACTTTTTGTCCTCCCGGGCAATTTTTGTCCTCCCGGTCATTCCCAGTATTTTTGCTCTTCTTGGTGGAATTCATGGTCAATATGTCTCATTCATATGAAACTATACCAAATTTTTAAGATAAAAAAAGCAGCAATTATGAATTCTTTTGACTAATAGTTAGGATCAGGGGACTATATGTTGATGGATTATCACAGACTAGTATATGTCAAAGTTCCCCTTCGGGGGAACTCGAACTGCGTCAGTGACGACACTATGGGAACGCCTCTGGGCATGGCAGGGCTGAAATCATGAATGAAACTACTCCTATCCTATTGCCGTTGCTAGAACGGTAGCGTGTGACGGCATAACTGGAGGCGTATATAAGCACGCCAGCACACCGGACACATCTGCTTTTTTCTATTCTGCAGGCACTCTGGCATGTTTGAGACTACGAAGATAAAAGTACAACCACGAGAGGAATTTTCTTACCTGGAAGGAAGTCTGGCAGAGGAGATGGCTGGTGAGCAGTTCAGGCAGTGTGTTTTCCCATGCCCGCGCTACATCACGGCTGGGGACACTCATGACCTGTGTGTGTCTTGTCTGGGGATGCCGCATGCCCAGACAGCTCTCGAGGGGGCTGCTTGAGGCCATTGTGAGGCCCTGCCCCTGAGGGTGCTGAGGTCCCGTGCGGCTCTTTTCTCCGAAGACGGCCGGATGCGCACTCCCCGTGGCTCGGGCCCTCTGGTCGCTGAGGCGGCGCAGCGGCTTCGGTCATGGGGCTCCCCGCGCGACATCTCCGCGGGCATAGGGACTGCCGAGGCTTTTTCCCATTCCTCGTCTGCTGGCTCTGACTCCCCTCTTCCCCATTCGGGAGCCCGCTTCTCGACTTCTCCCACTCGAGGTGTGAGCCCGGAGAGGCTGCGGCTGTCCGGTTCTGAGGAACTGGATGTGCTCAGCATTATGGAGGAGGAAGACTTCCGGGAGCCGGGCCAACATCATCAGTCAGCGCCCAGCTATGACGAGCTCTTGGAGGTGGTGACATGGGCAGTGGCCAAGCTCCAGCTCGATTGGCTGCAGGCTGTGCCAGACACACATGCTGCGATGTAAGCTGGATGAGCGTTTCCTGGGGCGCAGAGCGCCGCCTCCGCGCCAGTCAAGCTCTTCTCAGCACGTCTGACTACTCCCCCGCTCTGGGTTTACAGCAACGTTATTAATTATTATTGTCGGCTATGGGACGATGCCCCAGGTTGAGGATGCTTTGGCCAGTTATCTCACGCCCGGTGCTGCCCACCATGTCATGTCGCGTGACATCTGCTCTGGTGGGCAAGGCTTACCTGGCGGCGGGCCGAGCTGGTGCGAGCCTGCACAGGATGGCGGTTTTGCAGGCATACCAGGCCAATCTGCTGAGGGACATGGACTCAGGAGGGGGCCCCTCTGAGGAGGATGTCGCTGAGCTCCGCAGAGCTACGGATTTGTTTGCTCCGAGGCCCCCTTCGAACCCCTGGAGTCGGCTGAGGCCAAGCACCTGACCCTTAAGATGGCCTTTCTCCTCACTATCACCTCCATGATGAGGGTGTGGGATCTCCAGCCACTTTCAGTTTCTCCTCGATGCCTGGTGTTTGCCCCGGGGAGGGTCAGAGCCATCCTGCACCCCTGTCCAGGTTATGTCCCTAAGGTTCCGTCCAGTTTGGCAGGGTCCACGGTGCTGCAGGTGTTTCATCCCCCACCTCATGTGACGGCGGAGGACGGGACTCTTCATCTGCTCTGCCCTGTCAGAGCGCTGAGTATTTACACGGTTTCGCGTTCCCCAAGGCTGGGCTCCCCGCTTCCAAACACATGATCAGCAACTGGATCATTCAGACTATTTCCCTGGTCTATCAGGTGCGCGGGTTACCTTCACCTATGGCCGTAAGGGCGCACTCTACTCGAGGCATGGCGGCCTCTAGGGCCCTCCTCGCAGGGGCTTCGCTCCAGGATTTGTGTGAGGCAGCTAGCTGGGCCACTCCTCACACTTTCATCCGGTTTTACAGTCTGGACCTTCCTTCTGCACCCGGCACCCGTGCGCTCTCCTCTTAGTCGTGCCTACGGGTTATTGCACGCTGGGGGTAGGCGGGGGTTTCGGTACCACATAGTGGGTATCTCGTTCCCATAGTGTCGTCACTGACACAGTTCAAGTTCCCTCAAAGGGGAACGTCTCGGGTTACGTATGTAACCCTTCTTCCCCGAGAAGGGGAACGAGACACTGCGTCGGTCCGCCACACCTCACCCCACCTGGAGTGCCTTGCTTCATAGCAAAGAGCTGATGTGTCCGGTGTGCCGGTGTGCTTATATACGTCTCCAGTTACGCCGTCACACGCTACCGTTCTAGCAACGCCAATAGGATTGGAGTAGTTTCATTCATGATTTCAGCCCTGCCACGCCCAGAGGCGTTCCCATAGTGTCGTCACCGATGCAGCGTCTCGTTCCCCTTCTCGGGGAACAAGGGTTACATATGTAACCCGAGACGTTTGGTCTGGATACTGGTTTGAAAACATTTCATTATTTTTAATGGCAGCAAATAATCAGACTTTTTGTCCTCCCGGGTCAAAATTGACCCGGTCTGGTTTGTCTGTTTATAAAGCATAATGTATAAATTATCACCCAATTCTGTGTTACACCTTCTTAGCCAACCTCTTTCCAACTCATTACCACTAGTTTTACACTTTTTTTTGGAAATCAGGGTCAAAAAATCTAATTTATATGAAAGTATGCCTGGGCATGCCATAAACTGGCCGTGGCTTCTTTACTGGATTAGTACAAGCGAGCATCAACAGACCCAAGTATGCCTGTAGAGGTATTTGATCCATCTTTGCTGTATACATAATGCCCCTGTTGGTTTGCCATGTCCAGCACTATCTTTTCAATTTGCTCTGGCAGAAAACATCTGTTGAAACATATTCCTCATCTTTACAGTTGTGCTCTTCTTCTCATAAATCCTTTTCTTCTGCAGATTCCTCCTGGTCTCTCTTATATCTAGAGCCTCTGACACAGTATAGTATGGTAGAGCATGATAGGGAGGCCTCTTTATCGTGTTGTCTCAGACTAAAAGGGCTAAAAAGCTTCAAAAGCTCAGATTTATCAACTTTTGTTGTGAAAGGCATATCAAAGGAGTGGTAGGAGCACGTTTACAGAGATGTACTTATACTGAAGAAACACTTTTGTTTAGGCTCCCATTCATTGTGAGCTGAACTCAAAGATCTAAGACTTTCTCTATGTACACAAAAGACCTATTTCTCTCAAATATTGTTCACAAATCTGTCAAAATCTGTGTTAGTTAGCACTTCTCCTTTGCAAAGATAATCCATCCACCTCACAGGTGTGGCATATCAAGATGCTGATAATTAGCCTCGAATACCATTGTTGTGAATTGTCCCCTACTAAATATTTTATTACTTGACTTTTGACAATTTCTTCACATGGATCTTCTGCAGGACAGCCTCCATACGCTAGTTGAACACATGGTAATAAGTGGGTCTGACGGAGGCTACTCTCACATGGGAAACACTAGTACTACGCCTTGTTTACAAAGTTTAACTGGATTTAGCTTTTTAATTTTTTCTAATGGAATATCTGACTCCGCACATACAGCCACAAAGTCTTCAATGAGCTTGCAGCTTGCCAATGTGGTAGCACTTTTGAGAGTTTGTTGAAGTGATGAGCTCATCCTAGCGTGCTGACTCTCTTTGATATGACAGCGTGTGTGTGTGGAGAAGGCGCTGAGCCCCGCCCTTGGTGAAACACAGAGAGCAGAGGCAGTGTGCCAGCAAATGACACCAAAACAAAGCACTACAATTCTTTCTGTTCATTTGGCTTAAGTGCTGTGGAAAAAAATATTTTAAAGCTACAGAAAACCATGATTTTTACAAATTGCATCCACATTCAGATTCTGCGATATTCCGATTTCACAGTTCATTCCATTTTTATTATCAAATTCCACGATTCGGTCTGTTTTCCACATTGCGGAAATTGTAGAGACCTAGTGATTTTTTTAAATTTTTTTTTTGAGTCCCGATGTCAGTGAATAGTGGGCATGTGAACTGAGCAAGTCAATCTTACAGGAGATCTTTTCTATGTTCTGCTGTTCATACTTTCCTTGAATGTTCTTATAATCACTGCTATTGTCATGTTTTACATCAGGATTGATTGACCATGAATTAAAAATGCGTACACGTCCCTTTAGACAAAGGAATATAGTTCTCAGTGCCAAAACCTTCCTTCACACCCTAAAACTGCTCCTCTTTTGCTGGGTACTTTGTTTTCGTACCATGTAGTCTCGCGAGTTATAGCTTGCTATTTCTTGTGTTTAGTTTAATCTGACCAACGTAATTAGAAGCCTAGCTGAGGAAGTTAGTGTAGTCAGATATTTTCAACAAGCCAATCCAGGAGAACAGCTCGTTCTCCCATTGTAACCGCAGCTGTACCTGAGTAGCTAGTCTAGCCATCTTTTAGTAGCTAACTTTCTAAAAAGAAGCTTGCTCTGTGTTCTAATGTAACAAAGGTTAGATCAGAAGAGTCCTGCATCCTCCAGAGAATTGTGCCAGCAATGTCTTGGCCCGGATCTCTGGCATTGGCACTGAAACAAGGCCACCATACCTGTTCTCCAGGAGTCACCTGCAAGGCTGTCTCAACCCTGCACACGAAGCTGGAAAGCCAGCTGGGGCATCTCTGCCAGTGCTTCAAAACAGTAGGCTGAACTGGTTTTGATGTGCTAAAGAGTTGATGTTGAATAAAATATATTAATACCTATTTGGAGAAGTTAAATGCCCTAAGGTTATGTTAGCATCTTACTGTCAGGTTTATTTCATCACAATTTCTGCTATTGATCCTTATTAATCTTTCATGTATTATGTATTTAGCTAAACTAAACACCATCATTTACTCAGTAAGAAGTTGTCTGCATGTTTTATTTAAAGCAAAAGACAAGGTCAATCTATTAAAAGAATGCTATTCCTTCTAATGCGACTAATCAAATTTATTGTCAAGATTTCTTAATTTGATTAAGATTCTCCTGTTATTAAACAGGGTGGTGCCCCTTTGACTAGTGTAAATATTAAAGTAGTGTTTCTCCTACACCTTACTTTTGATTTGTTTCCTTTTTTATTTAAAATAAAATATACTTTTTCTATCTGTAATTTATTGTTGTACATGAACAATAAAACATACTGCATGTTATAATATAAATGTTGATTTAATTAAATTAAGTTAAAAATTAGTACTGGTGTAAAAGGTTGTGAGATATTAGAGAAAGGGAATCTCTTCATGGCCAATTCTTGCCATGCTAAACAGGGTCAGTCAGTGCATCCCACTATCACAGTTTCCACGGGAACACAGACAGAACTGAAGCAGCCGAAGGCAGCGATCGCCCACACAGAACAAAGCCCAGGCCATTATTACAGAGTTTTGGGTACATGTGTGCATATGTGTAAGTTTAAGAGAAACAGAAAGAAACAAAGGAAGTGAATGTCTGTGTTTATACGGCTGGTTACCAACATCTACTGTACAGCTGATTGGCTGCTTTGCTGCAATGCTGTTAAGTTCAGACATGGAGCAAGTTATTCACCTTAAAACAGAGATACATGTATGCACCAACCATGTGGCCCGCTTATCAGTGAATGTTTTAATATGGTTTTGAAAAACTCCTTAAAAACACACAATGACTTTTATTACTGAAAATTCTCTTGTGCAGTTCACAAAAAGAAGAAAAAAACATATGTATTATATCACAGGATTCAGGTGCTAACTGACACTGCAGACTTGCTCACTCACCCCTGTGGAACAGTGAGTTCTGACATTTGCATGTACTAGTTTAGCCAGGATGAACCCACCAATATTACAAAATACACGCTGTATAAATAGCCATCATACCATAACCCAACATCCACTTTCTTCAAGTGACTTAAAGTTGTTATCCTTAAGATTTCAGTTCTGGTTGATTTGGTGACACCTGTAGTTACTGGTGGTAACGGCAAATGTGCTTAAATACTACAAGTCACAGAATTCTGGTAGCAGCAAAACAATACAGATTTTTTTTTCTGTGAGTGTCGCTACTGACACCCAGTTCGTAATACTGCAAATATATAAATATTGCAATACTTTCATCAGTGGGCCATAGGTTAAATCACCATTGTGTTACGTCATTTGGCGATAGCTAGTCACAGACATTTAATAAAATTAAATCTTTGAGAATGTTAATTTAAAAACCAATGTGGCAAACTGGGTGTTTACCTACTTGCAATGATGACTCTTCTTTTTTTGACGTGATGCTGGTCCTCTAGACTTTGGGCCTTTCTCAATCTTTGTTCTTGTCTATACTTGTGTTCTTGTGAAAAGAGCAAGAAAAGGCCCAAGTCCTGTCCCAATACACAAGTTTGCATTTTGGCAAAAACGGTTAAAATGTGTTCTTGACATACTCGGTTGTTAACTTGTGTAAACTTTACGGCACAGATATCCCAGCATTAATTTCTGCGTTCAAGTGAGGGGCGGAAAGCGGCAGAGAGAGGGGCCAACAACAGCACATTTTTTTACAATTTCGTTATTAACGTTATTTTCTCTAAATCCACTTATGAGAAGTTTTGAGGTGAGAAATCAACTGTTTAGATATTGAATATTGGCACTTTTACTAAAATTGATGACAATCGAAAATGTGATCAAACGTTTTCACAGTTGAGAGGCTCCACAAGTGCAGGCAGGCCAGTCAGCTCACAGAGCCCCAACTGCCACACAGCCCACTGTTACACAGTAACATTATCTTAGGTCCCTACTCTACTCAATGGGCCTACAATGTGTAACCTTTGGTATACTGTACAGTACATGCTAATAGCGTTACCTTTCACAGATGATGTAGAACACACTTTTCTTTGAGCTCATTTTGGGCTTGTCTATCAGTATCTGACAGAAAAGGGCACTACTGACCTTGAAAGAGGCACATGAGCCAAGCAACAGCAACAGAGGAAACCACAGCTGTGAGATAGTTTTAATGTTCATACCGCTGAGCTAAACTTCCCAACCCACGTAGGGGGCCCCAAATGAGCCGGGCCCCTGGGTTGACCGCCCTCATACACCCACACTACCTCTGCTTAAGGTGTGAGGACAGCAACCTCACCCTTAATACTGACAAAACGAAGGAGATAAAAATGGATGTGAGGAAGGAGAGGAGACCTCATCAGCCACCGGGAGCCTGAGGTAGAGAGGGTGAGCAGCATTAGATATCTGGGCGTCCACATCAGCGAGGACCTCACTTGGACACTGAACAAAACTGACAATATATATAATAACACTTTGAATCCTTGAATGATGTAGGGCTAGAAATAAGTAAGGAGTAAGGGGCTCTTCCTCTTGTGGGGAAATTAGGTTGTCATTAGGTGACGGCCTACAGTACAGAGTGTGATTAACATTAGATCATCAAAAACTCAACATTCAACTAAACCACATCAACTTGCTTAAATCCTCATGTTTTTCTTGTATTTTCAGTAGTCAGTAGTTAATCACTGAATCAGTGACTCAGTGCTTCTAAGGTACCATCAATTGATCTGTCTTATATGTGTGGCCAGGCCAGGAATGATGAGGCCAAACACACAATAAATTTTATGGGTTTTTATTCCCCGACTGGACTCAAATGAGAACAGCGTTAATCATGTAAAGTCGAGGGGTTAAGGCAGTTGGTTATACAAAACACAGGAATAACTTCCTTACTCGTCCTTTGCTTATTGCATCTGATCTCAACTATGTGACTTAACAGTACTCTATAGTACCCCTTTAACCATACCACAATATGTAAACAGCTGCCATAAACTAGTTCACACTCACTCTGGTAGACTTCAGGTACTTCTTTCTAAACAGGAACCTAAATTCTCAACAACCAAACCTATAAAACAGCCAAAATCTGGACAACATCAAAATCTAGACATCTAGGTTAGATAACACCACTCTAGACTAGACAACAGTAGTGGCCTTTCTAAACAGAGAAAAATAAAAAACAAATATAAATAAATACATTCACTTAGCCACATAATGCATTGAGTGCATAAACTCAAGGTGAAATATTTAAATTTACCATAAAATAAAAAATACATTCATTCACAGAATACAATTTGCCCTACACTTTGTACAGAAATTCAGAATTAACATTTTATGAATGAAATCAGTAACTCACCGTTCTACTGTGCAGTGTGCGCCCACACACACACACACACACACACACACACACACACACACACCAGTAACTCCGCACGTGTATCTTCCCTCTAAGTCAGCGGAAAAATATGAAACAAACATTGTTTATTTACAGCTTCAGTATACACTAATATAATGTGATTTTTGTTTGTTAATACACATCATTGTCACTCCCGCTGCCGCCGCTGGTCAGAGTATCTTCCCCTCGAAGATACACACACACATTCAGTAGGATATCAATCGTGAGGAATCAGCTGGGACACCCAGGTCTGCATCTACCTTGGTCGCTACGTTAGTTAGTTAACTCTTTCGTCTGCAGATCTTTAATATTATTACTGTACTTTACCATGGGTTATGGAGATATCCTCCATATTGATAAACTAAAGTACATCCGTTGCCGTTTCTCTACATCGCGGGACCAAACACTTCAGTTTTCCCCTGTGTCCCATCGGAACTCTACCCTCTTGCGTGCGAGCCGTCCCATGTAGAACTCTTAAAGCGACAGTGCCATTGAATACAGAGGACAGTTATCGCTACAGTAATCCCACCAGCAACTACATAACATTATAACCTACATAACACTATTTAACTCTGTACCCCTGGTTCACATGGCTACATATGTTCACATCATCTTAGGTCCCTACTCCACTCAATGGGACTACAATGTGTAACCTTTGGTATACTGTACAGTACATGCTAATGGCATTACTTTTCCCAGATGATGTAGAAAACACTTTTCTTTGAGCTTATTTTGGGCTTGTCTATCAGTATTTGACAGAAAAGGGCAGCTACTGACCTTGAAAGAGGGACTGTCATTTCATGGCATCTGGCTGCTCAAGCTCCCAGGGCAGAGGAGGCTGTGAATAAGGGCACATCATCAAATAAATTAAACATAAAAATTGCTCTTTTTCTCTCTTTCTAGGTTTTGGCTTACATGTTTATGAATGTAGAGCTTTCCTTGGCATAAAAACCTTACCAGAAAACATTCTGGTCTCCTATGGGTTTTTGTGCTCTCTGTCCAAACAAGCTGCCTTATTTCCTAGAGAATTTTTGTTCTTTGTTTTTATAAAGATGCGTTTTTACTTCAGGGCAGCAGTTTAAGTACAAATGTGGGTAAAATTTTGCAGGTCCCGAAAACCTGATATATATACTCAGTATATATAGAGTCTAAACAGGATGTGAATAGAGGAAATAACTAGCTAAACTAACTACTCCTTAGCTCTTTCTGTCACTGCAGACTTTCTTCCATGACATACTCAAATAGTGTACGCAAAAAAACACTAGCATACCAAACAGTACACTGGCATTAAGCACCCATTAATTTTCCCGAGCCTCAGGAGCAGAATAAATAAGAAAATGAGGAGTTTAATGGTGCATTAGTGAGGAGCCAGCGGAACAGGCCCTGGGCTGTGTTTTGAATAGGCAACTATTATGAAAACCAACCTGTCACACACTTGAAAGAGCACACCATTTGGCATTATACATTATAATGCAATGTTTCCTCAAGAAGTAGATGAATGCTTTAGCTTGCTTGTGATCGGCTAATGAAGAGGTTGGATGGATAGTTATTTAAAGGCAAACTTTTAAATTAGTTTAACATGTAGAGCTGTTGAGCATCTTGTTGCCATGTTATGTAGGGTCTACACAATGTTAGAGTATACAAAGTCTGGCTCATATCAGAGATAAATTATAATGCCGAAATATGCTGTGTTTTATTCTCAGGATTATACAAAAAACACATTTAGTTTCAGTGCGTGGCGACAGCATGTTTTGCAGTGTTTTGAAATAGTGGATACTAGTTAATTATCTGATTACAGATGTATTTCTAAGCAGGTTCAGTATACAAAAAATGTCATGCAGTATACTCTCCTCACTTTAAGTATTGTACTAATGTTAACAGCTTTGTATTCCCACATCACATAGACCTTTTTATATTTATACTTAGTTTGACTGATACATTATAGCCACATATAATGTTGGTCTGGGATACATTTGAATTCTATTGGTTCAAACTTCAATTTTGATTTATCGTCTCTCAATAAAAACAGGGGCACTATAATTGATTATTTCTCTGATTGTTAGACATTTCACAATCACTGATCAATCCACCACGTCAACCATTGTGTACTTGCTACTGATTGGTCCAAAGGGGATGTCATCCCTCTTGGGACAAAATGTTTACTCTACTTTGTGATATGACTGCTATGTTCACATGATGATCACAATCTTATTTCATTTGGCTAATTACCAAGTGGAACAACAGCACTGGAATAATAATGATGGAGAAATGAATTAAAGGTGCAATCATCTTGTTTGTCTTGTGCTGGAATCTGCTCAGGATAAGATCCCAATCACATGATGTTTTACTAATATACTTCAGCTCTCTATAAGCTAACAAAATAATACAGTGATTGGATTTTAATGGATAGTTAGCATCACGCAGAGATGTGAGCAAATAGCGTCACTTGGATAAGGATAACAATAATGTTTCTGTGTACTCTGAGTGCTTGAGTAAGACATATAGATTAATTAAAGGAATCAGGTACCAAGATGGTAGTACTCTATATTGTTACTGTTGCAATGACTTATGTATGAAAAATACCTAAGTCAGCAAAATTTTATTTCAATAGTTGTTATGAAGTGTAAACTTAAAAAAGAAGAATAACTCTTCTTAAATGTTATCAGTAACATATTCTGACTATTACAATTGCCAAAAAAGTAACATGTTTAGAATACATTAAGAATACATCCTCACTACATGTAAACATCTGTTGTGCTTTATTATCAGTGTCATTTATGTCACATCACTACCTATTCCTGAATTATTTCTGCTTGTCAACGTAAATGAAATGTTAATATATTACAATAATAGTCCTGTTAATCGACAGACATGGACTGGACAACATGTGCAACGGTAGCTACTAAACAATCTGCACAAAGTGTTGTTAGAGAATTCCTTACATTAATGTAGATATTGAACATTTTTGTTGATGCTTACTCCACTGAAATTTGCAGTTTGTCTTAAGATTAATGCATAATCTAATTGTAACAGCACAGAAAGCCAAATTGTTTTCAGTAGCACTTACATTTTCTACAAGCCATTTTAAGGGTTAAATAATGAAAATAACATTTTATGGACAGCAATACTCAAAGTACTATCATTATCATTTACATTGGAAAGTTATAAGGCAGCACTGATTTATGTAAAGACACATCATTTTCACTTAATGAGTTAAGAATATGACAGAATGACAGAATACTACAGTGAATGTACCAGCATGTATTTGATTTGATTCATACATTGTCTTGTATTCAGCTATGCAATGTCCTGCATGGTAATGCATGTCAGTACTTGCTACCGTGCTGTAAGAGTACATAGACGAATGCCTGTACTTTAATAGTACTTGCTGAACTGATTCTGGTTTTATACTGATGCCATATAAGAACACTTTACATTGTATGGCTATATCCATGTTAAGAAGGCATTATGATTTCATCTTTACCATGAATCTACATTTTCTAAAATGCTGTTGTAAAGCATGAACGCCATAAAGATGGAATTACATCCTCAAGGAGCCTTATTTTTCATCCTAATTTTGATGATAAATGGAAACAGTCATACGTGAATCATAATAATTAAAGTTAACAATATAATCAATTTGCATGAATAAATTAAGTTAAATAAGCGGGTCAATGGATGGAAAAAGACAACATACTCTACTACAGCTTTGTCTCCTAAAATGTGAGCCTTCCATTGTTATACTCTTATATATATACTATATCTGTATAACTATCAGCAGTCTGTCTCTGGCACAGGATGAAAACAAGAATCAGACAATACAGAAAAACAACAATAGTTTATTTTAACCATATTTTGTGTATGAACTACAAACTCTGGTCTCTATAATCGATCTCCATATCTTTTAAAGGTCATGAAAGAATGCTTACATGAAAATCAATCTCTTATTCGTTTACATCATGTTTCTATTTTTCACTTTTAGAACAGGTTGTTGGCACATGTAAAATCAAAATTTAAAAATTTTTGTTTTTGTTTTATTCTCAAAATGTATTTTATATAAATCTAACACTAGAACAGCATTCAATCTCAGAAAAAAAGGAAAGAATGTGAAAAAATACCCCAAACCCAAAAATATTTAGATATCTTACATACATGAGACAGCTCGACTAAAATGCAACAAATTTACGATTTAAATTTTCAGACAGTTTACCTCCAACTAAAGGCAAAAAGGGAGGATGGTTATACTCTCTTACGTAAACTGAGTAGAATTGTGATCCACATCCCACAACTAGGAAATCAAACACAGACTAAATGACACGCACCCAGGTCATTCTATGGTTTACAAATGTGCCGAACTCCACAGAAGAGTAATTATGGGATAAATAGTGTCTGGGTGATGAAAGAAAACAAACATGATATGGAGTAATCAATTATATAATATATATAAAATATATAATCGTTCAGTCTGGACTCAAATTATTTGGGGACCTCATGTTATTGTGTGCAGCACATTAGAAAGCACCCACTCCATGAAGGCTTTAAAGGTGGCTGTAAAAGGTTTATAGCTATGTCCACCTTATGACATTTTGTTAACTTGTCTTTATTCTTGAATGTGGGAACTAGCCAGTATAGTTTAGAGTGGTTTTGACCAATGGATGGGCAGGACATGATCGCCGTAACATGAATGAACCTAGAACCATTACAGCTCGTAAGCTTGATAGTGTTGCTAAAATTAAATGTGATTATTTGAAACCAACGGAGGATACAGATGGACCGCAGTGACATTGCAGCATGGGTTGTTTGAAAAGTTTCTGTTGATGTGTTAATACTTTATTTCTCCACCATTGCCACCATTGGAATCCACCGTAACCACCATGATTCCAAGTGATAACAGCATCTCATATATGTATATATATATATATATATATATATATATATATATATATATATATATATATATAAAATGGCAAATCATATATATCACCTTTCAAGTCTATAGAAGATGAGTTTTTGAAACTTGGAACATACTGTGAATTATGGGTGGAGTACCACTCTAGCTTTAAGGTTAGTGGTGTGCATTGTGACTCCATAAAAAGTACACGCCACTATCTGTAATTGTCCTTTATATACTTCCTTATTGTTAAAACCATGATATAATGAAAACAAAACAGAATAAAGCATGACAGTGGCCTGACCCTTCTTATAGAATTTACTGTTAGGGCAGGAAAAAACCTGGGGCATCTCCCTAAGTGACTGACAAATGTCTGCCTAAGCACTGCATTTGTGGTGCCTGGCACCATTTTTCACAGTGGGGACACATCCAACGCCCATGAGCACATCAATTAAAATGGAAATTGTGTTGTCGCTAAGGGAGATGGAAAGAGGCGGGTGCAACCCAAACATCTGGTTGATGCCCGATCCCACACATTCTCCCTAAAGCCTCCCGCAGCATAAGCCCTGCTGCTCAGGGCCAAGTCCTGTGGTTGGCAGGGGCAGGGTGTGAATCTGGGGCTGCCAGGCACTGCCCATTTGGAAATGTGGCACACAGATGACAGGCGATGTGCTCAGACAGCTGTATAAAGGGTTAACACTCTTTCTTTAGCTCATCAGTCTGCTTCTGACAACACTCCTGCAGTACTGCAGATGAGGTAAGGGGTACCAGCATGAAAAAGGTGGCTTCAAAGGAATCATTTTCATATGAAACAGTACAAAGCACCGTAAGGTAAAGGTGAGGCCATGAATTTGAGAGCATCTATATTTTTCACGAGATTTCTGATCTTTACATCTTTCCCTATTTTTGCAATCACAATTATGCCGATTCTAAAATACCCATTAATGCTGGTCCTATATCATGAACTTCAGAATCTAAATAGGTCTTAATGTTATTAATGTCCTCTATAACAATCAGAAGATATCTCGGCGAAACTGGGAAGTTGAGTGAAAACAAGTGGAGATTAGGGATAAATTTATATTTTCCATATACATTAGCAACACAAAGACAAATGTAAGTTTCTTTTATAGTTAATCAATAGAATTTAATTTAGCTAAAATGCACTTCTAACAGTGAGACTCAACTTTTACAATATCAGAAGGTAGGGCATATTCCCCTCAGTCTATTGATGACAGAGCAAAGAGTGGCTACTATGTATGTGACAGATATAATTAAACTGTGAATTATGATCAAATTTCATCACTGACAGTTCTGTCATTCACTGTAAAATAATGAACAAGTGTTTAATTCATCTCAGTTACAGATGGTCACAAAAGATTTCATCACTTAATCCACAGCTGGAGAACATCACTAATGTGCTCTAGATTCCTTTGATACATGGGGAAAATGAGGTTACTATCTCATCGGATCTAAAGTCTGCAGTTTACCAAAAACAGAACAATAATTTGCTTCAGGAGTTTGTCTTTGACATATGTCTTCAAACAGAGTTTGAAAGCATATTAGTAAACCAATCCTGTGAAATGAATAGAAGAAAAAAAATTAATTAAATGCTGAAAAAATAATTGCAGAATACAGTTTTTTCTTGATTTAACCACACTAGTTTTTTTTCTTAAATAAATAACTTCTGTTTTGTAAAGACACTTTTTGAAACAGTAGACATACCCTAATTCCCAAAGTCATTGAATAAACATCACCAGTCACTGATTTGCCACACCACGTTTCTAAACCTCACGTTTGAGCCACAGTCCTTGCAACCAGTTGTCAGTAATTTCCAGTCAGTAATGTCTTTATGTAATTCCATCAGCTTTATAATGTCTTGTTTTGAAAAAAAAAAAGGATTAGATTTGGGTCTCTTGTACATTGTCTTTTGAGCTGGCCCGGATTA
The DNA here is from genome assembly GCF_014851395.1 of Micropterus salmoides. Lineage (NCBI taxonomy): Eukaryota > Metazoa > Chordata > Actinopteri > Centrarchiformes > Centrarchidae > Micropterus > Micropterus salmoides. The sequence continues at coordinate 23,759,789 of NW_024044570.1, forward strand.
ACAAAGGTTCGTGCGCTGAGCTGTGTATGGAGTTGATAGTGGAGGCATGGTTGTATGCTGTTTTATAGGTGTTATAATGGTTTAGGTGCTCGTGCTCAAGAGGAGGCAGAGTCAGGTGGCCCTCCATGCCTGGGCCTCCTGTTACACAGTCCTCATCCACATTGATGATCTCAATGGTGCGTGTAGGTGCATGCTGGTTCTGCTGGTGGTGCTGTTTGCGCATCTTGTAGAAGATGATCAGCATGACAGCTGCCATGAGTGTGATTGCAACAAAGCAGCCAATTATGATCTTGGTTGTCTTCATTACTTCATCCAAGCCATTCAGTGAGCCCTCCCCACCCAGCTCTGTGACAGGGATTGTGTAAGTCTTCTCTGTGGCGCGAGTGGAGAGTGGGATCCGGACTGTGGTGGTAGTTGTAGAGGTGGGCGAAACAGACTCCCACGTACCAGCAGAGGGGGTGGGGCCCACCTTCTGTTGCACAGTAGTGGTGAAGCCTTCATTATGTGGCGTTTCTATGGTCTCCACTGTCACTGTGGTGAAGTAGCTGAAGCTACTATTCTCTGTAGAGGACACATTGAGTGTGGCAGATGCTGTTGTGTTACCTGCAGAATTACTCACCATACATGTATAAGTACCTGTGTCCTGCATGGTAACATTGGTAAAGTTCAGAGTGCCATCATTCAGCACAGAGATTCTGACCTTGTATGCACCGTGTGTCATGATGGAACCATTGGGTGTAATCCAGCTTACTGAGGTCAAGGAGCTGGCTCTGCATTTCAACTCTGCAGCGCTTCCCTCTGTCACATTTAGGTCTGCGGGAGGCTCCACAATAACAGGAGCATAACAGTGAAAGTAGTTCTGGTCCAGCTCACCAATGTATCGCCCCTTATGGTTGGAGGGTGAGCTGCAGCGGGCACAGCAGCTCGTGTTTGCTGGTACCATCTCCTTAAGCCACCAGCTTAGCCAGAGGATGTCACAGTTACAATTCCACGGGTTGTGGTGCAAGTGCACCCTCTCGAGGTGATGTAATGGAGTGAAGAGATCATGGGGCAATAGGGTAAGGTTGTTATGGGCTAGATTGAGCTCCACTAGTGACTGCAGGTCATCAAAAGAGTTCCTTTCTATGGTCTGGATCTGGGCATGCATCATCCATAGCTTCTGTAAATGAATGAGCCCTTTGAAAGAGCCAGGTCGGATGACAGTGAGCTGGTTCCCTGACATCTCCAGTTCATCCAGCTTAACCAGGGGAATAAGGTTGGGAATTTCCCTCAGATTGCACATTCCAAGATTTAAGTAGCGCAGATTGCTCAGCCCTTCAAAGGCCCCCTCAGATATGTAGGAGAGCCGTTTGAGCTCCCCAAGGTCCAACCGCCGTAATGAGGGCACTCTGTTGAAAGCATAGGAGGGAATGCTCTCTATGGGGTTATTCCTTAGCCAAAGCTCCTTTAGTTTGGACAGGTACTCAAATGCCCCGTTTGGGATAGTAGTGAGGCGGTTATCAAAAAGCTCCAAGGTATTGAGGCTGGCTAGTCCATTGAAGGCTCCCAGCTCAATTTTGCGTATGTGATTTTTGCTCAGCTGCAGGATCTCCAGATGTCTTAGGTGCTTGAAGCTGTCCACCTTTATGACTTGAATGAGATTTTCTTGCAGATTCAGGTAGCGTGTGTTGGTAGAGATGCCATCTGGGACATCTCGCAGGCCTCGCCGGGTGCAGATGACTTTGCTGAACTGGTTACTACAGGAGCAGACAGAGGGGCACGTCTGAGCGCGTACCAGCCCTGCCACCACCAGCAGCTGGAGGGCCAGAAGCAGCACAAACAAAGGGTCGGACAAGGCCCGGTTCCACCTAGGACCTCGCATCATCTGCTGCTTCTGAGAGGAGGTCATCTTGTTTAACATTCATAATTCATTGACTGGTCTTCCACTCTTTGGAAAGAGGATTTGGGCTCACTAGAATGAAATGAGAGACAGAGAAGAGAAGAGACGCATTAGATAATTGAATGCACAGGTGTAATGCATGTTTTTCATGTGTCACTTATAATAAGTAAAGAAAATTTAAATTTTCACCAAAAGATATTCTTTAGGTTTATGGATCTGTTGCAGCAACTAATAATCACACATATATACATGCATACACTCAAGCTTGCAACCTTGATGCTGTGCCTTATATCCATTTCTGTTTCTGGGTGCTCTGTCCTCCTCACACTCTCAATCTTAGTCACATAAAATAAAATCACAATGAAGCTGCTGACTTCTGTACTGTATCTCTGTAGGAGGAGGAGGGGAGGGAACAAAAGCAGCTATGACTGCTGTGTTATGTGATTTATATTTGAGACTGGGGGGACATAAATAATAAGGATGCTTGCCACCCACAAGTCCTTCAGTCGAGTCGAGATATCAGGAAACGTCTGATTACAAGTCACAGTTCCTCAAAGGCACGTATGTGACTGGGATGTCGAACAAGAAAGCCAAAATGAGGCCGGGGAATTTGTTTGTGTAACTCTGCCAGAGGAAACTGTGGGAATACAAACAATGTATTCCTTGATTAAGATTTATTGTGTGCAAGAGAGACTCGAAATAATGATGACCAAATGTCTATTTCATTCATACCTGAATAGCAGTATTCCTCAAATTTGTTCATGTTTTCATTGTTGTACAGTGAAAAATGGTTTAAAAAGGTACCATTCATACAGTAGAGAAAAACTGCAACTTCTTGAAGTGAAGTTAGAAATAAACCTGAAACCTGAAAAGCCTTAAAATATAATTTGTGGTGGGTGGCCAGCGGTTTAGACATTAATGGCTGTGTGATGTGTTATTTTGAAGGGACAGCAAATGTACATTGTTATTCAAGCTGTACACTCACTACTTTACATTGTAGCAAAGTGTAATTTCTTCTGTGTGTCACATGAAAAGATATAATTAAATATTTACAAAAATGTGAGGGGTGGACTCAATTTTGTGAGATACTGTATGTATGTATATATACTGAACAAAATTATAAACGCAGCACTTTTGTTTTTGCCCCCATTCATCATCAGCTGTGGCTATGGCTGGCCACAATAAAAGGCCACTCGAAAATGTGCAGTTGAATCACACAGCACAACGCCACAGATGTTTTGAGGGAGCGTGCAATTGGCATGCTGACTGCAGGAATTTCCACCAGAGCTGTTGACTGTGAACTGAATGTTCATTTCTCTACCATAAGCGAGAGTGAGTGAGAATTTGGCGGGACATCCAACCAGCCTCACAACCACAGACCACATGTAACTGCACCACCCAAGGACAGCCACATCCAGCATTTTCACTTCCAAGATCGTCCGAGACCAGCCACCTGGACAGCTGCTTCAACAATTGGTTTGCATAACCAAAGAATTTCTGCACAGACTGACAGGAACCGTCTCAGGGAAGCTCATTTGCATGCTCGTCGTCCTCATTGGGGTCTGGACCTGACTGCAACTTCACACAGCCATTGAAGAGGAGTGGACAAACACACAGGCCACAATCAACAACCTGATAAACTCTATGTGAAGGAGATATGTTGCACTGCGTGGTAAATGGTGGTCACACCAGATATTGACTGGTTTCCAGAACCCCCGGACCCACCCAATACAGTGAAACTGCACATTTTCCAGTGGCCTTTTATTGTGGCCAGCCTAAGCCACACCTGTGCAATACCCATGTTGTCTGATCAGCATCTTGATATGCCACACCTGTGAGGTGGATGGATTATCTCGGAAAAGGAGTAGTGCTCACTAACACTATACATTATATATATATATATATATATATATATATATATATATATATATATATATATATATATGTGTGTATATATGTATGTATATATATATATGCACACACACATACACATATGTAGAATGACCTTAGCAATAATTGAATTCATAAAGACAGCAAAGCAGTAATCAGTCATATATCACTACAAGTGAACATCAACATATAGTACATCTAAATTATTGAGACCTCTGCAGTGCCTGTTCAAAATGTGCCCGTTTGGAATGACCCAATTGCTTGACCTTTGGTATTGCTGTTTGCAAGTTGAGAACTTCACACATTACACTCCACTTCTGTGGGTCATGAGCAATACATCCGCCAAATGTGAAGTCAATCAGAGGAACGGTTGTTGAGGAAATGGTCAGACCTCCGTGCATACAGATAGTAAGACTACAATGTAACATCTTCAGGCTCTCTTTATTCATCTGTTCATGAATGTACAGTAGCGAGCGACAGACAGCAAGCTGAACCAGACATGCTGTTCAGTGGTAAAACAGTTAATAAGGATCCCCCCTCAATGCACGACTTAGTACTTTTGCAGGTAGTAACTAATAAATACTGTATGTCCCATAGATCAAGAGCTTGTACTTGACACCACATTTCCTTGGGTCCTCAGCAATTCACCCGCCAAATGTTAAGTTGATCGGGGGAAGAAAATCAATCAAACATACAGACAAAACCTCTATTTTAGTTAGATGGCATTTCAGATTGAATTTAAATCCCAGCAGATACAACTTTGGCTGAGAGTCATATAGAGACAGCTGAGAAGAATTAGATTTGAGATCAAATTTATAGATGGGTTCCAATATTAAATATCAATATCTACCTCCAGTAGAAATATAGATCCATTAAGACATTTCTTAATATTACACTACTAACATAAAATAAATACTATAGCTAATTACATTATCTTCAGTGTTCAGGTATGACACCCCTGCAAACTTATCAGTACCTACTAATGTTAATGGGACTGAACTAAAGTATATGTTCACTAATTTACAGTTAAAGACTAGATTATAGCTGCAGTGTTCACAAACTAATTCATATACAGTATTATTGCCATATGCAAATGTTGAGATGGTATAACAACATCATTATTTGAGTAGTGCAATGACAGTTTCAACATCATTTCTATTATCATATAGTTGTCACAATTCATTCTTAAATATTTTTTTCATCACTGTCATAGAAAGCTGTTTTCCCTCTCTAAATGAAAGACAGGGAAACACTCTGGGCAGGTCGGAAGTGAGTCACAGAGCTAACACAGATAAAGAGAAACATTTACAGAGTCTCTAATCCATCTGACCTGAATGTTTTTGAATGTGGGAGGAAACTGGAGCACATTCAGAAAATCAATGTGAACCTTCAAGAAAAAATTTGAACTTCACACAGAAAGAACTAGAGTTACAACCTGCAGTGAAATGACAGAGATAAGCACTGGCGTATGTGTTTTTAGGCTATAAATAGCTATAGAAAATCTCAAAATTTCTCACGAAGAGAACTCTGACTGTCACACAAACAGCTTTTAATCTATAAACAGAGTAATCATTAAACCTATAAGAGACTACAAGAGGATTTAGTTCGGATGTTATAATAAAGGGAAATGGCTGTCATATTTTAACAGGGTAATCAAAGATAAACAAAAAACAAATTAAGAAAATTATAAAATGTGAAAATGGTGTGTGACATTTAAAAATTGAGAATGGTTGATGTAAATAGTCTAGAACACCTTTTTTCCCAGTGTTGGCAAATACTACAGATAAAGACTTTACTGTACAATAGGCTGATACACACACACACACACACACACACACACACACAAACAAACACACAAGTGTAACAGCATTAGCATGACAACTGATTTCTGAACAGAATCAAATAAATCATCTTCATAAATGCTTTTGTGAGATTACAGTATGTTCTGTTTCTATATAGTATGTTCAATACACAGCCTAATCTGCAACAGAAAGCTCTTCACTTAAGAACAAGCAGGCTATTACAGTAACTACTGATTAATTGCTTGATTACGGACTTCATTAATTCTTCAATTACAAAATTCAAATTCCAAGCAGGAAAAGCCTGAGGGTGGAAAAATAATGTTTTCATGCAGGGTACCAGGCAACTGTTAAAGGGATCACACACCAGGCTGAAAATCATTCCATTATGGCAGCTTTAATTTATTAAGAATTAAAGCTTTGCACTAAACAGTTGACTATGGTATAATACAATATGAGGCTGCTGCTTCCATGTTCTACAGACCCTGCAGTGAGTTATAATAAAAGTGAAGATTTCCAGGAATATTTTTGGCACAAATAACTTTTTATTCAAGGTGAAATTGCATCAATAATATGACCCACTAGAAAATATGCTGCACATTTTGGATTTGTGAGTAACTGTATCTTATTCTACTATTTACTCATCCTCCTTTTCAAGAGATCAAACCTTGAAAAGAGATAAACAATGAATCAGCGGAACAAGATACAAATTGTGGCAGCAGAAAAAGATGATGTTGATGTACAAAGCAAAACAATCCTCACACTGACAATGAAAGCAACAAAATTGGATTTATATAGTGTGGTGAAGGAATTAGATCGAAAGAGATAAGGAAAATGAGATTAAGAAATGAATGAATTTTCTTTTCTTTTTGAACTTTTGTCCTAACAGATTATGAACTGCTCTCTTTGTCTGGTAGACAGTACTAAAGCATGACCCAGATTAGCAGGGCTACAGACGATTGAAGAGCAAGATCTGCAACATTTCTGAACTAATTTCTGGTTTATGAAACTGAAACAATCTAAACTGAAGCCAACCATTCAAATAAACTGTATGTTGCTACACAGCTGTTTAGCAGCAAAGATGACAAAAAAGCACAACATTATACAGCTCACATCAAAATTTGCCTCAGTGTGAATTCATATAATACATATATTCTATTAAAGAGGATAATCTTTTAGTTAGAACTATCATACATATTATGATATTAAGATAGTGATCTGATAGTAAGGATATTTCTGAGTTAAGTTTCCCAAAAAAACTTTAAAACTACACATTGCTTGGATTTGCATTTGATTTCACAAGAACGTATAACATTGTGTCATCAGCATATAAATCAATAGAAAGTCATTATGTATGAAATAATTAGTAAAAATTTGCATGTAAATTGACACTGTAGTATCCAATACTTATGTATTTGACTCATAACAGTTCAAAATAAGCACTGTAGCAGCAAGACAGAGGGTCAGTGACCTTTGGGGAGGTGTTCTACGGGGAGAGTAGTGATTGGTGGTTATGTAGGGACTGAACCCTTCTATAGAATTTGACCTCTAACCACTTGTTTTGTGACCTCAAGATAGTACTGTACCCTTCTATGGGTTTGACCTTTTACTTTGCAGACTCAAACCCTTCTATGGTACCTAACAGATACCTAAACATATCCTATAAAAGCTATGTTTGATGTACAGAGAGACAGAGTGGCCATCGGGCTGGGTCACTCTCCAAGCTTCTGCAGAGCTTGTAATTGATGCTGAACTCTTTGATTTAATAAATTTTTATGATCAAGAACAGTGTCAAGCGGGTTTCCTCTCAACACATCATCGCATCGTTATTGTTCGGACACCACAACACACACATAGACTCTTAGTTAAATTGACCCCAACCTCTCTTACAATAGACTAAGGCTGTTGCAAAACACTATGGCTGACAGTTTTTAAAATGTAGAAACAGTGCCAGATTACTCCTTACATCTGGGTGTAGTTGCATCAACAAGCTCTTTACTCCTTTTCCCACAAACCCTCCCTGAGGATCTACCACCAGACTTATTTAAGTTATCTAATTGGAATTAGCATTGACAGCCATAGAAAGAGGAAACTTATCTTTTAGCATGACACAACAAATCAATACTCATACTGCATGAATACAACAGCCATTGTGCTGATTTTGCTCAGCTGTCCTTCTCATTAAGAGAATGTAGAAAATCAATGACCACATATTGCATATCTAACAACATATAATATTGTGTGATATTATGTAAATCAGCTGTGTTAAATTCATATAAACTTTTAGTTTAGAGAATGAATAATTTAACAAAAGATTGGGGTTATTTTCAACTACGATTTTGACACTTTTAAGAGTCAGCCTACCCATCAGGTAACTGGGTGAAATTCAGCTGAAGCTATTTCAAAATGCTTGTTTGTATAAAATCAGCCAGTCTTATGTTTATGGTTAGACAGTGGAATTAGATTATTGGATTATACATTAGGAAGAACCTGTGAGTTAATCACCTAAAGCACACACCCTAATAACCTACCGTGGTTTTACGAACAGTGTACATCTATTCAGATAATCATGTGTCTCTCTATGCTATTTATATTTAAATGTATTTTAGACACACATAACTTGTAGAAGTCCCATGTTTTATCATACCTTTCTTTTTTGTGTGTGGCTGAATGCAAGGCTGGAATTCTGGATTCTGGATTCACATTGTGCTGCACAGCAGTTTCCACTGTGTCCTGCTCCTAGCCCTTTTCATGAGTACAGTAATTCTGGAGTCTGTATCGCATTTTTGCATTATAAATTAGTCAGAAAAGGCAGAATGAATTATTTAGCACAACTACAGGAAATTCTAGTGGGGCTAAAGCCCCCTAAAATAGGTCTGGTGACGCCGCTGCTTGGCAAAAAGCACTGAGTGATTTTCTTCTGCTCTCTTTACAAAGTCAAAAAACATTTCCTGTCTTCAGTCTTTACCAACACAATCATGGCTTCATTGGAATGGTGGGGAAAGTGAGCGTGTACTCGCCTGAGGCTTTCTTCACTCAGTTAATGCATGAGTGCCCTCTGATTATGAACTTTTATTTGACTGACAGAAGTTGTCTTTCACATTGCATGAGATGAGACTGACAGAGAGAAATGTGTGAAAAAGGAAGGTCAGCATGTATGCTACAGAGAGAGAGAGAGGGAGAGAGAGAGAGAGAAAGAGATTAATGAGATATAAATCAAATCAGGTCACTTCTTGATAATGCCAGCAATCTTGCAACGGCTCCAAATATAAACCAGAATCCTTTATGGATTCCAGTGTGGGATGGAGACCCACCACATGCATCACAAACCTTCCCCTGTTTTTCCTTCTCTCCTATATTGTGAATTCTACCATGTAGTCTTATTTTATTACTGCTTCTTTACCAGTATATTAATATTTCACTAGGGTTAAGACAGGATACGAGATCCACCCCTTGAGCCATTGTCAGGGACAGTTGTGTTAATATTGTGAAGCTGAAAACACTTTGTCACTGTGTTTTGAATTTATTTCTTTGTCTCACCCTTCTACATTAATTGAAGATATCATCATAATTATGCATAAATCTCACTTATTACTTGTCCTGACGGATAAAATGGTAACATATTATTATATATATATATTATATATATAATATTATATATAATATATATAACATATTATTTCTATGAGGATAGTAGAGACTTAGAAAAGAAGTTGAAGATTTCTCTTTTATTTATTTGTCTGTATTTAAAATACACCATCTCTTTTGTGTATTGAACTTTCATTTATTTTCTCTATAATTATTAATAAATAAACCCTGCAGCATACTGACGTTGTACTAAAGTAATTTATTTCAAATTACCTCCTGCAGCCCTCTATCAACAACATTACATAATAATTTCTTTAGGTAGATGTAATTAATACACAGCGGAAAGCACCAGGCTTTGGGGGTTAACATGAGTCTTTCTCACAAAAAGCACAAAGCTCTTTTCACATACACACAAACTATTAATAATTAAGTATGTGTTTCTTCTGCAGATAACCTCTTGATCTCCCTCACATAGCACCAACCACCTACATGCACAAACACATCAGCAAACTTGCTTAGCAAGCTGTATATTATCTGTAAATGATCACTAAATATGCACTAATTAGCCAGCCTATTGCAACTGTTTATTTTGTCAGTTTTGAGTGTGGCCTCCATAAAGCTACACTACAGTTTTTTTATTTGATACTGGCATTCATGGTCACAGATAAGATGTTTTTTGTGTATTTTCCATATCTCGTTGATTTTAAGATACAAGAAACAAGGTAGTTGATCATTATACTACACAAGGCTATATAATGAAAAGAAGTTTGTAGTCCCTTCATGCTACCCACACATATCTTAACAGATAATCAATTAAAATATGATAACATATAAAATAAAACAATATTCTACAGTCATTTATAGATATATATAGCCTACATACACGTATACACACAGAACAATCCACAGTGCATTTTTAAAATTTGTGTATAGGGTGAATACAGATTGTACAGTTACAAAAATGTCATATTCTTATAAATTTTCCATAAATATCTAACTTGTTTAGAGTTCAATTTCATCTTCAGAAACTGAAGATGGTCATACTGTAGCTCTTTTTCTTTTGTTTTAACCAGTGAATTGAAATAGACAAGTAGAGTTCTTTGAATTGATGCTAACTAGCCAAGTGAGACAAACTGACAGCTGCTCCCCTGCCCAGAGCCTGACGTCCTTTCACTCACAGCTTGTCTGTCTCATCCACAACACGATGGTGAAATTAATTTGATTCAACTTGCAAATAGAGATTTAACCAGCATTCCCTGCATGAAAATGTATTAGGAAGTTACTGTACAAACAAAGCAGTCCCCATTTTGAAAGCAACCCTAGGTATAGATATTGACAGGAAATATGGGGGAGAGAGAGGGGTTATAGCATGCAATGGGTCTCAAGTCAGAACTGAACCTGGAATGTAGTTATGTGGCATGCATTTAATCCACGCTACCAAGCAGGTTTACATTTAATTATCACATTACTCAAGACAATAAGCTAATTTTCTACAGACTGGTGTGTTTATCCAACTGTTAATTGGACTGTGTTAACAAAAGAAAACTTGAACTTATTTGGTTCTTCAGGGTTAAGACACAAATCCATAAATCATTTGGATACAAATGGTAGGGATCCATTTGGACATTACTCTGCAACAACATTTTGTTACTGAAAAATTAGTGGTACTGAAAAATTACTTTTATAAATGAGTTTTGTAAACTGGAGAGGGTAGTTTTTGTCTGAATGAAGCATAATCTTGTTGAGATGATCTAACATGAATAAACTGCATAATTCACAGAAATAATTCAGACTGCAACTGAATTGAAAGTGCTTTGTTATTTGCACTTAGGTTACGGTGTTTGTCACCTCATAAGTAAAGGGTTACCTGTCAGTTTCTATCTTCACAAGTTCTGTCGGCGCTTCTTTATGCAAACATACGGTCTCTAGCTGTTTACAAGGATGAATCAAAGTTCCAGTATCTACCTAGAGAGAGTGGTGTGTCACCCGAGCATGATCAGGACACTGTATCATTACTGCAGGGCACCATACTTGCTATTCAGGTGTGGGCCACTTCTACACAGAAACACAGCAATTGGCCTCCCCCTCCGTCAGAGGATGACACCCGGAGGGACACATTTTCCTGATAAATGAGCCGCAGTAATTTCAATTGGCCCCTTTGGACAGAAGTGCCCGAATAGGAACTTCTTTAGGGTCACTGGCTTTGAAAATACATGCAAGGGTATGTACACATGTGCATCTGCTGGTACACTCACACAATGGGACAGACGTGTACATGCACAAGTAGTGGCCAGACTGTATAGCCAATGTCTCACTAGGAAGAACCATAGTGTGATTGCTATAATTTCTAATTTAAATCATTTTAAACTTCTTCAGTCTTTGCTGCACAATATTTTGAATCCCATTATTCCAGAAGATAACACAAACATTATTTGCACCAACTGTACAGATTTTCAACAGAAGGTGTGTTTCTATGTGAGCGTGACTGTGGTGTGTGTTTTTAGCATGTGCAAATTTTCGCAAGCTGTGAAGCCTTCTTGTTTCACAGTGAGCAGTGTGTTGGCGGTGGGGGCTTGTGGGTGACAAGAGGTATCGATAAAATCATTCTTCACCCTGTGAACATTTCGGAGACGCTGTGGGCAGAAAATGGCTGCTAACTACTCTTCAAGGATGTAGGATGAACAAGTCTGTCCGTAATACTGCTGCCAGTCCGGTGTCTGGTGGAGTTCAGGGTTAGCATGAATCACTCTAACTAACCGAGCAGTGCAGAGGTCATTATGAGGATGTGAACCCAGACGTTAAGGCAGCACAATTTCCCTGTGTTTGGGCTTGAGAGAATGTGTGTGATAAGAGGGGGACAGGGAGATATCTACTAACCAGAGACAACTCCAGAGGCTAAAATGTCTGGAATAATAACATTTTGAGTCTGTTAAGATTGAATGTGTACATGGATTCATTGGGCTTGGAGTTTAATTCATGACCACTTATAAACATTTTGGACTGACACAATCCAGCAGCAGCCTAATGCCTAATTAGCAAAATCAATAACTGTTGTGGTTTCTACGGTATCACATAGAGCAGAATTATACCACTGCAACGAATCAGTGAATTAAAAGCGCAGAACTGGATGTCTGGACAAACTCTACCCCTCTGTTCTCCTTCTCTAAACATATGACTGGTTTCAACAACCATTCAGTGTTGATCTTCAAGGACACATGCTTATAATACCTCCTTGATTGATGTGTCAGAATACCTTTACAGCATCAGCTAGACTGAAGGTCAGCTCTACAGAAAATCTGCTAAGAGAAGGGTAGCTGTTCACAATAAGAAAAGCAATAAGTAAAAAGCCAAATGTCAAATAAAATGTGTTGGATGCATCTTATAATGGTAACAATGAGAGTGGGGGGACCTCTGGTGGTTTGGAAACACGTCATTACAATAAAGAGTTCTTTACAAGAAATAGAGGTGATCATGCATCTTTACCTGAATTAATAAAAGAGGCTGCTTGAGGGAGAAAGTATTGTTTAATTATTATTAATTTTACATAACAACATTATCACTTTCTGCAGCTGTAAAGGAACATAGGATATTGATGTTTTTCTTTAAAAAAACACATGTAAATATTGGGGAAAATATATGTATGTCGCCAGCTGTTTTTTTAGAAATGTGTTTCCACAGGAAAAGGCTAGAGGGAATAAAAACATTGAATTGATTTCATTGTGCAAATTCAATATAATTTCCATAAAGAAAACCCAAATCTCCTGCCCCCCCTGGGACGAATATAAAGGTTGGATATAATGAGAGAAACAACACATGAAAAGGAGCTTTGAACTAAGTGAATCACAAAAACAACAATTCATGTGAATTAAATTAAATAATTTATATTCCATTTAGCTTTAAAAGAGGTCTGACAACTACCACTTTTACATGTATGTGGGTGTCCAAAGCAACACGAGGGATCTAACAGCATTTCAAAGAGGCCAGGCAGTCAGGGCCTGATTTGCTGCTGTATCGGCCATGAAAATTCCAGAATGATTTACTGTGGCAGGGATAATAGACGCAAAAATTATGACAACATATGGTCAACACAGACAAACAGTATAATCAGCCTAGAGGAACAGTGGTTGCAAGTAAAAGGTAAAAGTAGAGCAGACGTGTAGTGGACGTTACGTGCATGAGTTGCAGCTTTGTTCACATCAGAAGTGTATTTCTGTGTGCAGTCCAGCAGCCCTCTTTGAGAAAAAAATGAAAAATAAACGCCTAACACAAATGTGATATGTCTTCCTACAGTGTGAGCAGAGGTACCAGCATAGAAACACTGCTGAGAGTAAAGTTCCTCTTCTTTTTCCACTTCGGTAACTTTATATCGTACTTCTTTTTCATTTTCTCTACAGAGTTACTCATGCATCAAAGCAGCCACATGTCATTTCTCATTTAGTGCCATGCTGTGATTGAGTAAAGCCTGTGAGACCTATGAATCTCTCCCTGTCCTTGTCAAATCATTTCTTAACACTTAATCCTTCAGACTATAGTGTGCATCTGCTACACACTAACATAACTCATAATTACAGCTAAAACTGCTAATGTATTGCCTCACTGATTAATCAACACAGTTGTGACACAAACACACCACAAACTTAGTGCTCTACTGTCTATAGTTACTATACTATACACAGTACTCTATTTTGGCCTTGGATAAAAACAGTTTCAGTACAGCAGCCTTGTCATGAATACACTTGTTTACAAGGCACGCTCATTGTGTTCCTTCAGCTAGATGGATTTACACCTGCAAAAAGTCAAAGGATGCCCCAAATATACCCACAATACCATTTCCTTCTCTTATTGATGTTTATGAATTTGTAATAGTATGGTCATCATCTTCAATAACTGCTCTGCATGATCTTAAAAGAACCAAAGTAAGTGAGGCAATTTTAAAGGACCCAGTGCACTCTATGGTGCAAATATTGTTTCCCATTTTCCAAAATGGTTATTCCCCTTGACAAGTTTCTAAACACTCTTAACAGATCTACAAATTATTCACTATGCCATTCATTATGCCACACGCGATATACTCAAGGTTAGACTACTTCTTGATGTATACAAAAAGAGATACAGGGTAGAGGACTGTGAGGTAGGAACAATGGATATATCTGATCATAGCCCAGTGTATGCCTGACAAATTACAAGAAAGCAACACTCTGGAGACTGAACTCAAACTTATTGAAAGGACAAATGAAGGAGGATTGGGTGAGGGAAATCCAGATATATGTAGAGGACAACGACAATGGTGAGGTGTCCCCACCTGTACTGTGGAATGCGTGTAAAGCTGTGTTAAGAGGGAAAATAATGGTTATATTATTATATAGTTATATTAAATTATTTATTATATTATAATAAAACTTTTAGATATATTAAATTTACCTCGGGTATCAGAGGAACAGAAGAAGGCCCTGACAGCAGAAATTACAGCTGATGAAATAAATACAGCAATCTCGAACCTAAAAACTAGCAAATCCCCAAATTAGCAAGGTCAATGAGACAATCACTGACCTCCTTGCTAAGGAATACTTTTAATTGGGTGATGGAGAGGGGAGACATCCCATATTCATGGAAGGAGGAAAATTGGAATGTGATAACTATAGACCTGTGTTTAAGTGTCCTTAATCAAAATTATCATTTGTTCCCCGCTATTTTAGCCAGGCGTATAGAGAAGAAATTATTCACTTAGCTCAGACAGGGTTTATAAGACAGAGACAGACACAAGACAACATCAGGCACACTTTACATGTAATGAACCATGTCATTGAAAAACAGGTGGAAGCCATAGTTGTGGGATTAGATGCAGAAAAGGCCTTTGACTCTGTTAGGTGGGACTTTTTATATAATGTGTTAGAGTGGCTAAACTTCCATGGGAGGTTTATCAAGACCATACTAGCTCTATGTAATAAACCCGACAGGGCTGCTCTGTGAGTCCTCTTCTCCTTGCCATTTTTCTGGAACCACTGAGCCAATGGATATGACAAAATGACAATACAAAAGGTATATATATGGAGGGGGGAGTGCAAAAGATGGCGTTCTTTGCAGATGATGTCCTGATATATTTAGCAAGACCCATAAGGTCCTTCCCTGCTCTCGTGTCAATTCTTAGGGATTTTGCAACACTATCTGGTTATAAACTGAATATACAGAAGACACAGGTTCTTGCTTTTCATTATAGGCCAGACTAAGCTATTAAGAAAGGATATGGAACAGACTGGGGATCAATGAAGTATCTGAGAGTTGATCTACTACAAGACTTAAATCAATTAAAAGCAGTGAATTATAATCCACCTATTAGTAAAATAAAATCAGATATTTGTAGATGGAGCGTAATTCCCTTCTTGGGTGTCACTTCTAGTGTGGAGGTGATTAAAATGAATATTCTCCCAAGGTTGCTGTATCTGTTTCAGACTATGCCAGTGGAGATTATAGACAAAGGATTTAAGGAATGGGATAAAATTATCTCAAGATTTATTTGGAAAATCAAGAGACTAAGGACCAGATACAGACCACTGCAGTTAACCAAAAATAAGGTGCTTTTTACCAGCAGTATTCCCTTTACATAGTAGGAATAAAATATTTCTTGTAAATCTCAACTTAAACATTAATTAACATGTAATCAAATCAAATACAAAACCAAAGCTATTTAACACTGCCAAGGCATTTCCTTTTATCTGTTAAAACAAGTTACCATCAGAGTCCAGAGCCACGATCATCACATCATAACAGGCACATTTTGAGCAACAGGTTAACATATATAAATCTGTTTTCTTGTTTTGTTTTTTCTAAACAAGTATCAGCAGAAACATTTTTCTTTTATCAGGGAGCAGCATAAACAGTCTACCTTCAGATTCAGAATCAGAAGGAGCTTTATTGCCAAGTAGTGTTTTACACATACGAGGAATTTGCTGTGGTGATAAGGTGCTACATGTAGACAAACATACAGTCAACATAAATAAATGTAGAAATATATAAATATGGAATGGAAGAACAACGTTGCAGATGTATACATGTGCATTATTCTGGGTCTGTGCCGTGCACAAGTAACGCAACAGAAGAAAATACTGTGTACATATAAATATATATATATATATATATATATATATATATATATATATATATATATATATATATATATATATATATATAATCTGACAACATAAAAATATATAACAACAAAGATCAACAATCAACAACAAATATGTGTAGGTCGGTGCACGACATGAGATGAAACAATATTTACATATGCAGAGAAATTTGCAGGAAGTACATCCTGGGAGATGATGTTGCCCAGGAAGCGGAAGGAGTCCACAGTGGTGACTGGGGAGTCCCACAGGATGATGGGGGAGGGTGGGGCTGTGCTCTTTCTGAAGTCCACGAACATCTCCACCTGAGATGAGCCCAATGAGGGTTGTGTCATCCGCAAACTTCAGGAGCTTGACAGACTGCTTACTGGAGGTGCAGCTGTTGGTGTACAGGGAGAAGAGAAGGGGGGAAAGAACGCAGCCTTGAGGGGAGCCGATGCTGATGGTCCTGGAATCAGAAACATGTTTTCCCAGCTTCATGAGCTGCTTCCTGTCAGTCAGGAAGTCAGTGCCTGCAGGTGGAATCAGGCACGTTCAGCTGAGAGAGCTTGTCCTGCAGCAGGGCCGGGATGATGGTGTTAAAAGCAGAACTGAAATCCACAAACAGGATCCTGGCGTAGGGTCTTGGGGAGTCCAGGTGCTGGAGGATGTAGTGAAGGGCCATGTTTACTGCATCATCTACAGACCTGTTGGCTCTGTAGGCAACTGCAGGGGGTCCAGGAGTGGGTCTGTAATGGATTTTAGGTGGGACAACACAAGGCGTTCAAAGGACTTCATAACCACAGAGGTCAGGGCGACAGGTCTGTAGTCGTTTAGTCCAGTGGTCCTTGGTTTCTTGGAAACAGGGATGATAGTGGAGGCTTTGAAGCAGGCTGGCACATGGCATGTCTCCAGTGAGGTGCTAAAAATATCTGTGAACACTGGAGACAGCTGATCAGCACATTGCTTCAGGGTGGATGGGGAGACAGAGTCCAGCCCAGCTGCTTTGCGGGGTTTCTGCCCACATTCTTCAGAAGCAAGTGTCCCTTTTAGAGTGAAGGTGAAGTGGTCGAGCACAAGGCGTAGCGACAAGCGAGCGCGTTCCCGTCACGCACACGCCCACCTGCTGCCGAAGTTGAATTATACTTGAACTTTTTGGACGTGATGCGCAGCACAAATCATTGGAAGAGAGACTGATCCTCACTGTTTGTGAGTTTCCACAATCTATTACTGTTTACTAAATTGGACATCAAAAGGAGGGAATTCGCATGGCAGAGCATCCCCGTAAAACTAGATGAAGGCTATGTATCTGGTAAAGTTATGTAACGTTAGCCTATAATTTTAACTTCAGTTAAATAGGCTACAGCTGTGTAGCGCACAGAAGCCGTTGTCATGGTTACTATCCTTAGAGCGCCTGCCATTTACTCGCGGAGAGCTTGTCTCTCTGTCTGAAATCACCTGAGGAGCGTGGTGCCCAGTGACTACGTTGTGATTTTTAGAACTTTCCTAAGACCGACATCTTCCACAATACTAATCAGCCTGCAGTGTGTAGCCATCCACTTCGCTATGGCATTTGTTCACTTGTCTTGCTATTGTTTATCTACTTCTCCCACATGCTGCATTCAACGTAGTCTGCTGAAGCCTCCCTCCACTGCTTGTTTGGGTGGGTAATTTGCAGGCTAATCAACATCCCACCCCTCCTGTGACCCATGGTTTGACTGTATGTGTATTCAGAGCCAGTGAGCAACGAACTTTCAAAATAATAATAATAATAATAAAAACATCGCTAACGTGTGTAAAAATATTTGTCGGCATTAATTAATTAATGCGTTAACGCAATAATAATGCGTTAACATTTATACATCATATATAAAAGATGGTCGGAAAAAGAGGTGGATATTGTGATATCAGAGGCAGACTGGGAAGAGATTAATGAACAGCAGTGGAGGACGACTTGCTCCGTATCCTCCCCTCTCCCTCTGTGTGTGCTCTCCCTCTCTCCGCTCCGGAGCCTGGCTGATGATCCGCACCTGTGTCTTGTCAACCTCCACCTCCGCCCGCCATACCTGCCAGCCATCAGCCTCATCTTCACCAGTATTTCTACCCCGGTTCTCCACTCCATCTCCGCTTGATCGTCGTCGCTCCAGTCCTGGTGCCACCTCTACGTTCTAGCTCTCTGATACCTCGTTCTCTGACCTCTTGTCTCCAGAAACTAACCCTGTCTGTTTTTTCTGTTCTCCACGCCAGGTCCACTCACCTCCGTCATCTGATCAGTCAGCTGGGCTCGCCTACCTGCCTTCTCCCCTCGCCTCCGCAGCGCTCCCCTGGCTTCCCTCCACGCTCCTCGCACCTCTCGCCTCTGCCTCCTGCTCCCTCTCGGTCGCCTCGCCGGAACCTTTCCAGCCCCGCCGGCTCCACGTCTGCTGGCGTCCAACTTCCCCCTTTTCACCTCCAGCCCCTCATCTTCCCTTTTTTCCTCAATAAACCTCTTTTGAAAACTGTCAAGTGTTGCGTTTGGGTCCGTTCTGTCCGAAACACTGACCTCTCTTAGATTAGAATCAGTCAAATTTGAAAGATTTTGGGAAAACTCGATAAAATATGTGTCACCTATTAGACCAGACTTCGTAGGATGACTGAGTGTAGTGTGTAGTTCCTTGGATAATTGCTACAGAAGTAGAAAGGTTTCTTGTTCTGAATTGTCATTTTGATATTATTGTTTACCTGATACACTGACAACATTCCCAGACACCAACTCTTAAAGTAAACAACCTCAAAAGACAATGTTTGGGAGGTGACAGAGTGGATTTTTAAATAACAAAAGGAAGGAAAGTTTTGTTTAGTTTGCCTTTTTACTATTGTTATAAATTTTCTCTTTTTTTTTTTACTTTTTATTTTTCTTTTTTCCTATTTTATCTATATTTATATATTGTTTTCTTTCATATTTAAAATAAATTTATCCGTTTATTTATGACTGCCATAAAGGTCTCTATCATTAATATCTGAGCTACATGTGTATGTTTCTTTCATGCTCCTTCTTGTTTCTTTTGTAAATGGCCTTCCCGCTGTGAGGTTAAGAGGAATGTCAAAGAAGATTGAATGTCTCATGGATGTTTACATGTGTATAATAAGAGAATTACAAAAAAAGAGAAGCTTTCCAGCAGTAGTTTGCTAAGATAATAAGGTTGATTCATTTTGGCTGAAAAGGTCCATGTGTGAAAAAAGCCAGGTGAATCCACATTGAAATAGTTACTGCATCTCCCTCTAAAATGGCTGAATAAGATTTGGTCAAATGTATGAAATATAGTATGTTATTTGTACATCATGTCACATAATCGGGGTTTCGACTGAGCACATTGCTGACATGACAAGCAAGCATTTCTTTTTCTGTCTGTTTTTTCTTCTTCACTTAAAGCATTAGATCCCATCTGCACATGTCCTGCTTATTAGGGTTATGCTTCTGGTTCGGTCAACTTAATTTTTTTACCTGCCAATTCAATCACAGTTCCAAGTGGTTCTGGTCATCCTCATGTTAACTTCCAATCCACCGTAAAGCTGTCCCTGAAAATACAAGAGGCAAACTGTAAAACACTTTAAAACAGATAACACATTTACAGCGGTGCAGTTTGTGGCCACTCTGTTTCATTGGCTCCATGGAATACAGCCCATGAATAATGCACTATTTTTGAAAGATTATGATGTATCTACTCAACTACAAAAAATGCTATTTTTTAAACCCCCAGGATAGAGTACATCTAATTCAAAATTCTCTTTACTGTTTCTAAATAATCATTGAGTCATCTTGTTAGTTTTCCTTTTAACCACTTCCTCAGCATACTCTGCTGATGCTGATATTTTAGTGCCTTTGAGAACCTCTGTCTAACAAGTACAGTATGCTACTGTACTGTAACTTGGAAGAGCTCATTCCCCAGGGACAAGGGGGCAGTCGAAGCCATAAAGCCTCACAAACACACACCAACACATATGTAGCTTGCACACACAAAGGCACGTATACACAACATAGAGGACAGACCTTGCTGAATAAATTATGGGGGACAAAAGCAAATGGAGATAAAGCTCGCCCGCCATCCATTAGTGCAGTGCAGGAAATGTGAGTGCAAACAAGTGTGTGTTTGATCCACAGGAACATTATTGTGTGGGCCTAACATTACCCCAACCTGTGTTTTAAGATAGGGGTTCTGCTGTCTCGGCCTCATTTACGCAGCATTGCCAATGAGTACTGTTTGTACATTACAGTTGCATTACACCCAGATGACCTGCTAATGGTCAAAAACACTGCAAACCAGCCCATTCTCACTCCCAGCACCTGAAATATAGATGCTTGCTCAATGCTTCAAACTAGACACTGTAGGTCTATAATGTTGTAAAGTCAGGTGTGTGGTAAAAAGAGTGAGAAAATCAGGAGAACACTGTTTGCTTTTCGTGTGGAACCAATAGTTGCGTGACTTAGCTTACGTAACTTACATAACTATTTCATGTATGTAAAATGTGCTTATTTTAATGCAAACCAGGATCTTTTTCTAAGAATAACCAAATAGTTGTGGTGCCTAAATCTAACCAAACTGCGACCGTTTCACTATGATAACCATGTGTTATTAAATCAAGCCACAGGATGCAGTTAATAGGCCCAGTAATTTAAAAATCAAGGGATGTGGTTATGAATGGTTAAAAAACGGTAAAATAATCATTTGAAACAGTTTTTGCAAATGTAAATAGTGAATTTATTTTGGGACACAAGTTTGGTCCTCTAGTCCTGCTTCCTGTTTGTCATTCGGGACTGCTTGCCACAAAATGTTAATTCATTTTATTCTCCACAACCAATTGGCGACCACCCCCCCCCCCCCCCCCAAGTTCCCAAGTTGAGAACCACTGTTCTAGTGAGTATTTAAAGCATAATTTTGGTATTTTTAAACCCTATTTCACATTTTGGTGTCGAAAAGACTGGTCAAAATGACTGGTAGGTCCAAAAAGCTTTAGAATCCGTGCAGCAGATGGCTTTAGCTGCCAGCAGCAAACCGGCTGCAGTGGCTGCAAAGTATTCATTTGGGGCAATTCCGCCCGTCAAAATTAAGTCCAAAAAAAGTGTTTCTTTTTGCCACTGACAGGCTCAGACTATTATACTGACATTATCGTGGAAAAGATTCCTACGAGTGACTCCCAGTGACACCCTTTGTTTTTAACAAGGACAATTCTTGCTCTGAGATCTTGCGAGAGGCGAGTTGTTGCAGGAAATGCCTGCCAGTAAAATAAACTACAGTGCTCAGTGATAAATAAGACAAAATTGTTCAAATGCTGCACAGGTAACAAGATAACCCGGTAATGTAACTGACATTGCAGCACAGTAAGTTGCGGAAGAACTATCCTATGCTCTCTGGCTGAAACTAAGAATGACAAATTATGCCCACAGATAGCGATGATGGATATGAGCTTTACCGTAATCATTATCATTGTTGTTATTATCAACAACATCAACACACACACAAAACACCCCCTGGCTTTCCTCCTTTGACAAAACACTACATCATTCCATTTTTCAAAGCATGTCTCGAGTCAGTTTTTCAGAATGTGTCTAAAAGATGTATGTTCTTTCTAATTAAAAAGAAAGAACCATACTCAAACTTCAGACAGTCTCATCTGTCAGAGACAGCTGCTGCTTCAATGGTGTTTAGGTCTTTTAGGAAAGAGATGAAAATGTGTGATTTGCTTGTGTGAGTCCACACGCAGTGTTGTTATTTAACTACAGGGTAAGAGTTCAGCACCCACAGCTCTGATCAGGTTCTGTAATATTTTTTAGAGCAATTAATAGGATTTATTAAATTAAACATCACTCATTCTCACTGCAGATCCATCTCACCCCGGACACAACCTGTCCCAGCTTCTCCCCTCTGGTAGGTGCTTCAGAGCACTGTACGCCCAAACCAACAGACTCAGGAACAGTTTTTGCCCCCCACATGTGTACATGTATGAATGTATGTGTATGTGTACCTGTTTATCACATCCACCTCCGACATGTACATAATAATAATAATAATTATGATAATAATTTACTCCTGTATCTGTCAATCTGTCTATATGGTTTTTGTTTTTGTTTATAGTGTGCATATGGGTGTTCTCTATACTGTCGCATGTGTTTGATTTTATTGTTTTATTGTATTATTGTATAAGTAAGCGCATCGTGAGCAATGTACAATCCTGAGTCAAATTCCTCTTATGTGAACACATAAAACTGATTCTGATTCTTAAACATTATATGGCATTATATCCAGTGTTCAAAAAAAGTATATACACAATATTATTATATTATTATGTGCCGCACCACACAACTGAATACAATTTGCTCATGTGCAGCCACACCATTTAACCCAGATAGAGGGAGAAAAAAGTGATTATAGATAGATATAGACTGCATCAGTTTAACCAACATATGAAATTCATAAGCATGTCACTGTCACTGATTTTGGAAAGTCACACCTAATGCAGAGAGACAGCGGACTGATCCCCACTTTCCTATGTGTGGAGCAGATCGTGGTGGACTCGCTGCCTCTTGAACTCTGTCACAAACATTAAACATCAGAAACATTGTAGTTAAACCATTTATTATCTCATAACATCTTCAGCCAGTCCAATGCATTTCTAGTCATATCTTTAGGGGTCTCTAGGACATGAACGGACTGGCCATTTTTTCTTCTCTCTTTTATCGCCCATGAACTCACAGAGATGAAGTCCCTCTCAGAAAGAGTAGTAGTCCAACAAATCAAGACCAGTGTCAGTGCCTTCTGCTCCAGATTGCAGCATATTTTGACCCGCAGGTCACACTACATCACCCACTGGAAATGACCAGAAATGCATGTCAGGCTGAATCAATCGGCTGCACAGCCACTCGTTCAATTAAGATCTTGGGTGGGGGTGGTCAGTGTGGTTTGCAGTGTGGTGAGTACAGCTCCCAAGGGAGCAGTAAGTGCTGAAATCAGCTGCGCCTGCCATTTGTCATTATCTAATGGTAAATCCATCTGCGTCTGGTAGAGGACCCTCGCCAGTCCAAATTCCTCAGTGACCAGACAATAAGGAAAATATAGATAGATAGATAGATAGATAGATAGGATGTTAAAATATTAGTTACGTTAACATGTACACTTTTGTTCATGGCTGTAGTGTAACTGATTTTGCTTGTAAAGGCAGATAGATCACATCAAGAAGTTTAAAAAGATCCAAGATATATCTACTGTTTGCTTTGACATGGCGCAAATGCACACAGAGATTTCAAGCTATATTTTCTATTAGAAAAAGTCCAAGGAAGATGATGTTGAAGAGATAAAACAAATTAATGGACTTTAAAGTAGGCATTAAGAAGGAATACAATTATCTGGAACAAAGAATGCAATTTTGTAATTCTCTCAATTACATGATCTGTGACTTAATTAAATTAGTATGCGGCTAAATCAGTACTTTAATATGATTTTAATTAATACACGTCTCAGCTATGTACACCATTTGTCAGTAGACAATATGAGAGCTTACAGGCTTTTCAGGCATATTCTGTTTATCTCTGTTCGCTTGTGTGTGTGCGCATGTGTGTGTGTTTGTACAGGAATGCTTGTTTCTGCATTTCTGTATAATGAATTTACTGTCTAATCACTACCACTGACTTTCTTGGTAGTAAAGAAAAAAATAAGCCGCCATAGTGTGTTGTTTAGCCAAAGTGATTCAGAAAGAGTGGACAGTGTTGCCAGATTTTATTCATATTTGTAATTTGCAAACTGGTACTAGACAAGGTCTATTTATTTTTAATAGAATGGCTTCATGTACTGCTTTTTAATATGACACAAAACATGGTCAATAGAACTGAACTGGCTGTATGGCTGAAGGAAAACATGATACAACACAAACTGCCACATGTGGCGGGTGCCCAACATATTCTCTGTGCCATACATTTGTTGTCAACATATGGCATTACTTGTTTTCAAAAAAATGCTTTTACGGACCTTGGTTAGCACCATAGTTTAAAATTCTGATGCACCAAAGGGACGCCGTGGAGAAACTCATTGCAGAGTGCTATTAGTGCAATCAGGGGAGATATGGAATTAATATGTCTGATTAAGTGTCTGACTGAATTAGCATTTGGAGTCCAAAGAGAGTTCAAGCAGGAGGGGAGGGCCGAGATGTGTTCTGTATAGAGGAATAAAGGCTTACAGCTAAAGGGAAAAACAGAGTAACAAAGAAAAGAAGGGGAGGAGAAATGGTAGAATGACTGTGATATAAAGTGTTTCGCATAGAACTTTCCTTTGGCTATTGGGTTCACTCAGGCCAGTCTTGTCTCTTTGATTAATTATTTTTGACAAGGAAATGTTCGTTCTACTCTTCTGCCTGTGAAATGGATTCATAGCCACCCTCCTGTCTCAGGTTTTCAGCGGTATGCTCACCAGCTGTCAGTCATTTATGATGGAGGAGGTAATTGGTTTGGCCCCATCAAAAATTTTAGCGTCTTTAAAGACATTGTGATCTGTTTTTTATGAAGACCCTGTCATTAGGGATGAGAGAACTACATGAAGATGCTTACATGGAGCAGGAGACATTACGGATGACATTAACAGGGAGATATTCAAAGGGAGGCAAATAGGGACACAATACCAACACTCAAAAGGCAGAGGGAAAAGTCAGGCAAAAGGTAGTTTGAGGGGAAGCAGGGAAGATGAAAGACCCAGACTGCATGGTTAGCCCCAGAGAGAGAGAGGAGTAAATTACCAATATGAAATCTCTGCCTCAAAATGTCTGACTCTCATATGAAAGGCTGGCAAAAGTCTGCATGAGTAAAAGTGCATGAGAATGGATGCCTGGCTACCACAGGGTGACACAGGAGGCATACCACACTAAGCTAATAAGCATATGTATTGCAAATCAATGAGAAAACAACCTGGGATTGTACAGTAGGAAGCTACTGCTTGTGTGGTTTAAGACTAAAAAAAAAGAAAAAAGAGACAGCATCACTCTTAAAAAACAGAGAAAAAGAGAAATGGAGTGCGGTACGAGGGAGAGGGCAAATGTAAGGTAAGGTTGAGAAATGAAACCCTGGAGTGGGAGAAAAGGAGAATACAAATTAAAAAGAAAAGTAAAAGTGGTATATAGAAATCTTTTGGTGAATGAGTGTGATGTGAGCAGAGAAGGTGAGAGACACATGAAGGCAAAAAAAGAAGAGAAGTGACGAGGGCAGTAAAAGATTTTTTGATTATCATCAATTTCATTTTTTGGTGTGATGGACATCATGGTGAGTCACTGGGTGTGTCTGTCTCCAGGAAGAGATGAGAGCAGTAGCAGTAGCTGTCTAGTAAGTGTCTTGAATGCTGCACCATCAAAGGAACATGGCAAACTGACAAATTAGAGAGACATTCTCCAATTTCCCCCTTCTGTTCTTTCTTCCCATTTTACTCATTAGAATTTTTTTTCAGGAATTAAATAGCAGGCTTCAATTGGTGCCCCATCTGATGCAGGAACTGACTTCTTGGTACAGTCACATTCAGCTGTTTAATGATGTAATGCCTGTATCTAACTATGCTATAAACCCAACCCTGTAAATCTGGATCATTAAGTGTTTAGGCATTAAGAACATGTAGATTAAACTGCATTAAATATGAAATAGTTTGTTGTATCAGCAAAAACGTAGTCATTTGAGTTAGATTTTTTTCTCTGTTATCGACATTGCCTTCAGTTGGTAATGTCGGTAATGTCGGTTGGTCAATCAAGACCAATATTACTGTATCTTGACAACCACCGCTAGATTGCTGTGACATTTATTATGGATATTCAGGGTCTCCAGAGAATGATTTAAGTTGATTTTGGTGACCTCTCTTCACCTTTCGTGTACCACTACTGTCAGGTCAAACTGTTTTTGGTTAACCCCGTGGCTTTTCTTCTAGCACTTACAAAACACTGAAGAGCCTAGTTGTTTACAGCAAATGCTAAAATATAGTCCACAAAAATTGAAATCTACTAAGCACATTTACGTGCTCCAGAGGATGAACCTGTTCCATTTTTAATCTGGTGCAACAATCTAATTAAGTTTTTAACTATAGATTCTATTTATTAAAAAACAAATTGACTTGATCAATTTTTTTCTGCTTTGGATAATACTCAATCCCCAGAGCATGAATCCTATTCTCAGGTCTATCTTGTATTCTAATCTCACGCTTAACTGACTTGTGTTTAGACCTGTGTTTATCAAAGACTCATAGGCAGATTGCAACAACATTTTCTTACAACATATACATGCTTGCCAAAGGATGAACCCCTTTAACTGTAGTTACTTCATGAACTTTCCTTTTGTGTTAACTTTGCAAATTAGAAATCTCATAATCTGAGGCATATTGCAATAAATTCTGCTAATATAGTCATGATTCCAAGGGGTAAACCCATTTGATTTCACTCAATGGCCTTCCCTGTCACACTACCCTCACGAAAAACATTGCATTATATTTCATTTTTCATTCATTAAATACTTTTAAATAGCGTGGTGTAATGAACATTACATACAACAGCAGGACTTGAGACTTCAGTGTTTGTTTTATGTGTGTATGGGTGTGTTCATTTGTGTCAAAACCATTGTCGCTACAGTATGTTATGCATACTTGAGTGTAGCACAAAATGCCATGTATTTTGCAAATAAATGCCACAATTTGTCTTTGATAAAACATTTTTCAGCCTCACTCTGGGATAACACAGTACACAAGCCTGTATAACAACCTCAGTGCATGCATGTCTTGTTCTACATACTGAGACAATTCTTCACACAGCTGAAAATCCATGCGGACACATTTCACTGTGATGTGCAAAATCACATATATGACTTGTCATCAGGCTACAGCTATGAACCATGCAAGTATGCATACAGGAGTATAGCTATCCCAATCCCTGTTGAGCTCAACACTAGGGATCCTAAGCGGATTTACAGTACGATATAAGTGCTTAGCAGAGCGTTCATTACAGGTATCAGGAGTTGAAGTTGATTGATAGAGATAAGAAAGGAAATGCTGACATGCTACCAGAGAAAAGGTGTAATATACAGGCCAGATTATAATGCTTAACATTATCATGCTAAATGCAGGCAGTGGAAGATAGAGAAAGAGAGGGAAAGAGAGGCAGTGAGCATCTGTAAATTATTGTTATTATTATTACTGTTATTATTGATAAATAGTTTTGATAGATATTTACTGGTTGGAATGTTAACGCGTGGATTATCAGAGTATGACATTGGCTGTTTTGTGCTAGCAACCATAGTGAGCACATTCCTATTACAAAGTAATAATAACAAATGTATCATCAAGTGTTTGTGTTGACAAGTACAAAGTAGACAATCAAAACCAGACATTCACTTGGGAGACATCTTTTCCTCCACACAGTGTTCTGCATAAAAGCCCAGGGAGAAGCATCAGATAGCAGAGAGCACTCGTCACGCACAATCGGCCATGAGTCTCTCTCTTGACGAGGCCATCAGCCTTACAGCGCTTTCCAGAACAATCTTGCACCAGACTAGCCTTTAGCTTCAGTGCCTGGCAGCACCAGCTGCTATGCTCTGCCAGTCGTGCTTGCACAGGGAGCAAATGCTCCATTGCGGAAGAGATAAGTAAATGTTTCTTATTCCATGTACACAATCAGCATTGTACTATGTATACACAGGCTGATAACACAGGCTTGAAAGAGACATGACTTGGAAGGTGGAGGTAGAATGATGCATCCATTATTTCAGTATGTGAGTCATCATAAAGCTGAATGTCCATAATTGGGGAGGAATAAAGACAGAAAAGATGATGCAGAGTGTTAAGTCTGGTCCTGTATTTTGGCTACTTTGTTGGCAAAAACTATTTTGGTCTGATGAAAAGTTGTACATGGGAGAATATATGGATATATATATAGAATAATTTCCAAGTGCAGACACTTGGAAATTATTTCTAATATACACATCAGAATCATGTCTAGGCCACGATCATGACACTTTGGGTACAATGGGTACATGGGCACATCTCCATGTATGTGTTGTGAATTACTATTTTAAATATCATTTCCTCCATCATCCATGTTTGCAACATGAACATGCAGTGGTCATCTACATCTGCACTACATAGGCATAGATCGTATATGTGACAGTGTCTGAAAAAAGATTGAGTTAAAGAGGGAAGACAGAGAGATAACTACATGGAAAGTGAATACTGCTCTTTGGAAAGCTCTCTTTCTCTCTTAGAGGGGAGGGAGGCCGTCTGAAGACGTTATTTATTTTTCATCTGGAGATGAAAACTGAAGAGAGGTGGGGAGAGCCCCTGTGGAATTACTGACTGGAGATGTACCCTCCTGGGGCTACTGTCTCTCTCTTCTCCCTCTCTCCCACTCCCGCTCACTTTCCATCTCCCACCTTTCTGATCTTCACCAGAGAGCTGCCACTGTCTCTCAGGGAGAAGGAGGAAGAGGAGAAGAAGAAGAGGATCTGCTCATTCTCGATGCTATCTTTGCCTGCCTCACAGTCAAACTCTATTCATCCCACACTCCTGTGGTCTGCAGAGCTCTGCTTCGCTTTCCTTGGCTGTAACTGCGTTGAGCAAGCTGAGCTGTGTTGTTCTTCTGGCTCCTCCCAGGCTTGTCTATCTCTACGTGGGAAGCATAGCCTCTTATCCCAGCCCTCCTCATTAACAGCATTCCCATTGCACTCCAGAGTCATTAAAAGAGCCACTTGTCCTCCCCCGTCCCCTCTGGTGTTTTCCTTTCATCATTCTGTTTCTCTGTTCAGATGAACCGGTGGTGTAAATGTCTTGGCTGACACCTTTATTCCACCAGGACAAGAGTGAATTATTGGGAGGCAGAGAAGTGGGGCTACATAAGCTTTGTAAGACTGACTCTCTGTGGCCTGTTCCAGGCATTCTTGTGTTGTCATGGGAGTCTATGAAAGGCTGCCTTTCTACTCCCTATTTCTCTTAATGAACAAAGGTGTCAAATGCATCCTTGCTTTCAGGTCATTTGGGAGGTTTCCCATAGCTACAAAAAGTCAAGTTACTAAAAATAAGAGTGCTGCAGAAAGTATGCAAGGGAGCTCATACTTTCAGACCAATGTGAGGTAATCCCTTCCCCTTTCTACCATCTAGGGAGGGATCCAGTCCTTCAGGTTTTCAGCAAGTACATAATTAAGATGACATTGTTTCTACAGCAAAGTGCTCCTCAGCAGCAAAGCTCCTCTGTCAGAATCCTCATCAGGTGAGAGTGTGGTACCCCAAGAGTTTGCCATTTCCACATGACTTTCTTCCACATTCTGACTGCCATGCTGCAACACAAACCCCCTCTGCTATCTTATTTTATAAGCTGGAGAGAACAGGACGAGGAACCATCACACGCTTTTTCATTTCTATTGACGGAGAGAAAATGGGTGTGTGAGAAGGGGGGGACTAATCAAGGATCTGCTGAAAGAGTGGAGTAGGATTTATATGGGGACACACTTTCATTATTCCTTAAATAGAAACAAGCCCAGCCTCTGCTAATCTCCCTCACAACAGTAACGAGAAAACGGACTCTGCTTTCGGTGCCTCTCAAAGACACATGCTAACAATGGATGTAAAAGAAATCAAATTTGTACCCCAATGCGATAACCTCCTTGTTTTCTTCCTCTCCTCTGCCTGTCCCCCCGTTCACTCCCCACCCCCCTGACCATTCTCTGCACTCCATCCCCTGCCTAGTTAACCTCATTGGTTGGAGAGGAAGAATGCTGAGGATGCAGAACTAAGGAGAAACCAGCATCAATTAGAGTCTAAAGTGCACTTTATTTTGTGTCCCCCCCATGCCAAATTAAATTACGCTATAAATAAAAAAAAGCGCAATGGAAAAGCAATGAACTTTAATTATCGAAGCAGAACCTCAGCATGGGTCATTGCTCACTACACTCCGATTCACTGTGTGCGCTCGCGCTGCACATGTGCTGGCTTGGGGCCACTTTTTTCATCAGCTGACAAAATTAGTCTCACTTCTAATGATCAAATCTAACTGACCAGGTATCACAACAGTACATCCCTTGTCCCCCTTCATATTGTCCAACAAATTCTACCAATGTATCCAGATGAACAGTCACCAGATCGCTGCAAACAGCCCCTAATTATTCATACCATGCATGAAGGAAATCATACCTATTTAATAAAGTGACATTCCAACACGTTCAAAGTTAACTGAGTAATTATTTAACAATGTTTGAGATAATAAAAAGCGAGTCGCACTTGTTAAAAGTCATTTTATTGTTGCTTTTCTCATTCTCTTCCTATGTTCTTTTTCTCACTTGGTTAACTGTATGTAGCAGAAGAGAACAAACCGCTTTGATAATTCAGCTGAGAACACTATAGAGACACAGTGGGAAACAAATTAAACATGATAACTAAGACTGTGCTTCCCCCCATGTGAAATGGATGGATGGGGCAACACGTGTCTGAGAGTGAGCGAGACACAGAGAGGGGAGAGAGTGTGTGAGACAACAGCTGTGATTCCCCTCTATTTCTTTTTTGGGAGGGCTGCCAGGTCAGATGGCATGGCACGACACGACCTGTGTAAAATGTTACTACCATTTGCCACTGTTTTATCTTTCTATTTTAAGTGTGGAGTGTAAATTCTGACCTGTACTGAAAAGTATGTGCAAGGTCTACAGTTAAGTGTCAATAGAGAGCAGAGAAAATAAAATGGCTGAAGGCAACTCATGACTAAAAAAAGGCACTGTGTTACTTAACAAGTCCCAATAAAAACCTAAGGTTATTACATTTTCATGCTTTCTTTTACAAGGCATAATATTTTGTAACAGCCCAGTTCCACTAAATAACGGGCCTTTAATGATTATCATGCAAATCTTTGATTTTGCTTCATTTATTTTGTTTTCTGATATCACAATATTGTACACAGATTATCAAGGTACATGCAATGATGTGGGATTCTACATTTAATATAGATACTCTATGATATTAAGTTATATGGCTTCATCAATATGGAACACTTGAGGTTATCAAGGACATCAAGCAAAATAAGAGCAAAATAATTAAAGAGAGAGTGCGATGAGGGGATAAAGTAGGTCTAGTGTTACAGTTCAGCAGATAAGCTTGCAGAGATTTCCTTGTTTATATGTTACTTTCACATGCAGCTATTATATGTTTTACAGCAGGGGTATTGTATGACTGAATGGTAAAATGTTGTTTTTTTTTTATTTCAAGGACATCAAGAGAGGTCAGGACAAGGTTACTTGACTCATTACACAAATATACTTTTAAAACAGCTTGTAATACATTCAAATCATGCATTCAGTGCTGAAGCAGAGCCCAGTGTGATGTTTTTATTATTTAACAATGTGGATGTCGGGGATGGTAGTTCCACAAAGTCTTTCAATTCAACACAGCAGAGCAGGTCCAATCTTGTACCAGATATCAGTATTGGTACAAAATAGTTGTTATTGGTTCCCTTTAACCATGACAACTATCTTTCCTAACCTTAACCATGTTGTTGCCTAAGCAAAACACATTAGATTTCATATTTGATGTTAAAGCGACTTGACAATTTACCTATGTATTTTTAGATACATGTTTGTTAGTTCCAATCACTAATGTCAATATAAGATGCACTTAAAGTCTTTGAAAGTGGATCTTAAGTTGAGATTACATTGTCAAACAAATGCTACTAATTCCAAAGTCAAGAACAATGCTCAAGACCTATTTTTTATTACAAGGACAGGTTTTTTTCTGTTTGTCCATTTATTTATACTTTACTTTTTTAGTGGATGGTAACCAATAACAGATTACATCCATACATTAATCACAAAAACAGGAATGAGTCAGACCGTTCTAAGAAACTTGGTATTCTCTCTTAAATGGTGTGCAGCAAACTAACACATAAAATAAAATGGTTTGGCTTAAAGGCAGAATTAGTACGATTTGTTGGTAAACCAACATTCAATCAGCTCTCCTCCCAGGCTCGACGACACCAGAAGTGCATGACCCTGACCGCGGTTGCCAAAACACAGCCTGGTGTACCACCTGCAGCATCACAAAAGGCAGCGACTCAAGAGCGGTGTACCTGACTACCTGTGGGAAAACTATTTTCGATTACAGTGTCAGCCTGGGCAGAACAGAGCGCCAGGGAGAAGAGGCAGAGGAGTGAGAGCTGGAGGCAGAGGCCGAGTGAGGGGCAGAGGTTGATGCCCAGAAACGTCCCAAACACAGCAAAATAAGAACATACAGGCAGAGGGCGGGTTCTCTGCGGATACAGACATGGCCGCACACATTTTTGGTAGGTCAAAAAAATTATTTAGAGGGGTTATTTTTGAATGAGTTTGTATGAAAATGATACTCATTCTGCCTTTAAGACATCAGCAGTTACTATTAAAAAATACTTAAAATGAGCATATATTTTCTGAATAGCGTACTGGCTTGTAGACGACAATGGTAAAATGCAGTGAAGCAGTAGCACAAAAAGAGAAGAGTCATACAGTCAGCAAACTGATTCTCTAATGTCAGTTACACACAGATCTCTATCTAGGGGTGAACAACTTTGAGAAAAAATATTTAATTGCAATTATTTTGACTGATATTGCAATTGCGATATGATTTGAGATATTGGAGGGAATGATAATTTTTACATAACTGATATTACTCTATCTCATGCTTTCTAATATTAGCTAACATTAGCAAACCATAAGCTAGTGAGGTAAACACTCATTTTATGTATATTTATTGTTGTAAAAGAATGGATGTGCTAATTCATACATGGTCTTGCTTTACCCTATTTTCCCTTAATCATTGCAACAAAGTTAAGTGATCCTGTCAACTGATACGCTTTAGCTTGTGCCAGATAGGTTCTGACAAGTTGTGGTTGAAATGCAGATGCTGATAGGTAAGAAGTAGAGTATACATTAGGAAGTTGAAATTCATTTTGGTCACAAATATCTAGATGACTCAATGCTGATGACTCAATTTTGAGCTGAAGAGGTAGATCCTTACAATTACCAACCATTTAGATAACCTTAGGAAACTGTTACTATTGAAACTAGTCACTAAAGAACCAATTTCAGTGAGCAAGAAATTAATCAACCAATGCAGCCCCCCCTTTACACATTATCACACACACACACACACACCACCTCAGATTTACTTGTCGAAATAGGCCTGTTATACAATTGAATTATGGTGAATCATTATTCGTTGGTGTCGTCTCCTGGTGGTTTACATAACCGGGATTTAATAATAGAACAAGTGCGCAAATGCTCTCCCACAATACTACAGGTGCTCCCTGACCAAGAAATGGTTTGTAGCTCTATTTTGAGAATGATTCAGGCAGAGAGCCATAGAGATACAGAGAGAGAGAGGGTAGAGAGATGAAATGAACCGAAGAAGTACATTTCCCCTGCCGCATTCCTGCCGTTCACCCTGCCGAGTCACAGGCATCTTGGCCTCTGCGGTTTTACAAATGCAGAAATGTCTCAAGGGCTTGTGCATTTAATTTGGCATCAAAAAGCATGGATCAAAACAACGGAGTACACAACTTTGTTTCAGATTTGCTCATGAGACAGGGTGTCGTTTCAGAACTGAACTTGAACACATATCCCATTAAAGATGACGCCAGAGGACTCAGTACTACAGGCTGTACACAGCACTCAGAACTGTGTCTGTAACAAAGCATTGTCAGGGAGTGTGACTTCAGCCAGTAATGAATTCTTACACACTGCATGTGTAAAGAGACCCAACAGACACCACCACACAGACACACACTCACACGAGCAGTATAACTATGTGACTGGTTTAGAAATGAACAGAGAAGCATTATAGATTCTGGTGTGCTTTCAGATCTCTACACAGCTCACGCTGTGTGTAAAAATTCAAAAAAAATTTGCATTTATTTTCCTTTTCAAAATTTTCAAAAATACAAGTGCTGTAAAATGTTAGGTGATTAAAAATTCAAAGCGCATATTTTTATGGAGGACTTCTGACAAATTTGTGAACCCTAAACCTTCATTCTTGACAAATTACTGGCGGACAAATTACAGAGCTTCAGCTGGAGACGAACAAAAGCCTGACTGAGGGACACGCTCAGCTGGCAGACATTTAACTTTAGCTGGAGACCCCAGGAGTGTGTGTGTGTGTGTGTGTGTATGTGGATGAGAGAGAGAGAGTGAGAGAGACAGAGAGAGAGACTCCATGTTAGCAGTCACATCACATCACAGTTTGCAACCACATTGATTAAGAGAGCCACCATGCAGACTAATTTGGACATGGAGCAGACTAAACGATTACTGGCAACCGCTGACTTCATATGAGGACATTATAAGAATTTAATGGTTATTACACTTATCCACCACCATATTGTCAATGTTTTTTTGTTTTCTTTTAATAATTGCGTTCATGTCCTACATGTCAATAATACATACTGTATGCACATGTGATTATTTGTATGTAGACATGTGTAATCAGAGCTGTTGTGTATGTGTGCGTGTGTGTGTATCTCTGTGTGGTTATGGTAGGGGAATTGCATGTCAGTATGTTGTATGTAGCACATGTGTGTGGGGGTGTTTTATTTATCTCTCTCTATTTGAGGATGCGGCCCTTTGAGAGATTCAAAGCAAATTCTATTGTAAACCCCGATCTACTGAGGGACTGCGAGAGCAAAGCCATCTATCAGAGCTGGACATTTCCCCCATATGCAAACAAATGAATTAGAACACTCGCCTCCCACAGGGCCCACGACGCAGCAGAGCAAAGTAGGGTGCGAGAATGTTAGGAGAGGTGAAGTAATGCCATATAATAAGCTGAAGATTAAAAAATCCTCTTGTGGAGCCAAAGTCAAAGGACAGGCAAATATAAGGATAAATGAGTAACAAGGTCAAGTGAATTGGTTCTATGAAAATGAGAGGAGGCCAAAATAGAGCGTTAAAACTCCTCACCTTTATTGAAATGTATAATGCGGAACACAGTGTGGCTGTAAGATCTGTGGTTATGCTTTACATGGTCTGTAATCACTGGAAGTGGCTGCACAATAACCCGACTGCACATAGCTCTGTGCCGCTTTTTGCGGCACTGTGGTACTGTCGTCCTCTAGGAATGATTAACCCAGAAGAGCTTAATATAGAAAGAGAGGAAGAAATAGATGGGAGAGAAGGATGAGAGTGAAAGAGAGAGAGGAGAGGGCATAGAGGACATAATTGTATTCCATGGAGACTCTACTCTTTACCTCTGCACATCAAGCCATGTTCACCACCGTTTAGCAATCTGTCTGCTAATTAATCATGCGCTGTAATCAGTCAGATGCACTGAAATTGCGTGTGTGTGTGTGTGTGTGTGTGTGTTTGTGGCTGTGGGAATAGCGTGTGTTGTCAGAAACAGGTACGCATGGAGAATAAAAGACTGCATGTCATTTGCTGCTGTCTGTGGCCACAATGTTCATGCAATCAAGCTTTGACATTTAGCAGGTTTAAGTTTCTATATTGTTGCTTCTCCTGCTCCAGAAAATACAGTACAGAGTTCACTTTATGCTGCATGTTCACTTCAAGACCCATGAACTATCTTGTGTTGAGTACTCACTCCTGGATAACTGTGTGTATTGTGAGCTTGATAGCCACAGAAATCAAACAAAGAACAATAGACAGAATCTCCTTATACTGAAATTAGTCTTTATTCTCCTGATATCAAAGTATATGATCTACTAGGTGAAAACGGGTGCAGTATTCATGATACTGATAATAACCTCCAGTGCAGTGATATCCCAATGATTGGAGATGAATTGACTGCATTGCCACAAGGGCGAGCAATCATGTCTGCAACTATTCTTGCTAATTGTGACATGGTGGCAGTGGCAGCAGGGGTGGGCTGGGTTAGCATCCGAAACAGAACACCAGCCAAGACTGCTAGCTCACATACAGCCATCAGCGCTAATCTCCCGCTATGTGCTAACAATAGCGCTGATGTGCTTGCTTTCTGGAGCTTTGCTCCCTCCCAAGCCTGCCTTGTTTGTGCGATGCCCCAGCAGCCAGCCGTCTTTAGCTTTCCCATTACTGAGGGAACAGTAGAGCTGAAATCAGTCGGAGTATTGTCGCTCCCCTGGAATGGCTGATTGAAAGCACACAGGTTACCGGATTCGGCATCACATGAGCTGGGAAATGTGGAGGATGTGGATAAACAGTTCTCTAAACCAATTACTTTGCATAAAGCACACTGAGATTAGTGAAAGAGAAAAATGTGAAGCAGGAGAGTGGGGATGGGAGTGGAAGATCAGTACTTAGTGCTTAACAGAGTGGACAGAATAAGAGAGTTTGGAGAGAGAGAGAGAGAGAGAGAGAGAGAGAGAGAGGAAACTACATGTGATAGACTAAACAACAGGAACACCCTTTAAAATAATGCAACTCATCAGAAAAGCACTAGAGACTTGAATATTTTGGATTTAATTATGAATTATACGATGCAAGAGGTGCTACTTTGTGTTGTTGTGTGTGTTGAGAAAGCACACATACACACATTTTAAACAAAACAATATACGGTTGCATGCATACCTTTTCATCAATGCTCTGCTTTATATTTATAGTAGTTCCACTCGTTAATGCCCAGTATAAAAGTCCTCTACTATTTGCCCATGAGAGATACTACCTTTTGTAAAAGGAACCCTAACTGACAATGGCTGCTGAAGGATAGGTAGGGTTGTGTTACCTGCTACCAGAGGAAACTGAACCCACCACATTTTACCATTTTACAGAAACTAAAAGCCTCCACAAAACCTAGTTTACCTAGTTTATATATAGTATTATGTATATCAGTCATTTTATATCACTGTCTCATTACTCATAAATAACCAGATTTACTGGTGCATGCTGCTTATTTCCAAAGTAAATATGCAAACATAAACATAAGTTATAGATTTAATTGATCATTGGTGTTGGATGAAATTTGTTTTCCCACTACTTTTCCAACAGGGTGTGAATTATACAGTGACAACCAGGGGGGTCAACTTTTTTTCCAGGTCCAAAAGAAAACCCAATACAGCACAGACTAGGGCTTCAGTGAACTAAAATCTTACAATGCTTACAATATCCTTGCTTATTTAACTAATGTCGTCAGTCTGTGGATAATGATAAATCAAATTCATTACACCAGTTCATGGGTGCCCCATACCACATGACAATTTTTGTAGTCAGAGGTCACCAAGTATTCTAGAGGAAAACTGCCAGTAAGTCAGACCCACAACAGCAGACCATCATGACCGCTCAAAACAAACCCACACAGTGTTGATACAGAACTAAAGACACATACAGTCTGCATTATTATCTCTAATTCCTAATTTTTATAGCAAATATCTCCTTTCCTCTAGCTCATTTTGACTGTGAATGATGTAATCTGCGTCCAATAAAGCAGTAGTCTGACAAACACTGTTGTTGGGGAATTGGGAATTTTTGGAAATTCCAGAGTTAAAACAAATGCCATGTTTATTGTGAAAGGACTCACAAAAGACTTCAAATGAAATAAAAAACTCTATATTGATGTAAAAATGTATCTCTACAATAACTAATCCCCAATTTCACTGCTCATGCCTAAACACCAGTGTTAGCTGACAATTACATAAAATATGAAATTACATAGTTATAATGAAATGAATAGGGTGGGCACTCAGCTAGCTAACATCAGATAGCTCATTTTAAGTAAAAGTGAAATGCTAATTACGAATCTCTGAAGGTAGGAAAGTTAAGTGTATTAAAGCAGCTAGATAGTTAACTACTGACATTAACCTGCTGCGTCTCCATTAGCGTGTGATGCACCAACTGGAGCAGCTGCACTGCGAGTGATGCAGACAGACAAGACGTTCAACTAACGTCAATGTTAGGAAATGGTATGGTCCATTTTAAGGGTGTCTGAAATTGTATTTCAAGATTCTTGAATATATTGTAATATTTACAAATATATGTAAGAAAGAGCCCCCTGAACTGTTGGTTTTGCCTCTTTTGGGGGGGGTCCAAGCATTAACTAGGGTGGTCAGACCCCCCCAATCCCCCCCATAATTCGAACCATGTTATCCAATACATATTGGTGGGTATTTATTTATTTTATTTAACTATTGTTTTGAAATGGCTCTGTAGTGTGAAGCAGTTTGTGTTACATGTATTTGTATGAAAAGTGCTATATAAATAAAGATTGATTGATTGATATGCTCTAATTTTCCTTCATTAATTGAGATAATAAATGTATTTGTATTAATGCTACTCCACTTTATATGTATGTTAGCCAGGATCAGTCTCTCCTTTTCTCAGGCCTACACCCTTTCACCATATATTTACTTTCATACTCACAAGCACATGTGGTGTAGCACATTTCATCAGGTCTTTAAATCATGTAACAGCCCCTGGGTATTGAGCTTAAAACATGGCAAATTACATTGGACCTCAGCTGCACTAAAAAGGGGGAAGGCTCTCCCCACGGTATGTCAAAGTGTAATCCTCCATTTAACACACTCCCTCAAGCTTTCTTTATTTGTCCATCTGTATTTTTCTCTTCCTGCACCTTGAGGTTTTTCAAAGACATAAACTGTGGATGATGTCTGAGATGTGGAGGGTCAAATTTTATCTAGTATTCTAGAAACGGCAACTGTCATTCATTATGCTAGTTGACTGCAAAGTAAGCCATTATCCCGGACACTTCCTTGATATTAAGAGAGAAAGTTTCCCAATCCCGCTAAACTGAATGACAGCCAAAGACACAGTTAGAGAAAGTGGGACTGCAATGTCACACACGGCAGCAGGTTAGTAGGCATCTGGCAAGTGGACAGGAACTTGTCTAAGTTCACGAGCAGGTCTGACACACCAAAAGCCACAGCAACCACGATCAGCACACATGACGTTTGGAGCACGCAGCGGTCTTCTTGGCCTGTTACCCATTTTCTAGGTGAAGGAGGCATTAAACAAAATGGATGATACATTTCACAATCAAATAAAATAAATAAAGATGCTCTAATGAAGTTCTCTATTCATGCATCTATCCAGTGCCAAAATACAATAAGCTGACCTGTTTCCTCAAAGGTGAATTGGGGTGCATTGCTCCCTCAGATGAAATTAATGCACCCTCATTCTTAAATCTGTTTTCCCTCATCTTTGCTCGTAATTGCCTGAGCACAGTTCAAGTTTTTTGATTTAATTCTGTTTGATTAATTTCATGTACTTGGAATGGTATTTAACACTGAAATTACCTTTATATCACACAATACTTTATTCTGCTCCAAAGATCGTTTCAAGTTGGCCTGAATGATGTTATGCCCAGTGACTGGATTTTGGGTGGCTCTGTTAGTCAGCGTGTATATCAGTTATGTTGAATGCCTCAGCACCATTTAAATAAACATCAAACACACCATTCCTTAATTCACTTCTCTCAGGGGTTTTATTATTGCGCTATTATTCAAATTCAGATTGTAATACCATACTCATTTCAAACACATGTTGTTAATTCAATAATTTGCTCATCTGTAGGTATACTAATGTAATATAAATGTATATAGACCACTCATGGCGAACATCTGCTGGGTTTTTTCTAGCATGTGTATCTTCTTTAATTCGTGTATGTCAATATTCCAAAGGAACTATGTGCCAAGTGGATAATTTACTCTCTCAACAGTGTTTTTGACATTTAAGGGCCAAAAACAATTTTTAAAATCCTTTTGACAAACAGATGATAAGTCAATAAAACAAATAAAACTGTCACTCCATTCCCAAAAATCCATGCTGAACTTTCTTACAGAAGCACACAAAACAATACACTTCTTGTTAGCATGTTCCAACATTGCTCCATCAATTCATTTGGATTAGGGTCCACTTTACAGAGGCTGTAATCACAATGCAGCTGATCCTTTGATGTTGGAACAAATGAGTACAAAAATGGCAGAACAGTCTTATGAAGATTTGTCTCGTATTTCACCACAGAGAACACTATATCTCCCCTAAGTCAGTGGATCTCTTTCCCCTTACAATGATGAAATACTCCATTGTCACATTAAATGAGAGGATGGAGGATCCTAGCTTTTTGGGGTGAAAAAAACCCCTTCCTCTATACTTTCCCTGTTTGCCCAGCCATCCATTGAAGTCTATTTGCATTTTTGGCATTTATGGGTGCGCTTCCTACACTTGCAGTATAATTTATATGACTTATACAGCTCGTTTACAGATAGATAGCTGCCATTCTTAACTGGCTATAATGAATGCCTCATCACTGCACAAAAGTTACTGCGCTGGATCTGACGTTACACCAGAGACTCCACGGAGCCACTTTCATTCTTCATTAAAATCTAATTTGTCTTTGGAAGACAGAAGCCAGTGTAATAGCCCCCCCCCCCCCCACCCAACCTGTTTTTTATGCACCATTTTACTCTGTACAAGGAAACACAATTTATCATTAAGGTTCATCTTTCAGAACTGAACATTGGAATGACACAAAAAGAAAAATTCCAATTAAGGAAAAGTCACGCAGAAAGTCCAGCGCAGGGTGAAGTTTGTGGTTGATTATTCTAAATTCACACGGCGAATCTCACAATCCACAATCAGGATCTGACATCGATTTATCCTTCAAAGGACCTTGGCCTGTCCTATCAGTCCACCGCTCTCGTCCACTGTGATCTTGTCCAGACTACAATGGGAAGAAGTTGTTTCTGTTCTGCTTCCATACTGATGTGCTTTAGCCTTTTTAGCCGTAAGGGACACCTCATATTCATATGACCTCTTTTAACTACAAAACCCCATCGCAAAAAAAAAAAATAGCACAGCAGAATTGTGCCTTAGAGCAGAGAAATATGCAATATGATGGCCAGGACATGATAGGGCCTTCATTGAATAAAGAAACACCTAGAGATTAAGCTAATGCATACAGAAAGAATCTGACTCTCTGTTATGCTCCGATTAGTGTAATGCAAATGCGGAGCACACCGGTGGGGGGAGGAAGAGGAAGGATTGCATGCCAGTGACTGTAGGGGTCCCACCTGTTTCATCAGGCACAGAAGACCCTTTAACCTATTCACTCTGCCCTGAAAAAACACACGCCTCCCAAAGGGCTTTGTCATCCTCTGCAAAAACAGCTCATTCTGGATTTACTTTTGAAACGGATGATTTAACATAGACCACCTGGTTTCGAGTCTGTTTTTCCCACGTCTCTTTTTCAACGTAGATGTGACACAAAGAGAGCCTATTACCCTACAACACAGATCAGATGCAGATTTAAATCAACACACACCTTTTCATATCAATGGCATTCGGAAAGGGGGGAACCCACATCACAGGAACGAGGCTGCAAGCGCTCTCACCGCTTTTCAGGAGCACAAAAGGATAAATTGAAGAAGAGCTGTACACAGTGATCAACCTTTGTTCTCAACACCCACACTCACGTACATACACACACACATACATATCCACACGCTCATGCAGTCCCATAGAGAAAAGGCAATCCTCACAGCTTATGAATATTAAAATGAGATGGATCTGGGTCATTAATATGACACCGTCGTTACACTGGAGCCCAATTAGCAGTCAACATAGAGCCTCGAATGTTCCCCTGTTACAATACATAATCACTATATCACTCTGACAAACTCCAGACCAGGGAAGGATCAAACAAAACAATCATATACAAGAAAAATCAAGGACTCCTCGACAGATAGCCTTACTAGATGAGGAGGTCACGGCTGCTTGAGAATATTCACTCAACCACATTTAGAAATACTACACCTGATCGACTGACTTCTACACTGCATAGAATCCTCCATTATAAAAAAACTAAATATTAGGTAATGCTGTGAAATCTGTCTTATTTGTGCGATGTCCCCACAGCCAGCAAGCCATCAAGAAAACAAATCTCCCAAGGGAGTACGTCGTCACTTCTCTGCAGGTCAACTCTAGTTAGAGGCAACAGTAGCTCAGTGTATAGGGACTTGACCGGACTGGGGGGTTGAAGTCCAGCACAGACCAGTCAGTATGGAGTGTGGACTGGTAGCTAGTAGCTTGAGAGGGACCAGTTCACCTCCTAGGCGCTGCCGAGGTGCCCTTGAGCAAGGCACAGAACACCTAACTGCTCAGGGTGCCTGGCTATTTGGCATCGCTCTGACATCTCTCCATACATCAATGCATCTTGGTTGTGCACATGTGTATTTCGGGTATATCTGTCAAATTAGTTAGAGAATGAAAAACATGAATTTCTGCCAAAGGGATAAATGATGTATGTCCTCTTCTTCAAAATGACTACATATATTTTATGGAAAATCTACAAATATAGAAATCTAGCCACCACTAAACAATACATGATTTGGAGCCAAAGTAGTAAAAGCAGAGAGGTCAAGATTACAAGCTTTTTAGCTTTAAAATAAGCAATACAAAAATTTAAGAAATTGAATATGATACCTGAAATACACAGAATAATCAGAAAAGTTTAAAGTAAGTGTCCCTTCCAAAACGCCAAACCAAATGAAAGATTGTCATCAAGACAAGGAAGACGCCTTTATTTAAATTCAGCGACATAGTATTGCATTGTCAGCACTAGATAATCATTTTATACACAAAACAGCTGTATTTTAAATCATAACATACTGCAACATTATCTTAACTTGATAAGATCAGTTTTATAGTACATGCATTTGACACAATATAGCCGCTTGCAGTTCCACTGAATCACATCTGCCAGTGGTTAAACAAATAATAATTTATTCACTAAAAGGAAGTGAAATATGACAAGGCCTTGAATGTTGTGTGACTATTTCTCTCCTCAGTGACAGACGGGCTGCAGCCAAATGCTGAGAAGTCTGGCACGGACTGCAGGAGGCAAGCCATTGGGCTGTAGGCACACACACATAAACGTTTCCCTCTTCATATCAAGCATGATTGGCTACATCTTCATCTTCTTGCCTCTCTTTACTATGTATTGCCATCAATTTAATTTTGTTGTTTTCATTAATGAGAAATACTACCTGCTTACATACAGATTAACATTTGTCATGGACTGAGAAGTTGTTGTGTGAACATTTGTTGCTTTTACTTATCTGTATTTATTTTTGTTCACAATGGTCTTTATTGCAGCTGCGTATGTTTTAAAGACCAAGAAGCTGTGACGTTCAAACTTTAAAATGAACTTGTTTTTTTTTTCATCTTGAGTCCTGACAAGCTGCCTGTTTGGAAACAATATATGAGGTGTCATCTGTTCAGGATTAATTCTCGTTGTGTGTGAGGGAGATTACCCATTAACCAGGCATACATGAGCTCTCTCAATTCATCCAGGCCTTTCAGCAGCTAGCGTTTCAAAGCTTCAAGAGTTTCTTTCCTCTCTCTCAAACATGCAGTAGAGGAGCGGACAGACAGCCCCTGTCACAAGGCCTTGACCTAAGCAGTTGAACAGACTGGTACCTCAGCAGACTCGATAGAGACGACTTGGATTAAATCAAGTGTAAGTCTATCCTTGTCA
This sequence comes from Micropterus salmoides, assembly GCF_014851395.1. Classification (NCBI taxonomy): domain Eukaryota; kingdom Metazoa; phylum Chordata; class Actinopteri; order Centrarchiformes; family Centrarchidae; genus Micropterus; species Micropterus salmoides. The sequence goes on from NW_024044570.1 coordinate 23,803,515, forward strand.
GATCAAAACTATCATAGTAGGGCAGGCTTGCCTACATGCAGGTGCCAGGATGAGTGACACATTAAGGTCAGAGACTAGCGCTGTGAGTGAGTAGCGAGAAAGACACACAAAGATGCCGCACAGATGCACACTCCGGTAAACACACACATCATGAACAAATGCATGCACATGCACTCATGCGTGAAAACAGATCAATAATTGGAAGCACAGAACAGTGTGAAGAGAGTATGAAGTCTATCCTGAAACTGGTGTTTCTTTAAGGTTTTTGTGTGAGTCAAATATTTAACAGTAGGTAGGTTTCCTTGTGATTTATTGGCATGTCTTTATAGGTGTGAGAATATGTGGTCATGAACACAGGGGGCTTTTTTCCCTCAGAATGATCAAAGATGCAATGTCTGTAATAGCTCAACAGTCAGAGGATGTGTGACTGCTAGCTTGGGTGTGACCACGCTGTGTTCTATTGTGGGGCTTTGACTGATGATCGGACTCATGCTGCGGAGCTGAGCTGAGCTACCATCTGATTGCCAGCCTGATTGGGTTTATGATTTAAAAAGCAGATCTGGGAGACAGAAGGCAAAGCTCAACCCCGATGCCCAGATCCCAGACACTTATTCTGCACCCCTGGGTCTGCAGAAGGCACTGGTTTAGGAGGGCACACTCATGCGCTTTTGCACCCTCATGCGCACACGCACGCACGCACGCACACACAGAGTAGCAAAAATCTATAGAAAAAAGTGGGTTCATTATCAGCTCTCTGTTAAGGTGCTAAACAATTGGACTCTTGCGTTCCTGACTCTCCAGATAACACTGCATAGCTTTCGATGATGGGAAATTAGTGTTGTAGTACTCAAGATAGGTCTTGGTCTCAAGACCGGTCTTAATACCACTTTTTGATGGTCTTGGTCTCGTCTCGGACTCTACCACATTTGTACTTGGTCTTGTCTCGGTCTCAGACATTGAGGACTCGGGATTTTATTTCAAGACCAGTAAAGACCATAACTTTGGGAATATCAATAAATTGCTTGCTTATTGCTTTTGCATTGTCTAATTTAATTGTTAACATCTTAACTTTGATTGGATGTAAAACATATTGCTTCAAATGCAGCCAATAACCCTAATTAAAAATGTGTTGTTCCCGTAAACGACTGTCACTTCTACCCGCAATGGTAAGCATGGAAAAGCAATGCTTATGTTGATTTCAGCTCTTAGTGTTTGTATGTGGGTGTTTTAATGGGAATGTGGATCTTTCAGATCAATTTGAGAAGTACCTATGATCTCATTCCACCTTTTAATGTGTGTCACGTAATATGGGAAACTGGTCTTGGTCTCAACTTGGTCTCAGCCCCTAAAAGTCTCGGACTTGTCTCGGTCTTGATAAACTCTGGTCTTGGTCATGACTTGGTCTCGGTTTGGGTGGTCTTGACTACAACACTACACTCACACTCGATAGCACATTATCACACTGTGCAAACTATGATTATCAAAACTGAATTCACACACACAATCATGAAAAACAAACACGCCATTTCAATGTTGATGTTATACTTGACGTTCTGTACAAATGTATGCACATTTCTCTGTCTCTACATTTCTGTCTTTCTCCACAAAGAAGAAGTTATTAGATTTCATTTTATTAGTTAAACAATTAATTAACAGCTGTCTATGCCAATTAGTCAAAGCAAGATAAGAGTAGGTTACTGTTGCAGGTATTAGTGCAGCCTAGTTCAGCAGCCTTCATCGGTCAAACCCTGATGAAGGCTACAGAAGTGCATTGGTTTTTAATATAACAGCTTCTAGGTGTTCTCAAAGGGAGGCTGAAGCTTAATTTGTTTTAATGCACATTGCAACAGCTGCAAAGTTGGGACAGAACCAATATTACATAGATTAAATATATTATATGTTCTTTCTTGTTGGTCAGGCCTGTGTTATGATGAAATTGGGTGATGCATGAATTGCATGAATTATTATCACGAGCAATGGTGGAGAAGAAGTATCAAATTATAATAATATGAGAAAGATAATTTGAGTCATGACATTAAATAATATGATGTAATATCATCAGGTCGGCCTACATACAGACCACAAGAAAAACTAAGTTCACCACAGTGTATTATACAATAAGCGGTCAATACAAAACCCAAAGTTCAACCACAAATGAATGAGTCTTTATCTCAGTTCAAATCTCTTAGGAGTCCATCTTTCTCTATCCCAGCAAGAAAACAAAAAATACTCAGTTTGAGGTTCAATTCAAAAGTTGGCCAACGAAAATAAAACCAAGTGACGCCTCTCGTGTTTAATAGACAAGCCCAGAAATTCTCCGACAACACCAGAGTTCCCCCACCCCTGCAGCCTCTGATGTTAGTAAGCAGCACACTGGCTGTAACCAGGCTGTAATTTGGGACAGACTGGGCCTCTTTCGGACTTCTGAGTTTGTTTGAAAGGCCGTCACAGATATTTTCTGAGCTGACTGGTTGCTGTGTGTGTGACAGATCACGTGGCCGATCGCCAAAATACGCTTACCTTACTACACGTGTCTTTCTGTTGTGCATTTTTCCTGTCCCTCAAAGCGGCGGATGGCCTGACGATTCCACCACCACCAAGTTACCTACTAAAAGTTACCCGCTACTAAAAGTTCTACTATCATTCCCTGTGTGACACTAAAGTTTCTGTAGTGTCAGCTTCTGTCAAGCTTAAGGCCATTGCACAACAACAAGTCAAGGTACAGCGACTAATATCGCAAATGCAATTAATCGTACAGCCCTAATTTTTTGCCCTTCAGTACAACCTACTTCTAGGTTTCCTGTATGATTTCATATGCGTAAATTGTACTGAACATTAAGTGGACCCTAGTGAAAAGTACAAAATCTTTGCAACTACCCCTGCAGATAAATCTTGCAATTTGTTATGGACAAAACACTGAAAGAAATGCTTCTTCTCCACTGGGAGAAGCACATCAGCTCTAACAGGTCAAGTATCCATTACAGCTACAGGGCAATTTCTTTTCATCTCAAAAACAACACAAGTTAAAAGGTAAGCAGTACATCCTCTTGCGCGCACACACACACGCTTGTGTCTACTAAAACACAGCTTTTCTTTGTCTTCCATAATCCCTCTCAGACTGACCAATTTGAGCGATTTGGTTGACAGGATACAGGCTGCATGTGAAGAACATTCACATTAATGAACCTAGGTAATAACCATCATTTCCAGCAGACTAATGGTTTATGCATTTTGAAATAGCCTACAGTATTAAATCCAAATTCTTACTGGTTTTGTCACTGAAGGCTGGTGTCCAGTGACAAGCTCTTCTTCAGCTAGCAGCTCATAAGCTGCTTGGGGATGCGCTAGGCATGGCTCTGTTGCTATGCGACCACTAAAAACCAGTTTGAAGGGCATCTCTCCAGTTCAAATGTTTTTAACTTTGAGTGTTTAGAGCACCGAGCACGCTCAGCTCACTCTAAATTCCACTGTCAACAACAAAAGATTGAGAAGACAGCGCTTGAGAGGAAGGTCTCCTTCCCTACCTTAACTTCAATTTTCTTTTTATTGTCCTTTGATTTTTTTCTAAAGAGGACTTATCTTACCTCCATAAGGCACAGTCTGGACAAATAAAGGGAGGCTAGAGATAGCCCGCTACCCTTTCCCAGCCCCATTTAACCTTTTAATTTAGCAGCAGGAATTAATGTAGTGGCCACAGCCAGTATCACTTTAAACAGACACTGCCCAGGTGCCCCGAAGGCAGGGAGAATGACTCCTCTGTGGTGCATATATATATTCCTGTTAATGTGGGTGTGAGGAAGATTGTGTTTTGTCTGTTTACATGCAAGCAGTTATTAACAGAGGCGTCACATCAGTCCTACCTCGGGTGCTGTCACTCTCATTTTAGCACCATGTGACATTAGTGAGGTCAAGAAAAGAGAGACTGACAGCGAAGAGGAAGGTGAGGATTACTAAGTCAAAAAGACACCTTCATCACGACTGGCAAGGTGGGTGATGTAAGGCAAGTGGTGAGTAATGATGCACCCTGAATTCAGGTCAGTGCTCTTAGCTGAATGTTACGAAAGGAGTGAAGAAACAGGAGATAGTGATGGAGTTGGACGAAATCCTTTTTAGCCCTGAGTCACAGCAGCAAAAATATTTCTGTATCCTTTCAAAATAGCAAAAACACAAGCAAACACCTCTCAATGCTGCCATGCTGAAAACACTTATCTATATTCCAGTTTATCCACTCCTGCTCCCACGATTAGAGTGCTGGTGTAGAGACAGTCAGGAAAAAAAGGAGCAATGCTCTCTGGCCTCTAGAATGACAGAATGGCACTTTTATGATGTCTCCCAGATTATTCCCTGAGATGGATGGGCTGAGTTGGAACACCAATTGATTAATCCATCGACTGGCGGAATGTGCTGCGGCTGTCCCCCCGCTCAGCTGTTCTTTCCCCGGACAGAGCACTCAGCCAGACATGCTGGAGAGGATGACTAATGAGCGAGGCTACTGCAGATACCGTTCATGTCTGTTCGTGTATATGTGCTGTGTCCAAGATGCTTGCTTGTGTCTGGTTGATAGAGTAGATTAAATTATACAAGCATGCACAACAAACAGTCTCGGGTTCAGATGATCATCTGCAGTGGCAACATCTTTTTTTGTGTTGTTTTTTTTTACAAAAAAAGACAATGTGGGATGCTATTGAGTGAGTTTGCGGTGACACAATGGTGAAAAATTGCTAAATTTTTACAGCCAACAAATCTGACCACAACACTGTCTTCAAAGCATTGTGCATGTCATCTACCAGCAGCACAGTTTAAAAGAAACAGAGGTGGGTTTTTATCACATTAACAATAGCTGCCTGTGATGCAGACTTGCAACACTGTCAGTGACCATCAGGTCACAGCTTACTCACTGCTGGCTTGCGAAAGCATCTTCCAAACATCAATTCCTTTGAGGTGACTCTCGTCTTGCCTACCTCTGCAACTATGCATCATTAATCACGACCAGACCGACCCCATGTTTAAAAGCAGCAATCATCAGCCGTGATGCTCTTTGCAAAGGCTTCAACTTACATCACTGCTGCTTCCCCTCAAAATCCACACACTTCCAAATGTTCTCCACTGAGAGCTGACAAGGGCTAACTTTCAGTAATTACGTGGATTGTCACAAGCTGGGTGCAAGATAGATAATATTTGAAAGCACATGAATTGTTTTGTCGTTTGTTTGTTTTGCAATATATATATGAACTTTGTCAGTAAACTAGATTTACAACATGCCACAGTGCTTAAACTTGGCTGTCATTGCAAATTTAAGGACACATCCATGTGTACATTAACCTTTACCAATTCCAGTAGAATGCTCTACAGTCTATTGTAGGAAGTCAAATGCAACAGAAATTTGAATGTGGAATCATGAACAAACAATATTTAGCATAATTTATGCCAATATATGGTTTGCGCTCTGAATTCAATATCTGTAATCCATAATGCAGATGCCCTCATCCGCATTTTCACATAAAGTCTTTGTTCACCTCCTGCATTAGGGCTTCCGGCTTACCACTTCAGACCCCCTGCATCGCACTGCTAGCCCCCAATGCAAAAGGCAAGGGAGTAGATAACAGATCACTGTAACTGTTCGCTTTCTTGTTGAATGAAACCCCCTGAGAGATTTTATACCCAGAGAAGATGAAAAATGTAGGAGTAGCTTCATTATTGATACAAGTCCCTGGCAGTGAAAGGAATGAATGCTAATGGTGTCCTAAGCTGGGCTTTACAGAGATTAATCCGATTTGAGAAATGAACATTTTATTATATGGCACGAAGTGCTGGCCCTGATCTGAACTGAGTCACAGGCTGAGGAGGAAAAAAATGACAAAGGGAGTGTGGGAAGGGAACATGGGTATACAGTCTGTCACTTTGCAAGATCCTGGCACCTTATTGCAGTGGTGCCCTTTTCCAGCTGACAAGTTCATTAATTTTCTGACACGGCTGCATGGAATGATTTTCAATAGATAAGTCAGACAACAATGGCTTGAAAAATTTAACATAAAACAGATGTCTATGGTAGCAACATAATAAGCCAAAGACTTTGTGTGAGCAGCAGGAAGTCCCTCTTGGTCCTTCTGCTGCACCTGCTCTAAGGCTGTTTCCCACTGTTTAGAAGGACTAATAGGGACACACTGGGGATACAGCTGTTGTCACTCTAGCATTAGTGAAATAAACAAACACTGATCTAGAGTTTCCCAGCGAAACAGTCAGTTTTAAAATATGTTGCTCCTTATGTTGGATGGATATTTAAACAGCCTATGACATCCCAAACCTACAGCTCACAAGCATCTCCAAGAAAATCTCCACAGGGATAAGAAGGTTTGAAGAGTATTAAATGGGGAGTAGGAGTAGTCTCTCTACTTGTTAGTATGAATCACTCTGCACCAGTTGCCAACAAACAACTGCAATCTTGGGAATATGTAGGGAGGATTTATCACGCTTAAGCCTCTGACAGGGCAAAAACATAAAATCAGCAGTCTAATTTGTCTCCCCAAGGTGATGTCACTCCATCATATGGAGGGCTTTTCTTTCAGTAGTTGAATAATGTGCGCCATGTTTCTCACTTTCACTGGTGAGAGATACAATTCATTCTTTCTCTGAAAAGTGACAGCCACATCTATTTATGCTTTTACCACCAACACTGGTTTATCCAACATGACAGACATCTATTTTAAAGCTCACCTGCTGCTGAGTTGAAAAGTACTGATATTAAAAATGTAACACAAATGCTTATACTAACCATTGTTCAGGGGAAAGCTAATCCTAAAATATTCTTGATACTTTATTCAGAGAGGCAGATGAGGGGATAAATATAAATAGATAGATAAAATTCATGGATCTAATGGGGCATTATAATATATTATTCAGCCAATACAGTATGTATGTATTTATTGAACTTATAAAATGAGGTTTTTGCAGTACAACTCTGTAAACTACAACTTATTTGTTTAACTTCTTTAGACATAAACCCTCAAATGTGTCATCTGTTGCTTCGTTGCATACTAGGAAATGACTACATGCCTCATATTTCAAGCCATGGACTACAACATCTATGTCTTCTTCAGTTGAGAAATTTCAGCACCATGTAAGAAGGACAGCTCCCACACAGGCAGTGAACAAGCGCCTTCTGTGTACCATGTAAAGAAGAACAAGAAGAAAAAAAAAAACAGACCAGTGTCTGATGATATAGACAAAAGTCAAATATGCCTGATGCAAAGATGCAATCCTTGAATTTTAAATTCCAATACTAAATATTTCATTTATGTAATAATTTTTTCTCAAGGGTTACTGTAGCAGATAGCGTGCTAAATATGGCAGATTTTCAGATGTAGGCTGAGAGCATGCAGGTATTGGATGGATGAATGGGAGAATGGGTGGATGGTTTGACTGCAATTTCCTTGTGAGCATCTTACAATGAGAAAAGTAAAAGTACCCGCATATATTTACACCTGCTTTCACAAATATTTGCCTTGCTCTGTTCTGTATAAAAGCTATACTCTTTCTTTTTTTTAGTGTTCATGACATCAAAGCTTGATGCTCGTGTATTCAACTCAAGGACGCGCAGTGAAACGCAAGCAGACCCACGCGAACGCGCGCATTTCTTTTCCTTTTCTTCCAAATCAGCGCATGATTAGCGATCTTTTAGTTAGAGACAGCAGTATCAGTGAAGGTAAAGCCTTGGGAATGCTTTGCCCTGATTTAATTAATAGTATTGCAGTCATGAAAAGAAGACAAACTACAACACTGGACATCCAACAAGAATAACAGGCTGAAAAGGTAGCCTAGTTATGTTATAGGACGAAGGAGGCAATCAACACATTTTTTTACACCACAAACACTAACTTACTTGTTCCAGAAGAGAGCGGGGGCTGCAGGATCTCTGCTTTAGACGGAGAACGGTCCCTCTTCCGCTCCCTCCCCAAAAACTGCATCGAAAAAACATCCGCAATTCTCAGGCGATTTTTGCAGAATCCGTGGTGATATTTCTTTTCAGACACATTGTGTTCCCACATTCAAAACAACGTGGTATATAATCCACATATCAGTCTGGATGACATGCTATTAACTCTCACTGTGATAATAATGCACCCGATATCTCCTCTTCTTTTTCAGGACTCACACAACACGGAGGCACCCACAAGTGCCATTGTTGAAACTACTCTCCCGCTGCAAAGCAATACCCATTGTGGTCCCACATTTTCTCCAGATGTCAGGTTAATGTGGAGTAGCACTGTTTTTACTTGCTCTCAGATCTCAATTAAATGTTTCAAAATGTAACCTCTCCACAACATGTAGAGCACGGGAAACCATGTGGTCAATTTCCACGTAGATACATCCTGAAAAGCCCCTCATTAGTCTGTATGGCAGACCATCATCCATTCATTGAGGGGCAGAGGTAGGGTTATTTTAACGTCCCGCTCGCTGTCTTTCTCAAATGTAACTTTTCTTCAAGTCCCTGTTACTTCTTAGTCGTCAACCCTGCTGAATCTGATTAGATTTCACCTCACAACCCAGTGCGGATTTCAAGATGCTTATTTCTTTTTTCCCCTCCTGGTTATATCGACGAAAGAAGTCCCGCAGTTTAGTGGTTGAAAAGGTATCCCATACATTGGAGAATTTATAAAGTTGTCGAGATAAAACGATATCTCCCTCTTCTCTTTAGGCTGATCCGTTCTCCATTTTCGAGAGGAAAAATGCGTTAATCTTGGATGCAACATCGAAAAGAAAAAACATACAGCAGATATCCTCAAGAAGCCTTTAAAACCCCATCAGAAATTCAGAATTCAGGCAGCGGCTTTAAGTGTGATTAGCCTTCGTTGTAAAAAAAACAAACAAAAAAAAAAAAAACCAACGACCTAAAATTTTTACATGTTCTCCGCGCCGAGCCTTGATTCACCCTATCTGAACGTGAGTTTTACTTCACCAAAGGCAGCAGTCATCACTTCTGCGCCCTCGTTCCGTATGCATCTCGCCTATGCATTGATGTGACACATGAGGGGTAAGAAATTCGTTAAGGGTTATTATCCACAGAGTTCTGGTCGTCCAAGCTCTGTCTTCTTCTCTCCTGTCGACTGTAGTGTTTTAAGCTGCTATCACAAATTAGCCCGTTCCAATACGCGCAAGCAGGCAGCATCCATCGGTGCGCTTTACAGTACCTCAGTGCGCTCGGCATTTACGTGTCCAAATAAAACGCACGGCGCAGCATGGACAGACACTGAGGTTACCTCCCACTAACAGGCTGATCTCTCCAAGTGAGAGTGTTCCGCCAGTCACTGCTGGTGGATCGGCTGCCGTCAGCCGCAGGACTGTAGCAGTAAGGGCAGGAAATATTGTTTCCCCCCACTTTCAGTTTTCACATTTCTCTGTTTGAACGTCTAGCGCTCTAAAAATATCTTCACTGCAGGAGAGGTGAATCTCACCCAGAAGACTGGCAGTAATTAACTGATTGTTGACCTTTGGCCTTCTCATTCATTGGTCAGTTTTAATAAGGGCAAGCAAATGCAAATTATTGATTGTGCGCGGACCCACGTGTGTGTATGTGCACCAGGGAGAGAGAGAGAGACAGAGAGAGATTCATCCCATGTGTCTTTTGCAAATGGGACAGGACTGCCACCTACCGACTCCACTCGCCTGACTGTGATGGCGTGATAGTGGCCTCAGGCTGGTTGTCGCATTGGGTTACTCTCCCATGACAGACTACGTTTTGTTTGTATAGGGTTACACAGTATATACTACAACTATTTATTTTAAAACGCTGTAGGGTACAATATGAGACCTACATAATTGTTTATGGTGAAGAGAACAACATGCATGCAGTCATAGAATGGAATTAAAGCACATGAGGGGAATACTGTGACAAGTTTGGCAATCCAGGAAACAGATTACTATGTGTAATAATCTCTCTCAGGCTTCGGCACTTTAGACCCCAGTTATGAACGCTGGCTCTGTGTTATGAATTATGGAAGTTGCATATTTTTTAAGCATGGTGGCTGACACAGGAGACTTCACTTATCTTGGGCAACCTGCTGTATGGCATATATTGTGCTAAACTCAGTCATATTATACAATGTGCATAAATGGAGCTTTAAAAAAAGGATGAATTTGCATATAGTAAACTGAGAACATGTTCCATCTGGGAAGAGTATATACATCCACAGACCATGTGATAGTAGATGTGAGAAAGCATTTGAATGCCAGACCAGGGATCTGTCCATCTAGCTGTCAACATCTGATCTAATTTCCCTGTGTGCTGAAGGCGTTGCATCATTCATCAGTCTTCATAACTGTCGACCTGCCTGTCTGTGTGTCTGGCATATGGCAGTAAAGAGCACCGCCCTCTTGCTTTCCAGTCGAAGGAGACATCATTAAATAACTACATTCTTTCACTCCATTCTTCTCCCCTCACATTTTCCTCGGCTCTGGCCAAGCGAGTGAATGAAAGCTATTGACTTGCAAACCCACTTTGCTCTTTAAGATAACGGAGAAGTGTTTTTGTGTAATACCCTTTGGATCTACAGCATGTTACTGCCGAGGTCACTTTTGAGTGCTGTCTACCACAATTTGTGTCACGTTGCTGTATGACAGCCTTGCCTAATGGTTTTGATTTAAAGCTTTTACTTTTCCACCAGCATGGACTCTGTGGATCTCTGGTGACCACTCCTTTACTACTTTATGTCTTATTTGCAGTGTGGGAACCATCACTGGAGGCTATACCCTTTATCTTGATTTATGTAGCTTTTGAGACCACTGCATCTTTGCTGGCAGAAACACTTGTATCTTCAAAGTGAAGCTTTGGGATATTCAGATATTGTTGCCAGAATCCATCACCATAAACACTATATTCACATGTTAATTGTACAATGCATTATTCAACATCTTCTCAGCTAACGTGACACAATAATTTATGTTTTACAGATGTGTGCACAGGTCCTGTACACCACTGAACCATCATAGTAAAGATCACTCTGTCCTTGGAGAACGTTAAAGAGGCATTGTGCTGCCATTGTAAACAATGTGACCTTGTTCCCTGAAAGGGCAAGACACATACAAGACTCACAGTGCCAGTTATTCCTGGAGAGGCAAGGGCGAGTAAAAAACCTTACTTATGGGAAAACTCCACTATAGATTATTGGTTATGCTTTCAGCATCCTTGTAAAAATCTCTTGACATTAACAGTGTGTATTACAGAAGCAGTGGTGGTGCAGGCTTCAAAGTGATTATTTTTACCACGCCATGTTCTTCATCATCACTTTACAGAGACCTCCGTGAAAAAGGTGGTGTTCTAACAGAAGAGAGAAAAAAGCAGCAAAGTGCTATTCAGAGACGGCTTAAGGAGCATAGATCTCTTCTTTTCCCTGAGAGTATTATGTTGTCAGGGCCTGAATAATACATGTGTTAGGATGCAATTAGATAATGTAATAATCATGTTGGGTATGCCATTTAGGTCTCATCCAGTGATCAAAAGGAACATATATACACAGAGCATAGGTTTATCCAAACATCAGGAGTTAAGAACATAAGCGCAAAAGCTCCATGTGATGCACGTTTTATTATAGTGATGACAGTGATGCCATGTTACATGGGATGTGTACAAAATATACAATCTCAGCCACTCGCTCTAAGCTACAAATGTCCATGATGAGAAATACTTCTCATACTTTAAAATTTGTATCTCAGCAGTTGGGTTTGTTATTCATAGAATTTCATTGTTATTTTTATTTTTTTTAAAACAACACATTATTATACCCCTCCCTCTGTCTGATGTTCTTCTCAAAAATAGTTAAATCTAGCTGACTGAAGAGGACGTACTGTGGCACCTACAGCTGCCCCTTTTAAAGGAGGCTCTGAATACATTAATAATGTGTGTTGTTCATTTTGAGATCTGGCATTCATTATTCATGATGTTGTTTTGGAGGGTATGAGACATCACTACTGATATCCTGCAAGGCTCAGAGGCAATGAAATAATGTAGTCAGGTGTTTTGTGAGAGGTAAGATGGAGAGGAAAGTCTGTGGGCCTGCGAATGTGTCACGCGTCGCTCGTTTCCATTCTACTCTACTCTTAGTTCCACCTCAGGTTGAGTAGTTTAGGGAGCTTGTCTTTCACTGTCTAATGCTGAATATCCCTCTTTGCTTTCCCCTGTTTCCACTGCACTCGCTGTATTCACATATTTCAACCACAGAATTAGTTTAGCACACAGAGTCAGTGAGAGAAATTCCATAAACACCTCAGTGACGACGTCTCTGAGATTCAAAGCAATCCATCAAATTTCACGGACTTGTTAATTAGGTGCATCAATGTGTTTACCATCCTATTTAATCTGCACTCTGATCCACACTAAGCTCTATCTGTACTTGTTATCCAAGGCTTCCTGTGGCCCATAGGGCTCATGATTGGAGAATTAATTCTTAGTTTCCATTCTAGGTCACTATTGGCTCAGGTTCTCGGTGCACCCCTGTATCTGGGCTAAATTAAAATAATTCAAAGCATGCTTCACCCTAATAACACTCTCTAAGCCACTTCAACTGCATAATATATTGGTGAAGGAGACTGGATGACTGGTTTAGATATTGGATATTGGCTGCAGCTCATAGCAGTATCAAGAGATGAGAAGGCCTCCACTCACTGCAGGATGAATCAGTTGATAATCATTAAATAATCAATATATTACTTATCACATCATGGAGTATCATCATCTGTCAGTGGTGTCCTTGAACATGTAAACTCAAATTAGCATTAGACACACATGGGCATTCTTAATTTGTGGACACAAACATTATACTATCCAAGTGGATGTCTCTCTTTCCCTATTTGAAGTTATTCTAATGGCTTGTATATCTCTGGATATAAAAATCTTTGGAAGGAGATTTGCGAGTGAAGCTGTAAATGATTAAAGTCAAACTCTTTGTAAAATTACATTTTATATTGGCAAAAGAAAATTGAAACTTCCTCTTGTTTTAATTTGAAGGAATTTACTGTTCTAAGTCATTAATTTTCACTAGAATCAATTGTAATGATAGATCTGGTGGATATTAGATATTATAAATCATTTCAATGGATACAATTTGCTGTTTTGACTATGTCGCTCCACATGTTCTCTAAATACTCAAAAACAAAGAAAGAAAGACATAAAGCAATTTGACCTTAAGAAGGCTCCAAGCCCATGACAGCAAAGTTTGATTAATGATTTTGAAAGAGCCCCATTTCTCAAAGAGAGAACATTTCAGTGGAAGCTCTGTGACTACAGATGAAATGTTGCCAGACGAACTGCCATTTGAAAGTTTGCCACTGTTTGGCCATATGGTAAAATGCAGCCCAAGAACGTGTTGGTCTGACAAACTTTCAGCCGTTTGCACACATTTAAGTGAGGTTTGTTTGCTGAAGTGTGTGGGCAATAAGAAATTATGTATTCCTTTCAGGCTGCTCAACTTCTTTTGTGGGTCATGACTAAGTGCAAATATCAAATTTTTGTGATGCAAAGATGATGTAGGCAGTTGAAATATGCTGTGTAAAATTTGATAGAGAGGGAGGCGATAGGGGGAAAAATATTGGTGCTACTGGGCATGATGAAATCTGGTTTAGTACAATTAAGGGTCCATCCAAAATATTTATCTAAAAGTCGGTTTCTTTAGCAAACTTCGTAGTTTTTTCTCACTTTACTTGTGCACTGTGGTCCAAAGAGTTTCTTATTCAAATAACTAGAATAAAATCCCATGTCATATATGTCCATTTGCAGAAAGGTGTGTGCAAGACCTAAAATATGTTGAAAAAAATGTTAATGGGAAAATGATCAAAGCAGAAATTAAAAGTAGGGTACAGTTCAGAATGAATTTGCCAAGATTTCCTCATTTTAACATACATCTGGTGTATTCTTTGTTGGCTTAGTAGGAGACACATTAAGCCGATCCACTAAATCTGATTGTAGGACTTTGGATCTCTGGAGTACAGATCATTTCAGGGAAGAGGAAGATCAGTCATCACACAGAAAATAGTTCATTCCTTTGGCCACAAACCTGAAGATGAAAGATGTGAACATCTGCCAGAAGCTCTACATTCCTCACCATGATGAAATGCATATTGCATAGAAACATCCTCCCATGCTATTTACTGTAAATGAAAAACGTAATGAAGTATTGAGCACTTGAGACATTATCATGCTGAAGCCGGAGCTATATCCCCAACGCTTTTATTCCAAAAATTAAGCTTCAATTTACTAGTCATTAGCGGTTTCCTCAATCATTCATTACACATTTTATATCCCCAATGAATATTTTTAATGCCCTCATCTCAAAATGTAGATCCCTTTCTGCACATTCATATATCGTTTTTTTTATTTGCTGTTCATCCTATCTGTTAGGATCTATTACAGTGTAAAATATCACATCCACATAGTTGTAGAAATGGATAACGGACAAGAAAGTCAATGCCTTAAACACGTCAAGTTTACTAATGAATATCTCCCTTTTATCATAGTGATAGACTATTAGAAACAATCTAACCTCAATAATGTATTCTCTATAGAAATTCTTTGCCACAATAAAGTCAAAAGTCAAGCATGACTGACTGTTTCTTCTGTAGGTGAACAAAAGACAAAAACATATAATTATACTATGCATAACAAACCACCAAGGATACATAGGGGCTGATCTTGATGTGAGGATTTTGAAATGTGTGAGTATTTATTGTTATGTTTTCTAAGCATTATGAAATTTGTAATTATGATAGTATATGAGCAAGCCACAAAATACAACATGCACTGCTTACATGAAATTTCCCACATTGAGCCCTTTCTGAGCCAAAGTCACGCAGCCACATACAGTTTAGGATGTGTTCAGCATCAACATGCTTTACATCTTTTAACAACTCCTATATTCCTGCTAGAAATGTCTATCAATGCACAACCATTAAAGGCTTACTAAGTTTGCTTCTGAGAAAATCATGACTGACAATCAGAGGATAAAACTTTAAGCATGACATAAACCTTGTAATCCTGTATCATAGCAGATTTAGTCTTGGTGTAACATCAGTTTGATCTTGTTTATCTCCACGGCTGTGTCTCTGTTCATGCAAAACAAGCAGGGCTCCAGACAATGGCATACCTTTTCACATATAAGGCAGGGAGCAGATTTGCACCATCTGGATGTGAAGGCCGATCCCCCCTCTCTCTCTCTCTAATCCTCCGTGTGGTTGTCTTTCTGCTCAGACACATAGGGGATCGAGTGGGCCGTCCATTCACATCCTGCCTGCCAAAGTGCAGATAGACAGAGGAAAACCAAGTAAATGGTCACATAATCGATAAGAAACATTATAAGGAGCTACACATTTCATTGGCTGTGTTTGCATTTGGTCTTAAATGAAGTGTCTCTTCAAGCTGGGATGACAAAAACAGTAAAATGTGTGGGAGCTTAAGTTGTGGATAGAAACAAACATGTGATTTTTTGCAGTCGTTTCACATCACAGGATGCGGTTCATTTATGCACTCCTTGAGATACCAAATCACCCCTGATCATGCTGTTTGTCTTGAAATGACATCAGGTCTTTATGAAAAATATCAGTAACACACAACATTATTTCCCCCTATTTAGCATTTATTAGCAGTATACACGTCCATTAAATGGTTTAATGGTTAACATTATAATGTAGTTATCTTCAGATATAGAGACATTTTAAGTGCTTATTAATGTATCTGTGAACAGTTATAACTTCTCATCATCAATCATTACAACTTTTGTTGTTTGTTACAGTTATTCATTATCTGTCTACACACCAACCTCCATTTATGAACGCCCTCAGGAGGAGTTATAGTTGTTGACAAATACAGTAATAAACACTTACATCTGCATAACCAATTGTAATTGTTTATGCACTACCTATAAATGTGAAAAAGGGGAACTTTAAAAGTGATGCCAAAATTTCAATGGCTATCAGGAAGAACAGCTAAAATTCCAAACCCCAGAAATATTTTTGGAGAAGCTAAATGCAACTTTAAGGGAGGATAAAGAATCCAGTCAGAGCTTTATTTGGCCACTGAAAGGTATCACCTTGAAAGGTTGGAAATAATTGAACACCATGAAGTTCACTCCTGATTACCTTAATCATCTTTCCCCAAGAAAGGTCATTTTACAGTGTGGTCAGCTACGGACAGTAAGAACCAATGACTGGCAAATGATGACATTCATAAGAGCTGCTTGTGGTAATGTCTAATGGGCAGGCTAACACTATTTTAAAGAGATTAGCAAGATGAGGAACAGAATATGGAGCCAGATGTGACATGGCATGACAAACTGTGATCATTAAACACAGTGGATGACTGGAAAGTGATTCAACACCTATTGTCGTAGTTACTAAATGGTCACTTCATGATTACTTTTTAACCATTCAAATAAATCTGACATATCGGATGATGCCTACTGAGTAATTGTAGTCAATCTGCGTCAGTAATATATGTGGTTTGGAACTAGCACAACAGATGGCACTTTTCACATAAGAATCATGTCAAAAATCATCAAGTTTTGGTGGTTTTAATGTTTAATGTTGTCATGGTACGGGGTGCATTGTAGGTTGTGTGCACAGTACTTTAATGAAACCCTTTCACAGTTCAACTATCTGAAAAATATGTGATAGTCAAGAGAATGGGCCAATTTCATTAGAAGTTCTTCAGTTTCTGTGAAGATATAGGAGGGTTCTGATGGTCATTGCACAGGATATGTAGAAAATCTGTTAATAATAATAATTCTGTTTTTCTACAGTATGACTATCCCTCCATGATATTGACTAAATATACTTGATTACCTCCTTTAATTTGCATTTTAGTATTATTTATATGCTACAGCATGAGTGACAGTTAATGTGTAACCAGCATTAATGCTTCCAAGGAATCCAATCCAAAGAAAAAGGGTTTTGTTGCAATATTAGCTTTTCACTTTGAGCAAAACTTAAAGCATTTTACTTGGTGTCTGGTATTCACACACACACACACACACACACACACACACATACACACACACACACACACACGTGCACATATAAAAACAACAACCTGTGTACAATCAATCTTCTCCGTACACTACAATAAAATTAAATTGCACTGATCCGTTATTGTTCTGTCATCAAAACTATTTTTCATCTCAGGCTAGACGGTTACGAGGAAAATATATTTTAGTGATATCCTTTCCACAGTCCAATATATTCAAAGCATCCTGCAATAGATGTCCACACTTAATCTAAACACACCTGCGATCCAGTATTTCAGAGGAGTGTGCCTTTCATTTTGAGTATACATTACTTCTGCAAATGGACAATCAATATGATGAACTGGAGTCAATACTTAAGGGCTGCGAGGAATGTGGTGGCCATTTTCTTTAGAGTTCTTTATGAAATGTAAAGATTGCTTTCAGGCATTTCTCTGTTAGCTTCAGCTCACCAGCCGCTCCACTGCACCAGAAAAAGCTGCTGGCAAAAAACAAAAAAACACTTGATCTCTGCCACTTGCAGGATAAATGAAAAACAATATTAAAATACTGTACTTCTGTTTGGAAGAGGAAGAAAGTGGGTTGGGTAAACAGATTCCCGTGCCAAAAAAAAAAATTATTCACAAGTGGGAAGTAAGGACAGACCAACAGTTTCTATCAGTCTAAATTGCAGTCTACTGTCCTACAGTCTTTGCATCAAAGTTTGCCGCCACTATGAGTTAAGAACTATTTAAAAAAGTATCACAAGCATTTGAATTACACAAAGGTATCACTGTTATTTAGTGCTCAACAATTGTACTCAAACTGTACCTCAACAGATCAGCTCCTCAAGTTTCATTACTAAAGAATATATTACAGGGCTGGTGTATTGGATTGCTGTGTCAAGTTAGTGAATTTTGGTGTTCTTTCTGTTTGAACAAGGCACAGAAAGACAGAAAAAGAAGAAAGAGAATATAAAGCAACAAAAGAAAATACAGATACAGACAGTAACAACCAATAAAAATCACAGACAAACAAATGATCTTGTTCTTTATGGTTTGGGTTTTGCTTAAGGCTACTATGGCTTGGCATTCTATAATAAACAACAAAACTACATACTGGAGGTTAGTTTCTGCTCTATATTTAATCTAAGTGGAGGAGCTCAGACTGACCCTGTGTGGATAGCATTGTGCAAAAGCCCACAGACAACAGTGATAAGCTTTTTCTCCAAACTCTCTGCAAGCAATTTAAGCCTTGCCCTTTGCCATAATCCCTCCCAGACTCACTACTGGCTGACATGCAGAAGAGTATCTACCCTAACTCAAGTTCCCAAACTGTCCCCTGCTGATAATGTTCTAGATGCCAAATACCAAGCAAATAAATGTAAGTCCTGTAATATTGCTGTTCTATAATATATCTTAATTGTCTTTTGACATAAATCCTTACAGTCTCATCATGGAAATCACTGAAATACTACAGACCACTAACAAGCAAAATCGCTTATCTACTCTGTAGCACCATGGACACAAACCCAGGCTATAACATTTTGCCTGACGTGAGGATTGTGTGCTCATACTAATTTGTCCTTTTGAGGTTTCTCCTTCCTCTCCTTTATGTGGGAAAGGAGGAACTATTTCAATGACTAATTTTCTCTTTCAATGTACAGTATAGTTACGTCCCCAACTTGGGACAACCTAGACATAACATGAGGTGTGTGTCCCCACCAAGCGGGAACCTTGGGGTCTGAAAAGTGAAGCCACGAGGAGGTAACTAAAACCTGCATTCTGTATAATGGCCAGCAGGGGGGCAACTTCTTTGGAAATAATGGTAAAATGACCCTACTTCTCAGCTTTCCTAATGAATTTATGGTCTCAATCGTTGTTTCAAGTCTTCTTCAATACAACATGATGTATATTTGGTCCTATTTAGGGGAAAATAGACAACAAAGCAGTGTATGCTTTAGGTCGGGACTACCTTGTGACTGACATGTCACTACTAAGGCAATCTATCAATCAGGTTAGAGTGACTTGTATTCGCTGTGCTACGTTTTGTTTAAAGCCTGTTTTTATCTAGGCAAAATGATCATCCCAGTCGAAATCACAGTTAGCGTGAATTACAGATGCACCTAGCTAACTAAGCTTGCTAGCGCACGTCTCGCCAAATATCATAACGTCCGCTGCCTGGTTGCAAAAAATCAACATGGTGGTGGCCATAATGCCAAACTTGAGTCTTCAAAACGGCAGTCCAGAAACCAACGGGTGATGTCACGGTGCCTACGTCAACTTCCTTCATACAATATATGGTCCCCACTCTCCCCACTCCCAAGTGAGGCCCGTTCCACAACAAGAAAAAAACATGCAGTGTATGAGTGGGACTTCACCTATTTAAGGTCAGACATTATAAATGCAAGGTTTCTGATCTGTATGCCACTTTTTAAAAGAATCATCACAGCCATACTGATAACTTGAATTTTATTTACATACTTTATATCTGCACCCATGCATTAATTACTTTGTTGTTTGTTGTACATTATCCTGATTACTGTAATCAACCAGATACAATTATCTGAATAATTTCAAGCATTTCATGGTTTGCAGTAACCCATTTTCCACTTGATCTGAGTATGCATGGCTTGTATTATGACTGATTTAACACTCCAAATAATATGCCCACAGAAACAACACCTTACCAAGGCCACAAAATACACTTAGGAAAGTCAGGGGGATTAGTGTTTTCTTTTTATTGACTTTTGACATCAGTGACTTTACTTTCTTCCACTTTCAGTAAAGACAAACAGATATGCTGCTACTTGTGTATAGAAACACATCTTTACCATTTACCCCCAGAGCTGAAGTGGAGATAGAGGTGGTGCACACACAGACTGAAAACACCAAAAGAATCGATGTTTAAGATCAAGGTTTATGCGTCTCACGGTTTACTATGACAGACTTGTGCGTAATTCAGCTCTGTTGTTGTTGTGGTTATTGTTTCTCTGATTTAGAGCTTACAGCATTATGACTAGGATCCCTGGGTGATATTTTGACATGAAGCAGTATGGGTTTTACTCTTGTCAGTAATGGTAATGGGTGGAGATCTCTCAGTCAGTCAATATCAGTATCATCAGCAAACAGGGTCTTGCTAACAGAAATATTCTGAACCACAATGCAACCTAATTTTCTTTTACCAAACACAACAGAGGGACACGGTTTTCATCTTTCTTTGCTTGATTCTGACCTTTTTTTAGATATCACTGAAGGATGTTTGAGTGGAAGTAGTTGAGCCTCTGAGTGTCTTAAATACTGCAATTCAAAGTAAATTAGCAATAGGTTATAGCTTATAAGCTATAGGCTAGCCCTTAAGAGTTTCAGCTGCATGACATTTGCAACTTATAATCACATTTCTAGCATGCATTGTGTGATTTAAACTGAACCTTTATATATAAACGTAAGCCACTGCGTTTACAGTTACGCCTCTCCTCCAGTCACTTCCTGCAACTGGGTATCCCCTGGACTATAACCGACCAAGTAACAAAAGTGCAGTTGACTTTTTGTTCTGGCTCACCTCTTGGACCTAGGGACAGAGGTCTTCTCTGTCATGTAGGCTGCTCACAAGCGAAACACCGAAAGCCTGCCTGAGAATCCTACAGCCAAGCTTAGTTAGCACCTGCAGCTATGGCACAAAGTCTGTCAGCTAACTGCAAGTACGAAGAACAACAAAGCCAGTTAGTGCCCAGCTGCTAAGGATGGAGCGATAATTTCCTCTGCACAGTCAGAACATCAAAGACTGCTTTGGAACCAAAATTCTTCACCGCCTGGCTCACCCACAACCAAACGGAATAATAATAAAGCTAATAAAGCAACACCAAAGGAGGTGGATAATGGAATTAATGGTTCTATGGATATTCTTCGTTCCAGTTCAGCAAATTTCTGGCTAAGACAGATACCTCACACAACAAGGCGAAGTGGTAAGTGGCGGAATGCCCAGATGGCTAAATATATTGTTTTTCAGTGAAATGGTGGTGCAGCGTGATGTCTTTTTTTTGTCCCCATTTTGCAGATTGATAGCCTGGTGACACCACTGATTGAAGCATAAAATGAATCATTAAAAAAGCCACAACCGTGTCCAGTGACCAACCGATTAGGAACCATACTGACATCATCACACACTCTACTTTAGAGCAGAGGCTGTTATCCAGTTCATATCAGCTGGTCTCTGTCGAAGACTTACACTTTCATCAATTTCAGACTTTGTCCATGTAGAGCCAATAACCATAGAAGAAACTCAAGTTTAGTTGTTTTTCAAAATCTAAAAAATATCTGCAAACAAACAAAAAAAAAGAAAACAGTGAGTCAGTGTCCCTAGCCCAAGTGCCACCCGAAATCTTAGACAGTCTGTGTGGAGCGTTGGCTGAAAATAATAAATGTAATACTTTGCACTCATCTCTTATGTTTTGGTACAAGCCTAGATGTATGGCCCACCACTCATCTCTGTGGCCCATGAGACAGAGAACACATCATAGACACACACAGCTTGAATAAACTAGCTACAATATGCCGAAGTCTGCCGAAAATATTACAATTACTGTATATAACTCTAATTAATCACCAATGGAAGAGTGTACACACATTTGACCACGTGCGATATAGAACACACATGTACACACAATCAGATAAATAATCAATTAGAATATAACACAGGAGACTTATTAGGAGAAATAGTAAAAAGCAAGGGTAACTAGGAACTAAAAAAAAGTCTTCATACACTTTAATCACTTTAAATTCAAAGAAAGGCTCTCTCTTTAATACACTGGCATTGTCTCTTGAGGGGGATTTTTCAAGACTAAGCAGTCTGTAATGATAGCACAGAGGTTATGTAAAGGTACACACAGGTGGGTAGGATGATGCTGCTTAGGTAGTATGGTGATTGGTATTGGTGATGCGTGGTCATCTGCCCATGGGAATATGCTGACATTACTAGCATATTCCTAAGGGAGTGCCTGTGTTTACCCTGGGGCAGGCATTAGGATCAACATCATGGATAGCATTTATGACGAACAAAACCCAAGTAAAAACAATATAAGTCATTGTTATAAGCAGTTTTTTTGCTAAACTAAAAGTACTGCCGGTGCCATTTAATGTACAGTCTTCTGGCTATGGCACGTTATGGCTGTGCCATGATTTTGCTAACATGTTCAGATTTTGTTGATTTGATAATTAGTGCTTGCTTTTTGCGCTTCTACTATGATTAAGTAGGCTACGTAGTTAAATGATATCGTTTTGTGTCTGTTTTATGCCGACTTCCTGCCCGGTACGATCTGCTCTGTGCTGCTTGACGCGCCATTGCTGCATCTGGTGGACGTGATTAGCTCTGGCAACAGGCATATGGCGCAGCCATAACACGCCGCTGGTGGATTCATTGGACTTTAGGTGTAACAGTTTATCAACCAAATAAGTGTTACAATTCAAAGTCATACATAGTTGTCCTTTGAGGAGTGTATAGTGGATCAACTAACAATATATTTTTGTATTTTCTGCATCATGTATTCTCTTCCTCTCTCTCTATAATGTTGATGTGGCTGGACAGGACTAAGTAGGAGACATGACCTACTGTTTTTCTATTGTGTTTTGCACTTGACATTGCTGACCAACTTAATGTAGAACTGTAACACTACACTTTACTAATGAGCGTTTTGCACTAATTAAGAAAAATACCATATTTCCTCATTTAAACACATTTAACAATGGTTATAATATAAATATTCTAATAGTAACACTATTTACAATAGTGCAACAGTAATAATCCCGCAGTGTTATGCCATAGTGCATTTTCTAACAACCATCTATATCCAACATACAGCAAAAGTCATACGGTGTTTTCACCATCATTCCCAGGCTCAAAGGTAAACCAGAAATGCATGAAAGGGGCACATCAATAAACATAGACAGTCTTGTAGTCCGACAGTAGGTTAGTCAAACCTCTTCCTTTCGCTTTATCTTACTCTTTCTCTCTCTCTCTCTCTCTCTCTCTCACTGACTCTCTCACACACACACACACACACACACACACACACACACACACACACATGCTTCAATAAGCATTGTATACTTAAGAAAGCAGATTTGTTTAATACTAACTGTCATCGCACATTCACAGCAGCAGCCATGCAGGGCTTTTATATAAAGCAAAGTGGTAAACTCAGATTTGCCAAGTCACAAGCTGAATCACTTTGCAGCAGAAGCCCTGTGGCCCTTCCCTTACCAGAATCCAGCCGCCTGCAATAACAACAGAGCCTCAGTCATTTCAAATGTGCATGGGCAATGTTCTGCTTTTAGTTCAGTGGGTGTGCTGTAGTTGATGTAATAAAGTTAGATTCTTACATTACAAATGCACTGTATTTGTATAGCGGCTTTCTAGTCTTCCGACCACTCAAAGGCTGTTACACTCCATCGCATTCAACCATTCATACACTGAGCCTAAGTGCTCAAACGGAAATTATTCACACACATCCATGCACCAATGGAACAGCCATCGGGGCAATTCGGGGTTCAGTATCTTACTCAAGGACGCTTCGACATGGAGGTTTGAACAGCCAATCTTCCGATTAGTGGGCAACCTGTAACTCCTGAGCCACAGCCACCCCATTACAGTAGATAACTTAATGAGCGGGTTCATTTATTTTCACATGGGGTTTCTCAGTTTTCACCGGTTTGTGGGTCTGAAAATTCTTCTGGGCCAACCAGTCAGACTTGTAAAATTTTTGCCATTACTGCATGATTTTTTATTTCATAATTGTTAATTAAATATTGAACACCTTTGGGGAAGAGGTGGCTGATGGACGAGATCAATTGTTTTCTTAAAGTTGTTTTCCCGCAAACTTACTCTGCACTAAATTCCAAGACACTACAAATTATGCACAGCGTCAGTTCAGGCCAGCAACAAAGTCAAGATCAGCTGACAATCCCAGCACATCAGCTGACCACAGCCATCTTAAAGCCAGCCGCTGACAGCTCAGTTGATTCCTGTCTTAGCATTCATATGCTATAGCCTGCCTTCCCTTGCTGCCACACAACAAGTTGTAAACAACACCGACGTATTATCTACTAATAGGCACACACGTTAGCAAACAGTTTCCTATTTACACATCCACTGGACAGGGAGAAACATTAGCATTCATTTGAAGTATACAATAAAATATTCACTCTCTTTTTAGCTCTGTTTTGGTTTCCATCGACTCATAAAAGAAATATCTGTCTCTTTAGCTGCAAATGCTCCACTACGTTCACTAGCTAGTTGTTAACATTGTCTGTCTGCTGCTTGGTGTTGAGCAGGTAATGTACAGCAAGTTTGTCAGAGCTTTTTATCTAGCTCTTAAAAATGAGAGCAGTGAGATCAGTCCTCTTACCAGAGGTTGGGCATCTGATTTCTGATTTTATTTTATATATTTCATTTTATATATACTGTAATATGTGCAAGACTGTTGCATCATAATCACAGAGAGATTCACAGTATTTTTTCAATGCAATGTGATTTTCTTAATTTATAAATGCAATACATTTGTAATTTGGCCAATAAAAACCACAGCATTAAAGTTAGACTTAATAACAATTTTGTGCAAAAGACTTTCATAATATCCTCGCAACTAGGGATGAAACGTTATGAAAATTTCATATCACAATTATAATGACCAAAATTATCACGGTTATCAGTATTATCACGGGATTGTAAAAATGTACTGATACACACACACTGAAACCATTTCAACAAGTTTTATATTGAAAACTACAAATAATTGCCATTTTGTTTGCATAAAAAATAAAATAACAGCAAATACCTTATGTAAACAAATATACTGTCTTATAAACAAATGAAAATCATCTAAGCTTGCATTATCAAGATTTTATATTTTATATTATATAGGTAATACAATGATCCCCTGGACAATTACATGAAAACAAATAAGTCTTTAGTTATTGTCTTCCGCCGTGTTGTCATTGACCCAAAAAACAACATTGCATTCTGCGCATGCGCGCCTACTTCTGGGAAATGTATTTGCCGTGAGATTATAACAGCGCGGTTAACCGTACCCGGTTATCATGGTAATTAAAATGTGTACGATGATAATAACCATCGGGAATTTTGCCATGGTTTACCATTAAACCGTTAATCGTTTCATCCCTACTCGCAACAGTGTGAAGTATCATAATGATGTTTAGTCAGCAAACAACATGACAGTATGAAAACAGCAGAGTTAAGGAATGTAGTCTTCTTATGTTATCAGCATAACTTCACTGACAGCAAACTGCATCTATACCTTACTTTGTTCATGATAAAGAGGCTGAATCCGTACCAAACCTTTCTCCCAATCAGATCAACAGGCCTACAGACAAATTACTACGGGTGACCATGCAAAATATTGCATTGTTCACAATAATTCACACAAAAGATATCGCGAGACCGGCAGAAGTGAGGTGTGAAGTGATCAATACACATAATATACAGCCCAGCTGAGGTTGGGGGGCTGCTGCAGCTCCCTAACCACATCTCCTTCCTGAGGGTGTGTCTTTGGGCAACATGTCTGTGCAGAACCTGCTCAGGACCAGCTGTGTTTTACGTGCAATCAATGGCACATCAGTTTAACAGTGGTCAGTGAAAATTTTCCTCAATACTCGCAAAGACTCTTCACACATTGCAGTGGCTGCAGCATTTGTTAATCAGTCTAATTTTTCTCTTTTTAATTGAAAATATATTTTTGGAGGTTGAGGGGTGTGGAATTGGGGGAGGCATGCAACGCAGAATCCACAGATATTGCACCCCAGAGAGGCCAGTGAGACTGAAATTAAGCCCAGCCTAAATTCAACCAGGAAGACTTCATGTTTCATTCATTCACAACTCTCTCTCTGTCTCTTTCTTCTATACAGTGTTACCATGCTACCACATCATGATGGGGTCTAAACTCCTCCTACCTTTCACATTTCTCATTTTCATTGCACACATGTCAATAAATTATTATTGTTTGCTCAAATGAAGTCTCTCCTGATTGAACTTGATTTTTTGATTGATTAAAATACTGGGTTTAACAACAAACAAACAAACAAAAATAAGAGATTAAACATCTCTATAGAGCTGTTTACACAGTCACATCACACAGAGTCTGACCCATGTGACAGCAAGGAAGCTAGAAACAGTCCTTTGAGACATCAGCTACAGTTTCAGAATCTAAATACACATGTTCCTTTGATATTGCCTCTCACCCAAGGTGAACATCAACATATGGCTGAATTACTTGCTACATTACTTCTTAATTTCTCCCGTTGCCTCTTCATGTGCTTCTGTCTCTCCCTAACACATAAACCTTTTGAAAATATCCTGATGTAGAATTAATGTGCTTCACTGCTCCTTACCTTCTCTTTTTTTCTCTCTGCTGCTCTTTCGCTCACACACCAAACCTCAAGAGAGACACATCATGGATGATAATGGCTTACCTGTAGTGAAGACAATTCATATCCATAACAACAATGTCGGCGAGCCGCTAATCACTACATGGTGTGGGCAAACACTCCAGCGATATCATCCTGAGGGGCCAGAGCCTTGTGGGTAACAGGTAGTACAAATCGATACCACCAAATGGCAGCTTGCAGATCTCATGTAATTAGACAGAGACACGGGGAGAAGGAGAGAGCAGTACTCGCCCAGATAGATGAACATTAAACAAGTGTTTTCATCCTGCCTCTTGCCATGTTTCACCAACACTCACTCCCTTCCTATCGACTGGCAAAGCTACTGTGGATTGACTGGCAATTGGAGAAGATCCAAGGTATACCTAAACAAAGCAGATAAAAGATGGCAAATAGCAGAGATGCAGCAAGGAATGCTAATGAATGTTTTAATCTATTTCACTCTCCGCTTTTATCTGCGTAAAGTGATTAAGAATCTCAGGGCATAATGGAGGCTCAGACTGCATGTCAACACATCTGTGTTTTTTCTGCTTTTCCTGCCACTGACCTCTGGAAACTGTCACATAAAATAGACACAAAAAAACAAAATAATAAAAGTAGAGGCAAAGTTACACCCCCCCCCAAAAATGTAATCACTGTTCTTTGTTTGATTTGAAGTACATTTGCGGTGGAAGCAAAGTTGTGTCTATGGTTAGAAAGTATGGCAGTATTATGATAAATACAAAGCAGCACTATTTTGAATTCAGTTTTTCAGATTGTTTTGCTTTGATGTATAGCCAGTCTGCCTGCTTCTCTGTCTGCAGCAGAAACTGTGAAAAAATTCCAGATATGTTTAGCCTTCCATGTAGTTGCTGCCCTTTAATGACCTGGTACGGACCAAAGACCTTACCTTTTGCAATGATTAATGTATCTCCCTCTCCCTTGCTAACTGTTCCTCTTATGTCACTTTCTCTTCTATTCTTTCCACTCACTGCAGGCCTGTCTAATCTGACAAAAGATGTGGTGGTGAGAATGTGCCAATCTGCTGACAGAGCATATATCTAAATGAGCCCGTTGCCAAAAATGCAGAGTGGTATTAACAATTGTGGTTTGAACAAACCACTCTGTCTAAAATTTAGGCTTTGACACAATTATTTCTTAAAACAAAGAGATCAAATCTGGCCAGTCACATTGTAGTTTCCTTTGTTTTCAGGTATCATGTAGACATTACTCTAATTTATCTTCAAAACAAGATGGACATTACATTTATTCATCCACATTGGTGAATGGGTCACAGTGGGGGCTTGAACCTAGGTCTCTCACAGCAAAAGCATAGTCTTATCCATTGCACCATCACCACCCCTGAAGAAGGAAATGAAGAGAATGAAGAAAATGATGCAGATTGCTCCATCCATCCATCAAGGAAATGATACTTGATGCCATAGAAAATCCTCGAAACAAGTTGATTTTCTTGAAAACAGGTGAAATGATCTCCCCCACTAAAAGGTTTTTCCGGTTATCTTTTAGGACCCAATAGCAGAAAGTTTGACATCTTTGGTCATTTATTTTCATAGTGCAATGGAGGACGGATGAATTACTGGTGAAAGTGAAACAATGGAGGAAGAAGGGAGGGTGAGTCATGGAGGGATCAGATGTCTCACCTGTACATTGCTATTATGTGATTGTCCAACCAACCATCCATCCAATGCCACCATGTATGTCAGCATGTGACCTTAAAAACTACAGGGAAGCGCTATCTGTTCAAATATTGACATGGCAACAAAATGGAACACCTGGTGTTCTGGGTAATTCATGTGTTTGACAGCAGGAACCAGCTCTGTCTCTCTCTTCTACTGCTGCTTCATTTTACTTTTCCCTTCAGTGAGGGTTGCTGTTAGACAATGTTCTCTAATAATCCCCTCTCTTTTAATTCTCGTTGATTAGTAATTGATGACTTCTTCTGGATGCTACTAATTCTCAAATGTGCCACTAGATTTAGCACCTGTTCAGACCCTGGCATCTTCATAACTCCAGATTGAAAAAAAAAAATGTGAAGAGCTCTGATGAATGTGCATTTGGGCTTGGGCTTCTGATGATCACAGTGCTTTTCATACACTGTGTAGAAGTCCCTCCACTGAGAGCATAGACTGTAGAAAATGCTCTGGTATGTAAATTCACATTTATATGTTATAATGTCATCTGGTTTTTTCAGGTTTTCAATAGCAACTCTCCATGGTAAACAGTTGTCAACACTGTAAGCACATTTCCTGCCACCTTTGGATCAGAGCAAGTCATGTGTGAGATTCCCACATCGCTAGATAAAAATGAAAAACTATTCACTAAACAGCTTTGACTAAAATGAAACAAAGGCACATTCATCTGGAAACAAGGCTGTTCTACCACACTATTTATGTTGTATCTATGTGGTGCTTCATCCAACCATCATAGGGACTTGCTGTATTTGCATTCCAGCCAAAATTTTTCTTCTAGGTTATTACTGTATATATTATTTTTTAGGCCATAAACAATAGAGCAGCTTTCACCAATCTGTTGCTGGTTTCATTATTTCAAATAAATAATGATGATATGATAAATAATGAAAATGAGTTGTTCTGTTTCTGCCAGCCTTTTGTGAATGGTGAAAAGAATTTGTGCAACTTGGCATACATCAAAAAAAAAAAAAAAAACAAGGGGTGTTAATGATTAATCATTTATCGATTAATTGCTATTAAGAATTTAACCGAGTGGCCAAACTTCACCTTTGCAGTTCAGAAAAACTTCTGCCGCACCAAATGAAGAAGTGGTTAGCAGGACATGGTGAAGCAAGAAAAATGGAGCAAAACACAGTTCAGTGAAAAAGCATTATACTGTGAAAGAGAACAATACTCAATGTAAATATTGCAACACCATTTTATGATAGAGATCCAGTGCACGTCAATGTTAAACTGCCTGAAAAGTCAGCATCCAACGCTTGCAGTGCAAATAGAAAGTGGAACATCATGTCGGTGTTAGGTAGAAGAGGCTTTAGTGATGCATGTGCAAAGGCAATAACTCAAAAGATGTGCTTTATGGTGGAAAAGGATATGATGCCTGTAAACGTGGTGGACAATGAGGGATTTCCCAAGCTTCTGAACAACACTGAACGAGGCTACCGCATTGCTAGCAGCATTGAGAAGCGGTACAAAAAAAAGAAAGACAAGCTAAAGGCCGACAAGGTGGCTGTAACAATGGACTGTTGGATTGTGTTAACTGCAGAGATTTAACATTACATCACAGTTACATGCTACTACATCAACATCGCCAGCTTTCCTGCTATCCGAGGCCATACCAGTCAGACACACAGTAGACAAACTGCTGAAAACTTTCACCAGGTTGTGGAGGCTAGCTGGTTGAGTTTAAATTGTTTGCGCTTATCAGTATCAATATATCAATCAATTTTATTTATATAGCACACTTAAAACAACCAAGCTTGACCAAGGTGCTTCACAGGTTAAAATACAACAACAAGACACTACTTACACAGTAAAAGAAGAGCAATAAAACATTATAATATACAGTATACGATATATAGTGATATTAAAATTGCCAGGAATAATAACAGACTTAACTTGAAGGAAATGCCAAAGAAAAGAGATGTGTTTTTAACAGTGATTTAAAATGTTCGAGAGTTGAGGCAGTTCTGATATCGACTGGCAGGTTGTTCCACAGGTTAGGGGCAGCTACACTAAAGGCTTGATTACCTGCTTCTGGGTACACCCAGGAGGAGGAGATTGGCGGATCTCAGCACTCTAGCTGGAGAATGAACATGAAGAGGCTCTGTTAAGTACAATGGAGCCAATCCATTAAGGCATTTAAAAGTTAAAAGTAAGATTTTAAAATCAATCCTGTAATGAACAGAAAGCCAGTGGAGGGAGCGCAACACAGGTGTAATATGGTCCCTCTTCTTCTTTCCTGTCAGGAGGCTTGCAGCAGCATTTTGGACTAACTGCAGGCACTGAATGGATGACTTGCCTAAGCCCACGTATAAGGAGTTGCAATAGTCAAGGCGGGAAGTTATAAAGGCATTAATCACCCTCTCTATATCTTTAGGAGGGAGATAGACCTTGGCTATAGTTCTCTACTAGAAAAAGCAGGATCTAACAGTGGCGGATATCTGTTTATCAAATAAACACACTATCCAATACAACACCAAGACTCCTCACAGTTGAGCACAGTGAGGAGAAATTTGCAACCCTACAACTAACCAAAGTAATGTAACAGTTTATAAATCAAAAACAAACAAATAAAAAAAAAGAATGTGATAATGAATGTTTACTGTATATCGTGGAATTTGAAATGTCTTTGCTATATGGGACAAAAAAGTACCACCACTAAGCTCTAATAAGAAATTAGATTGTATAGAATCCTTTTTCTAGATGGTATAAACTGTTTCACATCAAGGACCCTTAAACTGACACAAATTAGACTGACCCCCATTTGAGAAGATTTTGCCCCAGGGTCCCCCTTTTAGATGGTTTATTACAGAAAGCATATGTAAGGATTGTGTTACTTATAATATAATATTATAGTGAAACTAAATAATTCCCCTTTTCGCTGGGAACCCCCTGGTACCCCCTAAAGGACCCTTGGGGGTCCCCAGATCCCATTTTGAGAACCACTGGTTTAAGCAATGCATTAGTCATCTAAAGAAGCTGCAGATTTGGCCTGTAATAGGTAAAACGGTGCATGAGTCAGTCTATTGATTAGCTCTGCAGAGTGCAGTGTTGGTTAGTGGTCTTGGTCACCATGGCTACGTCAGTACATTTTGTGGTGGTACTATCACTCTTTATCACCTCAGCATTAAGCTATATTTTTTCGTTCCATTATTTGCTGAGAGAGCTTAGCAAAATTGTTAGATGGCATAATGTGTACTAGCTGGAAAAATCTATTTGTGCATCTCTTGAATCATAGACTGTACATACGTATACGGATGGACAGACAGACATCACACAATGTGAATAAAAAATATTTTTATACTTGGAAAGCCAAATATGACTCTCTTGGTAGCTTCAGAGGAAGGATATCAATCTCTCTTTACCAAGAACAGGAGAAAGCTGGGCTTGCATTCATAACACTTTCATCTCCTATTACAATATTGCCCTTTCGAGTAAATAACCTTCATGTTTCAAATGCGACAAGCAGGTTTCCAACTAATGCATGGATATTTCTCTCTTTCATTATTACCGCTATTCTCATTCACAGAGGACACTCCCTGATTTTTGCAGAGAACACAAGTCATCTTGATATCTCAAGAATACAGTAAAAGCAAACAAAGGGAGAATAGTATGCTACAAAAATGCCCCTTTATCCTTTAATCATAAACCATATAGCGTCAAAAAATGACAAGTCAAGGGAAATTATATTGTGCAAGGAGATGCAGACATAAGTAAGAGAATGAATCAGGTTGCATACAGGATGTTGGTATTACAAAAATGTATTTCATTAGAAACTCATTTACTGCTAGAAATTAATTATGTAACATCATGGAAAAGAACAATATACTAGCAATTAAGGAAAGAATACAAATGTCTTACATCAATAGAGTTTTGAAATTGAAAAAAGATAACGCAAACATATTGTGTGAAAATGCTGAAGTGCACACGATCAACTGCAAACTGTAGTGGGTCACATGCTCAACCTGACCTATCTGATGCAGCACATGTCCTAGGGATGGATATTATTTCCAGGTGTTAGCTGAGGTAATGGGATGGATTGTGGCTGTGTGATTTGACCATGCAAATCATTACAATAAACAAACAAACAAAAAAAAGCACAGCTCAATGATCAGGTCCCTGTCTGCATCTGTTAAAACTCAGTATGTAGCTATTTCTTGCCATTCTCCTTCCATCCAAGTAGTGCCATCTGTTTCAGTGATGACTTTAAAATTCAAGTTGTGTGTGAGATGAACTCGCGTATGAGTGTGGGTTGAAAGAATAGGAGTCTGTGTATAAACCAAATAGCTGTCATAGTTGACAGTGGAGGCCAATGCAGAATTTCAAGTTTCTAGAGATCTAGGACACAGTATTGTATCTGATTTAATTTTGAACTGGAAATATTTTAAAGACAGTGAGGATTGTATTTGCAATCTTTGGGTCATGTGTAGCACTGGTTTGTTAAATTAAAGAAGGCTACATATTTCTTAAACATGACATCTAATAAAGAGACTGAGCTTGATGGGAACTATGTATATGTTCCTAATCCAAAGGGATACAGAAAGCTTTCCAGAATGCCCTCCTGCATATTATAGGACTCCAAAAATCCTAATCCTAATCCTGCTATTATCATAAATAATTCCCCAATATTATCATGAATTTTATCTTTAATAGCTCTTAAAAAATACACAATTTTTTTGTTCTGAAGTAGGCTGGATTCTGATTAGATTCCTCTTTTCTTGTTAGAGTGGCAATAGATTATTTTTAGTGAATGTTACGTCCCCGGCTGGTCTAGGGGTGTAGGACGAACAAAAAGATAAATAACCGGGTGGAAAAACCAAGGAGGACTCAAAACATGCGTCAACTTAATGTAGGCCTATTTATTCTTAATCAAATTAACAAAAAGGCGTTTAATCAACGAAAAACGATCTCTGTCCACACAAGAGCCGATGCGAATTATACAAAGTAAATAAATAACATAGGATGCAACACAATAGGCCACACAGTCTCCACTGCTCCCACCGCGCTGCGGAAGCACACATGGAGGTCACCCGCCGCTCACCACACCGGCTTCCACTGATCGGGAATGCCGAACGGACGACCGCCTCCACGAAGTCACCGACCTCACGGCGCGAGGAGAAGTTGCGAACGGCACCCCGCCGGTCACGTCCACACAGTAAACCACACAGTAAGTCACAAAGTAAGCCGAACAGTCTAATGCGAGTAACCAAGAAAGGGTGAGTGAGTGAATGAGTGTCACCGAGAACACTCCACTGGCTCTGCTTATACAGCCCACTAACTGCCGCTGATCAGCCACAGCTGCAAGGTCCACCCAGCGTCACACTCAGGGTACAGGTACACACCTGCAGGGGAGAGACAGACACACCCGTAGCAACACAACCACAGCACACAGACCTCACGGGTCGTAACAGTGAACCTGTTCTTACTAGTGTAACAATACCATACAATATAATCCAGTGGAAAAACACCCTTTCCCACCCACAGTATTTATATGTATCTTGTATCCACTTTATATCTTTTAACAATAGCTGAAAGAAACTAAACCCCAAGTGCACAGCAATGTTTTAATATGATGCACTTGACTCTGAGCCATGAATAGGATATTTATAATAAAACTCTTAACAACATGATGTTTCATTTTAACTTTACTGCTAATTCCTAAAAAAAATACTTGATGCTGGTAAAACTACTAAGATTTAAACACTTGAATTTTACTTTTTTTTACTTTTTTACTAGTTTTTAACTACATAGCAGATATCAATGGACTGATTAATGGATCAGCGTAACTACTTCTTAAACAAGCACGAGTAAGTTCCTTTTTTTATTTTTCACTTTAAAAATTGCTTCTGGATCGCAACATCTCAATAATTTAAGGAGTGTATTCTGTTATATAGTTTTCAAAGTTGACAACAGAAAAGATATTGATATCAGATAAATATTTTACGGAGGAACATCAGTGTCTGAGCCCCTCAACAGATGCTGCAACTCTTCACAAGACTTCGACATAATGTGTGAAAATATGTACTATTCTTGAAGTGCAAGCATTTTATTCTCGTCATCTAATTTGTGGTCGGTGTGTGACGTGGTTACATCTAAAATGGCTGGTAATCATTTGTTATTTTCTTTCACATTAACTATGATGAAAAATACATTAATTTAAATGAATAGTACCTAATGCAAAACAGCATATACAAGCATATTATGCAAATGTGACTAAGGGGGGCAGCAATTATGTCAGGGGGGCTGTGGCCGCCCCTTGGCAGCGACCCTGTGTACATTAGGTGAATAAGCACAAGTACACACCAACACAATTCAGAGCCCGAAGACATAATCAGACTCTTGGTACAACATGATCAGGTGTCTTTAGAGTTTGACACTGAAGTCAGAGGAAGAGAAAAATGTTTAGAAGCTTAATTATATATAAATAATAAAGTTTTGCATGTGTTTGAATATGAGGCAAATTTGTGTCATTATTGACTGTAAGGCACTTCCACACCTTTGCCTTCCAAACCTGTAATATACACAAATAATATACAATATGACATGACGGTGAGCAATGCCAATATTCACTGTATAAGTGAAAGGTAAAAGAAAGTTCCACTATTTTTAGAATTGATTTGATTGACTGATTTGAAGTGCTGATTACATTTTAAGTAGTGATGGCGCAATGGATCAGACACATGCCTTTGGTGTGAGAGACCCGTGTTTAATCCCCCACTGTGACCATCCACCATTGTGTCCCTGAGCAAGAAACTTAACCCGTAATTGTTTCAGAGGTGTGCGACCTCTGATGTATAGCAATTGTAAGTCGCTTTGGATAAAAGAGTCAGCTAATAATGAATAAATGTAAGTATTTAGTTGACACTTTTGTTCCTGTGATGCTAAAGTTGGCAGTAGATAGGCCGGCACACTGTTTGCTTTTGTTTTGTGACTACACATGGGAATGCCTTTTTTTAGCATTTAACAAAGCCACAAACACCACTATGGATTCACTTTTTTATTTGTTTCATGCATTGCACATTCAAAAATACCAATGACAGTGTTGTGGTAGTACTGCTAATGTGACTGAGATAAAATGGTAGATGAACAACGACAGCTGTGAGTCTTGTTTAAGTGAATTTAGTTGTGAAGGACACAAGCTTGTAACAAAAATATGTCCATCATGTAAAACTTCCATAATATTCGTGGACATTTTGGAGGATTTTCCTTGTCATCACCTGCATTTTGCAGTAGAAAAAAAAAAGCAAATCACTTTACTCCTGCAGAGGATTGACACATATTTCACGTTAAAACTGATGCTTATATTTCCTCCTGTACTGGGACAGCAAATGCTTTGACAAACAGTTTGAAAATACACAACCACTGCAGTGAAGATGGTTAAACTTGCGCAAAGACAAAAAGAAAACAAAAAACAGTGGCAATTTGCCCATGTACAAGACCTCATCTGGTTAGGTCAGGTGGTTTCTAACCCAAGACCCTCTTACTGAGCCACTCTCAAAGGTTACCAACTTATTAGAATTTTTTTTCTTTAATTTGATTCCTCAAGAATAATGGTGGTACTTGGTATTCACTGCTATGGTGCTTAAAGGGAGGATTGGGAAAAGGCTTGAAAGTCTGATGAGGGTGAAGTATAGTAACCGCAGGCCTACACCAACGGAAAAAAATAAGTTGAAAAATTGGAAAAATTGGAGACATCTTAGAATCAATAACTAAGATCTAGTTAAATTTCAAAGTGTTTATGTCCATCAGATAAAAACAGAAATGTTTTTCAAGCAGACCAACTGTGAAAGACTGACATGAACACTGAAATGAACAATAACTGAACAAAACTTGCCAGAGGGTGTATTTTTGTCTGAATAAAAATGCCTTTGTTATGGGGAAGGGATCTTACGACAAGCATTATGTCACTATACTCAAGATCAATTCATATTTGTGAAACGTCATGACATGTTGCCAAAACCACAAACAGGAGATCCAAAGACTTAGTCAAGCAAACAAATTGTCAGCAGTCAGTGTTGTGAAGCAGCAATGTTGTGTTGGGGCCCATTTTTGAATGTCTATATTTCTACAGTTTTTTCTTCTCCAGTACACTACACACATTTCCAAGTGTCAACACTGGCTCGCTGGTTTGGAACTGTTGTATGTTTACTGCACTGTGGAATGGAGTCCAGGTCCAAATGGCAATTCAAATGAGACCGTACAAATGAATGGCATGAGTTTCAGGGGCCTTTAAAGCACTTGCTCTTGACATTTGACACCATATTAAAGTCACTTTAACCTTTTTAAATGATGTGGACAGTACTTCAGGTACCTTTGGTTAGCAACAGGGACAGGAAAGCAATGACCCACCCAGGGGTGTAGGTTTCATTTCAACATTGGAGGGAACACATTAAGCAGGGGGTATGGGGGTTGTAATGTCAAATTGTGTTACATCTACCTGGCCAATACTCTACAGTGCATTAGGCTATGTTGTTGGTCTGCTGTCAGAAACATCTGATAGACAAAGAAACCCATTTGTACTGGATGAGACAAGTGCGCTGCTCTTCATCTGAGGTGGAGAACCAAAAACTGAAAACACTTCTGATCAGGTATAGAGCTGTTGTTAACTTCACCACCTCCAATAAAGTGCAGCTCACAGATGTTTCAGTGGTCCACCATTTAACTGTCAAACGTATAAGCAAACGTATACGTTACAAAAGGTTGTTTACATTTATAAAGATCACAATAAATGAAGTGCCACTGTCTCTTATGAGAATCAGCTTTTTGGCCAAGTATGTGCACACATAAGAAGATCTTTTTGGTCGCTCTCAATTTGTCTTTTAAGCACACACTGTCATAATTTGTGAAATACACTTAATTGCTGGCTTAGATGAGACGATCAACATCAATTCACTTTCTGTTCAATCAGTAGACAGATCTTGGCTTAAATGAGTAGACGTATTTTAATTACATGTTGCATCTTGTAAGCTGGAAAGTCAGCGAGTCAGCTATTTTGTTTAAGCATGTAAGCTTTACTGTGAGGACAGGGCTTCAGAAATGCTGTGAAGTTACTGCAACAAGCGAGCGTTGTTCAATTTTGTAGTTCAAAGAAGGTTTTTTTTTCACCTTTAAAGCCCCCTTCCAGTGTATTTTGACATGTCTATGATATTTCCTTACAATGTTGATTACCCACATAGTTCGCCAAATATTTTTTGACAAACGGCTTAATTTTGTGCTCAAAGTTGCAAAAGTTGCATAGTTGTTAAAACAGGGTGGTGAAGTATGACTATAGTAGTTCCATAAGTCATACGTCATTCTCCAAGCTTGCACAGGCGCACTGTCATGCCTAGTTAACTGTCACGCTGTCACGCCTCGTTAAGTCAGAGCATCAAACCGATAAACATTGTTGTGAGCTAGCTAACCAATTTATCATGTAATTTACTTTGAACTTACAGTAGGTATGTCTCTCTGTCTGACTGTTGGTTTGTCTTTCTACTTTAGTTAGCTTAAAGTTAACTTAGTTATAGTTAGCCAGGTGTAGTTAGCTAGCATAGTTATTGCAGAAAGTTAGCTAACAGAGGGTCTTCATTTTGTTTTTTAGTTTCCTCCTCTTGGTTTAGTTTGCAGTTCATTTTCATTATGGCATTTGTGCGTGCGGTGTTGGAAGACAGATGACAGAAAACGCGTCACACTTTCACCTGCCACCGTCTTATAAACAGTCTGCAGCATGCATTTTACTGACGGGCGTTTTACCAATGCATTGGCGGAGGCACCCACCGCAGTGGGAGTTATCGTGTGCAGTGCGTGACAGGACCATCGACTGTATGATTGATAACAGCTGATACGCGCACATTAGTTTCTATCATAGGTAAGTAATAGCTACTCCTGCCAGACAGTAAAGTGTACTAAATTTTACAGTGTAGTGATGTTAACACAGCTTATCGTTAGTGAACACTCCAGCCGGTCAGTTTTTGGTTGTCATGGTAATGTATTACGTCCAACTATTAACCACACCCCCATTCTCTGTTTGAGAAAGAACGTTAACCAAAAACGGCAGTTAAAACTGGCTGGAGGGGGGCTTTAAAGGGAGAGTATGTGATTCTGCAGTAGAATTGTTGATATTTAAACTTCACTGCCAAACAAATCCCTCCTTTCAGTGCCCCCTCAGAAGCTCCGCCTCTAAAAATTTCAAATCTCTGAGGTTTCTCCAGCATTGAAACACCTTTGCCCTTGTCTTGACATGTAACTTTCTTCTCCGTTTACACTCTTTAGACCTTTTCCTCGTTGGCTGTTTATTATTATTGTCTATCTCTCCTTCATCACAGTGCCTGGATTCTAGCATGTACCAGTGTATAGAACTCTCTCTCCCGCTGCCCCCTCCCCCCATCACTCCCACCAACTAACTGCTGATTGGCTGGAACACTTTCTTTGTTTTTCATTACAGAGACCCTGATTTCTTTTCAGAGCGCACATAAAGTGGAGACATAGCAAACTGTGAGGAAATATTAGCTGAATTTAACAAAAACTGTATCGGATTAAAATGACTTACTATCACTTTAAGTTCTTATCTGTCCTCTCACCAGACGCTGGGCAAAGTGACAATTTCTCAGAATCTTTATTTAACCACTGCTGTACCCCTTGGCATAAACATTACCTCATGTATTTTCTATGTAACAATTTTTTAGAGGTTTCTCAGTTACCAGCCATGGGTGTAGCAACTTAACTGTAACTCTGTAATTGGTTTCCCAATTGTGTCTGCTGTGCACTAAGAGGTATGACTGCTGGCTCTTTATTAAGTTACCTTTCTCTTTCTGTTGCTCCTGGCCTGATTCTGGTCCAGCATAGGCTGTCGTGGTAATCACTGTAAAACATCCTGGAGCTGTTCTTTGATTGGCCTACCAGAGCAGCACTCTCAGCTAACATTTCTTATTTAGGGAAGAGAGGATGTTCATGCCCACAGATAGGACTAGATTTGATTGGAATAACACTGGTCTGCACGGAGTAGGAAGAAATGTCCATCCTGATGGTGACTGCAGAATGCTTACCAAGATGCAGCTGAAACAGAAGCCAGCCACATGGAGAAATCAGCTTCCACTGATTTTTTCTTAAATTTGTAGAAGAGAATATGCCCATAAATAATATTATGGATCATGGGATGGGGGTGGGGGATGGAGTATGTGTGAGATCAGTAGATAAAGAAAAAACAAATGAAAGTGTTTTACATATTTATAGCATGACCAGGTTTAAAAGACAGAGGCCAGCAACATAACCTTGCCTATGTTATTAGTCTGATCCCTTGAGAAATGTCTTTAATTATTCAAACACTTTTCATCTTCTATTTAAGGATAAAGGCATTATTTTGCATTTCTCCTTTTTCTCATCTCTTTTAAGTCTGTGGAATGTTGTGGTCACTTGAGCACCTCTACAGTGTGTTTTTAGACATGTCTAAAGACAGCTTGTCAGAGTCTGGACAACCTAGCTTGACAATGTCAAGCTTGTTTATTACTAAACACAAATTCCATTTTTAATAGTCATGATCCATAGCCGTATGTGTTTTTGGCTGAACACAGGAAACGTATTGAAGACAAACTGTGACACACTACTCCAAAGGGCAACTACCCCGACTTTGATTAATCAGTCTCACTGGAATGATGTCACATGTTCTTTATTTTCTCATACAGAGTGCAAGCAGAACAGATGGTATCTGGGAGTAACATATTCTCATTAGGAGGTCCAGAATCTGCATATCTGAAAGGGAAAACGAGAGAAAGGGGGGGTGGGGGTGGAATCCTCAGAGTTTTGGCACAGATCAACTCTCTGACCTTCTGTCCAGTCTGCTGGCCGACAGGCAGGAATAAAAGGATGGAGCGGGAAAGGTAAACTGACAGCCTCTCAGTATCAGAGAGCTCCATATCTGAGTCTGCCTAATCAGTAATCACTGATATGTTGCTTTCACATTTTACAGGGCTTTTGTAACAAGAGAAAATCAATAAGTAGCATTACTCTCCATCAAATATAAAGGTTGAGTCTCTACTGTAGCCACATTCATAATAATCACTATTGCCATACGACTGGAGCATGTT
The DNA here is from genome assembly GCF_014851395.1 of Micropterus salmoides. Lineage (NCBI taxonomy): Eukaryota > Metazoa > Chordata > Actinopteri > Centrarchiformes > Centrarchidae > Micropterus > Micropterus salmoides. The sequence goes on from NW_024044570.1 coordinate 23,843,705, forward strand.
TGTGTACTGTATGTGTTTCAGTGTAAGAGGGTGGGTGGAAACAAGCACTGCTACTGTATAACAGTATTCTGTAAGTAATGTGAAATCAGAGAATATCAAAAAGAGAAAACACATTTTAGCTTGCATCCAACAGCTTTAAAAAAACAAAGCATCAATAATAGTACCAAAGATCACAATTTTTTTAGAATCTTAACATGAGACATAGAAAAAAAAAAGTTTTTCTTTAACTCAGCATGGTATGTGCCTGAAATGTTGCGTTTGGCCTTTGTTTTTGTATGTGTGTTTGAGCGTGCTCTTTAATTTTTTTTTAGGAGGATGTGGTGCCATTTTGTCTACCTGGCAGTTAAATGGCACGGCATGTGCCTTGACTGATGTGTCAAAATGGGAAGACAGCTGTCTGCTCTAATCACTGTCCCTATTTCAAATTCATTGCATTCTTTACAGCAGGTTAAGTTGGTGTTTCTTGCAGTGACAAGTAGCTACAATGGTGGAGTGTTTGCTGTGACTGAGACTGGCATATAGACAGGGGACAAATGAAAGGAAAAACCTAAATAAAAGAGTGGAGAAACAAATTAAACGTAGATGCTTCCATACACCAGGGCTCACTATGTTTGTTTTTCATTCTATCTGCTGTACACAGGTCTCTCTTTCAAAAGAGACTGTGATCTCAATGAGATTACCTGATTAAATAAAGGTTGTTTATATAAATGAGTTAATATCTTGTATTGCTAATAGAGTTCCACAGACTTGGCAAAGGGCACTGAAACTGTTCTGAATGGTTGTGGTTGCCTGACTCCATACTAAGACACTTCATGTTGGTTTTTCCTTTAATTTGTCACCCATCTGTAGGTCATGCCTATGCTCAGTGGCAGTTGGACTCTGCTAAGGCTGTGATTTGTCACCTGTTCTCTTTGTGACAGGCAAGCATCATTAGAGAGTTCCAGTTCTGCATTTGCAGGATTGCTGCTTTTTACAGATTACATAGTTCTGCTGGCTGTGAGTGCACAATGGGGAAATTTGTAGCTATGTGAAAAGCAGCTGCTATAAGGGGAAGAAACTTTTGAGTTTAAGGCCAAATTTGCCCATTGTGTAAAGGTGGATTCTTTCTTTCCAGTGGGGAGTTTATTGTAGCCCATAGTGAAGATGTACAATTAACTCCAGGCATCACAATTAAGGTTAAGATATAGCACAACTACAGGCAAATCAGTGAAGTAAGAAAGAGCTCAGCATAAAGACAAAGCTCACATGATTCCCACATAATCTGCAATATGTCCTTACCCTTACCAAACAAGCTTGTCCCTGTAGAGACCAAAAGGTGAAGAACATGGACAATAGCTCCTGAAGTTAGTTTACTTCCTAAGTGTATGCTTAGAAGTAGTGTGAGGATATCAGCACCCTGCAATAGCTCAGAGAATTTGCATTGAAAAGAGCCAGTAGGGGTGAATCAGGCAATGGTTAGGATGCCTTCCAGGCACCTCATAGTGGAGGCATTCCAACAGAGCCAGACTGGCTTATGCCTCTGGATTCCCCATTAGGAGGAGCTGTATGTGGCTATAGGATTTATGGTTTGAAAATGGATGGATGGATAAACACATCCGAATTGTGCACTTGGTAACTGAAAGCAATCAACAGTTTCTTTAGCTCCATAGCTATCCTTTGTCTGTGTGCTGTTATAGTTTCCCCATCAGCTCCGTAATTAAGAACAATCGATACTTCCTATGTCAGTGAAACTGCTGCAGAAAATAATAGTGCAGTTATACACAGCTACCACTGAGTGCGGACCGCATACGATTACCTGGTCCACAGGGAAGGTGATTGGCTGCAGAGTGTTTTCTCATGCCTCTAAATCAGAGCTGATTATGATCTATCATTCTTACCTCAGTTACACCATATTTGAGAGAATTCCCTCAGGCCAGAGGCTGTAGTCTATGAAGATGAATGATTTGTGCCACCACAAACATTTCTGCAAACTTGAACTGAAGCTGTAAAATGAACCAGATCCTGATATGATAAAGCCATCAGGGTTCAAGTTTTCAATTCAGCAGCATTTTGCAACTAAGACTGACATGCAGTATCACGCAGACAGCACAACCCTAAACATATCACACACACATCCATGATCCAAAAAGCAACTGTTCCCTTTTTTTTTGTTTCTTCTCCAGACCCCACGGCCTCCGGAGAGAAGTGATGTGACTTTATGCCCCAGGACCTGCCAGTGGGAAAGTGGCCTTGCAAAGCCCTTGTAGTTGATTCTGAATCATTCTGTCTCACCACAGCCACAACAACAGCCACAAACCTCAGGCTCTCTCAGGTAAATGTCAGATAGTTAGAAGCTTTGGTGCTAGCGGGCCAAAGTATAAACACTAGTGCTAACTGCAGGAGAAAAAACAAATCACATAACCATCTATGCCCCCAACTATGAAGGTGAAAAGAGGAGTGGCTTTTTTCTCTCTGTAGCAGAGCTAACTTGTGGAAATAAACAACCAAAGGTAAGAAAGGGCATTTAGTCCAAAATGGGCCTATCGGCGTAAATACATTATATTGTATTTATTATACATATACACATATAGATTTCCATTTCCTTGATTTTGACTAATCTCAACACTGGTAGTGTAAAATACAAAGGGTTTAGACAGAATGCAATGAATAAGATTGTTCTGTTTTAGTTTTACTGCAGCATTCTCAAAATTGGATTCACTTTAATAAAAAGCAATGAATTGCTGTGTAGATAAAAAAAGATTGAAAAAAAAAGATTGTTCCAAACATCTGGGAATTTTTATTCCCAAATACAGCTCTAATACTTTCAACAGCATCAGAGCAACTAGTGTGTGTGTGTGTGTGTGTGTGTGTGTGTGTGTGTGTGTGTGTGTGTGTGTGTGTGTGTGTGTGTGTGTGTGTGTGTGTGTGTGTGTGTGTGTGTGTGTGTGTGTGTGTGTGTATCTATGATGATGATGTAACATAATTAATTAGTGCCTTTCATCAACATCATGTTCATCATTAGCTTTTTTGGACACTGGCCCAATTCCCTTTTTCTTTCTATAAATCTAGTATTTATTACTAGATCCTTTATCTGTATGAGTAGCTACAGGCCTGCCTCCTAATCCCCTTTCCTATCACAGTTTTAGAGAAAGGTTGTCTCAAAACGCTAACACCCTTTATGACCTCGCACAATATTTTAGAGAAAACCTACAGTTTCTAAGACAGTCCTGCAGGCAGCCCTGATCCCAGTGTCTTATCTAAAGATAAGTAACTGCTGGACAATAATTTAATTATTTCAATCCTGTGAGGCAATCAATACAATATTTTGCCTCAAAACATGGGAGGGACCAACAGAGTACTTAAATTGTTTATGTCCCAATTCACCAGCAGAACTTTCTAAATAATACTGTGAAAGTCTCCATTATCATCTAATCCCTTGCAGTGCACTGCAGTGGCCTTTCCCTTTAATCGGATTATAGTAAAACACATTACAGTATATATTATTGTTACACAAGTTACACCTTTCTATTGCTGTTGAAAAGACACCTAGATCAGAAAAGGATCTGCAACTTAAAAATGCCTGGCCTACACAAACCAGACAGCAGATAATATTTTCTTTAATACTTTCTGGAGCTAATTATAGCTCTAAAAGCTGTTTCATACTTCCATATGAAAATGGGGGACCCAATCTATGTACAATATACTTTTACTTAAGCTTTTTTAGATTGCTCTCTCTTGTTTGGGCTGGCCTTTTTCTATTTTCTGCTGCAACAATAGTTTTACCAGAACTTGGAGATGTGATTACATAACCTCCTTTTCATTTCAACCTCCCTGCTGCAGTGTTTTTTAAGCTCAGAAAGTGATTTTACATATTCTAGAGATTATTTTTATGGGCACAATTGTATCTGGCTGCGGGCTATAATAGACCCTTTAATCCTGTAGGAGCTGGAGTATTGTCTGAGACTCAAGAAAAAGCAAGAAGCTGAAAAGAAAATAATGCATGGGAGATCACTGTATGCATCAAATGTTTTCCATCAAGAAGAACAAGACGACTAAATTCAGAAACTGAATTCATGAGAGATCCTTTGATAGCATGTAGCTGTAGCATACCATCCGCCTATCATTGCTTTTCTTGAAAGTCTGAAAATCTCCAGCCTTTTAGCTTGTCTACGATAAAAAGTAAATTCGTCAAGGGAGGCTGAGAGATGTCGCTTCCGCCCTAATTGCATAATTTTGATGGCTCTGATCTACTCTTCGGTGGTTTGTGTACTTTGTGTTCATGACTTTTATATCTCTACCCTCCATGGATGGCACGCGATAAAATGTTTGGAGAAGGGTTTGTGTTAATTAGAAAAGTTTATCTTTAAGTTGTTTTATGGAAGTGCCTCTTGCTTTTCCCTTCAAATGATGTGTCAGTCAGTGCATCCTGTGTCAGACGACAGGAGAAGTACCATGAATTGTTAAGTTGCATTAAATCTGTGCATCTGGTAGCTCAGGCAGCAAGATGAATTGTGCCAGCCAGGGTGGAAGTCGAAAAATATGTTTAATTCATATTCAAACATTTAAAATGTGACATTGAAAATGAATTAAGTAGAAATGATCCCAAGTACTATTATTTAGAAATGAGTGCTTTATTATAATAATATAATTATTATAATTCCAGGCAGCTTTTATAATAAATATTAAAATGGATAACACAACTAATAGATTTTAATGTAATGCCTTCACTAAAGGGAGAGAAGACATGCTTTGTTGTCTTCTGTGCTTTCTGTTCCCTTATTTCAGACCTGAGTCTCTGCCAGTTCTGATACCAATCCTTGCTCCCAAGGGGAAATTAGCACTGCACTAACTTTGAAGCTGTCCAGAGCCAGAGGATGTTCACCAGTGGCTCATCACAGCTCTAATCGCATAACACTCTTTTCACACCTGTATAAAGCTACATGCTGGCTCCATGGGTTACCTTCTTGCGTGACTATCCCTGGAAGGAAAAAATGTCACTGACAACCTAATCCTAAAACTTAAGCCTGGCACTGCTGAGTCTATGCAAGTATTAAATTTTTTTGGAGGCTGGAGGAAGGAGTAGAATGAGTGGTAACAGGGACTTTTGCTGACCACAACCTGCTAAGTTATTATTTATTTATTTGCTTGACAAGCCATTGCTGGTTCACTCTGGTGTTTTGACAGCCACGCCACCTTATTTGGAGCATGACAAGTTTCATTTAAATATGGCACAGGAATGCAAAAAAAAAAACTGTCCCAATTTCAGTGTCTGAACAGATGTAATCGGGCAGTGCCAGCGTCATATACAAATATGTCAGTGCTGCACTTTTTTTCCCTGTCAAGCAGTAAAATCCAGCATGCGATTATCAGTCTATATAAGTGACTGTGTGGCAGTTGAGATTTCACAAAATGATAGTATTTGTGGAGAAGTGCTTGCCATGGCCAGAACAACTGGCCTACCTCAGCTTCCATTTCTCCTGTGTTAAAGTCATGTACAGCTGCTCACAGCAAGAATCTACACACCACAGTGGGGCCTCTCTGAATCCCATTGTGGCCAAAAGCTTATACTGGCCTGTGTGAAGCTCCTCTGATTTCACCAAAACCTTGGGGCTTTACCATAACAAAAAGCAGGACTATAAGAACCTGAATAGGGCAGCGACTGACAAACACAAGAATCTCATGGTATTTAAACTATATGAGCTAGAGCTGTTTTTGTTGGATAATTTACATCTGCTAGAACAAAGAGCAATTTCTCAGCACATTTTTAAAAAAACAAAATCTGCTTATTTGGCTGAAGTGTATTGTTTTGTTATGTACACCTGGAGGATGCATGATGATGCTGTGAACCTCTTCCAGGAATAACGTAACCAGAAGCATTTCATGGATAATTACTCCCTGTGTGAGTGGCAGCAGAGCCATGGCCTGTGTGCATTATTCTTCATTGTCCCTACTGAGCACTTTGCCATCAGTACAATCACTTAATGAGTGTTGATTCCACTTAAAAGCATTTTAATTTTGCACTCCTGGTCTTTCCTGGTTCTTGCTCAAGGTGGTAACTTGGCAGAACAAAGAGACAGGCTGGCTTCGACTTTTAACTACACAAAAATAAATAAATTGCTGATGGTGTTATTGTTCATACCTTGTAATAAAAGCAACCTGTTTCGATGAATTATGGTGATATGGTGAACTGATGCAGCAAGTGAACGATGATTTTGGGTTAGTAGAAGAAGAAGAAGATGTTCCTCCACATTGCTAATGATTTACTTTCTATTGAAAGGAATCTGAACTTTGCAAGGAAGTTCAAACTGGATAGTTGCAAGTATAAAACTTGTAAACTACATGTGCCTCCAAAAATAAGCAGAAAATGCTTGTTACAATTTATTTAACTTTATGAGATTTCAACCATGTCCTTCAGTAAAACATCTTCCAGGGCCCTCTTCTTTTAGGTTGCTCTTAAATTTTTCAACATTTTCACAATATGTACTTGCACATACACTTTACATACAGTACAAATTTGAATTTTTAAATCTAGTCAAGTACAGCGTTTCACCAAGTTCATCTGAAGTAGATTAAGTGAACACAATTCTTGTATAATGATTCTGAATACATACAAAGTCTACAGAATTAAGACTTGAGTGGGACTGTTCTATTCTGCTTCTCTCAACAGTTAAATGTATCGTGGAGCAGAAAACTGCGTCTAGCTCATTGCTTTCAGACAGAAAATTGCTGAAAGCCCTTATCTTTTCATATCACATTAGCTACTTTGGGGCATAAATATTTATTAGGCCTCAAGCCCTGTCATGAAACAACACAAGTTCACAGAGGTGCAGAATAGAGGAATGGCATGAGAGCTAAAAAATGGACAGCCAACTTGTTATCCAGCACCATCCAAGGCCTATATTTGAATTCCAAACAATTCCTCGTTCTGTTTTTCTCTTTGCCTTGTTGATCTTTCAGCAATGGATGGGGGATCACCCGGGAACAGAAGACATTTTGGTTTAATTGTGTGTGATTGGCAGATTGAGTGTTGATTTCTTCTTCTGTCTGTCTGGATTTGGGTTTCAGTGAGCAGGGGCCCATACAAAGTACCTTTGAAGAACCTAACATAGAAAAGGGGTGAAAAGTATCATTCTGGCCTGAGATGAACAGTGAAACTGAGAAAATTGCATGTCTTAAGTGGTAAATGAATATGAATTGATTCAGACTGGAAAGTCATACAAGTGAATGGTAAATGAATATGAATTGATTCAGACTGGAAAGTCATACAAGTGAATTGGTAATCCACCGTGCACATTTATAGAGACATTTATGTTTTAAAAGCTAGATGTCTGTTTTGCATTGCTTTTGGTTTTTCATGACAAAGCTGTAATCAGTTGCGTAAATGACCAATGTCAAAGTTAACCATACAAACATTTACTCTAATCATTGTCAAATGAGTAATTACAAAAATCTAAACTGTAGCTCCACTGAGGCCTTTTCTCTTGGTTCATTAAAATGTTTACCCTTCTGCTGCTTTTGATGCAAGACGATGAAGTATCTTTCAAAAGGGGTTTTCTAAGAGGAAAATAGCCCAAGAACCCCGAAATGCGACTTAATGAAAGCCTGACATAACTGATTTAAGCTGCTGTAGAGGAAACAATTACTGTTTTCATTGCATTAGGATTAGTCATCACAACAAATGTCCCATGATAAGTGGAAAAGTGAGGGCCTGTTGTAATGTGCCAGATGTGATCTGCATTCAAGCTCTTTGCGTCACAGGAGGGGAGAATTATTAATATTTGACTTCAAGGATGAGGACACAAGAGACTGGTAAGTGAAGGGAAAAGTAAAGGGAATGTTGTTACATTTCATCACTTCATCTCAGCAAGACCAAAAGCCATTTCAGCCCCTGAATAGGCTACGCTCAGATCTATTAATGCAATAAGCTTGAATGAGGTGAAGTATAATTTGGGAAAGATGATGGAGATTTGGATAAATTAAATTAGACTCAATAATGATAATTGAAAAGCTATAGACCAGATTTTATGTCCCTTAAAACTGTTAAATAAAGTGGACACCTTGTAAAAGAGCACCATGAGGCTTTACTTTTACACAAAATCATACTCCATGGCTTTTTTCTGTGAAGTTTCTGTGTGTGTTCTAGAGACTATAAATATGTTAATTGACAATACATCTTGAACTTTTCACTAAGCTTCCATCTCTTCTATATAAACAGCTCAGCACTATGACATTGTAATTTCTTACTCCTTTGATCTGAGAAATAGTGCAGTGTAAATATACAATTAAGCCACCTTTAGTTTACACTGACTTCTTAAGGATTCTTGCTCCAACAGTTTGTAATGAATGAATTTATGCCCAGGTTTTAACCTCTTATTTGTTCTCTGAAGAAGAGTCAGTTGCTTAACCTTTCTGTCCTATCCAATCAAAAACAGCTGTTTATATGCTTGTTAAAGATATTATGATACAAAAGGTGTGGACACAATAACATAACCACCTTGTACTGCTGTACTGCACTGTACTGAAATCCAGAGTACCACAGTCTATGTTTATTGCCTCAAAAATAACCAGTTGAAACAGCAAATTGCTGATACTCCATTAACCGTATTTTAAGCTTCCTAAATGTAGGATATGTTGCGTGGCTGTTAAATGCTCTGTATAACACCTTTCTAGTCTTCCGACCACTTAAAGCATTGTACACCGCATTCACACACTGAATTACTATTCACACAAATTTATACACGAATGTAACAACCATCCGGGTCATTTCGGGGTTCAGTCCCAAGGACACTTCGACATAGATCCTGAACCGCCAATCTTCTGATTAGTGCAGCAACCCACTCTAACTCCTGAGCCACAGCCTCCTGTTGCATTGGATTGCATTCTACTGTCAACGGTTAATTTAATGGTAATGAAAAAACATACACACAAGCCATTTCATTGACAGTAACTGCTTTAAGCGAATGCAGTTGAAAATGAGATGTTTTGATAAGCTATTTGGAAAGAAGAAGAAGCATGACAGATGGAATGTCGCTGGTATATGGACAGACACAAGGCACCATAATAAGAAAAAAAAAACTAAAAATGTATCCCTTATGGGCAGTGATTTTCTTCTTCAAAAAAGGCAAGATATCTAATATACAGCACCGACCCCTATGTGTAGGTCTAATTTCAGCTGGGCTTTGAAAAGTTAATGCTTGAGTATGCCTGTTATGAAATTGAAACTGATTTAGATGATAAAAGCTATGGGAAATCTTGACTCTTACTCTTGGTACAAGTTTGTCTTATTTTACAGACAGCCCAGACTATATTAATACTAAGGTTGGGTATTGAAAACCGGTTCCAAATTGCAATTGGTACCAAATTTCCAAGAACAGTGGATTCGATAAGCATTTTGATTCCGCTTATTCTAACTTACTGCATATTTCAGTCGCGCTCTCCATTGAAATGCAGTGAGCGTTTTTACAGTCCATAAAAGTTGCACTTACACATTACGACATCAAAGCATGCGAAAAGAGAGTACTCCTATTTAAATTCTGGGACCATGGCAGACCACAGCAAATGCTCACAGATTTGGCTTAGCTTCACTAAAAGATGATGACACAGCAAAGTGCAACGCCTGCAGTAAGGATATTTCATGCAATATGACAAAGCATTAACATGGCATGAATGTTGTGTTGCTGCCTTCCAGTTACAGTGACGCCCCAAATACAGTGAACGCTAACAGTAGCAACGTCTCACATGGTACAAAACACAGAATAAGGTGACATTCACCTTTTATATTGAAGGTAAACGAATGACGTCTACACATTATTCCAATATATATTGTTCTAGATACAAGATGAGCAAGGAAAGTGGATGAATGTCACCGATTAGTGACAAGATCTTCTTCTACATGCGTATTTTGTGGCCCAGCTGACTATTAGCAACAAAAAGTTTAGCCATCGCAAGAGTGTTGCATCCGTCTGAAAGGCATTTTACAATTTCTGGATTTTCAGTGACAGTTAAATCTCTTTATTAGCCCATTTTACCTGAGCTAATGAAGCTGCCTAATAATTATGCACACCTTAAAAATAGGATGTTAATCTCCTTAGGCCACGGATTCCCTCATTACACAAATACACATCACCTGGCATACTTAAATCCAATAAGCTTTATATAGCTTGAAGTTGGAAAGTATGCATAGAAATGATGGTCACTCACTTGCCTAATAATTGTGCACACAGTGAATAGAAACAATGTGTAATCAACAACAAAAAAAAACCTTCAATGACTTACATCAAAGACAAGATTATAATGTGCTGCCTGTTTTCCTTTTTCGTGTATTCCTTTTTTTTCATGTTTAGTATTGAATCTGTAAACTGGAGTTGAAACCTGTTATCGTGTGCAGTTCCAGTAGATATAAGCAGACATATGAGACTACAGCAGGTAATTTGAGCAAACAAGCAATTTGACCAAAGATGTAACTTAACCATGTTAATTCAGTGGTTACTGTTTAACCAAATGCATATTTTCTGGATTATTTGAAGAGATGTATTTACTGAATTGTATTTTTAGATATTAGTCGTAGGATAGAAGAGCTTGGATCATACACATATTAGATGGATTTAAAACAATTTAAACCCTCCTGGTACTGCTCAGAAAATTAAGCTGGATAACCACTGTGTGAATTTTAATCCATATCCTCTGAGAAAAGAATATTTCAGACAGCAACTGATGACATTAGAGATTAGTACATTTCCCACATTGAGGTGTCTACTGCTGAGATTCTGACTTTAAAATAACATTGGAGATCAGTTATACTAAGTATATTCCATTCAGTAAATCTAATATCATAACAATACCTCATCTGCTGATTTAGAAAGACAATTAACCTTGGTCACAAGAAACTTAAATATAGCTTAAATGTCCCTGGCACAAAACCAGCCCAATCCATAACTATGTAGAGATCTGTAGTATTATAACACCAAATCTTAAATCTCTAGGATTTACAGCTCATACTCAGGGGAGTTTCAGAGTTAGCTTAAGTAGTTGGGGACATGTTGGCCCTATAAACCTTGAATTCTATTACAGCAACATGAATGGGGGGTGGTGGTGGGGGTGTTTTTATTTGGCATTAAAAAACTGGTCGCAGACATGGAGATGGGAGTACATGAAGAATACATCATGAAGCAATTTTCTCATGCATGTATGTGTGTAGGTAATGCATTAAAGTACATCACCAAAATGAGTACTCTCAGAAATAGCTATTCCGACAGCTTTTTGAAATGCAAACAGTTCTGCAAAGGGCAACTCATAGAAGGCTGGCTGACGAAACAAGGCACACAGTTACCTATAAGAATCCTGATAAACGGTCTTTCTTGTTCAACATCAGCACTGCGTTATTTATTTGTTTAACCACAACAAAGATCACCGTTTCATCCTATGATAAGCTAGGAATGGGCTTTTATAATTGCTCTTTTTTTAATGGGAAAAAGAGATGGGTCTTCTACCTGCCTTCGCAGTGCCTTCTAAATGCCTGGGCTCTGCTGAGAACAGCTGAGCCTTTGATCTAGGCTCCAGAGAGCCATTCTTTTTCATCAGAATTATGGATTTGCATCAAAATGACCAGGCAAAGTATTGCACGTTCTAAATGGAAAGTGTAGGAGAGAGAGACAGAGAGGCTAACAGAAAAAAAAAATTAAATAACTGTTTACAGAATTGCTATCATGGCACATTTTGTAAAATCAGTTGACTACTTGAAGAGAAGGCAAGTTATCCATTTACATTCAAGTGGTGGGTCACAATAGAAAGGCAGGCTTTTCCTCACAATGATTTGTCCTCAGTCCTGGAGGCAGCAGAAACACAACACATGAGCTATCCACATGATCATCATCCTTAACAAGTTAAAGCTGCTGCATAAGGATTAATGAGATTCAGACTTGTGTAGTAGTGGTGCCAAAGATAAGGTCCATATCTTTACTTGGGTCATTTTATAAAATTGATCTTGTTAGCTAACCTCTGAAAAATAAACTACAATAACCACAAAAGCAGCATTGCTGCGTTTATCATATGACCTACATTAGGCAATAGTAAGGGCTCTCAGCACATTTTTGGTTTTTAGTAAATACACAACATAAAGTACAATTCTCTTACAAAACTGAAAGATTTCCTCGAATTCCAGGCAAACAGAAGGCAATCCTCTCAAAACAGATATCACATAAGCCCTAAGCGAGACCCTTGAAGTACAGCGGGGGTCCAAGGAAAGCAATTCCTCCCTCGACATCACCAACATCACTAACACTGCTCTCATATGCACAATCTGGTCTCTCAAAATTCAGATAAATGGTATCGCACTGAAAAACTCAACACTACCATGTTAGTATGTAAAAGAAGCTTTTACTCTGTTTACAGTTATTTATTAGTAGAATTGTAAGATGATAACATCGACCATCTGGTAAACTGGTGCAGCCAGAACAGTCTGGAGTTCAACGCTCTGAAGACAGTGGAGATGGTCGTGGACTTCAGGAAGAGCCCAGCCCCACCCTCCCCCTTCGCCACAGTGGACTCCTTCCACTTCCTGGGCACCATCATCTCCCAGGACCTCAAGTGGGAGCTGAACATCACCTCTGTCACCAAGAAGGCCCAGCAGAGGATGTACTTCCTGCGGCAGCTGACCAAGTTCAGCCTGCCAACGACAATGATGGTGCACTTCTACACTGCCATCATTGAGTCCATCCTCACTTCCTCCATCACCATCTAGTGCGCTGCTGACACTGCCAGGGACAAGGGCAGGCTGCAGCGCATCATTTGCTCTGCAGAGAAGGAGATTGGCTGCAATATTCCTTTTCTTCAGGACCTGTACGCCTCCAGGACTCTGGGGCGAGCAGGAAAGATTGTAGCTGACCCCTCCCATCCCAGTCACAAACTGTTTCAGACTCTCCCCTCTGGCAAGAGGCTGCGGCCCATCAGGACCAAAACCTCTCGCCACAAAAACAGCTTCTACCAGGCTGCAGCTAGCCTCATTAACAAGGCCCGGGTCCCCTACTGACACTCCCTCCTTTCAAATAATGCAATCATCTCTGCACATGTAAATATCACTTCATTTCATATCATGCACGAACCTGGCACATTGCACATATTTTTTGTTAATTGTCAATTGTTTTATTGTTATTTTTATGTTTATATTTTGTCAGTTTATATATTTATGCACACAACATCCTCTTCTGTTGCAATATGTCTGCGCAACACAAACTAGAGTAATGCACATGTAAATATCTGCCATGTTGTTCTTTCTCTGCTAATAGTTGTATTATTTTTCTCTATTCTTCTATTATTCTTATACAACCTGCATTTGTTTATTCCATATTTATATATTTCTGCATCTATTTATGTCAATTGTATGTTTGTCTGCGTGTAGTACCTTATCATCAAAGCAAATTCCTTGTATGTGTAAAACACTACTTGGTAATAAAGCTGATTCTGAATGTGACAAATATACTAATACACTGGAGGACAAAATTAGCCAGCTAAACCATGTTATGTATGGCATGGCATTGTATACGGCTCATGTTTAACACTGATGTCTGCTTCATTGTGCAATGACTTAGGATATGACATAGGATAAGAATGTAGAAGAATTTAAGCTTTTCATGCTCATATAAGAACCAATCTGACCTCAATCAGATTCCCCCAAGGCCTGGGTGATCTAAAGCTGACATGAGAGTATAAATCACACAAGATGGAGCAGCAGCACAATGATGCTCAATATATTTATGCAGGTTTTCAAACGTTGTGGTCTTTAGACAAAAGGATGAATAGTAAAAATGACAAATGGGATTATTTTACTGGATTTCTGTAGACATAAATTGGAGAAGAAGCTGTGTTTGGTATTGTTGGTTAAATGGTAAAAAAACAACAACATCTGAAGCAAAACAATTCAAATCAAAGTGCAAATTGAATCAGGTAGAGATGACACATTTTGCTGCCTACTTTAATTTAGTTCTCACATTTCTGATATGTCATTGTTAGTAAGAACATTTCTCTATGCACATTTGGCTGCACAATATAACTTGGAAATAAAAAAGCAAGTTTAAAAAGATTATAAACAAATATTTATTTACATATAAAAGTAGTTATAAACCTCCATGTAACACCAGCTCTCCTCAGTATGTGAGAGTGATGATAGTAATGGCAATACTGCTTCTAACACTTAAGTCTAGACTGAAATGTAATATTAAAAGAGCATTCACTGTTCCTTATTTCCTACATAAAGCAAATCAACCCCCGGAGTTTCTAAGGCAAATATGGCTCAATAAGTCATGGCTTTTAAGGCTGTTTATGTACTTAAACAGCTTTAAATTAATAGACTCTCTATGAGCAATATACTGTTATAAATATACAAACCTGCTCTATGTCATACAAGTGACTCCCACTTGTACACAACTACTTGTGGTTTGAACCCATTAAAACCTCTCATAATAAAAGAGGATCTCATCTTTTCATTTGTGTCCCACTTTAAAGAAAATTAAATACACAGCACAGAAAGCCTGCAATCCATCTCATTGCTTTCATTGCTTTTTCAGTAAAACCCTGCAGAAAACATTCAGTCAGAACTATGATTTTCACAGAGGGACATCTTGAAGCATCTCCGAGGAAATTATCGGAATAACTCAACAAGTTGGAATTATCACAAGTATGGAATGTTCCCAAATCTCTGTAAACTAATAATATCCATTTGTTTTAAAGGAAAAAGAAACGACTTCAAACTGTGTTCTTGTGAAGTCATCCAACTCCATGGAGGCTGGCTTGAAAAAAGGGCTAAAAGAATTATTTCAACACGAACTCATTCCTAAACGATAGAACAGGTCAATTGACAATTGTCTCAAATTATATATACGACCGTTCCCCAAAACAACATCTATGTCCATTGGAAAGTACCAGTCCAGCAACAGGCAAACCTGGCCTTTGTACGTTATATAAGTCACGTGGTGTAAATCACATGACGTTAAACATGTACTGTAGTTAATGTTGGAAAACGGTTGTAGTATAGGCAACAAAACTACTTGGATAGGTTTCGGAAAAAAACATTGTGGTTTGGGTTAAAATAAATACAATACGTAAGTCATGTAACACAAGTCAACTTTAATATTTAATTGTAATAAGCTGTTGTACAATGGACCTATCTGGCTATTTTTTAGGTGAGGACGTGCAGGATTAATTTGATTTGATTGTTACAAAACAATAAAAACAAAACAGAACTAGAACTGGAAGCAGTTGTAAGCGGGGTCCAAGCCCACCGGCGACAGCCGTTCCCCCTTGCCCCGTGGAGGCCACGCGAGTTGAAACGGGCGCCCCGCCGCGGACCCCCCGGAGCCAGAGTTACCGAGATATAAAATTAATGGATGTCTATGGGAGCATTATATTATATATACAATTAATAGCCCCATCTAGAGGCCAATTGACACCAAATTTTGCACAGCTCATCAGGAGGGCATACCACATAAGGTTGTCAAGTTTGGTGTTGATCGGCCATTGTAAATCTAAGATCACATTGTGTTTTTACCATTTCTTGCAAGGATTTGTTAGCTTATAATTAGAACAGTTTTTGACGTATCGTTCTGGGGAGCACAAACCTGTATCAGCTTGGTCCAGAGGTGGTCCGTGCCAAGTTTGGTGCCAATAAGACTTGCCGCTTCGGAGGAGTTAATTAAAATAGGTTTTTCAGTTGTCGCAATTTTGCAAAATGAAACCGTTATCGCACAGAGGCGATAAAGGTAGCGTTCCCCAAACACGTAGATATAAGGATTATGAATGTGCGATGTAGTGGTGTGTAGTTACGAGGCAAAATGTGTGTTTCCAATTCCCATTATAATGAATGGAATTTTCCCACTGCATTTGGGCATGGATTATAGCGCCATCTTTTGGCTGAAGTGCACCAAATTTTGCAGGTGTGATCAGGGGCCAATCGGGAACAACTGACCCAATATTGGTATCAATCAGACTTGTGTTTATGGAGATATAAAATTAATGTATTTCTATGGGAGTGTTTTTTGATTAATAGCGCCATCTAGAGGCGGATTGACACAAACTTCCATACAGCCCTTCTGAAAGTCGAGCCACATAAGGTCCCCAAGTTTGGTGTTGATCGGCCATTCCAAACCTAAGATATGACATCTCTTCCTTTTTTTAGCGATTTGCGCAAACATTTGTTAGCTTATAATTCCAACAGTTTTTCATGTTTCAATCTGGAGAGCACAAGCCTGTATCATGTTCATCCAGAGATGGTCTGTGCCAAGTTTGGTGCCGATTTGACTTGCAGCTTCAGAGGAGTTAATCAAAATAGTTTTTTCAGTTATCACGATGTAGCGAACAAAAAGTGGAAATAGGGATGGCCTATACCATATATATATAAGGTGTATATAAGGTTTTTGATAAACGCCCTCGTATGCGATTTCCAATGCCAAGCGACAAAAACATTTGTTGTAGCGCCCCCTAGAGGTAGAAGTGTGCGAATTTTTGCACCTGCAGTCACTGCGGTAACCTGGACCTACTCTATGAGTTTCACATTTGTAGCACTTATCGTCTTGGACCCCTAATATTGATGGATTCCCTTGCCCTTCTCGGGCTTGGACCCCTAATGTAAGAGTTAGGATTGACTCTTTAAAAGTATATTTTAATGCAAACATGTTTTTATACAGCCTTTTGCTTTCACTTTAATTTTTGGAGAAGAGAACATGGCGAGCTGATAAAAAAAATACTCAAATTGTTGTTATTGGTCCTTTTCAATGAGTTTTTCTAACAATGAAAACAAATACACACACTTTGTTAGGGAAAATGGTGAAGGAGGACTTTCGACTTCACGAAAGTAAATGAACAATATCACGAGGATTGTTTCATCTATTGTTTTAGTATTGTTTTATCAATGAGGTTTTTGCAGAGGAAGCTTGCACACGGACTATAAGAACGCTTTTATAGGCTAACGTTAATGTTACGTGTTATTGAACTTCGTATTATTCATTGCACTGAACTGAGAATGTCTAAACAAAACGAGCAAAACGTTATAGTGTCCCTCGTAAAGCAAACATTTATTTTGCGGTAGTCTGACAATGACCATATATACAATGACCATTATAACTGACCACGACGTTGATCACTTAGTCATCCATGTTAACCTTTTTCAAGTAAGCTGCTCCTACAAATACCACGCCATCGATACTGTAAAATCAAGATCACTGTAATCAGTTTAACACATGGCTCACCTCAACGTTACATCTACTTGACTTGAAATGTACATTAAATTGAATGCAGCATTGTAGACAATATTTTGTCCTTGTAATCCATGTTTCCATTGCATGGATAGCCTTTGGATATTGCTGGAAATTGAGTCCCCCTCCTTAAAGGGTAAATTATTATCGTAACAATTTAATCCCCATCCATAATGCACAGATGTAGGCCTGCCATCAAGTATTTAATTTTGTGTATACTTCACATCAGAACTAATAACAGGGGTGAATATGGAAACGTTTGTTGTTTCCTAGCAAAAGTTATTGTGGGATACAAAATACAAACTGGGATCCAGAGAATGTGTAGTACCCTAGAGCATTAAGCCTTACAAAGAAGTGTTGCATCAAAGAGTGTACTGTAACTTGAGCTAAAGTTAACAGGAATGTTATTTTTTGTATAATGTAATTTAATAAAACTATAACTAAGTTACTGAAAATATCCTGTTACTGAAACAAATAACTGGTAGTTAATGAAACATACTAAAACATTTCATTATGTACTAAACATCCATTTTGAAAGCCTGAACATCGCCTTTGTCTCTTTTGTCCCGGATTGTATGTGCCCCTCTGACAAAACAACTGGCCCCAGTCTGGACCCCTCAAACAAATTGGTCTAGAACCGCCACTGGCTGCAGACCAATCTGCAGTTCAACATAATAGATCAAAGATCTTGTAGAGGGTTTTCAGCAAACTGATACCTGTTACCTTCCAGAGTAGGATGTAGAGATAGCTCAGCAGGGTAAGAGACTCATGTCATCCAGCGCATGCAACAGACTTCTCAACTTGTTCAATCAGTCGGCTGTGGCAAGGACACCACTCATTGTGATATTGTGATAGTGCGGGGAAGTGGCAGAAAAAGAAGAGAAAAAAAAACAATAACAAAGATGGACTATAGAGGAGCTGAGGCAGGAGCAGAGGGGAAGATATAGAGCCAAGTTGTAACCCAATATAGACAACACATCTCTGCTCTGTGAGACTGCTGCAGGACTCTTTGTTGTACATGTTTGTGAGTGTTTTTCCCATATTTTCAGCCCCTCCTTACCAGAAAAAAGATTGAGTGGCATCTTTTTCACAACACATATTTATGTCTATTGTTAGGCCGCAACCTCTAGTGGACATATAGAATCAGAATCAGAATCAGAATCAGCTTTTATTGCCAGGTATGTGTACACATACGAGGAATTTGACTCTGGATTGTACATTGCTCACAATGTGCTTATTTATACAAAAATACAAAATCACAATAATAAAAATAAAATAAAATCAGACACATACTTCAGTGTAGACAACACAAATATACACACATATTAACAAAAACAATATAGACATATTGACAAATAGTGCAGTGAGCAGAGTGCAAAGGATGCAGGAGTATGTACATGTCGGAGGTGGATTTGATATACAGGTACATATACATGCATACATGTATACATGTACACAGTGCAATGAAACGTAGTGCAAAGAATGCTAGAATAAATAAGTATAAGTATTTTGTGCAGGAGTAATGACTTGAGGTAGGTGGATTTGGTATACAGTATATGTGACAATATCACAGTATGAATGGTGAGTGTTAGCCAGTAAACAGGTGCTGATTAAAGGCAGAGTTACTGGGTTATTGCACAAGAATTGTTCCTGACACCGTGAGTCATAAATCAGCTGTTCATCAGAGTGATGGCTTGCGGGAAGAAACTGTTCCTGAGTCTGTTGGTTTTGGCGTACAGTTCTCTGTAGCGCCTACCAGAGGGCAGAAGCTGGAACAGGTTGTGTCCGGGGTGAGATGAATCTGCAGTGATGTTTCCTGCACGTTTCCTGACTCTGGAAATGTATAAGTCCTGAATGGAGGGCAGGTCACCGATGATCTTTTCTGCAGTCCTGTACGTTGTAATCTGTCCTTGTCCTTTTTGTTGGTAGATCCAAACCAGATTGTGATGGACGTGCAGAGGACAGACTGGATGATGGCTGTGTAAAAGTGGATCAGCAGGTCCTTAGGCAGGTTGAGCTTCCTGAGCTGGCGCAGGAAGTACATCCTTTGCTGGGCCTTCTTGATGTTGGTGTCAGTGTTGGGCTCCCACTTCAGGTCCTGGGAAATAGTGGATCCCAGAAACCCAAGGGATTCCACAGCAGACACAGGGCTATTGAGTATGGTGATGGGGGGCAGAGTGGGGGGGGCTTCTCCTGAAGTCCACAATCATGTGGCAGTGTGTCAGAGGGGTAAGGTGACTGTTTGAAGATGGTGTTGGAGCGGGGGAGAGGTGTGACTGTGGGCTTTTCAAACCTACAATAAAAACCTACAATAAAAGCCATTCAGCTAGTGGGAGAACATGAGGAAGTCAGGGGACATAGTATAAATAGCACAAAAGTCCATGTAAGGATATGGTTGGTGTGGCTAAATGGGTCAAACAGATACAGGAATTTTACCAAGAAGACAGAGCTTTGAGTCCCGTGTGAAACGAAGTCATCGTTGACTTAAGGTTTTACACTAAATAACATTACTGACTTGAAGTGGTCATATTATGCTCATTTTCAGGTTCATAATTTTATTTAGGGGTTGTACCAGAAAGGTTTAATTTTCAAAAAACACCTTTTTTTTAGCTACGGAGTGAAACATCTCATGTCTATATGCTCTTTGTTGGGAGTTGCACATGGGCAATACCTGGGGCGAGTCCTGACAAGCCTTTAACCAAGGCATGGGTACAGCTGTTCATGTTCCCACACCAGCTTAGCGACCTAGACCTGAGCAAGAGTTTCACTTATTAATTTATAACAAATTTCATAAAGTAAACTGAGCGCTGTCTCTACATCACAGTAACAACTTTATGTCCATTGACTGCCTGGAGTGTTTCATTTGGTAGGAAGGGTGAGGGTGAGGGGAGGCAGCACGTCTTGTCAGTGTGTGTGCTGCAGCTCAGTGTGATTCTCCACCAGTATTTTTGAGGGCGTGGCACACTAGCAGCTAGGCAAGCATTATGACGCGTGTTATGGAGTGACACAGATAGGTTACAGAAAGTGAAGGCTGGACTACAATAGAGCTGTTTTCAAGCAGTTTAGCAGCAGTGTTTTCTGTGTGGTGGACTTTGGGCCTTTTCACTTTACATACCTGTTACATGCAAAAAAAGACGTAAAAAGCCAAAAAGCATACTATGACCTCTTTAAGTCATGTGAGTTAAGTCATGTGACTTGCATAACATACTTATTTCAACCCATAACCCCAATCTTTTTCTAAACCTAACCTAGTTGTTTTGCTCCCTAGACCTAACCAAACTGTGACTGTTTCACAACATTAACCATACTCTATGTTTAACATCATGTGACATGTAATGCACTTAAGCTCAAGTATGCCTGTCGCTGGACTGGTACTTGGTCATATACTGTATGTCATTTTGGGAGTCATTGGTAATCTATTTTGGCATTTAGGTATGAGGGCTTGTTGCATATTTTACGTGTTTTTAACATTCTTGCACATCACTGAAAAAACACAATCAAAATTAATCCATATGAGCAATAGAGGAAGAGGGAGATAAATAGCCGGTTGATGCTCTCTGTGTCTGGTGCTGTTTCAGTGGAGTGTGCTCACTCTTGATTATATACACATTAATGAGAGTGTGTTTGTTGGAGAAAGTGTTCCACATTGATTGATGCTGCTGGGAATTTAGAGGAACAGGAAAAAGGATAGCATATTCTGCCACTAGTGATCCCTTTCCTGCTCCAAAACAAACATTATTTTCCAATTTATAGATGAAATTGGAGCAAAATATAAAAGTGGATTCATATTGAAAATTAATTCAAGGACAAGTGTAAATACTCTACATTGCATACAATGACAAATCATAAATTCTGTCACATTGACAGGCAGGGAAGATATGTTAGGGGGAGTCAAAGCCTTATAATTTGGCTGGAATCGAAACCACTGTAAGAATTTATTTTTTTTGTTAAAGATCATTAAATATTATCTGTGATCATAAACAACAGTATCCTACAGCTAGACAACAGAACACTGTCACCTGAACCTGTAAATGAATTGGGACAGTTTAATGAAAAAACAAATGGCATTTTTCCCAACTAACTAACACTGTGAAGTCGCTAGAGCAGCTGCTCAGTCTTGAAAATCTCATACGTTTTTTCTCTGTTGTCTGGTGAAGGTGACTGCTAGA
The DNA here is from genome assembly GCF_014851395.1 of Micropterus salmoides. Classification (NCBI taxonomy): domain Eukaryota; kingdom Metazoa; phylum Chordata; class Actinopteri; order Centrarchiformes; family Centrarchidae; genus Micropterus; species Micropterus salmoides. Next base: position 23,865,096 of record NW_024044570.1, read on the forward strand.
GCCCCTTAGATGCTGTGTGTTGATAAAAACTTTGGATTTGCCGTGTTTGGATTTGGCCTTATGTATAAAAGACTGCACAGCTTTCATACTGAAAGATGGCATACTCACAGAATTTGAAAAGTGTGAACGCACAGAAATATCCACATGTATAAAACCAGGCGTACGGCAGGTCATGCGCATGAGCCACATACTCCGCCTTGGCTACTCCCATAAATTACTATGCAAATTACCAGAAATACGCCAGCATCACCTCCTAAGGTCCAAATAACAACAGCCGATCCTGCTGCAAAACACGTGAAAAAGAGAAACTACACTGATTGTGACATGGAGGTGCTGATCACTGAAGTGGAGGAAAAGAGAAATATTTTATTTGATGGTTTGAACTCTTTGATCAGCAACAAACGCAAAATGACGGGGTGGTGTTAGTGTTACAATGGCAGTCAATGCAGCCGGCTCAGAGACATACTGGCTGAAATAAAGAAAACATAGTCTGACGTAAAGTGGATGTCACAAAAGATGGGAAAACATACATAAATTGAGGTGCTAGTTAAGTTAACTAAGTTAGAAAGTAGCCTACATATTGTTTGATGCAGCTTGTTCACAAACAAAAGAAGACTCAGTGACTGTTATAGAATTAAACAAAGTAAACAAAGACTTTTGGTAGAAAGGCAAACCCTATATATTGTTGATCCCATCAGACACATACCTGTCGGCTCCTGCTGCTCACAGCCGACTGCCAGAAACAGTGGTTATAGCCTATTTGTATGGCACGGTTCTGCTAGGTTTGTCTGTCAAATGCAGTGCCATTGCGCTGCCATGCAGCATTACGCACGAGTGTCACACAGTTTTTATATGTTTACAGCAATCATACAGAGTAGGCTTCACACCTTGCCAAAATGATGGCTTCAGTCAGTAGTATCCCCCACCCTGGGAGATCATTTGAAGATTGAGTTTTGACACGTGAACACACTTTTTTATGACGGTTTTTCGGTTTGGCCTGCATCATGAGGATGAGGATGGAGAGTAGCGATTGTGTGAGAGCTGATTTCCAGACATTTTAATTTACACAGTCCATATGTGCAGGTGCTGAAGATGTGCTGGGTGAGTCGAGGTGAGAATGCAGATGTGTTTGTGCTCCACCGTGGCATCTCAGTGCGCTCTGTGTGCCTGACAGCACAGTCTGTTCACTGCAAAACTAAACTGAAAACTAAAAGGTGATATATGCACAGAGGATATGATTATAAACTACTGACGCTCTCTTCTGCAATTCTTTAATGCTCTGTGATGTTTTTGGATTTTTAGATGTTGATAATTCCATCAGGGAGCCGAGTTAAAGTCTGAAAAGGAAGAGCTAAAGGTGGAAAGGCAGCCTGCATCCTGCCACCTGATATTATCCTGGCTTTAGGCTGGCAGGTTCACAGCTGACGAGTGTTCATGACCACACTCAGGCCATCTCTGCTGTGATCCGGGGGGGCTGATGAAATATTTAGCAGACATTGATTTAAGATTTGGCACTAATTTGGCTATTTTCTTTATTTTACAATTGAAAGGTGCAGTATGGAATAGTTATGGCTCACTAGCGCCAGAGCCAGACAAAAGTTTGCGGAGGGTCAAGAGTTTGCGCCACGGCACTGACACCTTTGCGCACATGTACACAGCTTAAGTTAAGCACGGACTTGCCCAGTACGGGGAGGAGGACGATCAATTTTGGCTCAAAATACAAATGAGAAATCCAGAATGCATGTCTGATCCTAGTATTTTGTCACTGTATCCATGCCACACACCTCTGTGAAGCTAGGAGGCTCAGCTAGAACGTCAAACCAACCATTTCTATCCACACCAAACACACATCAAACACCAAGCATCTAATGATCTTATATAACAACACTTAATGCTCTGTAAACACTGTACATAACTAGTTATTGCCATCCACATATCTCTCATCTCATCCAACACTGTTGTCCAACCACTCTAAAGAAAGCTCAGCTCCAACTATGATCAGCTGTCATATCACTCAAATCACCAAACTCACAGTGTTATTAGCCGAAATAATACAACAAAAGCACGAATATTCACTGAACAAAATTATAAACGCAACACTTTTGTTTTTGCCCCATACATAAAAGGCCACTCAAAATGTGCAGTTCCATCACACAGCATAATGCCACAGATGTCGCAAGTTTTGGGGGAGCGTGCAATTGGCATGCTGACTGCAGGAATGTCCACAGAGCTGTTGCACGTGAATTGAATGTTCATTTCTCTACCATAAGCCTTCTCCAAAGGCGTTTCAGAGAATTTGGCAGTACACCCAACCGCCCTCACAACCACGGACCACGCGGCCTTTTATTGTGGCCAGCCTAAGGGACACCTGTGCAATACCCATGCTGTCTGATCAGCATGTTGATATGCCACATAGGTGGATGGATTATCTCAGCAAAGGAGAAGTGCTTGAAACTAAATGAACTAAATAAAAACAACACGTTAACTTCAGCAGCTCTGTGCCGCTCACATTCCCAACAGAGCAAGGCTGTGCTTCAGATTATACATTTTTATATTGCAAAACTCTACCAACTAGACAGACAGTTTGTGATCACAAACTGTCTGCCACTCACTGCGCAGTAGCGGGTTCACTTGATTCCTCTCACAGCGTCCGCCAGTGTCACATCAGCTGGGTGGAATGTAATCGCGCCAAGTTAACGTTATCAGTTATCGGCTACATTAGTTTTTCCAATGCGTGAGAACATTGATGTATGGCATGAGGGCGTGTGAAAAGTGTCAATTGCGTGAGTCTCCCGTTCAATGTGTGAGAGTTGGCAGCTCTGCACTCAACAAATACATTGACTATGTCCTTGAGCTCTAGCAAATGTGTTAAGTGCATTTCCTTCCTAAAACATTAGCATTGTTTACTAGCAGCCCCTGCGACCCGACCCCAGATAAGTGGAGGATGAATGGACTAAGTAGCAGTCTTCTTCTTCACTCACTTTGCTGACTTTATTATTGTATTGCGTCACCTGCATGCATATGGGTACTTATGCAGGTCTATGAGACAAACTAAACGAGAAAAACTAGAAAAACAGCTTGAGGTCAAACACTCCATGGGGGATTTTTATGATTACTTGTTCATCAGCTTATTGTCATCTCTTGTGAAAGTCATAAAAAAAGATATTAGCCTTATGAGATGTGATGAACTTGTGACCCTGCACACAAATATTGTATGGAGTCAGTCTGCAAGAGAACTACACAACATGGGCCTCCATACAAATCCTACTCCAGATGGCCAGTCTCTACTCTTGGCTTTTTTCCCTGCAGGAAACCTGTAATGGCTGCACTAGGTGAGGTGAAGCAACAATTAGCCAATCTCTCCACATTGCCTCAGCAGCTAAGTGCAACTGACTGAAAGAACGTTAACACAAGGTATAAAAAGGACAATGTTAGAAGATAGTTTCTTGAAAGAAAGCACAGCCATTGGTGTGTTCTCTATGCCAGGAGGCAGAGAGAGATGTGCAGTGGGAATACAAGCTTTGAGCTGACAGCAAAGAGAACCAGTGAAGCAACCAAACTCAAATGAGATTAGCCCAAGAATGGCCAAACCCAACACAAAGAGTGGCTCCCTTAGTAGCAGCTTACTAAGAAATAGCTACTACCATATGAAGACGTCATGGTGACACTTTTTGGACGTAGATGATTTTGTCATCACAGGATAAACTCCGGTCACAAGATTGAAGATTCTAGAAGTCTCCTAACAACATCATCTGAAAAACAGTTTTATAGTTGAGTATCTGGGGCTGAAAGTGTTCACTGCATATCTTTTTGCATTTATAGTGGATTTATTTATAACACCTTTTACAATGACTGCTGAGGCTTTTACAGACTGACATCTGATTGATGCTTAATTTGAAGATTGGTTGAAAAAAGAGAGGGGGGAAAAGGCACAAAAAGAATAACAGGGGAGAATATATTATAGTGCCAATTTTTAAATTTATGAATATATAAATTAAATGTTTCACAAAACTGAATAAATGTATTTGTATTTTTGCAGTTATAATGTAAAACCTGAAATTCTGGGCTTATGTTGTCTATTATGCAGACGGCAACGTTGGTACAGGAATATTTCTGGGTTGATTTAACTCAAATAACACAGACGCTGGTAACATACTATCTGTGTGTGGTATGCTCCTCACGTCTGCCCTAAATTCAGGTCTGTAAAAAGGATAGGACATTGAGGAACAACAGAAAAAAGACACTAATAATTATGTTAAAACAAAAACTAAAACTTAAGGGGTGTTATTATTCATTAATAATTGTGAAGAAAACCCAAATAACAGCCCCTACAGGTAATAATGTCAATTTTAATAAACCTTTCAACCTGAGACATTACATAAAACTCCCAAATCACCACATGCTGTATGTAATACCTCTATTTACATATTTCCCTTCAGTGAGATTGTATAAGATAATATCAAGACCGTTGCATATTAATATATCAGATTTTACTCTAATAAAAAGTAGCATCTTAGTCAGAACTGCTCTTAAGGGCAGAGTTATGCTCTTCATTTAAACAGCCCTTAGAACTACGCTATAGGATCAATATCACAAAGGACCAATTGATCTATCTTCTAATTATTACCTTAAGATGTTCTGTGTGCAGCATCATACCAGTATCCAATCAAATCCAATTAACACTGGTGGCCCCTCCAGAAAACTGCATTGTAGAGGGATTACACAGCTATCTGTGCTGGTCTGATTAATGGCCGCAGTAATTAATGCTGAAGGGGTCTGTCCGAGTGCCTCAGTGTAGAGGAGCATACAGCAGTGAGCCAGCTGCAGTGAGCTTACACTCACACATATGCACACACACACACACACACACACACACACACACACACACACACCTGGACCCTCTCATGTGTGCATATGTTGCACACAATATGAGGCTTTTTTTGGAAGATGTGCAGGACTGTTCCATTTGCCCTGACTTTGTAGGTATAACAAACAAAAAAAACAGAAAGTGAGATCCACAAAATAGCAGCTGTGACAGAAAACTGTATAAACTGATTCTCATTTTCTTTTTACTAATTAGACCTCACACTTTCCCCAGCTTTTATCCAAACAAGGCATTTGAGTTCACACTCATACAACATGCACACTGTCAGACATACAAGAGTGGAAGAGGCACACTGAGTTTAACAGATGTAGAGTGACAGTTGCAGAAGTGAGCAAAAGTTAGAGTTAGAGAACCCTCCTCCATGAATTTGAATCCTTGTTTCATAAGATGTTTAAAATGTGCATCATCATCAAAGAAAACAACAAAACAGTACAGTGGCACACTGTACGGTTTGTGGCACACACATATCCCAGAACTAAGGGTTAGAGATGTATATCTTTTTTGCCTTTATTTTATAGTGACAGGTGAAGAGGTAGAAAAGACACAGGGGGAGAGAGCGGGGTATGACGTCACCAAGGTAAATAGCTGGAATCAAACTGATGACGGTTGCAACCATGCAGCCATGTGGCATGCGCTGTAACCATTCAGCTAAGACAAGATTTATTTCTCCAGTGTTTTATGTGATTCTGAGTTACACCAAGTTATGTATTATACAAAAGCAAATTTGACCCCAATTTCAAGATAAAAATATATATAACATTACACTTTAAATACAACAACTGGAGCTAGTAGTTATCATTCATTTATATTCTTAAATATAATTCTATTACAATTTATGTCGCTTTTACTGTCACAACTATACAATTCAGGAAACAGGAAAATCCGCAGCCAACACTACACTGGAGAATTGTCAAGCAGACATACTGTAATGTATAATTGAAGTATACCAATCCAAATAATTCATAAAGCAATCTACTTGCAGCATCCGCTTCTAGAGATAACAATCCTCAGCATCTTCAGCACAGACTTATCATAGGTGGTTGAAGGCATTAAATGTAATCTCCAGAATGTGTCATGCAAATTTGAAGGCTCTTCCTTTGCTTCTGTCAGTGTGCATCTATCAGTCCATTTCAACATCAAATGTTCTTTATCGTGCAATGTTATCTCATATTTCAAAGGCTGTGGGTGATATGGCATGACTCCAGCCTGATATGAGCAAAAACACCTGCTTGCTCTGCAGGTGTGCAGCTTGGAGAGCCCTTTATATTTACTTTGGGTTGCTTTACTGAAATGTAAGGTTTAATTTAATTTTTTCTCAAATGTTTTTGTGAATTTAAAAAATGTTTTAAATTTGTATTAGATTTTCTTTTAACCTTTCAAGTTTCTTATGCATCATTTTCAGTTGTAAAATGAAATGAGTGTGTGTGTGTGTGTGTGTGTGTGTGTGTGTGTGTGTGTGTGTGTGTGTGTGTGTGTGTGGGTTGTGTTTGTGTGTGTGTGTACATGGCTGATTGCTGAAATGGTACAAATTACTATCACTATGTTCCGTTTCCCTCCGTAGCTTAACCACCACAACAGAGAAATTCACAATTCATGAGGTGCAAATACTCAATTCTCAGTATCCTCTGAAGGCCATTTGAAAGGGAGGTGAAATGACTCTCATGAATGATGAATACAAAACTGTTCCCAAAATAAATATTAATCAATGGCATAGATGTCTGTTGAACTAACACAACACACGCTTCTCTGGTCTTTTATCATTTCAAACTTAAATAATAAATGCACGTATTGGCTTTAATTTTTTTTTTGGCACACAGTACATAGGAACATGCTATGGACACATGGCAACAAATGTTGGTAATTCCGTAGCAACACATGAGAAAAGCAACTACAGTATATGATTAGGGGCTGTATTAGCCATGTCTAATCAAACTGAGAGTTTTACTTTCCTTTAATTCCCTAAATCAATTAGAAAGGGCACAAAATGCAGCCATGTGCACTTAATGGTAGTTTTGTAGCTGCAGGCCTAACAGGTTGGGGTAAAGAAAAATGTATCATTTGTTGTAGGTGGGTCTATTAGGGGTTTATAATAATCATGGCAAATCACATTCATGCATAACCAAGAGAGGGTTTATGTATTCCAAGCATATACACTCACCTAAAGGATTATTAGGAACACCATACTAATACTGTGTTTGACTCCCTTTCGCCTTCAGAACTGCCTTAATTCTACGTGGCATTGATTCAACAAGGTGTTGAAAGCATTCTTTAGAAATGTTGGCCCATATTGATAGGATAGCATCTTGCAGTTGATGGAGATTTGTGGGATGCACATCCAGGGCACGAAGCTCCCGTTCCACCACATCCCAAAGATGCTCTATTGGGTTGAGATCTGGTGACTGTGGGGGCCATTTTAGTACAGTGAACTCATTGTCATGTTCAAGAAACCAATTTGAAATGATTTGAGCTTTGTGACATGGTGCATTATCCTGCTGGACGTAGCCATCAGAGGATGGGTACATGGTGGCCATAAAGGGATGGACATGGTCAGAAACAATGCTCAGGTAGGCCGTGGCATTTAAACGATGCCCAATTGGCACTAAGGAGCCTAAAGTGTGCCAAGAAAACATCCCCCACACCATTACACCACCACCACCAGCCTGCACAGTGGTAACAAGGCATGATGGATCCATGTTCTCATTCTGTTTACGCCAAATTCTGACTACCATCTGAATGTCTCAACAGAAATCAAGACTCATCAGACCAGGCAACATTTTTCCAGTCTTCAACTGTCCAATTTTGGTGAGCTCTTGCAAATTGTAGCCTCTTTTTCCTATTTGTAGTGGAGATGAGTGGTGCCCGGTGGGGTCTTCTGCTGTTGTAGCCCATCCGCCTCAAGGTTGTGTGTTGTGGCTTCACAAATGCTTTGCTGCATACCTCGGTTGTAACGAGTGGTTATTTCAGTCAAAGTTGCTCTTCTATCAGCTTGAATCAGTCGGCCCATTCTCCTCTGACCTCTAGCATCAACAAGGCATTTTCGCCCACAGGACTGCCGCATACTGGATGTTTATCCCTTTTCACACCATTCTTTGTAAACCCTAGAAATGGTTGTGCGTGAAAATCCCAGTAACTGAGCAGACTGTGAAATACTCAGACCGACCCGTCTGGCACCAACAACCATGCCACGCTCAAAATTGCTTAAATCACCTTTCTTTCCCATTCTGACATTCACTTCGGAGTTCAGGAGCTTGTCTTGACCAGGACCACACCCCTAAATGCATTGAAGCAACTGCCATGTGATTGGTTGATTAGATAATTGCATTAATGAGAAATTGAACAGGTGTTCCTAATAATCCTTTAGGTGAGTGTATATACTGCTCAAAAGAATATTTAAACTCCAGGGAAATCAATCTGTCCAGTATGGAAGCATAAGAGATTGTTGATGAATTTCACCCTTTTTGGCGCAAGTGAAATGAATGACAACAGGTGCACTGAAGAGGCAACAGCAAGGCAAGTGGAAGGCAGGTGTTGGCCACAGACAATTATTCTCTCCCTATCTTTCCTGACGAATTGTTCTCTAGTTTTGACTTTTGCTAGTGTCCTGGGGCCTCATGTATAAAAGACTGTGCAGCTTTCATACTGAAAGACTGGATACTCACTGTGTATGCACAGAAATATCCACATGTATAAAACCAGACGTACGCCAGGTCCTGCGCACCTTTCCTTTATACAGTCTCCTCCAAAAGTATTGGAACGGTAAGGCAAATTCCTTTGTTTCTGAGCTATTTAATGTTTGGACAACAAACCTAAAAGGCAACACTTGGGCAACAAGAAACATCTGTCAGTCACATGTTCCAATAGTTTTGCTCACTTGAAAAATGGGTGGATTCAAATGAACGGTGGTATGTCCTGAGTTGTTTAACACATCTGGATGTGAATACCAGGAAATGAGAGCTGAAATTCTGAACTCTTGTCTCATACTCATCTTTTGATCTTAAACCCAAATGTCTTAAGTGAACAACAAAAACAAAGGAATTTGCCTTACCGTTTCAATACTTTTGGAGAGGACTGTACATACCAATCACTGTAAAATTGAGTGCACGTGCACGAGCCACATACCCCGCCTTGGTTCCTCCCATTAATTTCTATGCAAATTACCATAAATAAGCTAGCGTCACCTTCCAAGGTCCAAATAACAACGGCCAATCCTGCTGCAAAACACGTGAAAAAGAGGAACTACACTGAGTGCGAGAGCGAGGTGCTGATCACTGAAGTGGAGGAGAAGAGAAATATTTTATTTGATTGTTTGAACTCTTTGATCACCAACAAACGCAAAACGACGGAGTGGTGTTAGTGTCACAATGGCAGTCAATGCAGCCGGCTCAGACACACAGAAATAATGACTGAAATAAAAAAAACATGGTCTGACAAAAAGTGGATGTCAAAAAAGACAGGCAAAGAGTTTTTCTGATACAGAAATCGAGGTGCTTGTTTGCTTGATGCAGCTTGTTCACAAACAAAAGAAGATTCAGAAAGTTTAACAAAATTATATTATTCTAAACAAAGACTTTAGGTAGAAAGGCAAACATTATATATTGTTGATCACATCAGACACACACCTGTGGGCTCCTGCTGCTAACAGCCGGCTGCCAGAAACAGTTGTAGCATACTAGTATATACTACTTATAGCCTACTTGTATTTTTACCGAGACGGAACGGTTCCTTCAGGTTGGTCTGTCTAATGCTGGACCCAATACAGCACACAGATCCAACAGCAGGACTCTAGGGAATCTATATCAAAGTATTAGCCAGTCATCATCATGGGCCAGGAAATCTTCATGGACACTCTCTAATCCTTCTCCTCTGCAGTGCCATTGCACAGCCATTAGCATTATGCACGAGTGTCACGTAGTATTTATTTGTTTACAGCAATCATACAGAGTAGGTTTGCCAAAATGATCGCTTCAGTCCTCACCCTGGGATATCATTTGAAGATGGAGGTTTGACAGGTGAACACATTTTTTAATGTTGGTTTTGTTATGTTTGGCCTGCATTATGATGAGGACTGATGATGAGGATGGAGAGTAGTGATTGTGTGAGAGCTTTCACTAGCTTTATTTCCAGACATTTTTAATTTACATAGTGCATATGTGCAGGTGCTGAAGATGTGCTGGGTGAGTCGAGGTGAGAATGCAGATCTTGCACACAAAAACTAAATTGAAAACTAAATATGCACAGAGGATATTATTAATAACTACGCTATAAATAACGCTCTCTTCTGCAATTATTTAATGCTATTTGATGTAATCTCAGATTTTTATGACGATGATTATTCCATCAATTAGCCAAGTTAAAGTCTGAAGACGATTCAGAGGCTAAATTCAGATTGTGATTTTGGTTTCCATTTACTGTTGTTAGGTAATTTTGTTCTCAACGACTTATACAATGTACAGTGAAGATTTTGAACTTTGAACTATTTCGTTCATTGAGATCTGATGTGTTCCCTAGTTTTTGTGGAGCAGTTACCAAAATACCAAATTAAAGCAGATGAGGAAAAAGAAACTGAAGAAAAATCCTGCTGTCAGCAGCAAAAAGCTGTACAATGTGTGTAATGCAAAAATAGAACCCCACATCAAAAATTGCTTGTATTAGTCTTGAACACTGCAGTATATTTAGGTTGATTTTACTGAATGAGCAATGGAACCTTAAAACTCAATTGTGTATATCATCTTAGATACCTTTCTCAGAATGGGCAAACAATTTGATCCACTGCACTTAATAGAACAGAAAAGAGTAATGCCTTTGGCAGCAAAAACAAATTAAATTCAACTCACTCTTCAAAACTTCAGATGACTGATGATTGTCTTTGATAGCCCAGATAAATTTGCATTTGATCCCTCCACTTCAAAGACCTACAAAAACAGGAAAAAAATAGTCTCATATTGCTGTATATAACAAATGCACATAAAATACATTGGTAAATCACTGCAAATGAGCAATTAGCTTTATTCAGTATCCTAAGTTTTATGGCCCAGCATGTATGGGTTATGTAATCTGCTGACACAGTAAATATTTTAAACCAAATTAAATGTAACTATAAATGTAATGTGTGACTGGATGAGGTTTACTAAACATACTAAATGAAGAGCTTTCATGTGGAGCATTGATTCATCTTCACAAATTCATGTCTACCTCATGCATAGCAATGACACATCCCAACACAACAATAACTTCTTAAAGCCAAAGTGGATTCGTACAATTGAAATCTGATTGACATAAGTCAAACTGTGGTCACGTTAAGCCTTGATACAATCAAGGCACTGATAGTTTTGTTGCTGGTTTGGCTGGAAATTGGCAGTAATAAGGATGTTTAAAGACATGCAGTGGAGACTATTGATGTTCTATGCCTTTGAGACCCACCAATAGATTTTTTTCAAACTCGATTACCAGCTCCAGTTGCCAATCTGCCATAATTATTAAGGCCGTCTAGTCTTTACAGGCGTCGTAGAATACAAATGAACTGGAGTCTGCAGCGATAGTTATCATGGAGCAACCAGCTCTGTGCAAGGACGATTAGAGTAACTTGAACTTTCTCAAATGTCAGCTATCCCTGCGTTAAGATCATCATATACTGTATATGCATGCAGGGCACCACAGTAGCACCAATATTTTCCCAAGCACAGCTTACCAGTCACTCACACATATGTTAATTTTGCGCCTTAAAAACACACAGATACACAATATGGACATAGTGTATGTAGAAATATTTTCTTGCCAGTGCATGAGTAGGTTTAATGATGAGATAGCACAAGGCAGAGAGCGAATCTGTTCAGTTTGACACATGTTTTATTATTCCTCCATTATGCAACCACTGCTAAATGTCATGTAAATGCTTCAATGAATTTCAATTTACCATCAAGCCACTAAGCTCCAATTTGTACTTTGAGTTGATAAAGTGAAATTGAGGGATGAGAAAAAGTGGCACGGTACAGAGAAGAGACTGCATGGGACACTTCCCTGAGAATATTATCCAAGCATGAATGCAGAATGTCACTAGTGGTAAGGGAAAAAGTAGTGTCAGCTGTATCAAGACTCAGAGTAATTAATGTAGATACAGCAGTATTGTGATTAGCCTTGCTGAACAAGTACAAGATAGGAAGTGTCCAAGTTGTGTTTATTAAACATGAAAAATTCACAGCAGTTCAAGAAACAAAATATGCATATATAGCTGCAAGATTAGTCATCATGATCTCATATGCTGATGAAACTCCATACATAATAGTATGTAAATGAATCCGAGTTCACAGTTCACAGTCATCATTTTAACTTGATTATTCATTTCACTTATTTGACATAGACAAACTGACTGATTGACAGAAGTACATTGCCATCCCTAGAGTCAGTATTTACTAGCATGTAGCAAGTTCTTCCTGAATAACCCCAAACTGAGGACTATCCATCCATCCATCGTCAACCGCTTATCCTGCGTACAGGGTTGCGGGGGGCTGGAGCCAATCCCAGCTGACATCGGGCGAAAGGCGGGGTACACCCTGGACAGGTCGTCAGTCCATCGCAGGAGGACTATATTGTAGGAAATTATGATGTGTTACTATATGTTACTAGAGAACACACTGTACATGCTATATTAATGAAAACATAATGATTAATTTATAAATAATGGGCCTCATAGTGGAGTGGTGCTGTTGATGTGGTGGGTCGTAAAGGTTATACCTGCTTTGTTTGTTTACGTTGCACTGAAAGCTGGACTCTCACCACTACGACATCGATTGTAAGTGTGTTTATACAGTATTTAATTCCCAAACAACTTGCCATGTTATTTAACTCAGTTCTTATGTATTACCTTTACTTGGGCATGCAAAGCTGGGTGGTGATCCCACAGGTGCAGGTGCAGGCGCATCAAGTTTAATGTAGTTAGTCGCTCCTTTAACAGCAACCTTTTAACAGCAAGTTTTTGAACAGGTGATCTGTCACCTCTTAAATAACGCCCTGGTCAGTCTTAGTATACACAAAATTCTCCCACATAAGAAAAGAACTGACTTCAGCTGTTTCTTTGGTGGAAATGAAGCTTCACGGTTTGGGCCCTCTGCCATAGCTTAGCCATTGAACAGTTAGCCTCCATGCCTCTGATAAGCACAGCACTTTAAGCTGTTGCACCGTTCGTGTAACTTTGCTCTACCTCACTATCATCTGCTCTAAAATTCACTTTCTAACACTTTGCGGGGCAATTGCATTGTACAGCGCCAAAAAACGTAATGAAAAGAACAGGAAGTTGTGAACATTTATCATAAATCGAGAGAAATGTGACCCGTAAGAGGTCAATGAAAAAAAGGAGTGTCCCGTGAAAATCGTGAGGGTTAGCTAACCGGAGCTAACATCAATCTACATCACATCTACTAGTTTGTAAGATGGAGTATTAGGGCCACATTAAGGGCAAAAAAACTGAGGATGAAATTTTTTATTTATTTTGCATTTGAGAATAAAGTCAACACAGTCCTCATCATGTTGACTTTATTCTCAAAATGCAAAATAAATAAAAAGTTGAAGTAGTACTTCAACTTTATATTCATCCCCTTGACTTCATTTTTGTAATTTTGACTTTATTCTCAACATTTCCACTTTATTCTCGAAACGTAAAATAAAAAACAAAAAATCTTCATCCTCAATTTTTTCTATGCAAAATTTTTTCTTTAACTATGCATAAAAAAATATTTCAAGTTGACTGACTGAGTTAAAGGCAACAATATGAAGGACTGATAAAAATAATGAAGGCAAACAAACACCAAAATGAAAAAAATGGTGTGGTTGAATTAGAATCTTAATGCAGATTTGCAATACTTGACCCTTAGTGTTGTGTCGTTCAAAGAACGTTTCGTTCATAAGACCTAATCGTGTACATGACTCGGGAGGAACGGGTTGTCTCAGTGAGTGATTCGTTCATTTTCACGCATGCGTGAAGGATCTTGGACTCTTCACACGGCAGCTGCATGGGCTCCGTCATCACAGGAAACAGAATTTATTAGTTCACGACTCTCAACTGTGGATCTGTTTGAGTCATTCATTTGTCACGTGACAGCTCCTACTGTGGAGCAGGAATGAACGACTCGTTCACCGCTCACATGGGTCTTTCGTTCATTCTGCAGGCTGAGTGTCAGCGCCGGAGAATGAGAGGCAGGTCGGCTGTAACAGTAACAGTCACTGGACTGACATGATATAGCTATTTTGTTAATTATGTGACATTTTATAAAGCATAACGTTACTACAGCGCAGTGATGTTGTGCTAATTATAGTTTTAACACTGCCGCACCGTAACTTTAGTCCTGCTAGTGTTTAACATTACAACTAACAGCCGTTGGGCTGGGTTGTACCTGGAGCCAAATTACCTCCGAGGTCGTCTCCTCTCCAAAACAAACCGACCCGGTCATTAAAACGCAGCCACGTAGCAACGTTAGCGTTAGCCCTGTGGTGTGTTACAGCTAACAGCTGATCCAGGTCCGCCAGAGAATGCAACGTAACTTTTCCTTTTTATTTACCAACACAGCTGTTGTTTCACAGCTCGTGACTGGTGAACAACCTGGCAGTGTTTGAGAGCGATGTGCTCATGTTTGTTTCTCTGTCTGCAGAATCTGGACCTGATGTGGCCCATTCAGCGTCCAGAACTGCCAAACTGCTGCGTTTACATGTGTTTATTTCTTTGTTCCTCTCTCTGTGCTGGAGTTCTTGGAACTTGGTGGCTCCAGATTATTATTAAATTGGTTGAATTTTAATAAGAGTGTGTTTATTCATATATTTATTCATAAGCTTATTACTTCAATATATTTACTGCAAATCTGATATTAATATTTTACTCATGGATAGGGACGTTAGGCTGCTGTATGAATGAGCACTTCAGAGATAATGATAGTAATTATATACATAAGCCTTTATATGGCTGGTCTGGTTGTATACTCAGGAAAGATTGTGAAAATGGAAGGATTTAGGCGGAGTAGTGGTGATTACATATTGGCAACATATTTCTGTGGTTTTTACATGGTTTGAATTTGGTTGTGGGCCCAGGGGGTTGATATAATGATGATATACAGTAATCAAGAGGTGAATTTGTGCATTATACTACTGTTAAATAAAGCAAGCCAGGCAGCCTTCCGTGTTTGAGAATGGCGCTGTTTTTTAATCGCCCACTAGAGGGCTGCAGCGCAGAAATAACCAGCCTAGTTCAAATGAACAAAATGAACGAAAAGACTCAAAAAAAGATTTGTTTATTTTAATGAACGAGATTTGAATGAATGAGTCTGTCAAAAGACTCGAACTTGCCATCACTATTGACCCTGCGCCCAAATAGAGCTGACTTCAAAATCTATTTGACAGATACAGAAAGACGCTAAGCAGCACTCATCCTGAAAAGTTGTTCGTAAGTTAGATTCCACATAAAGCCCCCTCTGTATCTCAAAGAAATAATTTATAGTCGTTTTTTCAATATATATTTACATAAAAAGCGTCATTCATCATCAGGTTAAGAAAAGGTCAGACGAATTAGTGCTTGCATTTGACTCATTTGACTGTCTTTCATTAGAGCCGGCAAGCCTTGCTATAAAAGCAGTGCCAGCTGGCCACCACCCGCTACCTGGCTGTTGTAATGTCATTTCATCCCAGACACTAAATGAGCACAATGAATGAAATTCAGTAACAGCAATTACTGAGGAACAATTAGTCCAATTACGGGATGAAATATTTGGCATGACTAAATGTAAGTGGATAATGATATGAAGCTCAATTGCATAAATATTGTAGACACAACAGTAAAAAACTATTGCATCATAGTGCTGAGTATTTAAAATTACAGGTTGATTTAAGATTTCTAATCCTCCTATACTTGAAATGAAGTGACCAGTGCATAAAGTGAGTGTATTAATCCATAAAATGTTTTTTCTTAAAACTGAGTATAAAAGCATTTTAATAGCATTTCACCCACCCATATATGCAAACACATGCATACACACACATTTGTATCCATCACAAAGGAAGACATTGCATTGACTTTATTCCCTGGAGACTTATACCTAAGCTTAACCATAACTACCTGCTTAACATCTAGCCCTCTAGTCTTTAGTCTAAAAATATATTTTTTTTATTATATTGTGGGAACCAGCTTGTGGTAAGTCCCAACAATGTGACTTTGTGAACAAACTTATGTTGTTAGAGTGCTAGAGGTGTGGCAGGAGAATTTTGAATAAACTGACACCACTGAATAGCGTTTGTTTTTATGGAGCTCTATAGAAAAATAATATTGAAGTCATCGAGTCTATGTGATACAACAAATGCATGGATTAGTTTGTCTGCATTTTAATGGGACATCAAAAAATAGAATTCAGAAATACATCAATTGCTTTAATTTAGGAGGTCAAATTGCTAAGCCTGAGAATTTCAGTCTCATTTAAGTGTTTAAAAGTTAAAACTTGCTCATTTGATAATAACAGATGGTTAGGAAGCTTTTCCATTTATGTAATTTGGTTCAATGAGATATAGTTGTCAGCATAGATCAGCAAATGTTCTCCCATCACCTAAGGGAAGCATGAACTGAGTGAAAAGTCATTAATTTGCAAGAATGATTTACTGTTTGAGTCTAATTTTCATAATAAAACTTTCCCATGAACCTTTTTTTTAAATCACACTGTTAGTTGGCTCACAGGTATAGAGGAGCAAAATCACCTACCTAATTGGACTATGGCACTTGGAAAATATCTTGCAGTGCTGTAGGGCATATGAGGTTGTAGCAGTATCCCTTTAAAATTAACAGTCAGTGTCCATTTTGAAATGAGGCCTGTATGCTTTCTTCGCAAAAAAACTTGTATGGAATAACCAAGTTCTTAATTTCGCTAAGTTCTTTTCTTATGCATGTTTTACTTGGCACCTTGATACCTAAACTAATGGTATAGTTCCTCAGAGGCAGCTGTTTATACAGAAGTATACATGTCTGGGAACAAATGTGGTGGGTTTTGGCTTCAATGCAGGGAAATAATAAAACCAAGTATAAATGCACTGTAAAAATCCAACAACTTGTGAAGGCTGTAATCATGGTAATGTGGTGATTTATATTGGAATAAAAGCCTTGGGGAGTCAGCAACAGACTTTAGGTGTGTATTCTTACTGTGAGATTACCAGCAAGGTTGTAGTAATTTTAGATGTTGTTTACAAAGAATCAAAAAAATAAGGTAAACTTTAAACTTTTAAGGTCAGCAATGTATGTAGAGGAAAGGTGGTGTTTTTTTAGAGCTGTGAATGGACTTTCCAGCTCTGAGTGCTCCAACCACTACTGGGAGCACTTGTTCACCATTTCTGTTCCCTCTCCATTACCACAATGTCTGCCTGGTTGGCCAGTACTTGTTAATCTGTCTAGATCAGCAGGTCCCACAGGATCTTAGCTCTGCTGACTTGGGTCTTGATGTCTATGTACAATAGATAGTGTAAAGGATAAGCTTATACCACTGGCCTAATAAATACACACATTTAAGTGCACCACTCCACAGTAATGATCAATCCTGCAGAATATGTAAAAGGGCTCCACTTTTGCTCATAGAACTAGGGTTACATTGTGAAATATTTGTTTGAACCTTTATTAGGGCCCGAGCACGAACCGTGCGAGGTCCCTATTGAAACTGAAGAGATTTTTTATTTTTTTTTATTTTTTTTTTCTTCTGCAAAATAAGCTCAATTTTGGGGGCCTAAACATACTCGAAAACTCACCAAATTTTGCACACATGTCAGAAGTGGTGAAAAATTTCGTATTTTATGGTTTTTGCGCATGGGCATGGCAAAATGGCTCACTAGCGCCCCCTACAAAATTGGAAAAAAGTATCGTTCAACCTACATGCACAAAATTTTCTGGGGACATGTATCATATCAAGTAACACAAAAAATGGATGATGATCAGCTCTTCGCCATGACACAGGAAGTTGTTGTGACTTTAGTGTACATGCTCACATCTGCACAGAAATTTACATGTTTGATAACTGTCCCGCCCCGAAGACATCTACACGCCAATATTCATTTATATTCATAGCGCCAAGTCCTATATAGCACCACAAAGGGGACACAGGAAGTGACGTATAAAACCTTCATGCAGTGTCCGAAGCGCGTAGCAAATTCACAGCCGCACCGGCAGAGCTCCAGAATATGCAACGCGGCCGCCACGCACCCCGACGCGCTACACGTGCGAGGGCCCACCCAACGCTGCTTGCAGCTTTAATTTGTTGCTGTATTTCCTCTGGCATTTGGAAGTGACAAACTCAATATACTAAAAAGGAGAGCATGAGCACAACGGCACATACAGTATGTTATACTAAGAACAGGCATTGAAAATGCTGGTGTGACTAAGGTATTTTTAGAGACGTTGTGCATGAACATCCATCACTGATTCTCATTTTGGGAATGGTGGCGGTGTATATGGTGGGGCACAATGGTGGAGAGAATAGAGACAGGAGCGAGAAGGGTTCTTTTCTGTCAGAGGAAGCATGTTCTCTACCCAAAATGAATTTCATCTCATATACATGTGTAAATCTCGTCAGCCCCCATCTCTCTCTTGGCGGGAAAAGCCGTTCAGAAAGACAGCTGAGATAAATCAGCGTGTGGGGCCTGATGTTGCCTGTGTGGGCTGGGACAGAGATGAAGCCACTGCAAGCGGCCTCTTGTTTTAATGATGTGCAGTGAGCCAGTGGAGGCGTGTAAATCTACAGCTGGCATCTCATTCCCTGCAGCCTCAATTCCTCCCCAACCTCTGAGATATCTTTGTCAAAGTCACCTCTGTGCACCTGTGTCAGGTGCAAGTGTAAAATACTGAGACACAGTAACTGATTCTACAGATGGACAGGAATTGCTGCCCTAAGTTCTGACCTCACAAATACCTAAGAAGTGTTACATTGTTACTACAAAAGTACATTTACTAAATGAAAAGCCTACACAACAGGAATAACAGAACAGGTTTTCATCAATACTTAAATAAACCAAAGGAGGCAGTTAATCTAGCTGCATTAGGGAACATTATGGGTGTGGTAAATTAAATCAAAAACAAAGCAACACAGTAAAATGGCAAGCGTCAAACTTAGGTTAACATCCCTGTAATGTTTCCCCTGATATCAAAACATAAAAAAAATAAATGGGGAGGTGTAACACTCCCTTTAATTAAAACAAATGAAAATGATGATGTAGATGACACAGTAATGTAATTGGGATTGTCATCACCAAAGCCACAAATCATAACTCATTAATCAAGAGATCACATCTTTCCAACAAAAGCTCTTGGTAATTGTTTATTGAAGGTTTCTCAAAATTTGCAAACCTCTGATCCATTAGGTCACACAGGCAAATGCCAATATTCCATTGCTGCAATCAACTAAGATTTGTTTATAGACTGGAAAGTAATTGAAGGCTGGATGTTATTGATTTGTAAACACCAGAACACAGTACAGGTACCTGTATGTGGACAGTATGACTACCATACCATACCAACTTTATTTGTTAAGCACTTTACAACAACCAAAGTTGACCAAAGTGCTGTGCAGAAAAATAAACATAAACATATGTACAATTAATAACCATACAATAAAAAACATTTAAAGTAACAAATAAAATCAAGTAAATGAAGTCGACATCTTACTAGGTGTCAAAAGCCAAAGAGAAAAGATGGGTTTTAAGAAGGGTTTTAAAAACAGATAAAGAAGAAGAAGGCCTGCAAATGAATGAAGCTTGATTTGACAACAGCTTTGATTTGACTGTCAAATTTAAGCTCAGGGTCCACTTTAACTCCTAGGTTTGTAATGCTAGGTTTAATATAGGGTGCCAAGGAGCCCAGATCTACAGGCGGGGTCCCAGTGGTGCCTCCAAAAACCATCACTTCTGTTTTTTTATCATTAAAATTTAAAAAGTTCAGAGCCATCCAGGCCTTGATGTCGTCGAGACAATTGAGTAGTTGTCCAACAGAGTTATCATTTTTCTTTTTAAAAGGTACATAAATCTGACTGTCATCTGCATAACAGTGGAATGAAATGCCGTACTTTCTAAGTATGGAACCAAGTGGAAGCAAATACAAAGAGAAAAGTAGAGGGCCGAGGACTGAGCCCTGTGGGACCCCACACAAGAGAGGAGCAGAGGAGGATACAAATTCACCTACGCTAACACAAAAAGTTTGAGCCGCTAAGTATGTCTTAAACCACTCCAGTGCTATGCCACTGATGCCCACCCACTGCCTTAAACGTGAAATCAATATTTCATGATCCACTGTGTCAAATGCAGCAGTTAAATCTAAAAGCACAAGGATAACACAGTAGCCAGAGTCAGTCGCTAAAAAGATATCATTAAAAACTCTTAAAAGAGCGGTTTCGGTGCTGTGCAAGGTTTTAAAGCCGGACTGGAAAACCTCTAGTATTTTATGTTCTTCCAAAAAGGCCAATAATTGACTGTGCACAATCTTCTCTAAGATTTTTGAAAGGAAGGGCAATTTGGAAATAGGCCTGAAATTAGCAAGAACTGACGGATCTAGAGCAGGTTTTTTAATCAGAGGTTGAACTACTGCATGTTTTAAAATTTCAGGGACCACACCCGAGGTCAGACTACTATTTATAACTGCAACAACAGATGGTCCTACAGTGGGGAAAACCTCCTTAAATAGTCGAGGGGGGACAGCATCATTTGGAGAACCCGAGGGCTTCAAGTGACCAACAACCTCCTCTAAAAAAGAAAAAGTCACCGGCTCAAAATGATCAAAAACAGCCGAGCAGGGGACAGAGATTGAAGGGTCTGAAGCTGAAGGTGCAATTTGAGACCTAATAGAAGTGACCTTATCAATAAAAAAGCAAAGGAAATTTTCACACATAGCAGGGGATGCCTCCATACAAGCATTCTGCGGGGCATTTAAAAGTGAGTCAATGGTGTTAAACAAAACACGAGGCTTGTGACAATTTGCCAGAATAATATCTGAGAAATGTTTTCTTTTAGCATCTTTCACAGTTTCCTGGAAATGACGCCAACAATCCCTTTCAGCTCAGCTCTACGGCACTCACGTCTGGCAGCATGAGTCATGTCATTTAGCCAGGGCTCAGATTTAGTTTTAGGCTGCCTGGATTTTAATGGAGCCATAGTGTCTAAAACAGTTTGGCAGGTGGAGTGAAACCATGAGCTAAGCTCTTCTGTGTGCAATACAGACTCAGGAGTGATGGTGTTCTGACTGAAAACAGCCGAGAACTGAGCAGCAGTGGAAGGGTTAATCATGCGACAGCGCCGTGCAGCAGCGCGAGGTTTAAATGTATGACAGGCAAGAGCAGTCTCAAATAATACAGGCATATGGTCAGAAAACACTGCGTCACATATCTCTAGATTAAGAACAGGCAAGCCATATGATAAAACAAGATCAAGTGTGTGTCCATGTTCTTGTGTGGGTCCAGACACAGATTGCACAAGATTAAAAGAATCAATGAGGTTTAGAAAACCCTTTGTCATTGGCTTATCAGGACAACACACATGAACATTAAAATCCCCAACAATAAGAACATGATCATATTTAGGCATGATTTCAGCCAGAAAATCAGAAAAATCATTTAAAAAGTCCTTATTGTACTTGGGGGGCCGATAGACCACAGCACACAACACTGTGTGAGAGCAACCAATCTCAAATAAACTCAGCTCAAAGCTGATGACTCTTATATACAGTCGCTATTCCTCCTCCTCGGCCAGATTTTCGCGGGGAGTTAAGATAGCAGCAATTATGGTGTAAAAATTCTGTGAAAGCACTGGACTCACCATCACTCAGCCATGTCTCAGTTACACAGAGGAAATCCAATCCTCGGGATGTGAAAAAATCCTTTAAGACAAAAGTCTTATTTGCTAGAGATCTAGCATTTACCAGCCCAAAACTTGCAGGAATCGGCGGATCCGCGGCGCTGGATGTTCGTGAAACCTGACACAGAGACCGCAAGTTGCTGTGATTTACTCCGCGCCAGCGGGGACGAGGAGAGCAGGGGCCACGGGGCTGGAACATCTCTTCCGGGCCGACGACAGGTATCAGCCAGGCGCCGACAGGGTCCAGCGAGCGTCGAGGAATAACGAGGCTAGGCACGACTCCAAACTCAGTCCAAAAAGGCATACAACACCATGCAAGACGGGCCTTCAACCTCACCAGCCGGCCACTACGTTTTCCCTGGCGGCGGGTGCGCTTTCGTCTGCGCTCACTCCGAGAAGGTGGACCCGGGGTGTGCCAAAAGTGAGCCGGGAGCCTCGCCAGGAGCGGGGGCAAGGTTTCACGTCCACCATCATCCAATTTTACTAAATTTTCAGCAGAAAATCGCAGATCCAGCAGTGTATGTGGCGATCATACACCAGCAGAGAGTCGACATCCCGGGCAAAAAGCAAAACAAACAGCAAAAACACACACAGCAGTGACAGTGACAGACGGCAAGCCACACACAATGGCACCATCTTGAATCGTGACTGGTCAAACCGTCCACATACAAAGATGGACCAAGTGTAAAGGCTCAGGAAAGAATGACTTTTAATACTTAATAAGTTTAAAGCATCACAAAAAGAAAACAAAGTCCTAGAATCAGACCCATACACCCATTAATCTATTAATCCATTCATCCAGCATTTATTACTGCTTTAACCGCTTTTTCCTACTCTGGGTCATGAGAGGACTGGGGGCTATCCAAGCATTAACTGGGTGAAAGTTGGGTAAACATCATGAATAGACAGGCAGGGCTGGCATATTTACAGACAAAACACATTTACTCTCATTTCACATCTATTGGCTATTTAGAATCTCCTTTTCACCTGAACTGTATGTATTTGGACAGCATGAGGACAAGCACACAGGGAGAGCTTGCAAACTTCACCACCCCAGACACTCAGAATTTACTAAGACTATGTTTTGGTTTTTTTTACCTTGGCAGCACTTCTTGTTGTTTTCAACACTAGCTGTCAATGCTAAAGGGTACCCATGAATGTTTCATTATAAACAAGGATGTTCACATAAGAATAACAGCAGCACTGGCTGTTTGCTCAAATGCATAAAAGAACCTATTCTCATGTTTGCCAAGCACAGACACAGGGGGAAAAAAAGGGATTTGGACCCAAACACAGGACACCAGACATAGCACATACAGTTTGTAGAGTTTATTTCGAATAACAAAAAGGTGAACAGGCTTACGTGGTCTAGAGGCAGGCAAGAGTCCAAAAAGAGATAAGCAGACCAAAACAAGGCAAACAAAGTGACAGGCAGGGACACTCAACAGAGGATGAAGACAATCTGACAAAAGACAGTAAAACAACAGTGGCTTTAAGGTCCAATGTGAACTATTGACTGAAATGCAATATAATATCCATAACTATGTTTTCAGTGCTGTATAAAGACGTCTCGGGTTACGTATGTAACCCTGGTTCCCCGAGAAGGGGAACTCGAACTGCGTCGGTTACGACATCTGGCGTAACCGACGAGGTGTGACGGAATAACCGGAGGAGTATAAAGCACACCTGTACACACTCATCATTAGCTTAAACTATGAAGCAGGCGCTTCAGGCGGGGAGAGAGGAGGCAGTGTCTCGTTCCCCTTCTCGGGGAACCAGGGTTACATACGTAACCCGAGACATTCCCCTTCGAGGGAACTCGAACTGCGTCGGTTACGACACTATGGGAACGAGATACCCACTAAACCGTGCCGAAAACCCCGCCTGCCCCAGTGTGCAATAAAGTGGCACGACTAAGAGGAGAGTGCACGAGTGCCAGGTGCCGAAGGAAGATCAAGACTGTAAAACCGAATGAATGTGTGTGGAGTGGCCCAGCCAGCCGCTAAACAAACATCCTGCAAAGAGGCCCCGGAAAGGAGGGCTCGAGAGGCCGCCATGCCTCTGGTAGAATGAGCCCTCACAGCCACAGGTGAAGGCAAACCGCGCACCTGATAGGCCAGGGAAATAGTCTGAACAATCCAGTTGCTAGTAGTATGTTTGGATGCAGGGAGCCCAGCCCTGGGGGACCCAAAACACACTAGCAGCTGGTCAGCCTTCCTCCAACGGGAGGACCTCAGAGTGTAAATACTCAGTGCTCTGACAGAGCAGAGCAGATAAAGTCTCCCGTCCTCCGCCGTCACATGAGGTGGAGGATGAATGCCTGCAGCACTGTGGACCCTGCCGCACAAGAAGGCACTTTAGGGATGTATCCTGGACGAGGGTGCAGGATAGCCCTAATATTCCCTGGGGCAAACTCCAGGCTTGCAGGGAAACCGAAAGTGCTTGGAGATCCCCCACCCTCCTCAGAGAGGTGATAGCAAGGAGAAAGGCCATCTTGAGGGTCAAGTGCTTAGCCTCAGCTGACTCCAGGGGTTCGAAGGGGGCCTCAGCCAACGCCCCAAGAACCACCGCCAGATCCCAAGTGGGAACCTCGGACCGAGTCGCAGGTCTCATCCTCCGGGCACCACGGAGGATCCGTGTGGACGGGGCCCTGGAGCTGAGGAGGGTCTCGACTGCTCCGGCTGTTAGACCCGCCTCTAGGTATTGTGCCCCCTCAGGGGCCAGACCCACAGTCGCCATATGGCGGGGCAAGGGTGAAGAACCTGGCCCTGCGCCTGGGACAGCAGGTCTCTCCTCAGAGGGACCCGCCACGGCGGGCTGTCCAGGAGTGATCATGATGTCCGAGAACCACACCCGGGTTGGCCAGAATGGGGCTACGAGCAGTAGGCCGACATTGTCCTGGCGGACCCGCTCCAGAACCCCCGGGAGCAGAGCAACTGGGGGAAAAGCGTACAGACGTAGCCTCAGCCACGAATGTACCATGGTGTCCAGACCCAACGGGGCTGGAGGAACGAGAGAAAACCATAGCGGGCAGAGCGTAGTCTCTTGAGACGCAAACAGATCCACGTCTATGGGGCCGAACTCTTCGCACAAGAGCTCCACCACTTCGGGGTGAAGTCTCCATTCCCCGGGCCTCAGCCCCTGCCTCGACAGCAGGTCTGCTCCCTGATTCTGCGTCCCCGGGAGATACATCACCCTGAGCGATAGTAACCTCTACTGGGACCACAGGAGGATCTGACGCGCCAGTCTGTACAGAGGGCGCAAGCGCAGACCGCCCTGGTGATTCAGATAGGCCACCACCACTGTGTTGTTGTTGGAACGAACTGGGACGTGGTGGCCTTGGAGATCGGGCAGGAAACTCCTTAGAGCCTGGAACACCAACATCTCGAGACAGTTGATATGCCACTCAGATTGATGCACCTGCCAGGATCCCCTTGCAAAGCAGCCGTCCATGACCGCGCCCCAGCCCGTGAGGGAGGCGTCTGTCGAAATGACCAGCCGGCGACAAGACCCTCCCAGCACGGGCCCCTGGGACAGGAATCAAGTTTCCTTCCAAACTGATAGGGAACGAAGACACTTGCGCGTAACCCAAATCAGACGGAGAGGATTTCCCCTCGGGGAAAAACCCTTGGTCCTTAGCCACCACTGCAGGGGTCTCATGTGCAGCAGTCCAGATGGTATTACGCTGGACGCAGCCGCCAGGAGACCCAACACTCATTGAAAGTGTTTTATAGTGATGGCGTGGCCTAACTTCACCCCTTTCACGGCAGCCAATATGGTGTCGACACGTGCCGGAGACAATTGTGCCCGCATCATTGTCGAATCCCATACTACCCCTAGGAACGTAGTCCATTGGGTGGGCGCCAGCACACTCTTCTTTGCGTTGAGCCTCAGCCCTAAACGCCGCAGATGAGCCAGAACGACATCTCGATGCCGAACCGCCAACTCTCGAGACTGGGCTAGGATGAGCCAGTCGTCGATGTAGTTGAAATCCGGACGCCCTGGAGCCTCAGCGGGGCCAGTGCTGCATCCATACACTTGGTGAATGTGCGAGGGGAAAGTGCCAGGCCGAATGGAAGAACCCGGTACTGGTAAGCCACACCCCCAAAGGCGAACCTCAGGAACTTCCTGTGAGAAGGACGGATGGAGACGTGGAAATAGGCGTCCTTTAGATCTATCGTGACGAACCAATCCTCGGATTGGATGTGCGTCACGATGGCGGGGATGATGAGCATCTTGAACCTGAATCTCCTCAGAGACTGGTTAGAACCCGCAGATCCAAAATAGGGCGCAGCCCTCCGTCCTTCTTGGGGACTATGAAGTACCGGCTGTAGAACCGGCGTCTCTGTCTGGGGGGGAGACACGTTCCACGGCCCCTTTCTTCAGCAGAGTACGAACTTCCTGTCCCAACACCGGACCTTGCTCCGGGTGGACCACAGTCCAAACCACCCCGTTGAATTTTGGAGGGCGGGTTTTGAACTGTAGTCGAAACCCATGTATGGCAGTGCACAGGACCCACGGAGAAATGTTCGTCAGGCTCCGCCAAGCCTCTGCAAAGTCTGCCAACGGAACCAGCCCCTCGGGGTTATAGTGGACTCGATGGTGGCAGGTGCGTCCTGAACGTGTAAACGGCGGGATAACATCACCCGTTGCCACGGCGGAGGGGACCTCGATCGGCATCCGGCTTGGTAGGCTTGAAGCACCGCCATGGTGTGCAAGCTCGCACCTGCCTGGCCCGCTGCCATGTACGCCTTCCCCACGAGCGTAGATGTGGTGTGACATGGCTTGGAGGGTAACGCCGGCTTCTCCAGGGAGGACGCAAGTCGAGGGGAGAGATAGCTCACAAGCGCATCCTCCACCCGAGGCATCCTCCCATAACCACGGTCCCTAACCCCCATCACATTACTGTAATTCAGTGATAGGGGTGTGGAAAGACGTGTAGAGAAGGGTCTGCCCCATGATTACTCAGTTCATCATGTAAATCAGGAAAGAATGGCAGAGACCGGCGTGGAGGTGGCGCGTGGTGCTTAAGAAACCTTTCATCAAGCTTACCACTAGCCTGTGGTGCCGCCAGATGACGCCGCCCCGACACCCGGAAGTCATCGTCCACTACGCTGAGCACGTCCGCCTCCTCGGAGTCGGATTGCTGTAGCGTCTCCGGATCCAAACCACGAGCGGGAGAAGCCGAGAACGGGCTCCCGAACGAGGAAAGGAAGCGTCGGAGCCAGCGGATGAAGGTCGGGAAAAAGCCTCAGCCGTCCCAAAATCCTCCTACAGATCACGCTGTGAACCCCATGAGTGAAGCCGCCGGGCCGCCTCAGCGGCCGCAGGGCCCGCGCTACGGGGAGAACACATCCGGCCATCCTCGGAAAAGAGAGCCATGCTGTACCTCAGTACCCGCACGGAAAGGGCTTCGCAACGGGCGCAGGCAGCCCCCTCGAGAGCTGCCCGGGCGTGCTCCATCCCCAAACATGAGACACACATCTCATGAGAATCTCCATCCATGATGTACCGAGGGCAAGAAAAAACACACCTTCTGTACATCTGGTTGCCGGACATGCTGGTAGACTTCTTCTTCAGGTAAGACACACTGCTTGTAGGACAGGAGCTTTCTTCAAACAACATACAGGGCGCCTGCTGAATAGAAAAAAGCTAATGATGAGTGTGTAAAGGTGTGCTTTATACTCCTCCGGTTATTCCGTCACACCTTACCGTTCTAGCAACAAGCCAATAGGATTGGAGTGATTTCATTCACGTTCAGACCTGCTACGCCTAGAGGCGTTTGAGTTCCCTCGAAGGGGAACCGTCGTGTTTTTATTACCTTAGAATGAGTCATTTCTATCCACATAACCGCGGGGCCCCCCTTCTCACTGTGACAAATTGTTGGCCAACGCTTATTATTGTCGTAGCTGTGTATTCAGCTGTGACAATATGACCACTATAGTCTGTTGAGTTGTGATAGACAGAGTTAATCTGACAGAGTTAATCTATTCAATAGCAGATAGCTTATTATAATGTCTATTGGTATCAATCTTTATACTTTACTTAAGACATGTTTTAAGTTATGATATACCACCACTGGCACACCATCGGGCCTGTCGTTGCCGGGCCCCCGAGGGGCTGTGTTGATATTGACTGCTCACGGTGACACTGTTACACATTGGGCCATCATCAGAGCAGACAGCCGTGGTGTGTTCATGGACGCCATGGAGCAGTAAGCCGTGCTTTCAAAAACACCACGGAGCAACCGGCCCCGGTGTGTTCAAGGACACCACGGTCCGTTCGACTTCGGCCCCCCCTTGGGCTTAGCTTCCATTTATATAGAGTTTGGTGCACACGTTTCCATGCAGAATGGGGACGCCGCTGCATGCTGACAAGCATTCTGAGATGAGGCTACTTTGTTCAGTTCTGCTACATACCAGCCAGTCTATCTCAGGAGGAGGTTCCTGGCTGCTGAGATCCAGCAACTTCTGCTGAAGCAAGATGTCTTATGGCATCTCTGTGCATGACATGCGTCAACTACTTGCTAGCCCCCACACGCTCAGCAGATGCATGGACACTGCACTGCAATCATTGCGCAAGCAGGGCATGAGGGTTCTTTTCTACTTGGACAACCTCATGGTCATGGAGAGATTGAAGCCTTGGGTAATCTCCACACAGCCCTATTGATTTTGCACCTCATCAGCCTGGGGTTTGCGGTCAATTGGGAAGAGAGGCCAGGGATTGTGCTGTATCTGGGGATTGTACTCAACGCCACCACCCTGAGAGCATATCTGTTGGGACAGGTGACGCTTCTCTTGGTGGTCGACAGGCTGCAGCAGGGGACAGCGCTGTCAGTGATGCTGCTGTTGGGCCTCAGGGCAGCAGTCCATTGGGTGGTCCCTCTGGGCTTGCTGCGCATGCGACGGCTACAATGTTGGTTTTCCAGCCTGCATCTTGACCTCAAGAGGCAAAATCAATGCATGGTGGAGGTGGAGATGGATCTGTTCGCCAACCAGCACAAAACCCACTGCCCACTATGGTTCTCGATTCAGACACAGGACAGCCCACCCCTGGGGATGGACGCATTTGCATGCACCATTGCCAGAAGAGCTGGTGTATGCATACCTCCCCCATTTCATCCCTCCAGTTAGGTGAGGCGGGAACGGTTGTTCATCATTCTGGTGGAAGTGACGCAGCCGACAGTGACAGAGCCTTGGCCTGTACCTCTGGTCTGGGGGGCATCATATGCGCAATGCTGGTGTTGGACAAGCCTCTCCGGGTTTTGCTCCTTAAAGGGAGAGGCTTGTTACATTAACTCTTCATTGACTGCATTAAGCCGACATGAAATGTCAGTGTTGTTTATTATTCATCATAGAGGCTCAGCAAAGTCAGCATAGCTACAATTTAGTGGATGACATCCAAAACTAACCTTTGTGGACCTCTGTGAAAACAGCCACAAAATCCAAGAAGAACAAAACTACAGGGGATGGTCCAGTTGCCCTTGACTTTAACCTTCTTTGGATAACCAAAACTAACAATAAGCTAAATATTATAAATGAGTTTGCTGTCACACTTTAGTATAACAGTTAAAACGTAGTAAGTAATGTTACTGTAACTTACTGGATGGGTCTTCCATTGTGTGTTGTCCTGCACCATTATGTTACATTATTGTTTTATTATTGACTGAGACTGGGAAATAATAATAATAATAATAATCTTTATTTGTAGAGCACTTTTCAAAAACAAGTTACATAGTGCTTTAATAGGTGTAAAGACAATAATACCCAAAATACAATAATACAAAAACAATACAAGATAAAAGCAAGAAAACAATGAAAAGACTAAAATACAAGTTTAAGATAAATATAAAATTAGTAAAATAGAGTAAAATAAAAGGGATAAAATAAAGTCAAATAAGATCGGGAAAGGCTCTCCTATAAAAGTATGTTTTAAGAAGGGACTTAAAAGAGTTAGACTCAGCTGACCTGATTTCCTCAGGCAGGCTGTTCCAGAGCCTCGGGGCCCTGACAGCAAATGCTCTGTCCCCTTTAGTTTTCAGTCGAGACTCTGGAACAGATAACAGACCTCTGCCCGAGGATCTCAAGTTACGTGCTGGTGTGTATGGGACTAATAAGCTGTGTACCTGAGTATTGGTAAAACCACAATAACTCTAAATTGAGCATTACGAAGAAAATATGCTAACTTAGCTGGCTGCCACTGCCTTGCATCACCATAGGCTAATATAAACAAATTGTCCACATTTGCTTTGTACCGTTCCGTATCATTTTGGCAGGATAAAATCAACACTCTGACATAATACCAGTAAAGAGGATCGCAATATGGATCGCATTAGATGGTGAAGAAATGTGGTGAGTCATAACGGTACTATATTATGTGTAGTATTTTGCAATGGATACCGTTAGCAAGTGGTCTAACACACGATCACAATATATTTCACTTGCTTTGCAGTAATGTTAGCTTACCTGTCTAATAGAATGAAAGCTAACTCTGGGTTGATTTTTATATCTAAAACAAAGCAGACATCTTTCCGTGCCTCAAACACCTTTCCGATGTTGAACGTGTTTTCTCTCGACACTGATCTGATTGTCTTTTGGCTTGACGAGCTTCAGCATATACATTTTTAGGGGTCTAAGCCCGAGTGGGCTGGGAACCTGTGAATGCAGGGCATCGCGGTTCCCAGTACCAGCGAAGCGGCTGGGAACCCTATTGTAATCGTTAGGATATTTATTTTTTTTATTCTTCCATGAACAAAACTGATCCTGCGGCCTAGACGGTAAGTGCTACAGACGCGAAATTCACAGGGTAAGTCCAGATCACCGCAATGACCTCAGGCACGAAAATTCGCACACTTCTACCACTAGGGCGTACAATAACAAAATCTTTTGCCGTTTTACCTTGGAACTCTCGCCTACGAAGGCGCATATCAAAAACCTTATATCCACGCGTTCTGGGGATCGAGCTGAATCAAATGGTATAGGCCACGCCCATTTCCGCCTAGCCTTTTTTTTTGCAAAATTGCGAAAATTGAAAAACCTATTTTAATTACCTCCTCTTATTGTGTTGATTTGCTTCCTCAGTTTTTTTTTGTTGTTGTTTTTTTACATATAATTAGCCATGTGCCTCTTTTGTGCTACTAAATTGTCTTATCAATATTATGAAAAAACTGCCTCATAATGATATAAACACCAATAAGGTTAACACCCAAGTATGCAGTATGTGTTATCTCCAGCATACTAAGGAGTTTTGTAGTGTATGATACCTGGCAATTCAACACTCTGCAGCCTTGCTTCTACAGAATACAATTCAGATGTTAGTACAGTTTGTGACCTTGTAATTTTACGGTTCTATGTGTGAGCTGCATGTTTTATTTTTATTGATATTGAGTTTTAATGTTCAGTCAAATTCATATGTGCAATTTCATGTGTGAAATTTTCTTTCAGTGGTGAAATTTACACCTTAAACGTACTTTAAATGTAAAATATCAAAATGTAATGTCCCATTTAAGAAGAACATGTAACTTAACTTTTTAATACTGAAAACTCATTTACTGCTTGAAATTATGAGGTAGTATCTTTCTGATATGAGATATCTGAACCCAGACTATAGTTCAACATTTCTTTCTTTCTTTCTTTTTACACATTTGGACATTGCATCATTTGCTATTAAATGTTTTCTGACTGTGCCTACACTTACCACACTATGCACACGATTTACTCAAATTTTATTTAATAAAATGCCATAAATTCAATATTCACACCTAGAGCCAATGCAAGAACTTAAACACTGTCAAGGTGTCACTCATATGGGCTTCTAACGTGATTCTGTGTTCCAAAATATGTCTTTTCCTTTCTGCCTGGATGTGTCACTATCATCAATGAGCCTGTTTCCACAGCTGTACAAAAGTGTGCACACACTACACATTCACCTCAGACTTGAGAATTACAGATGATCCACCCACTTAACAAGATGAATGAAAGATTTGGTAAAATGCTGGAGTCTTTCAAGGAACATGTCAGGATATGTTGGTATAATATTCTTGACCTTTCATTCTTTCACTCGGGGTCTGCTGAGGGTACAGGGAGTCTGTAATTTAAAAGATTTTATGTTTTCACCCAGCTCCATGAGTGTGGTCTGCGGTGCACATGATGAGTGGAGCAGGGTTGTTTGGACTGATTTGACGTATCATGTTTGAATGTTTCTAAAGCTCTTACTCCAATACTACCCAATTCAGGGTCAAAGTTATCCTTTCTGACCTGTCCATCTAACTTATTTAAAGTTCATCTGACATGTCCAAAAATAGATGTAACACAGCACATCATATAGACTACAACTATAATACTATACATTATATTATCATCTATGTATCATGTTCTGAAATCCTTTTATTGGAGACCATACATCCTCAGGAAGAAATCAAAGCTTCAATAAACTACAGTGCTAAAAGGAAGAAAGCTGTTTATTTGCAAAAGTGTTTGGGTTTCTTTTAGAAGACAGGCTAGACTACCTGTTCTCCTGAGGGTACCTACCAAAATGAGCTCAACTCTCAATAGACTTCACCTCCAGACAGGGGTAAGAGCTACATTTGGCTCCAGTGGACAAGTTTGCCTGTAATTGAATCGGCCTCAACACCGTACTGGAGAAATAGATTGTGATGTGTTTATTTATTTTTGGGCATAACCCAGACAATTTACCATGCACTGCATTTTTTCAAGCAAGAAACGCTGCCATTGCTTTTAGAGGAATGAGCAGATTGTCAGCATCACCAAAGCAGAAAACAGTGGTTATCTTCCTTATACTGTGTGTGACCAGACTTTGTTCTTTAATGCCCTGAGGCATATATTACATTGCAGTCAGTTAAGTAATCACATTCTCAAATTTGAATGTTGCATCTATTGCAGAGTAAAAACAAAAATCACATGAAAAATCCTTATATTCTGTGTGAAACTGAAAAAAAGGAGCCAAATTTCCACTGAGGAACTTTTACCTTCAGTGAAGTGTGCTGAGCAATCATTCAACTCAAAACGTGTGAAAACTTTGAGGAGTGCAAGGCGATGCTCAAGGCTCACAGAATATTGTTCAGACAAGTGAGTACATTTGGTGAATCAGTTATACCTGTGACAGCCCCTAAGAAATGTGTTACTGTGTAATGTGTAACCTTTTAAACATTGAAGCTGTTGTTATTATTTTAGCATTACAATGCTTGGCTTTCTGTAGCCTAAACCTTGGGATGTTTCTAAACTAATGATGCCTAAATGATTATCATGCAGGCTACATGCCATTTGTCAACACTGGTGGTAGGACAGGAAAGGTTAATATCTGTCATAAACACTAAACTACATCACAAATCTAATTATATAATAACTATAATAAAAGTAACTTCATTTACTTTTTTGCTCTGCAAGGTCTTGCGAGGTACACACAGTGGTAAATTTCAGCACATGCGCAGAGTAGAGCAGCAGCATAAGTCAGAACCCCACAGCAAGTTTGTGCATTGGAGTAGTTTGTGCATTGGAGTCCGGGGGATGCATTTCCTCGTTGGCTTGGAGGGACCAGTTTGCATCCCTGTTTTGCTTCATTGGCCTCGGATCCATGCTTCCCCATTTCTCTGTCAGCAAGTTGTTGGACAACTCTGGATACTGAGGTATATAGTTAGTTTTCGGGATGTGCAGTGTGGGTGCAGGGCAGGGCTGTGCTCCGGTTTGTTCTGGGCTTGTGCCTGGAGTTCTCGGCCCTTGACGGGTGGGTGGGTTGGTGGTGGAATGCAGCTGAGCTGGTTGATTTTGCCTCGTTGCTGGTTTGGCTGGCGTTGCACAGCGGCCGGGGGCGTAATGGGCATGGGGGATGTCGGCGGCCTTAGGTTTTTCTGGCGGTTGGGGGGACGGCGGACTTTTATTGGCGGGTGCACGGTGACCTGCGCAGCGCGTTTACTGCCGGGCTGGGACTTGCTGCTGGTGTTTCTCTCCGCTGGCTTTCGCTGTCGTGTTATTCCGCTCGCTCTCTCTCGTTTGCCCAACGTCGCACGCGAGATTCGCAGGGGGCTGCTGGGCATTGGGTGTCGCCGTGCTCGCGCTGTGTGCGCATTGGGCTCGTCACTTGTGCATTGGTGTTGATTATTGCGTGGCATTTGGCCGTTTTGGTTGTTGGTTTTTTTTTCTTTCTCCCACCCACTGGGGTTCTTGCCTGCCTGTTGCTGGGGTAGGTGTGGCACAGTCGTAGCATCCCACTCTCACTAACAACTACATTCTTTAACAGGCTTATGCGCACACACATGTACACACACACATATACAGACACATTCACCCACACGCACACAGTCACAATCAGTCTCACACATAGACACAAACAAATTTAGGTTGTCCCTGGTAGAATTATTCCTGATGCTTTTCTTTCAGTTACTTATTTAAATTAATTGTTATTATTCCAGCGCTTGTGGCTGTGCTGTGTTGCTTATTTAGTGTGCTGGACTGTTTCTAGTTTTCATTTTTCTCTTAGTTGTCTTACTATGTCAGCTGTTTATTGCTGCTGTTCAGCTGGTTGTCTTTTACTATTATTATTTTTGTTTGTGTTTTTTTGTTGTTGTTTTTCTCCTCCCCAAGCCCCCCTCTCTGTTCTAATGCAGGTTTCATTGCTTTCTGTAATTGGTGTTTTCCTCTGCTATTCCCTGTTGTCCCCACCTTCCATCCCCCTTCTCTTGCAGGTCTTGTCCTTTCTCTGTGCTGCCTGTTTGTGCCCCCCTATCCCCGTGTCTGCCCCCCTGTCTGGCCCGGTGACAAATCAATACATAATTAAATAAATAATAAAACAGACAAAGGAGTATATTAATGCTCTCTTGTTAAAGTAAAATCTGTCTGGCACAATATGGTATCCAGCTCATCATACTCTATACCAGGCTGCTGGGCAGGACAGGTTTTAAAAATAAATAAATAAATAAAAAATAAGAACCCCACAGCATAAACAGATGATACACGGACCCAACTTCAATGACTTCATGAGTCACAGACTGTGGCAATAACATGGTTGTCCAACATGGTTGTGTATTTGGTTGTGATGTGTGTATTCGCAACATGTTTTCTAAATGCTGTTGTCAAATTAATGTAGATGTTTTCTTAATTTGCTTGTGTTTTGTGCAAGTGTGTTTGCCCTTGTTGGCCACCGTACTAAATGCATTCTAGAATGCGAAATCTAGAATATTATTTTCCCTTTCTACCTTAAGAGCAATGCAGCAAGACTATCGTCTTGTATCGTATAGTATTTTTGCACAAGGGGTGAAGTTCCTCTGGCTGTTCTGGTTTTCTCCCATAGTCCAAAGACATCCAATCCGTTCTCACTGGTGTCAGTTTGTAACGCTCTGGAAACCCCTTAGCGTCATAGTTCAACGCCCTGGGGTTGCCTTTTTATTTAATTTATGAACACTAAAAGCAGGTGTACAGTAAATAACAGAAGAGTCCAAGTGAGGAGGTGGTTGGGGTGGGCCAGAAATCACGTACAGCCACGTAAGTAACATATAAGTAAACATGTTTAAAAATATCAATTGTTTTCTTGTTGTGACCTGTCCAGGATGTACCCCACCTTTCGCCCGATGTATGCAGGATAAGCGGTCGACGATATTAAAGTTAAGGCTATGATGGTTTATAATTTAAATTAATTAAATACTGTGTGTTCACTTTACCTGAGGAAGATCATTTGTGGTTGAAACACTTGATCAGTCACATGAAATAAGAGTAGTTTGTCTTTTTTGTGTGTGCATAGTTTGGTCTCTCTTCATCAGACTACACCGATGAACAAGACTAGTTAAATGCAGACTGCTTGTCCACGGTTAGCTTGAATATTTACTTTAAGGCAGTAAGCAGGAGGAGTTTTGAAGCATGATATACTGTGTGTAGCTATTTATTATTAAACATATAAGCATTAACGCAAAAGACACTGCTCTCTGTCAGGTCAGTGTCAGCACGGTGTAGCCTACTGACTTTACAACTGAAAACCGCTGCACCAACAAGGTCTCATTGAAGGGCGTCAGATACCGATGCTTTGTCAGACTTTCTCAAAGCATTGGTATTGGACACCCAGGGGTGAGACGCGACCTGCTGCACGGTGCACAAAATTTTAATCTGTAGCCTTAATATTAGCTGTGCTAATGCCATTTGAAAGCCATATGCTGTAGCTTCAGCCATTATTCTGCTCTAATAGAGTCATGTGGATGCTTGACTGTGGTAAATAAATAAGTAGGGAAGTAGCGCGATGAATGTATTCAAATGTAGCGCAGTAAAATTTAGAGGGTGGAAAAGTATGATACATTAAAACTCTGACAAGTACAATTTACTCAAAACAAGTTACTTGAGTACATGTAACAGATTAAATGTTACTCGTTACTACCCAACTTTGCCTGTAGCTATGAATGTTTGAATTTGATTGTCCATATATGAACTCTGTGATAGAGTACCAGGTGTTTACATTCCTTTCACTCAGTGCATGCTGGGACAGACTGCAGCCCCCAACATGAACCTTGACGAATGGTTGGAATTTTAAGGATTATTGCCTAAATATAAACAAAAATGTTTTCTCTCTCCTTTACAACATTTTCTCTCTGTTAGTTTTCTTGTATATCATGCTCCCTGTGGCAAGAGAAGTCCATTAAATCAAGACAACACACGACAAAAAGGAGATTATTTAAATTTCACTTTCATGAAAAGATATATTGGCCTGTGTATCTATTAAATACAGTTTCCAAAGCTTCTTGCATTGCATTTGTGTACACAGCAGCACTAAGCAGATTTGGCTAGAACCACAAAGAAAGAGCTACATAAATATGCCGCACTGCATGAACCCAAATACATCTTGAGATTCCACTTATTGAGTCCCCTGTACTGTTGTTAGGTGCACAATGAAGGGCTCAATTAAAGCACTGCTGTTTAGCTGCCAACATCTTTGTCTTTCTATCCAAAAATGAGACGAAGCAGAAAAGAGCTTTTTTAAAAGTTGAACCTCAAAGACCAGATCTGAAACTGTTTTCTTTTGAGTTACTGAGCCATCATTTTTGCTCTTTAGTCTTATTCACCTCAAATGTTTGAAGAAAAAAAAAAACAGAATGTAATTAGAAAGCGCATGATGATAAAACAGTGATAACACTGACACAGAGAATGGGAAGAACATATTGCTGCTGACACAAATGGAAATAATGAAAACAGATGGAAGAAAAATAGAAAATGAAGTAATTGACTGAAAGACAAACGGCAAGGGAGAATGAGGATTAATAACTGGGTGTTATGAATGCAAACATTTTCAATGTCACATCTTTCTTTCTCTAAGGCTGTTTGGCTAGAAAAGATTTTTTGAAGCTAGAGTAGTTATGAAGAATGAAATTACTGATAGAAATATCAGTAATGTTTTCCATATGAAAATCAGAGGGACTTATTACAATTTCAACATGCATAGTAAAATTCCGTTAAATACATTTTATAACTCTCACTTTCTCTCTCTCAACTAATATTCACATTCACCTGGCCCGTAAGAATAACATTGAGAAAAAGTTATGATGAGCAATTGTGCACAAGGATGTATAAAGTTAGTAACTCTGCAAAAACTGGGACATCCTGAGACGTCCTCAGTGGAGAGGTTCCAATAAACCAACAACACTGACACTAAACACCT
Source organism: Micropterus salmoides (assembly GCF_014851395.1). Taxonomy (NCBI): domain Eukaryota; kingdom Metazoa; phylum Chordata; class Actinopteri; order Centrarchiformes; family Centrarchidae; genus Micropterus; species Micropterus salmoides. The sequence continues at coordinate 23,902,477 of NW_024044570.1, forward strand.
ATTCCCCAATGTCAGTGATGAACCAGAATTTAGTGCAACAACTAATGGAAATAACTTATCCATGTATGGATTAAGGTGAGGAACAGATTATCACCAATAGCATGTCACATTAATCTTCCAGGCTAAATCTTTCTGATGCTCCACAACACTTGTATGTGGTATAGTTGATCTGTTGTTTCCCAACAAAACATAAATCTAACCCCCCTCAGGACATAAATAAAGGAGAGTATGGACCTTAAACTAAAAGACTTACTTTACTTGCCTATGGAGATCCAGTTATTCAATGCAGCGCTTTGTTTCAGGTTTGTTGTTTGATCTTTGTGATATTATATATATACATGCTGAGAAGTGTTTTAATTTCATTCAATTCACATATTATGATTGGATGTACTGTATCTGCAGTGCAGCATTTTGTTTTATTTTTTTTTTACATTTCTACCACTATGAGGAGGGTTATGACTTATTAAGGGTTACACAAATACACTAGACTTTGCACTTGAAAACTCTCTGTTAGGTCTCTCTGAGCTTCTATTGTTTACGTTTTTCTGTATTTTGAGACTGAATGCAGGGACATAAAAGGATTAGTTAATATGCTTAATACGTTGGAGACTTTTCTGAACACTTACTGTGAAGCTGGGCTGTATAAGCCTGTTTATATGTTCCCTGCTCTGCGATCAGTATTGGAGGACTGCTAACATGGGTGTCCAAAAGAAAATAACAAACCTCTCTGGTGACCAGAATCAATGATGGTAGTTATTTATCACTAATGCTTAATAATTCCTTTTAATTGGAGATATAGGGAAAACTGTGGTTGCAAGGCTCTCTCTTAATATACCATCAATTAAGGACAAAGAATATCTTAGGGTGTTATCAAAGAGATATAATTCTTATCAATGACAAGGTCAGGGGTGGAACATCCCGTCTTGTGGATTTTTATGCTTATTTTCACATAATTGGATAAAGCTATGAAATATTTCAAACGGAGGATAGCTTTGCTCTGCCTTTCGGTCTTTGTTTTACAATGTTTCCCACACAAACATGCATAAACAAGCAAACACAGAAACAGGTGAGAAGCCTCGTATCCATGTGGTAGAGAGGCACATTTAATCCTGCTGTTTTTAGCAATGTGCGCGCTTATCGCAATTCACAGAGCAGAGCTGGTAAACAAAGCCGCAGTCTACGTCGATGCAAATGAAACGCTGCTGTGCTGTGCTGTGCTGTGCTGTGCTGTGCTGTGCTGTGCTGTGCTGTGCTGTGCTGTGCTGTGCTGTGCCTCGCGGAGGTCTTGTATGCAGTCTGCCTCTGGTGAATCACCTGAGGTCCAGTGCAATGCATGAGCTGGACATTCATGAAAATGCAATCTGATCTATGAAGGACATGCTCAGCGTAAGACGACTTGGATTTAGTAGTGGTGATGAGTCACTTCATTTCCAGGCGTTTGCAAATATGTTACATGACTTTAAATTGGCAAGTTTTATCTATTTAAAAATTAAAAACACAGCTACTAAATTTCACATTTGGTATTTGAGCAAACATTTTCCCATAATAACTAGTATGTTTGTGGAAGCATTTGGATGCAAGCCTAACTTGCCAAATCCTTTGATACCTGTAATTAAAGATCAGTATTTTAATTAAAACCTTGAATGATTTCCAAACATATAAAAACATCACACAAGGCCTTAATTCCTCAGAATATGCAGTGATTCTGTTGGCAGAAATAAAAAGACTAGGTGCAGCTTTGATTTATGCAGAGATGAGGCTGGCACTCTCAAAATGTAGTTCTGCCTTTATGCAATATTGAGCAAAAACAGTGGTGGAAAGGTTTAAGACAGAAGTGTGACGTTAAAGGTAACCAGTGTAAAAGAGCTATAGTTAGAAAGAATCAATTATTCAGGCTGTGGAAGAGTGTTTCAAAACACTGGTGTGCTGTGTGCATATTTTCAGAACAGTTTGTGCACAGAAATTGTATATAATTATAATTATGATAATTATAGAATGTTCATCGCAATAGGTTTCACATACTGGCAGGGATAAAGAGAAGGACGAGAGGTGTGGGCCTGTGATGACACATGCTTTGGCAATCACAAGCAGCAAGCAATGGCTCATCTAAGACTGCTGATATGTTACACCTGTGTCAGTCTCCATTAATGTAATTACACAAGAGCTAAGCTATCCAGAATGAAGAAGGGGGAGATGGAAGCATAAGACTGACATTAAAAATGGCAATGTCAGCATTTCTGTCTGAAGCAGAGAAATGCATTTGCATGAGAGTGGATTTTATAAACATTTCTATAAGCAGGTGTGTGTAGTTATCATTGTCTCACTCTACTTCAAGCTTCATCACCTTCGTGTGACAACATCATTCATAGATACCAAGAAGCATGAGGGACTTTGTTTCTTTTCCATTCTTCACGAAGCAGGCTGTTTTAAACCTTTTATATTAACAGTTCAACAAATTAGAGACATTGTTTCAGTTGAATTTATGCAACCATAGAACAAGTCCCCATGCAACACAACCTACGTCAAAACAGAATTCTGCAATTCCAGGGAATTATACTGTTGTACATTATACTATTCATACTTTTTTGTAAGGAATTATATCCACAGTAAGTAAAGTACTAATTCATGCAAAGGCTACACATGTTTCATTGTGATGGATGAGGAGGAATAAACGAGGAGTTAATATTCTAGTAGGGTGACCAGAACTTCCAAGGACATTCCCCAGATTTGGTGCTTTGTCTTGAGTCCACAGAGAGGTTTTGCCCTCTCTGCATGGCATTAATATCAAGAAAGGTACTACAAATGTATTACTTTACTCCAAAATACAGGTGCTATGTTTTCAATTGACAAAGAAACACCTGTGCACACTGACGGTGTATAAAACACACAAACACAGCTGGGTTCAGCCCTAAGCTACAGTGAACTTGATATATAAGTCAGTGGCAAAGTTCACAAAGTGTGTTACCCAGAATTGTTGAACAGGACATTTAAAATACTCTCACAGCATTATTAAAAAAATGAATTAGCCCATGCAGTATAATGCATGATTACTAGTTTTCAATGTCTACCTTACAGTTTTTTTCAATTGCTAACAAGCGTTTAACTAAACTTAAGATACTTTATCAAAACTCTTAACACAGCAACACACCTACCTTACACAATTAGCCAAATAGTGCATTTTCTGCTCAAAACCACATTTTGTTCTTTAAACACCAACTCTATATTTCAAAATGCAAACGACATGCACAAACTCTATCAAAACATAACAAACCTGACTCAAAATCAAATCATTCTGTCAGAATACTAGCACGCTTTCTTTCCAAGAGGACCAGATCAATCAATCATAGCACAACAACTACAGTTGATGCCATTACAAAAACTGCATTACTTTTCATGTTTCAGATCTACCTGCATACTATAGACAATGTGAAATCCTTTGTTTTTTATAATTCAGTTACCTTTTTCTGTAAATCACTCTACATTTTTTGCTTGAGGGGTCGAATGTGTGCATTTTTGGCAATAAACTATGTAAAAGTATCATCTTTACTTTAAAAAATGTAGAGTAGAAAAAGATGTAAGTGACAGAAGCTTTATTAGCAACATGAAATTGCAACCAGGGATCAACATGTGTTTAAAAACGTTCAAATACGTTTACGTTCCTTCTCGGCCACTATGCTCCTCCAACGAACACTGTCTGGCTCTGCCATCCCTACACAAAGCAATCTCAATCCCGTGTTCTCATCTGTAACATCACGATGATGAAACAAACTACCACATTCCATCAGAGCAGGGGTGTCCCTCTCTAACTTCAAGAAGCTCATGAAAACTCATCTCTTTCGAGAACACTTCCTCTTATAACACCTCTAATCCCTAACCTCTGCACTTCCTGTGCTCTTCTTCTTCTATCTCCTTACAATTATCTTGCATTGATTGCACTATTCGTTAACTGTTACTTCTTTCCCAGGGTATTTATTATTGATGTTGGGCGTGCTGAAAGCTCTAACTAGTATTTATTGTCACTTGTAGATCTCTTACTGTATTGATGCTTCTATGTTTTTTCTCAAATGTAAGTCGCTTTGGATAAAAGTGTCTGCCAAATGAGTAAATATAAATATTCAATTACATTGGAACAAAAAAAACAAATGCACAGAAGGGATAGAAACAAAAAAGCCTGTCCTGTTCTAATCCATATGATCTTCAGCATTTGGCCACATGTTTTCATCCACATCACATCTAATGTCATCTCTCACTTTGTACCTTCATAGAAACACTTACTGGTTCAGCTACTCCTCCCTGGCCCTCTTCCTCTCCTTGGCCCAACTATTCTTCTCCCTTGTTCTGAGATTATTCTTTCTTTCTCTCCTCTTCTGTGTTGTTCTGTTTCCACATTAGATAAACTCAACTCCAGAAAGTCCCCTTTTTACTGGATTGTGTATGTAATTGAAAGAACTTCAACACCTATGTCTCTGGTTGAGATTGGAATTAGCTATGGTTGATCTATTTTAACCAAATTACAAAAAATCATTCAGAAATGCTTATCGGCTGTTTCAATATAGATTTTGAAACATCCATAGTTTTGGTATTGGTTAAGCTAGTACGTAAAGATAAGCTTAGCATTTCAGAAATGGATTAATTGACTGCATATTGTGTGTACACAACATGCATTGTTTTAACTGTACTTATTATGTTTAGAGTTTTGAAAATGTGACTACACATTGGACAAAAGGATATAAATGGAATACTTGGTGCTACATCAGAACCATGCACTGCTAATGAACATTTTATAATAATCTAACATTTAATATGAAATCTTGTCAAATACTCCCTTGCAAGCTATGGGGAAAAATCAAAGATTTCAGAAACCATAAGAGCATGCTAAGTCAAAATGGCATCAAATGATGTGGGCCTGCTTGCTTTGCATAGTCACACACATACAAACATAGAAAATGAAATGCGAAAGTAAGTGCTTTATGTGTCAACGATATGTTTACAAAACTAACAACATGGCACATCAACGTGGAGCCAAACAAGCCACACCAGCCTATCAGTGAGTCAGTTTTATGTCATGCCTATTTATTTATTATTTATTTTCTTAATTGGCAAGAGAACATTTAAACCACTTCAATAAAGACACACTGCAAAAGAGCATCTAATGTAGTACATGTCTATGTGTAACCAACCAGTCCTGGATACATGTTGCAGGTATATTTTCATAATGATGCCACGGTTGTCTTAAAGCCTCCCTCTTTTCTATTTCAACTGCATTTTTTAAAGAAGAGAGCCCTGCCGCTGTTGAATGAACCAAAACACACTGCTCGGTAGAACACAAGAGCAGATCTGGCACCACGAGTCAAGCAGCAGTTCTGGGCAATGTGTTGCTTGTTGGTTTGAGAGAGAGACAGTACTGCAATGATATGCAGGTTTTTGTGAAATGTCTGACACTGAGAAACATCACTTGTTATATAATATATTAACTTTTATATATTGCTATACTATCATAATTCATATGCTATACACAGCATAAATGTATGTATGCCTTCATTTCTTTAACCTGCAGGGCTGTACTTTTGTCTCCCCTTTTGGCAGTGAGAGTAACTACACAAACATTGTCAATGCCAGCTCATGACGTGTGCCTACAGGTGAGCTCCTCCTAGGGGCCTGTACCACGAAGCGAGGTCATCATACCCAGGATATGTTTTCGTTGTCTGGCTTAACTAACCCTAACAATCGTGATTAGCGGTACCACGAAGCTGGTTATCTCAACTCAACCCAATGTTTCCCAATCCAGCCGGGAGCGTGTTCACATAAAAGAGGCGGTGTAAGCAGCAGATGACAAATCACAGACATGAACAAGTCCAATGTCAGCAGAGCGTCATATTTTACGAATGATGATTAAACTGTAACACTACAGAAATACGACAGTAGCACGCCTGCATCTGACACATGCAGGGAGAAATCGCACAATGTGAATGCCTAAATGAACAGGCGTAGTCTATAATATTGCGTTGATTTGATGTGTTCTTATGAGCTGTATGAAAATATCAGCCTTATTCTTTCAGCTCGGCTGTCTGTCAGCGTTTCCACATGAAAAGACACAGGCCGTTCCACCTCACTTGAAAAAAATTGTCACTTCAAAAGTGAGATTAATTTATTTAACACACTCAAAAGTGTTCCAAACATTGTTCTAAATTAACTTCATAAAGCAATGAAACGAAAACTCCATTCATGCCATAAAATGTGCTTATAGTGGTTGAAAGACTGAATCTCAACATTTAGGCGACTGGAAACTCACAACTGGAACAGTCATGTAGGCTATAAGAAAGCTATACTAACCTAAAATAGCCTACTTTCATATTAAAATTTAGTATTTCAATATCCCTACCAAACTGCTCATAATATTCAGCCTCACATAAGAAAAATAAAACCCATATATTTTAACGGCTGCGTCAGGCTGTGTGAAACGGACTGGGAGCAAATAAAAACACATTTATTAAACACATTTCAAAGCAGTAAGTAGGCTATAGACAAGAGTTTCTCCACATCACCGCAGCAAACAAAGTATCCTATAGGCTAAAACTGTGGGATTTCCTACAGATGGTGATGTCATTTTCCAAGAGAGCTGATTGGTCAGTAGGCGGCGTTTTCATAGAGTTGATCTCTTATCTGGTCAGGTTAGCCGTTTAGCACAAGTTACCACCTCCGTGGTACTGAAAACCCAGGGTTAACCCAGAAGTTACCTGGAGAAGCTCAACTCCTGCTTCGTGGTACAGGCCCTAGGTTTGAGTTCAGAAATAGTTACAAAAATCCAGAGACATTTCCATGGTTTCAAGACAACAATCCATAACATAATAGCTACAGTACATAGCCTGCTCCAGATATTTTACAAAAACCTATCTGTGCAAGAGCAGTAAGGCAAAATCTGTGTCTATGCTCAGTCTCTTTTATTCTGCCAGCACTCTTTAAAGAGTAAACATTAACTAATTTAGCTGACGCTTTTATCCAAAGCAACTTACATTTGCTATACATGTCAGAGGTTGCATGCCTCTGGAGCAACTAAGGGTTAAGTGTCTTGCTCAGGGACACATTGGTAGATGGGTCACAGTGGGGAGTTGAACCCAGGCCTCTCACACCAAAGGCAGGCATCTTATCCATTGCGCCATCACCAACCACCACCAGTTAATCTTTCCTCTAAATGCTGTGTTTATTTCTGTTATCTGGAGCATCCAAAACTTTTCTTGCATGCTTCTTAGGTTCTTCCGCCACAAGCTCTACCATACCCCTAGCTGATTTAACCTTCTCCATTGCCACGGTTGCTCCAGAGCCATGTAAAGGGAGAGTGGCATCATCTCCATTTAATTAAAGCCATACCAATAAATCTGCTTTATTGAAAAACTCATCATTACCAGTGCGCCAGCGTGGGAATTTTTTCACAGACACCAGATTTAAAAACGCTAGAATACCACGAATACAGAGATTTACCTGGCGGTGATAGGCTTAATCAGCATTGTGTGAACTGCACCTTGCAAGGGCTTGAATGAAATGGATGTACATTTTTATGTTAAAATCCAGTACTTCAGCCTTTATTCTTTAGAATTTGCAACAGTCCAGTACCTTATATTACAAATTTTTGTAAACATTTCGACATTGTAACTTCAAGATTATTTTCAGCTACAAAATGTAGGTGTAGTCAAGTCGTGAGCCTCGGTCTTTAACAAGTTCAAATCAGTTCTTCATAGTGGTTTAGTCTTAAAGCTATTCTTAATCAAAAATGCATCTTTGCGATAAATATAAGACACACGATATAGTCTTGAAAGGTGGCTGCAAAGGCTGGTAGTTTTCTCCTTCATGGTCATTTGAAATTCTTGTCAGCTAAAATGTATGCCAATGATAATACATTTTCTTGGCAGGAAAAAAATATTAAAATATCGATAGAAACTTCTGAAACCAGTCCTGCAGCATAATCCCCTTCTCCACTGTTGTGTTCCAAAATTCCTAAATACACTGTTTCTGTGTCCACTGCTTGTGTGTCGCATTTTCTACCTGAGAACACGTGCCTGTAAAATCTTGTGCTAGGTGCCTTTATCCCCCACCAGCTGTGGCTTATCCTTCTACCACGGACTGTTAAGACAGTCTGTGTCCACTGCTTCATATATTCTATGCTCTCTCAAACATCTGCTGAGTGCTGTACAGTCCTTCAAACAAGAGCCAAGAATTAAATGATTCAGTAATTTTTCCCTTTTTTTAGCTAAATCTTTCTTCTTAATGCTTGGAGTTTTGGAGCAGGGAAACTGGATATGACAGAGGTAAGTGCTGGTGGAAAGGAGTGAGTTACACTATCTTTATATTTCTCTATGACGCAAACCAGGACCACTCATAACAGCCTCTGACCTCTGGACTGAAAGAGCATGCCGGTAGCCATGCTCCTCTTGTGTCTCTGCTCCATTCGTTATCTAAGAGAAAGCGACAAATTGGTGTTGGGGAACTGGGGCGGAGCAGAGCTTCATCGAGGGAATGGACTAGAGCCTCAGGGTCCAGTCTCCACATTTTTGTAGATTTGCCCTTGCTGACCAGCAGAGACAACCATTCACTTAACAAAAATGTAGACAAACTCACCAGTCTAAAACTAATTTAATAAAGTATACAGTATGTCAATACTTACATAAACATTATCCCATGATGTGTGAATTAAATGTATTGAACAAAAGAGTTACAAGTAAGACTAAACTGATGGCATGCACATGACTGATATACATGTACGATGTTGGATAAAAGTGCTATCAACAAACAATAGATCACTTAAACAACACAAAATTGGTCAAATTAAATTTACTTTTCTAAGCCCCTATAAACTTGATTTCAAATATTCATTATAACATGAAATAGTAGGACAAAGATTAGAATAGTAAGACTAAATATGCAACAATCAAAGTTACAGGAAAAAAAAATCTTCCTTATGCATTATTTATTACAAGGTAAATGCTGAGAATCAGCTAATCCTCTTCAATAGGACAATGTGGGTGTGGTTTGAGCAAATTTAATTGACACTGGCCTGTCTTAATTTTCATTCAAATGTTATTAACCCCGATTGATACTCAGAAGTATGTGACATTACCATTTTCCAGTTGAGTCCCACCCACTTCAAGCCAGTAAGAGGAGCAGAGAGAAAGACACATATACAGGAGGCAGGAAATTGTACATCATGTAGCACCCCTTTGTTTAACATAAGAAGCTGATGGCCTTTAAATCTTCTATGTTCCCTCATGCAACATTATGTGGATTATGCTGTACTTTACCATTGTTCTTCCATGCTGCAGCTATGTGTTTGGCTGGACAACATAACGGACTGACTCACATATTTAACAATGTGCTTCTCTTATTATTGAAATATTGAAATATTTCAAATGAATGCAGTTTGTTTAGTTTGTTTTCTCGGTGGATTGGTGTGTGCAAATGTTTGTACTTGTTTGAATGCTCCCAAGCTACCTCAGGGTGGATTGTAGCCTGCAAGCCTGTGGAGGAGGTTCCGGTGTATTCCACCGTGATAAATCAGAGAGCAAGAGAAAGGGGTTGAAAAAGTCGCCAATTACAATGGCCCAAAGCTAAAAATCCCAGAGAAAAATATTCTTATCCACAGCTAAATATTTTTCCGTCTCTCACTATGATTATAGTGAATGAAGGGGATCTATCTTGGGCAGATTTGGTTGGCTTTCAACCATCAGTATTTGCAAGACTGCAGTCTGTAGGCAGCGATGTACAGGTCTCACTTAATGCTAGGCTTTCTTGGCCACTCCAGGGAGCAGCGGGGAATATATTCTGCCATTTGTCAACTTTTTTAGTGCAGTACACAGAGCTGAGAGGGTCTAACCTTCTGCCCCCTCACCAACTGCAGACGTAGTGCATCAAGTGGAAAATGGTCTTGAAATGTGCAGCGATGTGACAGACACTGCTAATATGTGTGTGGGGAAAATGGTTTATTCCTGCACTGAATAATGAAAGTATGTCACTGCTGGTGGTGCTGGCTTTGTAGCTGACTACTTGAGGACAAAAATTGTTTTTTTTTCTTACTTTATTTTAATACAAAGAAAAAGACAAAACTATGATTTGAGTGAATCATAGAAATTTTTTTGTCTTCGCCTCTTGATTTTGCACTCAATGGTAAAATAAAGTGACTCTTCTGATGATGTCAAGTGAAATCCTAGGCTGTCTGAGTCTGAGTTTATAGGCACAGGCTCACTAAATGGTTTGGTAAGTATTAAAATGATGTGAATAAAATGCTACGGCCTTTACAGTCAGTTTTATACAATTTCTAACGATTTTGGACCAATGTTCAAGACAATGCTCTCCCCCACCATCTCCAAAGGCCCAATATTATAATATATTCTTCTTAAAATCCATTTATTTATTTACTTGTGATGTATGTGATTGTCTCTGATGCTATATGTCCTTTTTTTGTGTCTGACTATGTTTGTGTGGCCTCTCTCGCAAAAGAGATCCTGGTCTCAATGAGTTTACCCGATAAATAGGTTGTCTATATAATTTAGGGAATATCTTGTGGATCTTGTCTAATAGAGTTCCACAGACTTGGCAGGGAGCACTGGAGCTGTTCTGGAGGCTTGTGGTCAACTTTATATATAGCATCATTTGGAAAAACTGCTGAAATAAAAATCTAAACCTATAAATGATTCCCAAATAAATGTCACCGTGGTTATAAAAGGTAAATTAAAAAGTGGTTTCATTTTCTCTATCGGCATTTACAGTACTTTTCCATTTTACTCTTAACCACTGTTAATACTTTTGTTAGCCTTGTTGTGGCAAAACTGCTGTCTGATCTAAAACACATGTCTTATTGCTATCACGTAAAAATCTGTTGTCAGTGTTCATCCTTGGAAATATTCAAGATGGAAGAATAGAATAGGGTCTAAAACTGTGAAGAAGGTTTGAACAGCACGTACATCACTAACCTGTTTCCCTTTGTTGAATTTCAAATATTTCATTTCATAAATGAGGAACAAAAAACAATGTGCAATTGAGGCACCATCATATTATGGCAGATGGGTATACTCACTTCTTTATGCATCTCACATCCCAACAATGACACAGCTTCTCTGACAAAAATCTAGATAACAGCCACATCAAACATTGTCTCACAAAAACTTAGAAATCATTTTCATTGTACACATATGATTGTTTGCAGTTGGGATGTATTTATGCCTTTAAACAATCTGACAGCAAAGCAGTCTATATGTGTCCAATAATGTGCGTACTTATGATAGTAAATGATGATCAAAGGAGACAATACTTCCCATGTTGACAGAGGATGGCAATAAACTGTGTGTGCTGACAGCATCAGTATTTCTAGGTGGATCTCTAAGCAGTACCATCTTTTGAATGGTTATATGCAGAGCTACACTGCACTGCTGACATCTTCCCCATCAAAGTAACGTGCACACACTTCATCCTGGCGACAGGTGCTGCATCAGCCCCACAGGGTATCTGGGGATTGTGTGGGAATATCTTAAGCCTTCCTGAAGCAGCTCGTAATGGTAGTGAGCAATAAATATGTGAGACACCGATGCACCAAGAAGCATAATCAAAGACAGATTCCTCAGTGCTTTGGGATTTTCAAATGTATGTATGAGTGCATTGGGGTTGAATTTTAAGGGAATAGGAAAGGTGATGTTCCATGAGCAAATTAATTTAGTGTGACTTGCAGAAACCGCCTAAAATAAGTTTATGCATGAGGTTTTTTCCTGAAATACTTCGTACTGCGCTGTCCTACTTTGACCGCAAAGATCCTTTCAGTGATTTCAGCCATTTGCTGGGTTTTTTTTTTTTTGAAAAATGCAGAATAGCCTAAATTATATAAATTTCTTAAAGTAGATTTGAGAATCTTGCTCCAATTTGTCCTTCAGGGCCAGTTCAATCTTGGTGTGTAGTCATCCTAAGCAAAACTCAATTAAAAACATAATGTATTTAAATGCTTTAGCAGGAAGACATGAAGGATATTTGTCTATTTGCCATCTTTTTCTCCCATTTTAAACTTCAAAGTTCCCCAGAAGCTCACATACATGTTCTTAATCTTGTCTGAAAATGTTATTCAAATGTTATTTTTGCTGTCTAAATCAAGCAGCCAATGTGGGCAGTTTGCAGTTATCAACATTAATTATTATAAGAGTCAATATGCTAAACATAAACAAATGTTTCTACATCTACAAGTATTAACAAATACTTCGTAGTAACAAATCTATTGTACTGTTTAGATCAATAATGTGACTGGATCCCAAAGGCTGTCAGCAGATTGATTTATGGGACTGCGTCCATGCATACATGGTCAGTCTTGCTATCAGCTCTTACTGTGGTGGTACAGTGCCTTGCGAAAGTATTCGGCCCCCTTGAACTTTTCGACCTTTTGCCACATTTCAGGCTTCAAACATAAAGATATAAAACTGTAATTTTTTATGAAGAATCAACAACAAGTGGGACACAATTATGAAGTGGAAGGAAATTTATTGGATATTTCAAACCTTTTTAACAAATAAAAAACTGAAAAATTGGGCGTGCAAAATTATTCAGCCCCTTTACTTTCAGTGCAGCAAACTCTCTCCAGAAGTTCAGTGAGGATCTCTGAATGATCCAATATTGACCGTAATGACTAATGATGATAAATAGAATCCACCTGTGTGAAGTCTCCGTATAAATGCACCTGCTGTGTGATAGTCTCAGAGGTCCGTTTAAAGCGCAGAGAGCATCATGAAGAACAAGGAACACACCAGGCAGGTCCGAGATACTGTTGTGGAGAAGTTTAAAGCCGGATTTGAATACAAAAAGATTTCCCAAGCTTTAAACATCCCAAGGAGCACTGTGCAAGCGATAATATTGAAATGGAAGGAGTATCAGACCACTGCAAATCTACGAAGACCCGGCCGTCCCTCTAAACTTTCAGCTCATACAAGGAGAAGACTGATCAGAGATGCAGCCAAGAGGCCCATGATCACTCTGGATGAACTGCAGAGATCTACAGCTGAGGTTGGAGACTCTGTCCATAGGACAACAATCAGTCGTATACTGCACAAATCTGGCCTTTATGGAAGAGTGGCAAGAAGAAAGCCATTTCTTAAAGATATCCATAAAAAGTCTCGTTTAAAGTTTGCCACAAGCCACCTGGGAGACACACCAAACATGTGGAAGAAGGTGCTCTGGTCAGATGAAACCAAAATCGAACTTTTTGGCAACAATGCAAAACATTATGTTTGGCGTAAAAGCAACACAGCTCATCACCCTGAACACACCATCCCCACTGTCAAACATGGTGGTGGCAGCATCATGGTTTGAGCCTGCTTTTCTTCAGCAGGGACAGGGAAGATGGTTAAAATTGATGGGAAGATGGATGGAGCCAAATACAGGACCATTCTGGAAGAAAATCTGATGGAGTCTGCAAAAGACCTGAGACTGGGACGGAGATTTGTCTTCCAACAAGACAATGATCCAAAACATAAAGCAAAATCTACACTGGAATGGTTCACAAATAAACATATCCAGGTGTTAGAATGGCCAAGTCAAAGTCCAGACCTGAATCCAATCGAGAATCTGTGGAAAGAACTGAAAACTGCTGTTCACAAACGCTCTCCATCCAACCTCACTGAGCTCGAGCTGTTTTGCAAGGAGGAATGGGCAAAAATTTCAGTCTCTCGATGTGCAAAACTGATAGAGACGTACCCCAAGCGACTTACAGCTGTAATCGCAGCAAAAGGTGGCGCTACAAAGTATTAACTTAAGGGGGCTGAATAATTTTGCACGCCCAATTTTTCAGTTTTTTATTTGTTAAAAAGGTTTGAAATATCCAATAAATTTCCTTCCACTTCATAATTGTGTCCCACTTGTTGTTGATTCTTCATAAAAAATTACAGTTTTATATCTTTATGTTTGAAGCCTGAAATGTGGCAAAAGGTCGAAAAGTTCAAGGGGGCCGAATACTTTAGCAAGGCACTGTATTAAACAAATACTGTAAGCACCAGAAACCACAGCATCCCTATCATTAAATGACCGGTAAAGCCAAAATCAGATCATACAAACACATTGGTGAAAAGTATTTCCATCCATCAACTCAGTGTAGTTTTGCTGTTATTGTCATGGTATGTAGGTCTTCATGAAGTTATGTTCTACACTATTATGCCTCATTTTAGAGTACTACTAAAAAACAACAATACATTGTATAAACAATCTTAGAAAACAAAAAAGGACAGAGAAGTAGAGTATGTATGATGAGTACTGCAGTGCTTTTCTTATTTAATCTAAGGCGTTGCAATATACAGTAGACAACTTTTTTTCTTTTTTTTTCTCAGCAAAACTGCTGATAAACGCCTCCAAAGCCAGGAGGCATCTCATCTTCATACATACATTATCCAAAAGAAGTTCAGCTTTACATAACCACAAAACGGGAACATTTTGTCTCCTGCTCCAGTTCCTTCATCACAAATTAAATGCAGTGTGCCTGGCAAAGAATATGAATAAATTAAGAGCTTTAAAACACAAAATGCTAGTGACAAGCAAGTACAGGAGTGGCAGCAACAATGATAGGCATGTAGGAAGAGAATTTGGGTAGATTGTAGCTTCCAGGCATTCAAACAGGGAGTGGAACTCAGAGACATGGTGTATTCAGTGTGCAAACACCACCTGCTGAAAAACAATTTGGGTGCTGCAGTTTCCACTTCGGGCTGCTCAGTCTCAACAAAACACAAATACAAATAAACACGTGTTTCATATGCGCACATGTGCACACAGACTTGGCTTTTCCATCACTGCCAAAAGTACTACCACTGGAATGAGACACCACACCTGATGCGATGCTAAATGAGGTACAGTTGTACTTTCCACTCCTCCAAATTGTGCAATTACCGCTTCACACTTTAGTATGTGCCAGTGTAAAAGGCTTAGTGAGCACATACATTGTAAGCTAGAGTGAGATAATTTAAAGCGGGTGATGCTGGTTGTGGATGTATAAGTGTAGAGGCAGGCTACTGTAGATAAAACACAAATATTCAAACGCTGTACATATATCAATGAATTTTTCCAATTTAAATGTAAAAACTACAACAAATACAATAGGGGATTACAAATTCCTTTCAAGCTACCTTTGTGTTTCAAAATCTTTGCCCTTCTTTTACCTGACTCGTGTATGTCTTGATTGACACCTGAATCAACTATGGGGAAATATCTGTGAATGACAACAATACAGTGGTATTTAATATGCAGAAAATACAGCAGGATGAGTATATTTTACGCTAACACATATCACTAACAGTGAGCCAACAACCAATCAATCACCCAATTCCGTAACACTATTTAGTATTTATGAGCAGTTTACAAACATTTAAAAAATATTCTATAACAAACTATATTATGTAGTTGTAAACAGATATAATAACATTTCCAGTATTTCTTAATGTACAGTATTTAACAGTAATTATAACCTCTCCTATGAAGACTTATTTTATATTAATACAGCAGTTTCACTATATTATCACCTGTTACATCAGCCTCCACTGTTGTGCCCACATGAGTTCAATAATGATACAAATACATTAATAAGCACTAATCTCTTTACAACCACATTGTGATGTGTTATAATATATAACCATATAATATGGTATATGTATATATATATATATATACATACCAAGTTATATAGCCACTGGAGATAACACATTGTTCAAAAGTATTCTGTGTGCCACAGAGGTGTTATAGTAACTTGGAGTTTCTTAGGGACTAATGGAGAGCACACAGAAAATGAAAGATTATGCTCAAAAACCACATCGTTTAATAGGATTATTCATAACCCAGCCACAATGTATGCATTACCAGTAGGGGATGACAAGATGTGCAGAAATATTGAACAATGCAATGGCTAAGAACCCCCAACCGCTTATAGCTTCTTGACAAATACAGTGTCAGCATTGTTAATGCATCTTTTCTAAATTGATATATTAGTACTGTTTCCCTTTCTGCGCTCTTTCAGAGATGCAGTACTTTTGTATATTCATCTTTTGTGGCAACTACTTGGCAACCACCTATGTGTGACTGATGCCAGCTAGCATGAGTTAACGTGAATATATATACATGAGTGCTTTGATAGATAATGCACATTTTTGTTTCACTGTTTTTTTGTCTTTAAGTAATTTAGATACAGCAGTGCAAGTTTGTACAGTAATGTATATTCTATGGACACTTAATCAATGAATAATTCTAAATAACATGAATGAATAATTGCCCTCAAAATTATTAATTCATACATGTTATATATCAAATAACTCTGATCTAAAATAAAGGATATGTGCAGGATTGTATCTGGGCACTGGTGTGGCACTATTTCTCATGTAAAAACATGACTTCTGGTGAAGAAAATGCATGAAAATCCACTTCAGGCTATAGTTAATGTATGTGCTTCATTGTCTGCATTTGTCTTTAATCTCAATGCTAAAATGTTATATGTTGTCTACTTACCGTGATGGTTTGATATTGTTTTGCTGTTTGTTATGAGTCAGCTTTGCTCTGAGTACCACTTCTGGAAGTTCCACTCTTGGTGAGGGATGCATTTAAAGACTTTCAGACAATGCTAGTGATTTAGAGAATGAGAGAATAACAAAAAGCCACCGCTAAGATAGAGATTTTAATTAGGCGCATATTCCAGATGTAAATAAAATATGATTAAAAAGCAGGTTGTTGAAAAGAAATCAGTAATCAGTTTCACCACTTCTGCTAAAACTGGATTGCAAGTAGACATTCATTATCCTTTTTTAGCAGTTAATCTGTTGCAGACTGCTGCAATACTGGTAAGCTTTGATTATTTACAGTGTGAAAAACTAAAAACTGGAATCAACAAGAATGAATTTGCCATAGCCACTGAAGAGACTTTACCTTTTCCCGTTTCACAACAACCTGCTACACATATACTCAATGCATTTAATAACGCTTTTTTAAAATATATGTAGGTTCTCATTTGGCCCGTTGGAATATAGGCAGGTAAGCATCATAAACACACACACACACATACACACACACTATGTGACAGAACCCTGCTCTCTCATCCCGACTCCCTTTTCCCTGCATCTACTCTCATTTCGTCTGCTGCCTCTCTGGTATCCAGTTAAAGGAAATCCACTGTAGTGACAGTAATCTCTAATCCTTGGATATCAGTGTGTTCTACAAAACCTCCTTATTGAACACCTGGAGACAAGGATGAAGCCATTCTTGGAGGGCTTACCTCTATTTCCTCTTAAATTAGTTATTTAACATATGCCACTGCACACTCGCTCCGTGTTTAAGTTCCATTGCATTCATCATGCAGTGAGCGCACGCATCATTAGCATCGTTTCTCCCAATAGGGATTAAACTTCTAACCCTCACAGTGTTAGGGCTTTGCTCCATCAAAACACACACACACACACACACACACACACACACACACACACACACACACACACACACACACAGATAACAAAGAATATGAACTGGGTCTGCACACATGACCTTATGTATCTTTCAAAAGATGTTAGTCCATCATATTAATATGATCTGCTGTAGTCTATTGCACAGAGCTGCACATATAGAGCTGGAGAGGAGGGGTGTATGGATGTGTGGAAGTTGGATTATAGTATTATTCACATTAAGTACTAAAAACTAAAAGTATGCTAAGTAAGATGGATTTGGAAAAAAGATCTGTGTATCTATCTAGAAGGTACATTATATTTAAATATAATAATCTAGGTTGGTAATACTGAGTGGCCATTCAGACTCTGTAGCAAGTCATGTTGCATGCATTCACATAGTCTTGTTTTCCAAATGGGATTTATGACTCAGGTGTGGTTTTCTCCATGTTTGCAGGGTACAATCCTTCAACAATAAAAAAATGGACAAGAGAAGATCAGTTACCTCTCAGAGAAGCAATTACAGGAAGCAATAAAGGCATAGAAGTGCATTCAAGAGAAGCAATTTTGGTACCTCTCTCCCTTTGGCAGTCCACTTGTTCTCACTTGCACACAAAAGAGAGAGAGAGAGAGAGGGAGCAAGGATGTCACAGTCTCTGAGTTCTCATCCCTTCCTGTTCTCCCTGCTTGCCATTTCTCATTGCAATACTGGATTGTTTACTGTCTACAGATGTGGGCACAAAATGGTGGAACAACAAGAAGAAATTTGGACTAACTAGATACTGCTGAGAAAGCACAAGAGGGTCACAGTAAGGCCTGATGAACGGTGGGCCACTTTCAAACAGAGCTGAGGCTGTCTTCCTTAGAAGAGGTCCAGTGCATCTGGTAATGGTAGAGATATCAGAGAGTGAGATTGCAGCGCCTGCAAGTTCAGAGAGAAGTGTGCACTCTATTTACACAGTCATAATCAAAAGACAACAATGAGGCTTACATGTGCATGTGTGGGATAATTATGTAATGTTTCTGCTCATCATGCGCTGTGAAGAACACTGCTGTTTAACGTCCTGTCATCCTTTGTAAAGGATTCTTTGTTAAGGATGGCAGGCTTTGATTACATTTCTGAGTAACTTAATGAATGTGTACTGTATCTTGTGATGATGTTTAAAATCTAAAAGCACATTAGATCAACAAGTCAAATGATTGTGATGACTTTTACTTTTATACGTACCCTGTGGTGTGTTTTGTTTCATTAATAGGCCTACTGGCGTAAGGGGGTGGGGGGGTAGGGGGCTTTTTTGTGGCCCTTTACCCGAGTCATTGAATAACATACTCAGTAATTTTGTTGATTAACACAATATACATTTCCAAAAGTATGCCTACTGAATGATAAACAAATCAGAACACTAGTTTGCAGTTTATCATTTAAGTCCTGCGTAATATTCCTATATCTTTGTTGGGCATTAAAACATATGTGGTACAGTTTAGTAACTTACAATGAGCTAAAAATACGGTTAGTACTAATATCACTTCTGATGTATTTACACCTCATATACCTTGTTGCCTACCCAACATTGTCTTAATAACAGTTTATCATATCATGTGACAAGATCTTTGAAGCTACTAAAACAGTGAGTTTGATATTTTCTCAAATGATATCAGTGTAATTGTATTTCCCTCTAAGCACAGGCATACACAAGCAGCATTCTTGCTACTGGTTTATTGGAAGCATTTGGCTAATGAGTTTTGGACTTGGTGGAAGAAAGAATATCTTTTGAACTTATGACCAAGACACCAATAAATTCACCACCTATAGCTCGGTGTTACTGGCCTTCACCACCGAGAAACAAGAGGGCATGCAGGGCAATCATCCATGCAGTAATCTGCCAAACAGCGACAACATCATCATCACTTCAGTACCAAGGACAGCAAGCCACCAGTGTGAATTAATCAATTAAAGAACCATCCATCAAACTTGTGAAGTTTGCTGACGACACAACGGTCATCGAGCTCATCCAGGACTGTGATGAGTCGGCCTACAGACGGGAGGTTGATCAGCTGGCTCTCAGCTGGTGCGGTCAGAACAACCTGGAGCTTAACACACTCAAAACTGTGGAGATGACCATGGACTTCAGGAGGAGCCCCCCCACTCTGCCACCCATCACCGTATTCAACAGTCCTGTGTCTGCTGTGGAATCCTTCAGGTTTCTGGGATCAGCTATATCCCAGGACCTAAAGTGGGAGCCCAACACTGACACCATCATCAAGGAGGCTAAGCAGAGGAGGTACTTCCTGTGCCAGCTCAGGAAGCTCAATCTGCCTAAGGAGCTGCTGATCCACTTCTACACAGCCATCATCCACTCTGTTCTCTGCACGTCCGTCACTGTCTGGTTTGGATCTGCCACCAAAAGGACAGGAACAGACTACAACGGACAGTCAGGACTGCAGAAAAAAATCATTGGTGCCAACCTGCCCTCCATTCAGGACTTATGCATTTCCAGAGTCAGGTAACGGGCAGGAAACATCACTGCTGATCCATCTCACCCCGGACAAAACCTGTTCCAGCTTCTCCCCTCTGGTAGGCACTACAGAGCACTGTACGCCAAAACCAACAGCTTCTTCCCACAAGCCATCACTCTGATGAACAACTGACTCTGACTCACTGTGTCAGGAACCATTCTTGTGCAATAATTCCTGTTTACTGGCTACCACTTACCATTTATTTATTTATTCATCATTCTCCATTTCAAATCTGTTCATACTGTTCATAATGTATATTGTATATACTGTATACCAAATCCACCTACCTCATTTACAAAACACCTGTACATAATACTTATTTATTCCGGCATTCTTTGCACTCATCGCACTGTGTACATGTATGCTTGTATGTGTATGTGCACCTGCATATCACATCCACCTCTGACATGTACATAATAATAACAATAATGGTAATAATAATTTTCTCCTGCATCCTTTGCACTCTGCTCGTTCTACTTTTGTCTCAATCTGTCTGTTTTGTTCATAGTGTGTATATATGTGTTCTCTATACCTGTGTTTGATTATTATTGTCTTATTATTACTAGCATTATTGTGTTTACTTATATTGTTAATAAGTAAGCACATCGTGAGCATTGTGCAATACAGAATTCAAATTCCTCATATGTGTACACATACCTGGCAATTAATCTGATTCTGTACAAGTGAGTTTCAAGCCTTGCACACCAATAATTTTTCTTTTGGTTAATAAATTGTTTAAATGCATCTTGTTGATAATTAGTGTTCCTATGTAGTAAAATACACACTAAACAGGGCATGCTCATCAAAATAGCACCTCCAGTAGTAGCTCCATAGCACCAAACATGATCAAAATGTCAAAAACTCCACAACCACCTTCAAATCCACCACAAATGTTAAATGCTAAATGTTATCCAAACACTTTTTTGCATATGTAAAATTTGCTTCCGTTGGGGTAATTTTAAAATTTGGCATAAGATGCAGTGTTAGTGCATTTATTATAAGCCCAATTGATTAGTTAGATCAGTTGTTTTTCTTTTTCAATTTATTAATTAATTCGTTAGTTAAAATGTCAGAAAATAACAATGACAAGTGCCCATCAGAATTCCCAGAGCAGAGGGTGAACAAAACTTCTTGAAATAGTTTGAGCAGCCCAAACCTCAAAGGTATTCATTTTACACTGAAAAACAAAACACAGGAAAACGTCAAATCTTTTTATGTGAGAAGCTGAAACCAACAAATGTTTGGCATTAATAATTGATCAATGAATCAATCACCTAAAGGATTAGATCAGTTCTTATAACTGTTATCAATTAAATGATCAATAATTGACGAATTGTTTCAGCGCTACAACAAGAGTGCCAGAAAGTATGTGGCTGTGAATACAGAAGGATGGCACTTACGACATGGCTGTTAAAACAGAGACTTGCTGAGCACATTGTTTGTTTATTTATTGTTTTTCTGTTTAAGATTATAGTTTGTCGAATCAGTGAATAAAAACAGAAAAATACAAAATACTGTGGTAAATACAGCATTATCCTTTCCACGTCCCTCCAGGCTTGTTTTTGTGAGAGATGGATGTTTGTACCTCTACTTGCACTTCCCCTTTGGAAATATTCATCAGAATTGCTGGCTGCTTTCACTTCATAACCTCTTCCTCTATCTAGCGTCTTGTATTTTTCCCTCTCCCTCCCTCTCCTCTAATGGCTTAAGTCTTCCCTGGGGGAAAGATAGCCCGGGATGATGCTTCTGTGGATGGGTTTAGATTTGCTGAAGGTCTTTCTTGTCATGGGAACAATATAAAAATGATAAAGCTGGATTTTTTCAAGGCTTTCTTGATGTATTTCATTTTCTCATAGCCAGATGAGTGCTTTCTGCTTGGATATGGCCCTGGTCTGGTTCTGAATCATATTCACAAGCTGTCTCTCCTAGTTATCTTGTTCTTTATTGCCTCCACTGTATTACTTCTTGCCTTAGCTGGATGCACAGATTGGAATCACAACTAAAGTCTCCTGAAGCACATTTAACACATTTATACGTTTTCTCCTAGAGTTGTATAGAATTCTCATTGTATCATGAATAATAGCATTGGAAATTACAGTGTCTCACATTTTTCACAACATGCCAATATGTACTGCATGGCATTCAAGTCTCTTACTCAAGGAAATGTCAACTCTGGAATTTACTAAATGTCTTAAAAAATGTCAGACATATTTACTATTACCTCTCAATAATGATCTACTGTGAACTAAAGTAAGTCTGACATAAACATATTCACATAACAGAATGTATCCTCTTTGCAATTAATTACTTGATAATAACATACTCTCAGTGAGAATAGTATAATTAGCAGCTTTATGAAATGTAGGTGGGTCAGGTTTTTAATTTGAAATGGCAACCAACAGGGCAGTAAATGAGTAAGCGCTCATGATAGCTACATGCAGCGGTGATCCACAGCACTAAGTGAAACTATGACAATCAGCATGCCACAGCTTTTTTTTTCTCTACTGAGGGTGCTAATGTCTGGATTTTTCCAAATGTTCACATGGGGGTTTAAAATCTAGAAGAAAAGTTAGCTTTTCTTTTAGTCTTTAGTTTTACAAGTCGCATGCTTTAAGGAAAAAAAGATCTATAACGCTGCATACAAAAACATCACGTATTTTGCATGTAAGTGTCAGTAGCACTTACATTTTAATATGTTTGTATTGGCAGAAGCACACTTCCATGTTGTTCATGTATTTTTTAACAATAATTTGTTTTACACATTCATTTTGTAGTTACACGTGTGTGTTTTGGGTGTTACAAACATGTTAATGACATATTTGACAGCAGAAAATTATTGTGGCAACAGCATGGTCACGGCCATCTCTGCTGATTTGTCAGATGATGTATGATGTTAGTAGCAGAGAAAATGAGATGTCACACTTTAAATATGACTGAGGCTGGCACTCACAAAATGCAATAATGTTTGAGCAACGCAGGTCACAGTGAAAAATACAGAATTGCCATAAATGTTGAGAGACTTTTCCGGTTCCTGTTTCTGGGCACATAATAGGTGACATGGAATAAGAGAACTTGAATGTCTTGACATGCAGGATTTTCCAATATCCATATGTTTTCTTAATTCAAAGCACTGGTAATGATCCCCTACATCCACGCCTGTTCCTGTCAGCATGCTTTACACAGGCACTGTTTACTTTAAGGACCACCTTCAACCTTGTTAGCACCCTGATAGGACTGAATTAATAGCTTGATCCAAATAGTCACATGAATTAAAATTGCAGGCTGTATTGTATGTCCCAGAAAAGAAAATGTGTACAGGATGGAGGGAGATTGCTTTTTCTCTAAAGTAGCTACAATACATAATTTTTTTCACACATTTGTATGTTGCTTGCACCGATTTCCTTTGACCTTAGTATTAAAAAGTGATTGTCAAATTGCTCCAAACATTTTTGACAAACATGTCCATGTCACAAGGACATGATCCTACTGCAGCACCTCATGTCTTATATAATGGAGCACTAAAAATAGTGCAGCAGACTGGAATGACATAAAAAAAACTAAACTTTGGAGTAGTACATTTGCAGTAATACAAAACGCTGTAGGTATTTTTCAGAATGACTCACTGTGCCTGAAGAAAAAGCAGAGAAATCTGTCTAACCAGTTTTGCAACACACCGACATGTGGAATACTCAAACACACAGAACTGTAATATTTATGAAGATTTTTGTCATTGAGCTGAACCTTTTTTTTGCATTTTAAAGGTGTACTTATAGTAACTGAACCATCGAGTAATATGACCAGTAAGCCCTGAAATGTTAGCAGCAATTTTAACAAATGTCATGTCATTCAAAAAGAAACACAAAAGGTCTGATGAACACTGCTGTCCATCTCGATGAATAAACAAGCATTCATCAAGAGGGTGCAACAAAACCACAAGACATCAGGTCATTAAGGTAACAAGACCAAAAGCCCATTCATTGAAATACAAGAATATCCATAAATCATTTCATGCAAACCAACATGTCTTGCTTTGTCAAAGTATTGGTCAGATGGAATGACAATGCGACACTGCCTCACGCCCAGCTTTAAGAGGGTTAAAAATAAAGTCTCTTTCAATAGGAGAATGACTAAAGTATAGATTTGCTATTAAATTTGTGATCTTGAATAAATTTGAACATTTCTTATAAAATCAAGAAATACCACCAGCAAAACAATGCCTTGCTGAGTTATTTCAAAATACACAATTCATATATAAAAATAATAATAATAATAATAATAAAATAATATGTATGTCAATGGGTCTCCGAAATTGTCCTTAGGCGTGAATGTGAGTGTGAGTGGTTGTTTGTTTATGTGTGGCCCTGCGATGGACTGGCGACCTGTCCAGGGTGTACCCCGCCTTTCGCCCAATGTAAGCTGGGATTGGCTCCAGCCCCCCGCGACCCTGTACGCAGGATAAGCGGTTGACAATGGATGGATGGATGGATGGTATGTCAATGGATCACAGTGCTAAATATATGAAATTTTGTAAAAATTAAACGTCAGGTACAAAAGGTCACAACTTAGTATGACCAGTATTTCATTATAACAATGTTTTCAGTGTACTTGGCTTCCTCAAAATAAAGCATTAACTCACTATTACACCTTGATGAACTGCCCTAACCATTATTCAATCGTTAGTTGATATTTATACGGCATTTATGGATTTACCTTTTAACTACTAGTGTGGTAAATTTCCAATGACAAAAGTTCTGTTTTAGTTTTTGCCTCCAGATACTGCATGACTCTCTGCAAAATGATTTTAAGATTAAAGAACACTTGCTTGCTTTCTTGATGAGTTTAAAGTAATGCTAAATGATCTTTAAACAGACTTACTGTAATGAGAGTCTGACTTTGCTTAGTTTTCATTTTGAAGTGCTTTGACCCCAGCAAACTCTTGGTTTGACATTGGACTGTCTTCCATTTTATATTTCCATTCAGTTCATTCCCACCCGTGATGGCAACTGATTCCCACCATTGTGTGACTTTTTAATGATTATCGTACATTTTGCCTTTTTTTTCTTGGCCATCTGACTTATTAAGTGTATGATATACCATACTTATTCACACTACCTGACTATGGTTATGTTAAAATCATAAACAATGTCAAAATTAGTTCCAGGTGAACTTAAACATAAGTGGTATCACTGCATGGTCGGACAACTGCTGTGATCACTCATAAGGTGGAAAGTCACTCTCTATTAACCAGCAAGATACTTTGACACAGTTTTTTGGAAGTATATTTTTTCTTGCTGTGTGCAACTTCTCTGCTACTGCTTGTGTTTGAATAATGACCGAATACAACTGTTAATTCTAGCAAGATAAGGTCGCCATCACTAATGTAGTTTGCTACTAAGATACAAATGAACCTAAGCAAAACTGGGTGCAAAATGACTATTTCTAGTAAGTTCCCTGTAGTCATTATCCATTTCTGTAGCCTATTTAGAACAGGATGCTTTGTTGGCAAAGTAGAATTGCAAAGGAGGCACTGTATGTCTGGTAAGCACAAAGCAAATGAGAAGCAATGAGGGTAATAATGATTAGTATGTTCATTTGAAGCTTGAGCATGTTGCTGTGTGTTTTAGAAAGCAACATAAAAGGTCCTACTAAATCAAATATTAAATAAAGCTATTTGATTAAGGCTGGTGGTTCTTTGATCTTTAAAAAGTTGCATAAACCTCTGCTATGACAGGCACTTGATTTTATATTATTTCATGTAGTTAATGTATTGGAGACTGATGTATTCACACTTATCGGGGGGAAAACATTTGTATTCCCTTGTGTTAATTCCAGTGCTTGGTATCACAAAGAATCCCATTCGGAAGTCAACACTAACGACGGAAAGTCACTGGGACAATGACATATGTAGGACATCTGATTCAATATAAAACATGGGAGGGTGTAATGGGAAAACAAAACTGAAAGCAGCACAGTTACAGTGCAGTGCATTCCCTATAGGCCCATCCCATGTCACCGCTGGGCAGTGGCTCCACCACCACACCTGTTTCTCCACTACAGAAAGATAGCCTCCTAACCTTGCCCACACAGCCTTAATCATCCAAATGCTGCTTGAGCATTTGAATTTCTGCACATCAATCTCAGGGCCCCGTCCTGCCTTGATTAATGGTCCCCATCTATCATGGCACCATGTGGCGCGCAGGCCTTGCCCCGCCAGACAGCTTTGCTTTAGAATAATGGGCACACTCCATCCCAGTCCCTACCTTGCAATGATTGTGCATCTTTGTGATCTATCTGTCAAGCCCCTCTGTCAAAAGGGACAACAGGGGACAGTGCAGGTGGAATCGAGAGGAGGGAGGCATTGCGGCATGACATTTACGTACAGTATGTAACAGAATGCCTTTTATTGTGGTTAGCTGTTCTGACTGATAAACAAGGAAATATTTTCTCACAGACGACGACGTCTCTCCCATTCTGTCACACATGAGAGCATGAAGCCTTGGAGACATTCTGCCTGCCATCAATAATGTTGGCAGGGAAAGCAAAGTCACTAATGGTGACTCTGGGTTCTATTCATGTATGACCGCTTTCTTGCTTTTCAAATATTCCACACGTATATGCTCAATTATATGTATACCCAAACTCACTGTCTCATGAGCACACAATGTGGCTGAATAGTCTCTTTCCAACTAGCTAGAAGCATACTGCAAAGACACCACATTGGTTTAAAGGTACTTCCTTCTGTTTAGGAAACACTTGTTTTCATCAATATTCTGAGAATAATTAGCTGCAATTATATCTGCCTCTCACCAAAGCAATTACATGCCACATGATCAAGCCCCTTATATGGGCACACCACTATTCTGTGGAGTCAAGAGCTATTCATGCTTTTAAACAAGCCATTCATCACTGTCATATGAATATTCTTCACTGTTGATGGCGCTTTTGTGTGCCTTTTTACAGGCAGACAGGAGAACAAAAACTCCAAGTCCCTATGGAAAACACACAAAATAGGCAGAAATGTGTCTTTCTTTAATTGAGAACTCGTTTATAACAGCAGTAATTAAGGTGCCATCATACTGCAGCATTTCGCATGGCAAAGGAACAAGTGTGACCACAGTTACACGTCAGATACAACCAGTACATCTTGGTTGCTTGATATTCTCTGGCATTGTTGATTTAAATGTCGCAGTTCTATTACATTGCCCACTGGGATCACCGGTGGTATGTGAGAGTATTGTGTTGCTGCCTGTTGCTGACATTTCGACCGGCTAGATATTGCTGCTGTATTCCCCAAACACTATCCACTGGTCCACTGCTCATGTCAGTCTGTATCAGGTGTGAAAATGGTTCCCCCCACTCCTCACAGAAGATCGTAGGACAAACTGATTAGGAGTGGAAAGAGAATGAAGTTTAATTGCCCTTAAAGACTTTAATACTTTACAGCAGAGGGCTCTGGATTCAAAAAGTCTTTTGGAAATCTTACAAAATGCAGTTGTTTTCAAAACTATGTTTACATGAAAATACACGAAAAATATTAGGTGATAGAATTTTTTAATACCCATAAAAGGCATGTGGCAGATACAAGCTTTACAAACAAAATGGCATTGTAGTTGCATGTGTAAGCAGACAGTTTAAAATACAACTGGAATATTCTGGGGCTGTGGAGCAGAATAAAATGTTGTGTTAGAACTGTGTTTAACTTTCAAATCATCTCAAGAAAGAAACTTAAAAAATATAATTATGTGCTTATATTGGCTGTCTCATTCGTGAGTAGCTCCAGAGAACAATACTAAAATTGGAAACAAGTGTCCCTATAATCTTTCAGCAAAAAGTGATTTAAGATGCAATAGTTATTTAAGGGATAGTTAAGGCATATTATATAAGCTTGGATTGCCCTACAAATGCACCATAACCATCAACTGGAAGAGGTTAAAATGTAAGGTCAAGTCAGCAGCTGGACAAGTTTTTCACAATTGCTAAAACAGAAAATGGGTGGAGGTTTCAAGAAATTTGTCTTAACAATTGCAAAAAACTTAAATGTTACAGACACATTTCTTGAAATCTTCACCCATTTTCTCAAATATTTATTCCCGATTACGCTCCGTAGTGTTTTTGTTAATTAACGCTGTTTTCTGCCATCCCTCTCTGGTATGTGTATATGTACCTGTATATCATATCCACCTTCAACATGTACATAATGAGAATAATAGTTTACTCTTGCATCCTTTGCACTCTGATCACTGCACTATTTGTCAATATGTCTATATTGTTTTGTTCATGGTGTGTATATTAGTGTTGTCTACACTGTAGTTTGTGTCTGATTTTATTTTATTATTATTTTATTATTATGTTATGGTATTTTTGTATGAGTAAGCACATCATGAGCAATGTACAATCCTGAGTCAAATTCCTCATATGTGTACACATACCTAGCAATATAGCTGATTCTGATTCTTATTCTGATTCTAATGTTTAAACTACATTCACAAAACCCCTGACTCTTCAACAGTTGCCTCAAAACCATGTAATCTGTGCTCAAGAGATAGACACTACATCAAAAAATTGAGAACACTTTGCCATAAATAAAAGTAAAGAATTCACAACTCAGTACAGCGAATATATTGCATAATGTAAGTAATACAGTATTGAATGTCTGTATTTTCAGCATAAAATAAAGCCCAAAGAACAAAGACAGCTCTAAATGAAAAGCGTATTTCACAAAATATAATGCAACTGCAAAATCAAAGTCAGTGAGAGACTCATTCTGCCTCAGTATCACGTCTTTGTGCTGGGTCCAGCCAGAGGACTTCGTCCACATCACATGCAATGTTGTCCCTTTCTAGGCAACGGGGGAAGAACCTATCTATTGGGTTGAGAAAAGGGCTGTATGGTGGAAGGCAAACATTCATGAATCACTGGTTGATGCTGAACCACTCACGTATCCGGACACCACGACACGACACGAGCTGACATTGTCCTAAACCACAACATAGACAGGATGCACTGCCTGCTGATGATCCTGCTGCTCACATTCAAACAAAACATTTCGAAGACCACCCAGAAAAGTAAGACAATGGTCAGTGTTATATGGCCCCAGGGTTGCATGACATGGAAAACCCCCTCCCCCCTCTTGATTATGGCTGCACATAGGGTGACATTGCCACGCTGGCACTTCCACAATGGAACGTTGGCCATATGTTCTTGCCTCTCCTTCCCCTACTTCGCCAGGTTGAACCCTGCTTCATCTACAAAAATTTATGCATGGGGCCTTTCCATGGAATCCATTTCAAACACCCTCTATATATAAGAGATAAATAAATAGTTTAGTAAGTGTTACAGAAAGACAGACTTCTGCAATAGTGTATTTATATGCACTCCTGATTTACATACACTGCAATAAAGTGCAGTTACAGTAACAGTAAAGGACAATATCTGTAGGCTATAGACTGACACTGTTGATTCCTTCAAAGTTTACACTGTTTTCTACAACTCTTTGCTGTACTTCACATAGTCGGATGGCATTGTTTTGAAGGACCATACAAAGCAGTCCTTTCACCCTCATGTGGTAGTCTTGCAATTCTAGAAAAGAGAAATTGCACTTACAAATCTATGCATACAGTAAAAATAGCAATGGACATCACTTCTATATGTAATATGTATTGTAAAAAATGTTCCCCAGTCCCCTTTCTATTGACAAAGTGATGTACTGAATCAAATTTATACAGTAAACTTTCAATTGCCAAAATCAGAAAAACAAAACATTTACCTGTTCTCTTCTCTGAATGTCCTGAATATGGTGGCCACAGAGAATCTGCTCAAATTGGGTTGTACTCTTTGTCCTGCTTCCCTCATTGTCATTCCATGAACAAGAACATGGTCTATCACAGTTGCCCCAATTTGATCTGAAATTACTATTCTTGGTCTTGCTTTTCACTGTCCTCGTGCTCTTCCTTCTCGTCCACCACCTCTTCCACGAACTCTTCCTCCTCTGCCTCTCACATTGTTTCCATCCATTGTTCGTATCAACATTCAACGTACCTGGGCCACCTTTGTACTCTGAACTGGCTTACATTCTAGACAACTGATTTGATCACATCATTAGAAACAAGTGTGATTTTGAGTTGTTTTGTGTAAATGTTGACAGCTTTGTTGTAGTTGTGTTTAATGTTTGTTGCCTGTGTTTACCATTTTGCAACATAAGTGCATTACAGTGCAAAATGTGTTTTAGTGAATGAGATTGAGTTTTGCAAAAAGAGTGGATGAGATTTGCAAATGGTATCTAACTACCTGAACTTGTTTAAGGTTTTGCCAAAGGAGTGATTGATTCGACAAATGGGTTTAGACCATTGAGCATTTGGTTCAGAGAATGGGGTTTAGTGTTTTAGCAATTTAGAAAAACTGTAACATCCTCACACATATGTGTCAGTCTGCTTTTCTGCCACTCGCTTTTGCATTAAATTTGGGTCTAAAAATCTACACACATGACATACATACTCTAAAAGCATTACAGGCATTGTACGTGGTGAGGTTTGTTTTATTCTGCATGTAGTTGCATGTGTGGCAGCTGAAATGGGGAAAAAACACTGTTGCCCTTGCCTGAGCTGGTGTGCAGTATCACAAATCCTGCAATGGGAAGTCGCTGAAATACTTTATGTGCGTGGGTTAAGGTAAAAGAAACATCACTGCGCATGTGGAAAGTTAATGTGTTACAGTGGGTACGGAAAGTATTCAGACCCCTTTAAATTTTTCACTCTTTGTTTCATTGCAGCCATTTTCCAAAAATCAAAAAAGTTCATTTTATTTCTCAGTAATGTACACTCAGCACCCCATCTTGACAGAAAAAAACAGAAATGTAGAAATTTTTGCAAATTTATTAAAAAAGAAAAACTGAAATATCACATGGTCATAAGTATTCAGACCCTTTGCTCAGTATTTAGTAGAAGCACCTTTTGATCTAATACAGCCATGAGTCGTTTTGGGAAAGATGCAACAAGTTTTTCACATCTGGATTTGGGTATCCTCTGCCATTCCTCCTTGCAGATCCTCTCCAGTTCTGTCAGGTTGGATGGTAAACGTTGGTGGACAGCCATTTTCAGGTCTCTCCAGAGATGCTCAATTGGGTTTAAGTCAGGGCTCTGGCTGGGCCATTCAAGAACAGCCACGGAGTTGTTGTGAAGCCACTCCTTCGTTATTTTAGCGGTGTGCTTAGGGTCATTTTCTTGTTGGAAGGTAAACCTTCGGCCCAGTCTGAGGTCCAGAGCACTCTGGAAAAGGTTTTCGTCCAGGATATCCCTGTACTCCGCATTCATCTTTCCCTCGATTGCAACCAGTCGTCCTGTCCCTGCAGCTGAAAAACACCCCCACAGCATGATGCTGCCACCACCATGCTTCACTGTTGAGACTGTATTGGACAGGTGATGAGCAGTGCCTGGTTTTCTCCACACATACCGCTTAGAATTAAGGCCAAAAAGTTCTATCTTGGTCTCATCAGACCAGAGGATCTTATTTATCACCATCTTGGAGTCCTTCAGGTGTTTTTTAGCAAACTCCATGCGGGCTTTCATGTGTCTTGCACTGAGGAGAGGCTTCCGTCGGGCCACTCTGCCATAAAGGCCCGACTGGTGGATTGCTGCAGTGATGGTTGACTTACTACAACTTTCTCCCATCTCCCGACTGCATCTCTGGAGCTCAGCCACAGTGACCTTTGGGTTCTTCTTTACCTCTCTCACCAAGGCTCTTCTCCCCCGATAGCTCAGTTTGGCCGGACGGCCAGCTCTAGGAAGGGTTCTGGTCGTCCCAAACGTCTTCCATTTGAGGATTATGGAGGCCACTATGCTCTTAGGAACCTTAAGTGCAGCAGAAATTTTTTTGTAACCTTGGCCAGATCTGTGCCTTGCCACAATTCTGTCTCTGAGCTCTTCATGCAGTTCCTTTGACCTCATGATTCTCATTTGCTCTGACATGCACTGTGAGCTGTAAGGTCTTATATAGACAGGTGTGTGGCTTTCCTAATCAAGTCCAATCAGTATAATCAAACACAGCTGGACTCAAATGAAGGTGTAGAACCATCTCAAGGATGATCAGAAGAAATAGACAGCACCTGAGTTAAATATGAGTGTCACGGCAAAGGGTCTGAATACTTATGACCATGTTTTTCTTTTTTAATAAATTTGCAAAAATTTCTACATTTCTGTTTTTTTCTGTCAAGATGGGGTGCTGAGTGTACATTACTGAGAAATAAAATGAACTTTTTAGATTTTTGGAAAATGGCTGCAATGAAACAAAGAGTGAAAAATTCCAACATGACCTCGGTCAGGTTGTGGTTTTGCTTTTAAAGAGACAGAACTATTTAGCATGGACTTTAGCTTGCCAAATTTGATTACAAAATGTAAGTTCACTTGCCAGAGTGGGCCCTAATTTGTTTTCATTCAAAATTCAGTAGGTTCTGGGCCATGTGTGTTTTGTGTGAGCTGGGCACTGTTAAATGGTGAATTCCATACTGCACACAGCAAAATAAACATAGCTAAATTAACATTGTCAGAGTTCATTCTTTATAGTTAAAATTACACACTTCTTAACAAGTGGCTCAGACACACCACAACAGCCTTGCTGCACTATTAACACCCATTATTTCCATAGCTTTCGCCATACGATGACAGTTTGTTGCTGCTTCACTGATGTGTGAGCATGCACATAAACTGCAGCTGAAGTTCAACTTTGTTAAAGTTTTCTGCTGAACCCAGTGGCCAGTGCAGCACAAATAAACTTGTATCCGATAAATGTGTTAGGGTGGCTACTAATAATGTGGTGACATGAGTTTAAGTTACGGTGGCTCACCATTGCAAAACGACCAGGTGCCAATAGAGCAATATCAATATAAAATATAACATTGACAGATACTTCTTCATATATTTATCAAGCAGTGTTAAAGTTTTGATACAGGTCAAAAGCATGGTCCTTTTCACGTTTCCCAGCAGTCAGTGGAGTGCTTTCATGAAGACTTTCCTGGCTTCAGCCAATCAGTGTGTGCATAGGCACACAGTGCGGGCGGGGTGACATTAACACTTCAAGTGTAAAAGCCAGGATCAGAGTTAAGAGTAAAAAGTTTAGAGTTAATATTTATACAATTACACCTACAGGTTTAATTCAGTGGCACTTTGTTTTTATAACTCCTTATCAACTGAGAGTCAAATATAATGGATTTGACTCTATCAGCATAAAATTAACTCTACAGTACTCAAACTTCACCAACACCAAAAATTTCACTCTTCTCATTTTGCTGTGCATAAGTCATGGACAAGAAATAATGAACAGAACAGACAGCAGACATAGACAGGGTAAGCACGAATACTGAGCAGCCTGAATGTCTCAGCAAGGTTTAAGATGAGAGGCAAGACTGATCCTGGCTCAGTGTCATCTATAGATATTGCCATGGGGACAGAGGATGTCCATGAGAGGATGAATGAACAAATTAATTAACAAGAAGAGTGCACTCAGTAGAGTGCAGATCTCCACCAGGTGTGTCTGGGGGCATGTGGGTGGAAAATGTGTATGAATGGAATGTGTGTATGAATGAGAGTAGTCGATTGAAGGGGGAAGTTTTTTTTGTATAGTGTAGTGTAAGTTTTCTTTAAAAAGCTTAGAATATTGTAATGGTATTGTGAATGAACATCCTGGGTTCACCTAACTGTATAAACCAAATAACAAAGCCTGGCTGACCTTTTGCTGTGCCGTAACCATGGTGCGACTTTTTTTCCAGGTCAAAAAGAAAACCCAGTATAACGCAGGTGCAGGCTTTAGTAAACTAAAATCTTACAATTCTAACAATATCCTTTCTTATTTAATGAATGTGTGCAGTCTGTAGATGATGATTAATGAAATTCATTACATCAGTTCATGGGTGCCCTATACCACAAGACAACTTTTGTAGTCAGACCCACAACAGCAGACCATCATGACCACTCAAAACAGACCCGCACAACACTGAACTAGAACCAAAGACACTTTCATGAAATATAGTCTGCATTATGATCTCTAATTCCTAATTCTTATCATTTCAAGTTTTAACTTTTAACTTTTTTTTAGCAAATATCTCCTTTCCTCTAGCTCATGTTGACTATGAATAAAATGTAATCTGCATTCAATAAAGCAGTTGTCATACACTGTTGGGGAATTGGGAATTTTTGGGTCTCTGTAAATGATATTAAACTACTGTCTACTACTGAGTACTGTCTAGACTGCTCTATGCAAAAAGTTCAATGAGATGACTTTTGTTATGAAATTCGCGCTATATAAATAAAACTAAATACATTTGAAATAACAAACCTGGATTTTAACATTTACCAAAGTAAAACTCCTGAATTCCAGAGTGAAAACAAATATCATGCTTACTGTGGAAAGATTCACGAAATACTTAATACAATAAACTCTATAATGCTGTCAAAATGTTGATCTATTATAACTAATCCTCAATTTCACTGCTTATGCCTAAGCATCAGTGTTACCTGACAATTACATAAAAATTAAATGATATGGAAATAAAATAACAGGGTGGGCTATTAGCTGGCTAAAATCACATAGCTCATTTAAAGTGAAATAAATGCTAATTACGAAACTTTGAAGGAAGGAAAGTTAAGTGTATTAAAGACGCTAGATAGCTAACTACTGACATTAACCTGCAGTGTCTCCACCAGCGTGTAGTGGACTGGAGCAGCTGCGCACTCTTTTCCTAACTTTTCAAAGTTAGGAAATGGTGCGGTCCATTTTTGGGGATGAGATTCTTGAATATAAGGCATGAATATGGGAAATATATTGTAATATTTACAATCACAGGTAAGAACGACCCCCCTGAACTGTTGTTTTTGCCTCTTTTGGGGGGGTCTAAGACTTAATTAGGGGGGTCAAACCCCCCAATCCCCCCGTAATTCGAACCATGGTCGTAACACATACTGTAATATTGGAGAATACTGCTGAAAAGATGAAAGTCCAGTCCGTTCTCATCCAGAAAACATAGGTCAATAATTTAAGGGCTTAAAACTTTTAAGTTATGAGTAACTTATGTGACAAAGTTCAAGTGAAATGTCTGGGAAAACACCAGATTTACTTACTTTACTTACTTTAATTTAAAAACAAAACAGGAAATTTCTATTTTGGATAGTTAGATTATTTGACAACCTTCACCCAGGAGATTGGAGTTAGGTTCATATGTGATACAAAAATCAAACCTTAGCGTTTTGTTTTTTTTGTAACATTAGCTACCATTAGCTAATGTTGCCCTTACTGCTAGTATGCATGTTGACTGGTTAACCCTAAAGCTGCGCACTAGCAGATGGGGTTAACCTCCCTGTGTTGCAGTGGGGAACAGGAAACATCAACTATCAACCAATACTGTCATTTCTATATGAGGACGTGTTGGCTCAGTCAACAAAGGTTAAAATTGTGAATCACCATAATAACGAGAAGTCCTTGAGCATACAGTCATAAATGTGCACAAAAAATCTTAGGCTGATGGGTCCAGTATCTATGCAAGATTAGCTGTGGACAGACACACACACACATACACACAACCAAACATATGATCCCGTCCATTCTTATGCCAGGCAGAAAAAGTTATTATAAAGGTACATGAATATGAGTGGGATTAGTCAGTGCTGTCTTTCTGGAAAATGCAGTTGTAGACTGCCACTCCACCTCAATAAAGAGCTTTATTCACAATTTACTCTCTTTCTAAAGTAGGGTTCAAATTATACAGCACTTTAAGTGAACTGCAGACATTATCTCTCAAGATGACATAAAAAGCAATTATGCTTGAAATCCACAAGGGTTTGTGTAACAAAAGTAAGGAAAATACAAGACTACAATACACTACACATACTAATATATGGGCTAATGTTTTTATGCTGAAAAAACTTCTCTGATCACATAATTGCGTAAAACTAGAGGGAGACCTTTACCTTTACTGCCTCAGTACGTTAACAATACTAACTTTACAAAACTAAAGTAGGCAATTTACTGAATTAAAAATGTATTATAATTTACATGCTGTGTCTAAATCTGAGGACAACTTTGAGGATGCAGTTCAGTGTTTACATTCAGTGTGAGTAGCTACATCATGGCCAGTTAATTGATCTGCACTGTGTGACCACAACAGCCACAGGTCCTGGCTGTCCAGAAATGCACAACACAATGTTAAAGATGAATATAAAAGCAGGTCTGGGTCCTTGCCGCAGTGAACCAGATTTCTTTCCAAGCTGTCAATGAACTTGCCATCCTGTTTACCAGAGTTGCATGCTTTTTTTATTTATAGGGGATGCCAATGTAGCCACACAGGTTGTACCGTTTGCTTTATTCACCTTAATCATCAGATGGTTTATTCATGAGACGTCACTGAACCTCTGTCATCACTCACTTCCTGGGTCAGTATCACAACACCTGCTGTCACAGCCTTGGCTTTCTGCACCGATGCGACTGCTGCTCCGTTCACAGGAAGAAACAGAAGAGAAGGCAAAATGGGACGCAAAGGGTTTTATCCACACATTACTCTATTTGGGGTATCAGAGGATTAGATGAAAGATAGGCACAGGTGATAAAGTCATACAGTTCTATCTCAACTGAAAGAAAACAGGCTTGGTAACACTGATAGAGGGAAAGCTAGCCAGCCAAGCTTTAAGCAACCCTTCATCACCTGGCCTTGAGGTCTTTCCTGCAGGCGACAGGGATGTCACAATCACTCTTGCACTATCTGAAGTACTGAAGACAATTGTGCAGTGCAGGCACAACAAGCAGTGGGTGATCTCAACAACACCTACAGTAAGTTGATTTACTCTCAAGAGCAGGACTCACAAATGTCAAACCACAGTTCATTCATAACTTACAGGAAGGGTGGATGAGGAGGCAGAGGAGGTGGAAAGATGTGAGTGATTGTTAAGTGTAAAGAAACTCTGCATTATTCCACTCTTAGAGATGAGGCAGCCTTTTGTAACCTTTTCAAGTCAATAGAGGTGCTGTCAGTTCAGCGGTCAAACAACCTTCTGCTGCTTTAATTCATTTCTTTAATTTGTGTTTTTAACCCAGTAAAGTTAATGAATTCAGTGGAGCACTATATGGTTTTCACACAGTATACGACAAAGGATGGGCAGCAAACAATCCAGTTTGAGTCCTGTGGTGCAATTTTGACAATGGCACAAAGAGATGAACATGAACTGACATGAATCACGCGTTACAGAATAAGTGCAAGTGTGTCTCCTAAATGCATAAAATATGGCACCAGTCCTTGGTATCAAATTTTAAGCAAAACTTAAACAAATATTTGAATGAAATATCTCAACAATTCATTGAAATATTCCTAAGGTTATGATACAATGACAGACTCATATATGTCTATGTATGCAACGTTATTCCTCGTTTTGATTTACAGTATTTGCAATTGATACCAATAAATATAATGAGCCCATATTTGCAATTTGTAACACAGCATGTACCAAACACCTAGCTAAAACAAACTTAACTAAAAAAATATTAAAAACAAATTAATCGTTTCTATTTTTATATTTAGTTTGTGATGATGCAAGAAAGTCATTTATGGTTGAGCAGTGAAAACCCTTAGATTCCCTGGAGTGGGCCTGGCTGTAAATTCAGTGTGGAAATGGGTGCAGATTAAAGCTTCATTAGTCAAGGCTTTAGCCGCTATGTACTGTGCATGTTCTTCCCCCCTCTGCAGCTTTGTTTCTCTCCCTCATATGTATTCAAACAGAAAGGCACATTCACATAACAGAAATAAAATTACTCAGAAACAGAAGGTACAGTAGGGTTTTATACATATAGAAAAATTAATACTGTACCTCACTTTTCTGAATTGGGTTTATTTCAAAGACCCTTCCAAGGATGCAAGCACCTTGTTTCTTTTACATGTATTACTACCATCTGGATTCCAAATGAGCCTTTAACAAATGTCAAATGTCAGAAAGACATTACCTTCTGTGTACTATGAATTAAATGACTATTTATTTCTAAAACTACTCAACTATTTCCATCACTATTAAAAGCTATGACATATATAAGTTATATGATTGATCAGTTCAGATTTTTTTTTTTCTCATTCCGTTCATTAACCAAGTAGCAGCTGTGACAGGTACACATTATAACAGTAATGTTGCAAACAGCAATATGTTCTTCTACATGCCTTAATAATGTACTTTTAGCTGTACAGCAAAGATTATAATGACATTCACATCTTAAAAGGTGTTCCTCAAATCATATTTGAAACATAAAATAAAAAAATGTAATCTCCTGACTATATCAGCATTAGGAGACTCCAAAAATTGTGACACTTGTCCTCTGGACCTTTATGTTTGGAGTATGGTGTTTTGAGTTTCCTGAGGCATTTTACTTAACATCACATACTCCTCCATGGATGACAGAACATACCCTGTGGCACACTTTGCAATTTTCCATGTATTTATTCTCCCACACAGAAGCCAGAAATATTTAGCTTCCTATTCTTCGTGATAGGTTTGCAAACTCTTGCGTTTGACAGAGGGGATTGAAGAGGAGGCAGAGGCCATTTTTAAATTTGAGTCCGACTCCCACTGCCTGCCAGCAACTCCTTAACATGGCAACAGCCAATCTACACACACGCACATATCACACACTCCATCACACACAGAGTGAGTAAGTAAACTAAGGACAGAGCTACCAGCCAGCTTTAGTCATCAGTCTATTAGTCATGTCAATGAATTTATTTTAATTAGATTTTTTTCCTATTATGTAAGTGGGGAAATATAGAACATATCTCAGCAGTGATTAAAAGCAGAAACATATTTTGTCTTGATTAAAGCTTCCTTATGTGTGACAGTACAGTATGTTTTATCTACATGCTCGTGATTGACTTAACAAAAAAACAAAATATTTTGCAAAGGGGTCAATCTTTTCAGAATACCACTACAGAAAGACTTTTAATAATGTTCTATTTTAGTTGCTGCCCATTCTTCATGGCACCAAAGATTGTTTATTTAAAATAAAGCAGTGGTAAAAATGCAACATTGAATATTTACATTGTTAAGTATGTGTATGCCTCGTATCTGTACCTACAGGATAATAATACACTTGCATAGGGAGACAGAAAAAGAGAGGGGAACATCAAAGGCAAAGCAGACTGGCTTCACACAGCCCTGCATGTTTAAAACGCATGCATAATACAATACCAGAAGCCTGAGAAAAAGATTGTAGAGAATGTTCAGGGTCAGGTCCAACAAAAAACAGCATTATAAGGCATAGCATTCTTTAGTCATGTTCTTCACTATGTGTGTGTGTGTGTGTGTGTGTGTGTGTTTGTTTCCTGTTTCATATTTTAGTAGATATAATAGTGACAGGAGAGAGTCTTTATTTTGTTCCCATTCCATTGCTTCTTGATTTTGTTTGACTGCATAATACAGTAGCATATTGGAAACTCTGGCACTGTTTATTTGACAATCAACAGTAGACAGTGACAGGAAATTTGTAAAGTGCGTGAATCACAGTTGAACCAGGAAGCATGCAGTTGTATGGTAACACGAATCCAACAGAAACCCCAAATAAGACATGTTTTTAGCAACAAATCTGAATGGTATGCATTTTATTAACACAACAGGCTATCAAACGTGATCTAAAAGTGCATACTGGGCATT
This sequence comes from Micropterus salmoides, assembly GCF_014851395.1. Taxonomy (NCBI): domain Eukaryota; kingdom Metazoa; phylum Chordata; class Actinopteri; order Centrarchiformes; family Centrarchidae; genus Micropterus; species Micropterus salmoides. Next base: position 23,942,081 of record NW_024044570.1, read on the forward strand.
AGAAGGCCAACTAATCATACCACAGCTGAACTATGACAGAGAGAGTGGGCGAGAGAAGGAAGCATTATTAGAAACACACTCAACCATTGTCTTTATAATGTTGACATAGAGACTCAGAACAATCTATAATTTCAATTTAACACACAATTATATACAGTGGTCGTGATTAATCGTGAAAGGCCCCTTACTATACAGAAACAGAGAATGTAAGGAGAAACTATAAAAAAGAGAAAGAAATCCAACCAGGATAATGACAAAATTCGCTCGGTTGCTTCAGGCAATTGATGAGACAGCCAGCTTGGCCTAAATAGGTATCAAACAGAGAATTCATAATAAGCATTGTCTTCTTTAACAATCAAGTTGGAATTAGTTCTTGCAGTTAGATCGGTCGGGTGTTACAGCTGACGTCAGTAATATATAGAGTACAGTTCACTCTGTTCCTCTCTTGTTTAAGTACTGCATTCATTTTAATTTTAGAACCAAATGTAGAACGAGATCAGCGGAGACTTAGAATATCATACTGTCTTCCTTCTCAGCTGACAGGCTGTTCAACAGGGATAGCATCATGCTGCTGGAATCATCTGTCAGAGACATGGTTGCTGTATGATATTTGTAGCAATACATAAAACCCTTTTTTTGTTCCAGAAGCTGTAAATAGCTAATATCTAATATCTAAAACAGAGAAGACACACAAATAGTAGAGTGTAAACCCCTATATTGCTTCTAACAGTAGAAGTGGCTGGGATAGCTTAATTATCCCAACAGCAGCAGATTATTTTAGGATACGTGTAAACGCAGTATCTTATATACCTTATTGTCTTTACTTAATTAAATTCCCTACTTGACTAAAAAATGCTCAGTTATCGTCACTTTTGTTATTTGGTTGAATTGTTTATCCTTGCCAGTTTCCACTATCTGATGTTACAATACTTATAATCTACTTTCTATATTACAGCTAAATAGTTAATCTAATAATGATTAGAGAAGAACAAAACAGGACGTGCTGAAAGCAAACTTCATCAAGTAAAAGCTCTGGTTCCTATTAAATAAATGCAGCATCTGTGATATGAAGACTATTGCCATGATTAGAAAAGTGGTGGCATATTCATCTGTAGTGCAGTAATGTGTGAATCAGTGGACAGTTGGCCCCGATCCAAATGCAGACCCTGCATATATTATAATAATCGGGCTTGCTTCTGATACTGTGGGCCACGCTGTTTGCCTCACTTCTGAATCAAGCACAAGCAAGGTGACATTACCTTGCTCTTGCTGCACAGGCCCTGATGGACTCTTGTGACACAATCCTTTTTTGTATTTTCTGCTTGAGTTGCAGGGAATCTTATGGATTTTCTCTCTTTCAGCTCTGAGGTTGACCACGCTGATCCAGCTAAACCTCAGATTGTTGGCTCCATTTAAGTATTTTTTATCACCTGCTATCTCATGTTTCTTTTAAATAAGTGTGTACTCTACTGAATGCACGTACTACATTTTAGATAAAATGTAAAGGATATACAGTACATTAATATTTATACATTTTTGTGCACTATTAACAGTATTTGTCATTTTTGAATGATTTTGGCGTTTTGATTTCAATATTCAGAAGTCAGTGTCATAAAACATTAATTCATGAAACAAAAGCAATTTTAGCCTTATGCCTCTCTCTGTTTGGCTCTTCAAAAGAATATTTCAGTGATTCTTCAGGAATCCTTCCCTTGCTTGCTGTTAAACTTTACCGCTTGTGAAAGTTATCACCCCCCTCTTTGTCGGAAGGGTTGACCTGGAAATCACTGCCAAGCAAACTCATTTGAACAACATCAATGAAGGTGACCCCTGAACAGCAGGGTGCATACTGCAGTGGCAATGCTTCAAACACTATTTAACTGCAAGTCAGATGATCCTGCTTTATTCTCATTGAGTTCTTCTGTCAAATTGTCATATTGGAGATATAGTTGTGGGTAATGCTGCAATTAGTGATGTGTTCTGCATTTATGTTCCCTGAAATGAGGTTCTCTCAGAGCAAAGGTAATATGAGAGCTAGGGACTGTGTAGGCCAGTGCAAAAATAAATCACTTTGGCCATGATTTGAATTGCTGATGAGAAAGACCTTTACTGGGCCTTCAATGCAATCTAAAAGCTGCTGTTCATCTTTATAACTGAATGCAATTTCATCTGTAATAATGGCTCTTTAACATACCTTAAAGCTAAGATGTTTATTGGAGATTATTGGTCTACCTAATGCTTTAAAAGGCAATCCTCACTCTATGCATGTATCGTTCCTCCAAAGTTTAATTTTACAGTTTACTGTTAATGACTCTTTTGTTATTGCTAATGTTGGCAATTACACAATCACCTCCTCTGCCCTATTCACAACCCACAACAAACCTCTAATAGCGCATTCACTGTATGTATGGCAAACAAATGGATGAGAGTGGCGCCGCACTGTATCCCTCTATCCGTCACTATTTATAGCCCAAACAATTAAGCTGAGAAGACCTTCATTAGCTTGCTGCTATTCAGCGGGACCCTGAGTCGCCTTGCCAGCCAGCCAAACAGGTGTTCCTTAATAATCACTGCTGAATTGCCAGCAACACTGGTTTGCGATTTTCCCTCCATATGTTTCAAGCTGTTAGCAGTCCTCTGCTGAGAAATGAATGACTTTCTAAGCCTCATTACAATATCTTACAGTACTTACAGGTGTCTGTTGGCTGGCAGTCTGACCCTACTATAAGACAAACTGGCACTCTTTGTGACATTCAGCCACAATATCAAAATAACACACATCACAGTCATCATTATATGCAGAGGGTATTTCTATGTCAACAGTATTATGGTCAAAATATAAAATTATTGTTTGCCTATACTCCTACCTTCAACACCTATCTTTTGCTCTTAGGATATTGCCCTCGTGTATGCCCTTGTGTATTTTTATGAAGATGTTACCACTGGGCTGACATGCTATGGTAAGGGATGGCTATTTTGCAATGTATGCTATTGTAGCAACATTAATTACAGCTAAACATATATGGCCATTTTAACATTGCAGATGAAAGAACAGGTTGTTATTATGGTTTGCTGTCAGGGCCCCGAGGCTCTGGAACAGCCTGCCCGAGGAAATCAGGTCGGCTGAGTCAGTGAACTCTTTTAAGTCCCCTCTTAAAACATACTTTTATAGGAGAGCCTTTCCCGATCTTATTTGACTTTGTTTTATCCCTTTTATTTTATTGTATTTTACTAATTTTATATTAATTTTTCATGCTCTTATCTTGTTTTTTTTGTTTGTTTTTTTTTGTATTATTCTTTACACTTGTTAAAGCACTTTGTAACTTGTTTTTGAAAAGTGCTCTACAAATAAGGATTATTATTATTATTATTATTATTATTATCCACTGCAGCTGTGCCAAGAACCAGGAAATGAGAGGCTGACAGAGGTTTTCAGAATCAGAATCAGAAGGAGCTTTATTGCTTTTATAAGTAGTGTTTTACACATATGAGGAATTTGCTTTGGTGTCAAGGTGCTACACGTTGACATAAATAAATGTATTCATATATAAATATGGAATAGACTATGCAAGTTATGTAAGAATATTAAAAAGAATAGAGAAAAATTATGTGCAGACGTATTGCAATGAAATATATAAATTCACAATATAAAAATATAAACAACAAAGATTAACAATTAACAACAAATATGTGACAGGTTTGTGTATGATATGAAATGAAAGACTATTTATATGTGCAGAGACATTTGTATTATTTTGCAATTCAGTTCACTTGTTCTCTAGTCATGCAGTGAGTGGTGATGTACATTCATGGGTTGTATTTTTAATTTTTAACTGAACATGCATGCAATGTGATAAAAGTATGAAAGCCCTAAAAAGCAAGATATATACATAACTAGAACTAGTTTTAAACCACAAAATAACATGTATGATCACACAAACTGACCACACTTTTGCAGAATAGCTAGATATGAACATAATGTGATTAGGACTAAGTGACGCATGGCAACATACAGTATACATATACTGTACATATAAACATAATATATCTGGGTTTCTGTATATGTGCTTCAGTTCTTTGCACCAGCTGGACAATAGAACACCTTCCTTCTAGAAGCAGGAGTCTGCTCCTTGCCCATTAGGAAACTGCCAGCTGCTTTTAAAGGGGAGGAGTTAATGTGATTGGACACTATGCAAGCTTGGCCCAACTTTGTCTCCCTATAATATATTCCTCCCACTAACAATGCATTCAGCCTTCTTCAGCCCCTTATCCAGATTGTACCACACTGTGCCAGGATTGTGCTTAACTCTGGTTACCAAAATTAGATGGCCACATTCCACTTGCACTCTGGGTTTGTGCTTGCTTATACCCTTGCAAATGACCCTTTGTAATAATAGTCCATTCATTCATTGTTGCAAATTACATAAACAATCTTTCTACGGTTGTCTCCTTTGGCATTGCTTGGTAGATTTATACTGAATACTGAATATATTCAGTATTCCAACTGTGTTTGTTCCTATGCAAATCAGCAGAAACTAAATTGGACAACAATATGGCTGCACTCTAATTATCACTTATGCATTTGCAATACAATTGCTATGTAAGCCGTGTTAGATGTGTTTTTCAGCTAAATCAAGGGGATAATGTATGCCATAGGGAATTCTGATGCCCTGACTCCTATGAGGCACACCTCCTCTTACTTATTCTAGCTGTCTTAACAGCTTCAAGTAAGCTTGTTTTATTGTATTGCCATATTAAGCTAGACTTCTGTGTGCTATACTTTTGAAAGCTTGCTTCAACACTCATCATATCTAGAGTGTCTGTGTGTATCACCTACTGTCAAAAGCTAAAAAAAAATTGTAGGTTTGAGTATCTGATGCAACATTGTAAATTGTAAATACAAACAAAAATGTTTCAATTATGTTGAATAAACATTATGGCCCTACATTTTAGATATATATATCAGACAAATCACACTGCTTTTTCTTTCTTTCTTAATTTTTGGGGGGTTTTGTATAATTTTGTATACTTCACTTTTCACATTATGTTTCATTTGCACCTTTCCACCGTTCACACTCTGTCTCTATTTCTCACTGTCTTTTCTTCAACATCAGGGAATGCGCTATTACCAGCATTAAGTGATATCTCCCACTGTGTTAGGGTGGTATTTCTATTCATTCAGTCACTACCTACCTGCAGCTTTATATCAATTTAAATAGAGCTGTCAGTCTGCAGTCTAGCTGTAATTATGATGAAATACTAATTAGGGCAGACCTGACCTGTGCTGACATACCCATACTCTCAAATGTCTACTCCAGATGGCAGCAGGTACAAAGGAAGCTTAGGGAAGAGACCCTTTTCAGTGTTGTCTGCATTAGCATAGGGATGGCCTGTCCTACTAGGTTAAAATTCTAAACATGTCTCATTTGGCTTGGATTCCAAATTAGTAATCTGACCCACGCATGAAAAGATGATGTCTGTGGAAGGGAAGTGAGTTTGAGGGATCCCGTGGGTGCTTGGGGCCAATAAAAATGTAGAGGATGTGGTATATATTTACCTCAGGAGAATACCAGCAGATGATCAACATCAATGTCATGTGATGAAATTTCAGAGGCTCTTATTATAAATTTTAACTATGCACATGAATGCATTGTTGTCTGGGAGACTGTTATTCTCCAAATAACATTTCCATGTATCTAGATAACCCACAAGGACTGCACGTGTCTTATTTTCTCTGCAGGATAGGACCAACCTTATTGGCAGACAAGAATGTGGTTGCTGGACGAATCCGCAATATCCAACCAAACGGCCAATGGCAATTTTTAAAAAAAATCCTCGCTTTCTACCAGGCTGCAACAGTATGGTTCTTTATCACACAGGCTCCGCCCTCTACTGGACTCTATGGGTACTACCTCCTCCAATCACACGCACACACTTGCCCACTGAAATTTTATCGTGCACATAGCCGACCAATAGGACGTCGCTACCGATAAGTGCGTGACATATAAATAGCAGTGTCCCTACTGCCTCAGCATCCTTTTTTCTTCAGCAATCTGCAAACTGCTCACTGAATTCACCACTTCTAGAAAATTATCTTTGCACCCGGGCAAAGCTAACGTTTTGCCCGGGCGTCCACTTTGCTAGCCTGTCCGCACGGCCATAATGGTCCGCTTCCACGACGTGACAGCCGAGAAACGAGCTGTTCTTACCGTGGAAACTGGGCAATGCAGCAGTCTACTGTAACTCTGCATTCCAAGCGCGCCCACGAGGACTTGCACGGGCGCGTTGCTAGCTCACCGGCGGTGAAAGTGTGTTACATAAACAGACACGCCGCCTTACCGACATCTCTTCCACCGAGCAGTCACAGCGCAGCTAGGCTAGTCCGCTATAGCCGGAGAGAGACAGCCAAAGTCAGGTCTCTCTCGGTATAGCAGGACGAAAGAGATCGCTCGCTGCTTCGGTTGGTTTTGTTTCCTCCACGAGTGGCTTGTAGTGCCTGTTGCAGCAGGTAAGGCTGTCTACCCTGCCGCTGCTTCACATGGAAGCTGTGAGCTTAAGGTTGACGTGTCACAGTCATACCAGCTGTGGTGCATTCAAGGCCCGGTCAGCCTTTCCAACTCCGGCTGTGGTGCATTCCAAGACACCACGGCCGGTTCAACCTTTTGAAAATGGCCCATGGTGCATTCAAGGACACCACGGCCTTTTCGATTGCAGCTCTTGGAAAAAGTCTAAGCCTTATTATTTATTTTTTTTAAAAAAGGGGTGACAGAGGGACAGAGGCTGATGCACACCACCAGACCTCCTCCCTCCGTTATGTGTCCAGCATGCATTTATTTGTGTTTCATGCGCTGCTTGTGTACACACTGAAAATGCTGTGAATGTTCAACTGATTGAATACAGTACATTACTAAAGAGCATTCTCCTCCCCACCGTAACCCCTCCATCTTCGGCTCGGTGCGTAATGCGCTTCAGTCTCCACAAAACTGCACGTTCCCCGATGCTAAGCTAATGATCCGACCTACGGCCCACACTGATCTCCTTGCTAAGCTCAAGAAAGACAGTGGGAGGGCCGGGTTCTTTGCTGTGCTATTCAAACCACTGGGACAGATGCCCATGTCCCACGTCACTCTCCTGGTGGCATCCGAGCGAGAAGTAGTAGTAGGACCTGGGCTTCTTTCCTTGCTGTCGGCAACGGGTCGCCTACATCACAATGCAGTGACACAATGCAGCAATGCGAGCAAACTCTGTGTTCCCTGTGCACTCACGACAGTGTCCACGGGAACACTGCTAGCTCATTCTCCCAGCAGCAGCTCGCTGCAGTGGAGAGGTGGATAACCCTGTCCTGACTCGGCTTCACTCGGCAGCTGTGTTGATATTGACTGCTGCACTGACGACGTGCTCACGGTGACACTGTTGCATGTTGAGCCGTCATTGGAGCAGCGATCTGTGGTGTGTTCAAGGACACCACGGGCCAACAGACCGTGGAGTATTCAAGGACACCATGGAGCAACCGGCCCTGGTGCTTCAGGGACACTATAGCCCGTTCGACGTCGGCCCCCCCTTGGGCTAAACTTCCATTTATGGAAAGTTTGTCGGTGGAGAGTGATTTTGCACCTCAACAGCCTGGGGTTGCGATCAATTGGGAAGAGAGCTCCCCCTAGCTGCTGCAGCGAGTGGAGTATCTGGATATTGTGCTCAAATGCAACACTCCAAGAGCGTATCTGTGCGCATCACATGGTGGTCCACAGGCTGCAGCTGGGGACAGCTGGGGACAGCTGTGGCAGCGCTGTCAGTGATGCTGCTGTTGGGCCTCAGGGCAGTAGTCCATCAGGTAGTCCCTCTGGGATTGCTGCACATGCGATGGCTACAATGTTGGTTTGCCAGCCTGCATCTGGACTTCAAGAGGCAAAACTGATGCATGGTGACCCCCCCCTTCAACTCTAGTGCAGGAGGACCTGCGATTCTGGGGGTCTCTCACTGTCTGGCAGCGCGGGTGCTGCTCGGCAGGGTGTCTTCATCCATGTCAGTCTTCATAGATGAGTCTCTCACTACTACTGCTGAGTGTACATTACTGAGAAATAAAATGAACTTTTTTGCTTTTTGGAAAATGGCTGCAATGAAACAAAGAGTGAAAAATTTAAAGGGGTCTGAATACTTTCCGTACCCACTGTATCAAGGGAAATTCCTCGTATGTGAAAATGTATCTGTCAATAAACCCCATTCTGATTCTGAGTCTGCTGACTTTTGGTAGGAAAACGGATGTGAACAAAAGTCTCCGTGTCAAAGTTACATGAGTAACAACATCATAGTACTTCCAAGTTAGCTCCTGACAGACAAAAGTCATAATTTACCAACCACTACTGTTCTTTGTCAGGTGAACCTAAAAGGTCCTTTTAAGCATATGAACAAACAACTATTGCCCTCATTTTTCTTGTTGTTGGAACATTTGACTCTTACAAACCAACCCCATGGTGGTGCTAGAGAAAATCAGAGGATCACCAAAGTCATAAGGATTCATCTACTGGGAACCATGCCTGTCCATACAGAATGTTGTGCCAGTCCATCTGGTAGATATTTAATAGGACTGGTAAAAAAAACATTTACATGTAAAGAAAATCAAGGGATCACCAAAATTAGTAGGATTCATCCTCTGGTGATTATACATGTCTTTGCAAAATGTCATGGAAATCCATCGAATACTTGTTGAGGTATTTCACTCTTGACCAAAGTGGTGGACTGACAGACCGACATTACCATACCTAGAGGCATGCCGCTATGGCTAAATCTGATATAAATTGAATTGTTTTTTCTCCTGTGTGACTGCAGAACAAGTGAAAAAAAAGTGTTAGCAATTATGTAACATTAAAGTGCTGACATGACAATAATGTTACATGACTTGCTAACACACAATTTATGTATCTTGTGTTTAGAGTGCATGGAGAAATTCAAACTCACCTGAAAGAAAATATAATTGCCTTTAGTCCTATTTAGAGTATTAGAGCAACAAAAAACAAAAAATATCCTTGCAAAACTTTGCCCCCTCCTGTTTCACAGATTTAAAAAAGATAATACCAAACTTAGGGTGATTAGCCTGGCAAAACATTTTGTTTGACCTGTTCATAAGTCACAAGTCTTACTGACCTCTCAGGGCTTTCATACTAAACATATTCCCAATAAGTGTAGAAAGACCAACATGGATGCAAAATAGAGGTTGTTTGGATAATGGAGATGCATTCATCTGACTACATGTAAATTAAATAGTAAAAACAATGTCTGGATACAAGACACATTAAATTACAAGCATAAATGGTGCTTTGAAGATTGTGACCCCTAACCCTTGTTCAGAAGATTCCTCCCTTGCGAATGTATAGTAGTGGCCTTAAACCCTGAGAGAAACAGTCGCATCCTGCATGCCTTGTAAAAAAAGCTGAACCTCAACAAGGCTCTTTAACTTTGTGCAACTATATACCAAACTTGAACCTGATGAGAATATGACATTCGTCTTTTATTCCAGGGTCCACAATTCACATTATGCATTATCTGGGCATAAATGTTCTCATCTTTGCCATCTTGTCATCAGCTTCCAGTTTGAGCTCCGCAAACTTCCCTCCACCTGTTTTCAAAACAACTGCCAAGCTGACAAAGGCAAAATCATCAGCAAGGCATAGAAAAGAGGTGTGAAGTGGTCAGTTCTCTCTTTCTGTCTCCAGCTCCCTGACAGACTGAGATACCTACCACTTTACTGTTCACCAGGGGAGAGTGTAGTGCATAGATAAGCACTGACATGCACACAGAAACAATCACATGTGATGTAGTGAATGAATTGCACATCTCATGAAATTCTTGTATGATCTAGTCAAATGCCTGCTGAGTGATTTCATTACACATCCTAACCGCAGATACACAGTTTACCATATTATCATTTGATACTTTAGAATAAAGATGTCACTGTAAGCAAAGAGGCAGCAAGAAGTCACAGATTTGGGCATGAATGTACTTTAAAACTTACACACGCATCTTTTGTTTGTAAAACTACAGGTTTATTTAAAGTTATCGGGATTGTGGAGACATTGTTTCAAAGAAGACAGATGAGGCAAGAAATGTCTGCAGTCAGAACAGGATATGTCTTCAACTAGAGCTACAACTTGATGATGATTATTTTCATTATTGATTGATCTACCAATCTTCTTGATTAATTGTTAGGGTTTATAAAATGTCAGAATACTTAAAATTGCTTCTCACAATTTGTCAGAGCCCAAGGTGACAGCATCAAATTGCTCATTTTGTGTAACCAACGGTCCAAAACCCAGATATTTGCTTTACACTGAAAATGAAAAAAACAAAAAACATAAAACTACACATCAACTATCAAAAAAGTTGCCATTTCTTTCTGTCAATTGACTGAATTATTAATCACCTACTTGTTTGGCAGCTCTATTCTAAACAACCCCCAGGTTAATCAAACGTATGTGGAAGATAAACATGACATGCCTATACTAGATCCAAATTGGATAAAAATCTGCTCTTAAATACTTAAATACTGTCATTCCATTTGTTCTTTGAAAAATATATATTTATATATTAATATTCTTAAAAGGAGTGATACAAACATTTCCTTAATAAAAAAAGAGAGAATAAATTACTTGAGATAGGTCTGCGTTAAAGAATTAAAGCAAAAATAGCATTTGATCTGTTATTGCAGTGAATGTTTTGGAAGTACTTTGTACTTATCAGTGTTGTAACATACGTACACATCAGTAGATTTAGGTAAAAGCCAGCTGTGGCTCACTCCAGAGGTCCACCGGTGTGCTCCTGTTTCTTACTTGTTTTAGATGCTGTTCCTATTGTTTTCCTTGTTCAATAATATATGGCACATATGCTTGCCACTGAGACTAATGTTGTTGGTGTGGGATTTGTGCTGGATTAAGCTTCAAAAGAAAGGCTGACACTCTATTGTTCAATGCTGGCATGCTACATTCCCCACAGAGCTGCTGGTTTAGTGCAGTTTGGGTTTTGTAAGAAGAAAATAGAAACAATATTATGCAATCTGGTATTATTTTGCCATTGTGTGTAGAGTATGCAGTTGGCAGCATACTGTCTGATGGCTAAACAGTGCAAACTGAGAATAACAACATATGTGTGACGATTGAAATATAGTGCTGCACTGCCACAATCATTCATGTATTCAGTTCAGGCAGACATAATGTTGTTACCACAATGACATGCGACACAAGCTCTGAATGGTGAGTGAATGAATCAAATTCTGCTCACTTTTTCAAGTGATCCCGTCTTGCTGGAAGGACTTTATCAATTGAACTAATTGAAGTATGTTTGCTCTGATTTTGATGACGCATATAATTTCATTATGCATGGGTGAATGCTTTTTCTAATATATTAATCAGCAGCAATTACCAGCCTTTCATCATCACCTCGCTGCTTCAAGAATCACAAGTGGCATCAAGGGTTGTGCACACATGGCTCATCACCACATGCTCTCTCATGGGTACAGCACTTGTCCAGTATCTCAGAGGTCCTGATTGCATACAAACAGATGAGGATGTAATCTAAATGTGTGTGCAATGCTCCCTCTTATCTCAACAGGCCTGTGGGTGACAGAGGAGTATGATTGCAGTAAATAGAAACCGCCCACCACCGGTACTCAAGTTCTCTAGGACACAGGCCACCATGCATGGTGTACTTGATTCTCAGTCTGTTTAGTACTTGACAATTATAGTAATGTGTAATTATAGTTGATACAGTTAGAAGTTAGACAAGACTGAACAAGAGGTAGGGACCTGTTATTGACATCAGGTTCCCTCGATATGGATCACATGGCTTTTCGTAAAGTTAATAAGACAGAAGAGGCATGTGTGTTTCCAGCAGAGACAATATTCATATCTCAAAGGCAAAAGCAAATTGTTTTTTTTTGTTTCTTTGGAACCTGAGTAGTAATTCTCTCACACAGCGGTCCATGCCTTCACACTGTAGGTGCTCAAACAATTTGTCTTTTACCATCAGCATCAATATATAACCCATGCCTAGTGTTGCATTTAATGAGAATATTTAATTACTAAATAGCCGGACATATTCAGATACACTTTGATGTATTCAATATTGAACTGTGCTGTGTGTTTTCACAACCGCTCTATTATACACAGCTCTGACTGTGTAGGAATACAATTCAACGAGCTCTGCGCAGTCACAAACAGCACAGAACCCTGAAGGACAAACCAAACGGCTGTTTCCTCCACACATCTGGGCACAACTGTTCAGCACAAGCTCTCAGTTATGCTGATGTCCAAACAGGGTAAATTATCTCATCCTTGACAGGTGGATGATTACTCTTGCAGAAAACAACTGTAGCTTAGCAACAAAATTACAAGAAGTTGATCTTGGTGGAGAAGCCTTACCACGCATCAGTTAGCCTGTCAGTGTTATGTTAATGTGACTGTAAAGCATCAATCACTGCAGTCTGGGCTGCAAGCATGATAGAAAATGTTTAAATAAATGATTCGTAGGAAAAGGGATGTGAACAAAAAATTATTTTGAAATAAATACTGTGTTGCATATTAATTCTGTAAAATAAACCTCAAACACACAGAGTATATATTGTTTTAAAGTCATTTCTAAGTTGTTGATACAAAAAGCAGGTAATGATATTCAGCAGGTGCCTGTTCAACAGCCAGACAATGTGTGTATAAAAGTTAGAAACTTCTATTACTCACCACTGTGTTTCACATCTCAGTCCTGGCCACCTCAGGAGGAATTCACCAACAGTGGAACTGAAGCAAAAATATATTTTGTAGCTGCTTTCTTCTTTTCATAAAGCTTACTTTTGCTCTTGTGTTTTTCTTGTCTTTTGTTTTCTCCCCACATTGACCAGAAAAATTCAATAGCCGTACAGGACAAGAAAAAAGGTAAAGCTGAGGCCTGTTTGCATCACAACTTTCCTGCACTTCTCAATCCCAATAACTCCCCTGACTTCCTTCCAATGACTGAGACACAGAGCTGTGATACAAACCCTAGTGATCGCAGAAGGGTAAGCTACTCAGGAGATTTGCATAATGTGCAGAATGCCTCTTGAGTCTTCTCCTGGTACTAATGTCTGACCTGTAGAATGATGCTGATTCTCAATCGAGCCACACTTTCCCTTGCCATGAATACCCCTTCATATCAAGACAGAGGAAAGGGTAATAAATGGACTGAAGAGTATCAGGAGGAAAAAGGAACTGACGTGCTGCAATGGAAAGCTGGAAAAGCCAACAAAGTATTCCAGAAATCATATTGCTGGTAGCATTGGAGAGGTGTTGTGCTCCCGGTGCATATCCCCTGTGCCTCCGCCTCTTTGTGTCCACCTTGTCTCCAGCTGTGGTGGAGGCACTGAGTGATAGAGCAGTGCTGAATGGTGCTGCTGCTGCTGCTGCTGCTGCTGCTGCTGCTGCTGCTGCTGCTGCCTCCTTCCTGCTACAGCAGCAGTCTCTGCTCAAATAAATGCCTGGTCTGTCACAGTTCTCTGCTGCAACGCATTGCACTCATCCTTCCTCTCTCCCATATACTCCCTCCTTCTTTCTGCCCTCCTCCCTCCTTGCTCACTCTCCTTCGTTCACTTGCACTCAGTCACACGTGAGGACACACAGTGGGAGCCTAGAATACAAATAGGCTGTCTTCCTTAAAGACATGATTGTGCTCCTTGAATTTGATGATTTTTTTTAAACCAGGGGATGGATGGATGGATGCAGCAGATGTGATCTCTAGATCCCTGACTCACACTCTTTGATCTGCTTTACCTCCAATGGACTGAGCTGTCTGTGAGTGTTGCTGTGACAGACAGCAGACTATTTCTATCAAGACAAAAAAAGAGACACTGGAATTAAGAATACACTCATTTCAGAGATCACAACTGTTGAGGAATGCTGGTATGATTCTGGGTCTGTGCATAGTGTCACTAATTTTGCGATAGTCGCTTCTCTGTCCCTACAGGGGGAAAAAGACTCAACACATCCCTATCCACACAGCTCACTGAAAAGCCACATTCAATAAATATTTAATCTGTGAAATGGACTTGGAAAAAATGGAAGGAACCCATATTCAGTTTTCATAAAAAAAATAAAATGCAGCAAAGGAAACATGTAAGATACATCTTTGAAATAATTAAATCTTTTTAATATAAATAATACAAGTTTTATGAGATATATAATCTAAACAAAATACCGCATTAACATCTATTCAAATGTTCAAGTTAGCTGGTCAGTTTTCAATCATAGTACACTGAAAGATTCTAGCTTTGGTTGGGGGGAAAATAAATTTGCAGTGTCAAATTTTCTGAAAAAGAAAAACAACTTGATATTATGATACTAGACACATAGGCACATGTTTAATCAATCACTTGAAATAAATAATTTCCAAATTTATCAGCAATAATAATAATTGTAATTATAATTTTGTCGTAGCCCTAGAAAAGACAACTTCGACAGAGGCGTGGTAATGTGCTGGACGCAACTGCAACTAGAAAAATTTGCCTATGTCAATCAAACCTACCTTATTCACTTTTATTAGCTGCAGCTGTGATTACCCTACTGTGAAGTGTCGATAAGTGAAAATATCAACACATTAAGTCAGTGAGCACAGAAAGCAAAGGTGGTTACATATTTTTACAGTGCATTCTTAAAAAATGCTATAGTGGCCTGATATCAAGTTCATGTCATGTGAGATGGACCATAATGGTGGGAAAGTTATTTACGTGTCTTTGTCTTTTCTTAACAGACACGGACACGTAGTGCCTCGTCAAATACATCAGGGCTTTTGGCAAAATACAAGATTCCAAGTCATAATTGCTAATGCAGCATCAATGTCCGTACTAGAACTACATTGCCACAGGCCTCTCTCTTGACTTGTTGTAGCAGGGAAAGTACAGATGTGAGAAAAGCATTAACTTTGCAAAGGATATGTGCTACACGGATGTGTTGCTTAACTACATTAGGTGTGTCAGTAAGTCATACTAGTGAGCCAGCATGACACTTGTATTGGCATATATTAAATACAGACATTATTAATCGTATTAGATCCGCCTGTGTTTGACAAGTGAAAATGTCTGTGAGAAAGGGAAGAAAATAACAGACTCCCTGGGCAGTTACCTACAGCATTGGACTAAACACAGTTTAATACACGCTGTTAGTGTTTGATTCACTCTAGTTACATTGTTATCTGATTGCCGACCTGTTGCTAATGCACTGCCTGCCAGCTGATTCTACTGGGCTTTGTTTGCCTTATCCTGCCGACCCACTGCACACTGGAAGCCTGACTGACTATCAAGTAAAGTGCCTGTTAACTTTACCTTCCTTGTCTGATGGACCTGCTTTTGGGCATGAGTTCTGCCTTACTGTATCACAGACATTTGGGTACAATTAAAATCATTCCAGTTGTGCACTCAAAATACACCATTTGTAAACTATTAGACTGTGTTTGTGCTATGCAAAAATTTCAGTTTAAGAGATCTAGTAGTATACAAAATGTTAAATGGTTGAGCATTAATGCATTACTTACACATTCAGGGTCTAGTACATAAAACACACAAAATTCTGAATAATTAGAAAATGATACAATAATCTTGTGAGAGAAAAGACTATATTCCAAGCTATAAGCTGCTGTTATCCAGCTGTCAAACCACTAAAACCCTGTTCAGGAGTCTACATTCATTCCTTTTCTTGCTGTACTTACTGAACTTCTATTCCCTACCTACTTTGCATTCCCTGCATTTATCAAAATGTTACAGAATAAGCATAGGATATAAATAAAAAATAGCCATTTTCAATGTGAATAATGTGTAACAAACCTCAAAACTTGATCCTTTAACAAGCCAAGCCTGCAAATGCAAAAGTATACCGGTGGAGGATGCATGTGTATCTCAGCTCAAACATTAACATTCATGTGTGGTATCTTGTACATGGCAGCTCCTAGTGTAATAGCTGTAACAAGCTTAAAGGACTATTTCAGATCCAAGTTGAGAAACTGATAAAGACATAGCAAAAACTACAGATCACAGAGGTCAGAAACCTTGAGTCAGGTTAAGATAAAAAGTAACCTGCAGATGCAGTTTTTGTGTCATTTAATTTTCCATATCCACAGGCACGGATGATTTTGCCTCCAATTATCTTATCTTGTTTCCATGACACCTAAAGCTCACACATGTTTTATTTCGACTGTGTTGGTGTTTTTCTTTTCTTTTCTAACAAAAGCCTTGTTTTATCAGTTTCATGAGCCTTTCACGATTGTATGAATGCTGTGTATTTTTCAATGGCACTTTTAAATCTCTTGTCTCCACCAGGCACTCTTACTACATCGTATACACATGGCCATGTTAGATTTTAAATGAAACAATGACAAAGATCTGACTTAGAAGTTCATAAAAGGGTACAGTATACAAGAGTACATTGTAGATCACAATCATAATTCACATCACATAGTTGCTTTTACACAGAGTCCTCTTTAATTAGATTGTTTTGTTCTCTCTCACACACACAAACAAAGACAGGAAAGAAAGAGAGCTGATGAAAAACTAAACCATTCATAACACAAAACCTTAACCATGTTGAGAAAATGATGATTGAAACATCATGCTTTTTATAATTTGTATTCTATATGTAGCATTTGTGCTATCTGCATCAATATCCGATCAATATTAGGTTGGTATTCATCAATTTGTCCATTTTCACAAGCTTTTACTTTGCCTTAACTGTCTCATTAGTTCTGTTTTCAAATCTCCAAACAAGTAGTAGTAAGAGTATTTTCTTTCCCATGTGAATCATCAAGAATACTAAAAGGTACTGTGAACATTTCTGCAGCGGCAAGGTTTTGATAAAAACAACCTTTCTTAACCCTTTAGTGCATCACAGTGTGCGGCTGCCAACATAAGAGTTTGATGCTGAATCAAAACACGACCTGTCTTGGAGTAAATTGGTGTTATACAAATAAACAAGAAGACCGGATAATGACACATTGTTTACCGTACTTGACGTGAGAGAGTATAGTGACCGACCCAAAACCAATCTAAAACATAGCCAGTCTGTTCCATTTCTGATACTATGTGATGTGTAACCTCACACAAACATCGAAGCTGGGGTTATCTCTTTATCATTCTGATGCTTGGCCTTCTGTAGCCTCTTCCTAGTGATATTTCAGGTCTAATAATGCTAGCAATAAATTCCAGTCACTTATCAATAAGGATAAGGAAGTTCTCTCTCTGTTTTGTTGAAACTCCCTCTTTCCTTAGTCCTGACTATTACATATTTTTACAGCCCGTTCTATTAATATTTACTTCAGAGTGATTTATTGAGGTTAATATTATGCAAGTAGGGTCTTTAAGTGAGAATTAAAACTTTCTTGCGGTTGCTCTTGTGAGTCGCCCTTGGAAATAACATCAGCTGAAAGGCTCAGATGTAAAACTTACAGCTTTATATGATTGAACCGTATCTGTTACAGCTTGACATTTACTCCTGAACCCGACCTGGATCCATATTTATCAGAATCACTCCGAGGAATCACAGCTGAAGTTTGACTTGGGTTAATAAAAATAATTACAGTTTCCTTTGAGAATCTATGGCATCTGAATTGCATGATACTAAGAGCAGGCACACAAACATCTCTGTAAGTTGACATTAGTTTACTAAGTTTTCATTTGAACTGATGTTACAATGCTGCATCTCCACTAAGGTTTTGGGATTTTTGAAATCTCCGCTAGACCTATGGTAGGTGTACTGTGGTATCTGGCACTAAGAAGTTAACAGCAAATCCTTTTAATTCCTGTAATTTGCGAGATGGGGCATCCATATATCGGACATCTTTATCCAGCACATCCCACAGATGCTCGTTCAAACCCCAAACCATTCCTGAATAATTTTTGCGTTTTGGCATTATCCTGCTGAATATGCTGGGAATACCATTTCCATGAAAGTGTGTACATGGTCTGCAATCATGCTTAGGTAAGTGGGATGAGTCAAAGTAACATCTAAATAAATGGCAGGACCCAAGATTTCCCAGCAGAACATTGCCCAAAGCATGACTCAACTGCCTCCTCTGGCTTGCTTACTTCCCATAGCGCATCCTGGTGCCATATGTTCCCCAGGTAAGTGGCACACACACCATCCATGTGATGGAAAAGAAAATAGGATTTATCAGACCAGGCCACCTTCTTCCATTGCTCCGTGGTCTAGTTCTGATGCTCAAATGCCCATTGTAGGCTCTTTCAGCAGCTAACTGCGATGCACTGTGTGTTCTGACACCTTTCTAACAGAACCAGCGATTTGATCTACAGTAGCTTGTCCCTTGTCAAAGTTACTCAAATCCTTACGCTTGTCCATTTGTCCTGCTTGTAACACGTCAACTTTGAGGACAAAATGTTTACTTAAGGCCAATTCTTCAGCAGTGGGGTAAATGCTAAAAGGCGACATTTATATAAAGCTTTTATCCAAAATACTTTACAAGGTTTTTGATGCTCATTCACCCATTCACCCACACACTCACACACCAATGGGGATGGACTTATCTCACATTCATGTGGTGTCGTAAATAATTGTAAAAATTTGTTTCCGAATGGGAAAATTCACTTGAATGCCCCCTAAAGTCGGAAATATTAATGTCAGTCTACACTTTGGTTCAAGACTTGCCGAGTTCATGTCACATTATGCAGAAACGTATTGCAGTTACATTTTTGGCTTATATGTAATTTGTAATATAGAACTGTAACCCTTAGCTGCCATCCATGTAGAGTGGCCTAGATTAAGCCTAGTTATTTATTAGCATCTCCTGGATTCCTTCCAGGGTCACATTTCCCCCAATTAATGAGAAATGTTGACAACTTTGTGTCATTTTCATTGCATTCAATACAGTTTCTGGCACTGTACAGAGCGTATCAGCCCTACAACTCTCTATTTCTACTGTTTCCACCCAGACAAGTAGCATACACGTGATGCAGAATTGTGACGACGGTTGCTCTAGAGTGGTGTCAGAGTCACATCAGATTCTATGTGACTATGTCGGCTGCTTACACTGATCTGAGTCACATATGAACAAAAAAATCACATTTGGGTCACTTTGACTTTCAGTCTAAACACAGCCTAAATTAAAAATAATTACACATTTAGCTAATGCTTTTATCCAAAACAACTTACAATTGCTATATACAGTATGTAAGAGGTCGCACACCTCTAGAGCAACTAAGTGTTAAGCGTTTTGCTCAGAGACAACTTGGTGGATGCTGTAGTTGGAATCAAACACAGGTCTCCCACAGGCACGTGTCTTATCTACTGCGCCATCACCGCCCATGCTCACACACTCCAGACCAGGTATAATAAGGCCAAAGTGAAAACACCTGTGGGTGGCCCTTGATGTGCAAGGCCTTCAAACAATGGCATCATAGAAACCATCA
Organism: Micropterus salmoides; assembly: GCF_014851395.1. Taxonomy (NCBI): domain Eukaryota; kingdom Metazoa; phylum Chordata; class Actinopteri; order Centrarchiformes; family Centrarchidae; genus Micropterus; species Micropterus salmoides. The sequence continues at coordinate 23,961,504 of NW_024044570.1, forward strand.
GGAACCATAGGATATTTTTCATCCAAACAATAGCACGAGTAGCTTATTGCTGTTAAGTAACACATGATTCCTCTCAGAGAGTGGAAATATGTTGCTGCTTCATTGGCACTAACTAGGAAGAAAGGACCAAATATCAGGGAAAGTGAAGTTCATTACTGGAATGGTTCCTCACTTAATTGTGAATCAGGGTGTCGGATTCAGGGAGTTACAAAACACAATTTCACTCTATAACTTGTTATATTGTGACAATAAACCTGCCTACCTACCTACCAACATTATTTACGCAGGCAGTGCTATTTAGATTCAGCTGAATCAACAGACACAAACAAATGTCAAACTTGGACACCTGTCACACACAGCTTTTTTTTTTTTATCACAGCTCTATTTTTTAAATTGTACAAATTATGTTTTCAATCCTTCAGTCCTCTGAAGGATATTCTACAAATAGCATTCTAGGCACTGTGCTGCAAGTGCTTCAACATGCTGCCATCAGACAAACCATTGCTAAAACCCCTTTATAGGCAGAATAAATGTTTATTTTCTCCCTACGTTACTTATTAGTAGGACACATACTTTTTCCTAAAGTGGTTTATACATCATTCTCCCCATTTTCTAAATTAATTACATCAGAGGTTCAAAGAAATGGTGGAAATGCTAATGTGGCTCACTAACACCAGGAGCAGGAGAATTCAGGTCAAAGGAGAGCAGTTCTTTAGGCCCTACATCCAGACTCTTTCTGTCAGTAGAGGAGCACAGATCTCGCTACACTCTTATGCAGAGCCAGATGTTTTCCAGTAAGATCATTAACAAAAATGCAACTGCCTTTGACAAGATCTTGCAAATTAGACAAATTACCCTCATTACTTACCATTTTTAATGGTCAGTATCGGGGATTGTGATTAGGATAGGATTTCTGTGCTTCATCTGGCTTTAATACAATCAACACTTTACTGTGTCACAGTTATTACACAGTCAAATAAAAAGCTGTGTTGAATAAGAATAGTACAAAGCAGAACATATTCATGTTTGTGCTGGCTCACTAGTTTTCACACATTTCCAGATAAAAAACAAAGCCACTTTGTTGTTCAGACATAGAAAATGCCCTAAAGACCCTGGATGTGCTGCAATCAAGATTGTCACACTGCTACAGCATGACAATGTATTAATCACATATTGTGTCCTGCAAGTGACAGGGAGAGAGTGCACTGAGTGAAACAAGGGCCTCTGTGGGGATTTGCCCGTGGGCCTGTCCCTTTAAATGGCATGTGATGATAACCTCCTTGTCTTCTGCTCAGAGATTAACAACCAGGTGGGGTGTATGGATGGATATGCTCTGGTGGTATGCTTGGACTTGAGAGGCATAGAGGTCAGAGTCTATCTAAACAGCAGATGGTTTGTTGGGCCTCTTAGGGATTGTGCTAAAATGGATTGAATACACTAATCAAAGTGTGCATATGAGCACTCTCCAGCTGCAGAAAACTACATGGATACAATCTGATTTAAATCCTACTCAAGAGTGAATCCACAGCATGCAAAATGGATGTAAGCTAGCAAAATATTTCACCATAAACTATATAATACCTGGAAAAACAAGGGGGAGAGTTCATATGAGGTCAGTCAGGTATTTCTAGCAGACAGCAGTATTGCTAATTACATAGACTCAAAGCCATAAACAGCACAGCAATACACATAATGTGTACTTCCTCAAAATTCTAATAACAGCTGATATTGATCCACCTGAAATTTGGCCTGTCTCCTCAACTAACGCAGAGAAAAAGGCATTTTACTACTATGATAAATGAATTATAAGCATGACATTCACAATCAAAATAAAAACATAAATGTTAGGTAGCACCTGTCACATTATTGTGATGTAAGTTGTGGCAGATGTTGTTTCCTAAAGCAGCTGAACCATTTCATTAAGGGAAAATCAAAATACAGCTCCTCTGAGCTCTATAGTTCCAACATCTGTAGTATAAACGATGATATCAGAGCAGCCAGTCATTACAGAAGGGGACCATACATGAGTTGAAACATGTGTGTTCATACGTCGTTAACACAGAATGGAACAACAAAGTTACATGGCCTCAGGTGATAATACAACGTGCTCCCACAGTAAACTGATACTGGATGCAGAACACATTTTACACATTTTCAAATTAAATGCATACATTTCTGTATATATAATATACTGTAAAGTACAGCACCTTAGAAGATAAAGAGTTCTACACATCATTGTGCAATTAATTCACATGAAAATCATACACCCAATCTTGATTTCTGTTTGGACCTGCACTTTAAATGTAAGCTCATTTTAAGGATATATAAACACAGTGCTCATTATATCCCTATCAGACAACAATACAGAGTAAATATTAAAATGTCCATCTCCCAGTATATGGTTTTATATCATTGTAACAGTTGTTATTTCCATTATTTCTTCTTGGCTATCCCCCAAAAAATAAGGGTACAGTCCATAACAGTATTTGAGATCTACATCTAAGGTGTGTATATAACAATACAAAAATCTCCATCTGTAATGTGTCTATAAAATGTTTTACATACTGTATATGTTTTATATGTTGAAATACTTCACTTTGCTATGGCAGAGACATCACTCTCTGACAAAAAGGTTATGGTAAAGATGAAGTTGTTTTGTAGACTTTCTGCTTCATACATCAGTGGGATCTTTCAATTGTACACTGCTGGAGATAGTTCTCTTGAAGTGCAATAAACAGTAATGTAATGAGAAGCTGATACCCAACGTAGACAATCAGTCCTGCAGGCAAAGGCAAGCCATGTAAATTAGATTTAGCACAGTGCAGCTCTAAGGAATGTCCCCTGAAGGCAAACAAACAGTGGTGGTGTTTTTAATGTTCCACAAGTCACTCAACTTCTAATCTTGAGAAGTAAGCAAAGGGCATCTGCAGAATATTATCCCTTGAGTTACCTAAAGCTTACTTATTCAAAACAGCTTCTAATCCTGGTGTAAGACGCTGAAGATCCACTGGGTATTATGGCACACCTGCAGTACATACATTAAGATGACTACTGATGTATAATACCATCATTGACAAGAGAAACACCTACTGCAGAGACAGAGGGAACTGCATACATGAGGATGCAGGAATGTTAACGTTCCCATATGCCTCTTTTCAGAGGGATCGTTCCCTAGGGGAGGCTCCCACAATGACTGACAGACAGCCCTGTTCTTCAGAATGAGTCCTGAACATCTGATATTTCTAATTAAAAGCAGTCTCTAATGGGTTTAATTCATTGAGAAGATGTGACCCAGGCATCAAATTATGCATCCTCTGAGGCAGATGGTTGTGTTATTTTCTCTCTTTTTCTTTTAAGAATACCACAATTCAAACACATTGAATATGAATGAAGGGTTCCACTCCCACAGCTACTTAAATAAAAAGTTTAGTTCAAAGTAAAAAAAAAACAAAAAAAAAACAAAGAATAAAATAGACAGTGAGGCATGAACAACTTACCTCAATTTCTGTCAATGCCCACGCCGATTATATGTTTGTGTTGGCATAATTACATTAAATGAATGTAACTTTGATTCAGTTGATGAATGCAAGGCAAGGCAGGTTAATTTATGTAGCACATTTCAACAATAAGGCAATTCCATGTGCTTTATCAGCTGCTGAATCAACTTTATTTTTGCAGATTCAGTGTCTTGCATGCATGCAAAAAGTGATCACTAAACTACACTGTCAGGAAATCCACAGTCCTTTTTCCATGCACCAAAACTAATTTTTATCCATGTAGGCAGGTAGGTAGACTGGAAGGTAGGCCAGCCAATCATTTCATTCGCCAATTCTTTAATTTGGACCAACTACCGGGATATATATCCTCTGTTGTGGCTCAGAAAGGGAATTTTGGACTGTCCTCTACTCTCTGCAACTACCATGCTGGCTACTCTCCAAATGGAGTTATTCAACATGTTACCATAACCCAAAGTCCACCCCAAAGGGAGTTACACTGCTCCTGAACTGCCGGAAAATGTCTCGGGTTACGTATATAACCCTTGTTCCCCGAGAAGGGGAACGAGACACTGTGTCGGTGATGACACTATGGGAACGCCTCTGGGCGTGGCAGGGCTGAAAACATGAATGAAACTACTCCAATCCTATTGCCGTTGCTAGAACGGTAGCGTGTGACGGCGTAACTGGAGGCATATATAAGCACACCGGACACATTAGCTCTTTGCTATGAAGCAAGGCACTCCAGGCGGGGCGAGGTGTGGCCGACCGACGCAGTTCGAGTTCCCTCGAAGGGGAACGTCTCGGGTTACGTATGTAACCCTTGTTCCCCGAGAAAAAGGGTGACGACATAGTGACGACACTATGGGTACGAGAATACCCACTATTCCACGCCGAAGCCTCCGACTGCCCCCCCAGCGTGCAGAAACCTGTAGGCATGGAGAAGAGCACACGGGTGCCGGGTGCAGAAGGAAGGTCCAGACTGTAAAACCCAGGTCCCTCCTCAGGGGGGCCTGCCATGGCGGGCCCTCGAGGAGCAATATTATGTCCGAGAACCACACTCGGGCCGGCCAAAACGGGGCTACTGACACCGTCTTGACTTGATTCAAATAGGCCACCACCGCCGTGTTGTCGGTCCTGACAAGGACGTGGCGACCGCGGAGAGCGGGCAGAAAACTCCTCAGAGCTCTGAAAACTGCCAACATTTCCAGGCAATTTATGTGCCAAGAGAAATGATGCTCCTCCCAGGAGCCTCTCGCAAAGCGGCCGTCCATGACCCCCTCCCGTGAGTGAGGCGTCTGTTGAAATAATTGTTCGGCGACAGATGATCCCAACATGGGGCCTTGGGACAGGAACCAAGATTTCCTCCATACAGACAGGGAACGAAGGCATCTGCTCATAACCCGTATCAGACGGAGCGAATTTCTGCTCGGGGAGAATCCCTTGGATTTTACCCACCACTGCAGGGCTCTCATGTGCAGCAGGCCAGACGGGATTACGCTGGACGCTGCTGCCAGGAGACCCAACACCCTCTGAAAGTGTTTTACAGTGATGGTGCGGCCTAGCTTCACTCTGGTCACCGAGGACAAAATGGACCCGATGCGTGCAGGCGACAGGTGGGGCCGCATTGTCGTCGAGTCCCACACCACCCCTAGGAACGTAGTCTGTTGGGCGGGCGTCAGAACGCTCTTCTTCGCGTTGAGCCGCAGCCCTAAACGCTGAAGGTGGGCGAGGACGACATCTCGATGCAGAACCGCTAACTTCCGAGACTGAGCCAAGATGAGCCAGTCGTCGATGTAGTTTAATATGCGGATGCCCTGGAGCCTCAGCGGGGCCAGAGCTGCATCCATGCATTTGGTGAACGTACGGGGAGAGAGTGCTAGGCCGAACGGAAGAACCCGACACTGGTACGACGCGCCCCGAAGGCGAACCTCAGGAACTTCCTGTGAGAGGGACGGATGGAGATGTGGAAATATGCGTCTCGCAGATCTATCGTGACAAACCAATCCTCGGATTGGATGTGACTGATGATGGCGGGGATGGTGAGCATCCTGAACCTGAATCTCCTCAGAGATTGGTTCAGGGATCGCAGATCTAAAATCGGACGCAGTCCTCTGACCTTCTTGGGAACTATGAAGTACCGGCTGTAGAACCCGGACTCCCTGACTGGCGGGGAAATGAGTTCTATGGCCCCTTTCTCCAGCAGAGAGCGAACTTCTTGTCCCAACATCTGGCTCTGCCCCGCATGCACCGCAGTCCAGACCACCCCGTTGAACTTCTGCGGGGGGTGGACCCGGAACTGCAGCCTGTAGCCATCCACTGAGGTGCGCAGGACCCACGGGGAAATGTTTGCAAGACTCCGCCATGCTTCAACCAAATCCGCCAAGGGAACCAGCCCCTCAGGGCTGGTGGCCGGTGTTATGCGTAGGTCCCCGATGGCACCCTGAAGCGGAGGACTGCCAGGGAAACTCGCCGGTGACCCATGGTGTGTGAGCCCGATCGTTTTCCAGCTGCAACCCCTCGAGGTGGGCAGACTGGTGAGAGCTCGCTGGCGGTTAGCATGTCCCGAGCGCCAAGACGGCGGGAAAAACAGCGCCTGTTGACGACAACATCCACTGCCTCACCCAACAGGCCAGTAGCCCCTCGGGGCATCGTTCTGTAGCCGTGCTGCTTAGTGTCTGTCTGTTTTTTTTTGTTTTTTTTGGTCTGTTCCATGATTTACATAACTCATTGTGCAAATCAGGAAAGAACGCGGGGGTGGCGCTCGGGCTGCAGAAAGCTCATAAAGGTTACTGCCAGCCCGCGGTTCCTGCCCCGCCTCTCATAGATGGGCGTGGTCTGATGACGTCGGCCCGGCTCCCGGAAGTCATCCTCCATGATGCTACGCACCTCTAGCTCCTCAGAATCAGACTGTGCAAGCCTCTCCAAACTCATACCTCGGGCGGCAGCAGCCCCCTCGAGAGCTGCCTGGGCATGCGGCATCCCCAGACAAGGAAACACACAGGGCATGAGTGTCCCCAGCCGTGATGTAGCGTGGCATGGAAAGACACACTGCCTGAACTGCTCACCAGCCATCTCTTCTGCTTCTCCTTCCAGGTAATTTCGTCTTGTGGTAGCTTTCTTCTGAGTAGTCTCAAACATGCCAGAGTGCCTGCTGACTAGAAAAAAGCTAATGTGTCCGATGTGTCGGCGTGCTTATATACGCCTCCAGTTAGTTAGGATTGGAGTAGTTTCATTCATGTTTTCAGCCCTGCCACACCCAGAGGCGTTCCCATAGTGTCATCACCGACGCAGTTCGAGTTCCCTCGAAGGGGAACAGCTTGATTGTAATCCAGCCTTTACTTGAGTAAGCTATCTGAGTCACTTCGGAACACGTGTCATAATGTTCATGCCCTCAAAAACACCAGTGAAGAATCACACTGAACTGCAGCACACACACGACAAGACGTCCACCCGCTGCCTCCCCTGACCCTCCCTACCAAATGTTAGGCTATCAATGGACATAAAGTTGATACAGTGATGTAAAGACAGTGCATAGTTAAAACTTTACGTATGAAAGATCAAATTGTTACATTGTTCTGAAGCTCTTGCTCAAGTCTAGGTTGCAAAGCTGGTTCAAGAACATGTACAGCTCAACCGAAGCCCTTATTATGGCTTGTCAGGACCCGCCCTACTCTGCTTCTGATTGGCTAGAATTCCTTAACTAGGTACTGTAAATGCGCAACACAAAAGAACAAAAGATCAAACTGAAGTGAGATGCCTCACTCGGTAGCTAAAACAGAGCGGTCAACACAAAGGGTGAAAAGAGGTGCTGCAACAATGTGCAGTAGGATGTTTTTTTGAAAATTAAACCATGTAAATCTATTCTGGTACAACCCGTAAAAAAAAGTTATGAACCTGAAAATGAGTATAATATGACCACTTTAAAGTAACAATCTCTAAGATTATAATTCAAATACATGTCTATTAATTATTAATTAATTCAGATTCAGCTGAATCAACTATCACAAAATTAAGTAACACAATGGTGATTGAACATATGGCCCACTGATGAAAGTATTGCAATATTTATATATTTGCAGTACTACAAACTGGGTGCCAGTGGCAAGATTCCAGGTAGACATGCTGTATTAAGTTTCTGCTAATGCAAACCAAACATTCCCTACTGTTGCAGAGTCACATTAAAAGCATTTAACTGAAACATGAGTTGACTGTTTATGAAGTAGTCACGGGAAATGCAGTGTTTGTCATTAGTACTTACCATTATTGGTCATCAAAATTGCATTACAAAACAAGACATATGTCATTTTCGACAGCAGATCAATTTGCAAAATTCAAATATACATAAAATGACGATAGTTTGTTTTGCTGGTCCCATAATTATGTGTAAACCACATTTTCTTTAACCACCAGTGACTCCATGTGTTGCTAGATCAACCAGGACTAAAAAGTGGTTTATAAATTATTACAACTGCAACTGTAGGAGATAAGCACTTGGCTGAGCCAGACTGGCATGGCAGGTCCCACCAATCTATGGCATGTGAGCATGGTAGCAGGCCTGTGAGTTTTGTATTAAAACGCACTTGAAAAATCAAAGCCAAAAACTCCTCACTATGCAGAAACATCAGCAACAAATGAAACAATCATCAAACCATCAGTATTGATTAGCAACAATATGAAAACCCTGGAGCCATTTTATGGTCTTTTGAGGCATGGATGACTTATTTTTTATGGTTAAGGATTTCATTATTGTTGTTGATAAGGACTCATTCTTCTTTAAAATGAGTGAATGGATGGACAGATATTTGGAAATGTCTGTTAAATGACATGTGATTCTATATCAAGAACACCTGTGTAGAAGTGATGACAAACAGGGAAATTTCCCTCCACTGCTTGAATTATCAGATAATTGTGATACTAACACACTGAGACTTGGCTTGCCAAGGCAGACATTTACATGACACAGAAGCCCGTGGTCCTCTCTGACTCTCTGTCAGCATCATCTGTCTCTATTTATTTACATTTGCACTAATGAGGCTCTTTGCCTATTTATGTGTGCTTAACCTCCTGGCGAGCATTTCCATAGCCAGGACATTACTCAGTATGATTTTTATTTTCCTTCACAAAAAGAGGTTGTTGAATTGTTGTTCAGTTGTATGGTTTGCTGTGGTGTACTTTGATTGCACAGCCTTACTGCTGCTTTAGTGTGACATGAATTTAACAGGGTGTGAATGAATCTGTAATTGGCAAGCCTAGCAGAGTGCAATGTCAGTTGTCAAGGTGATTTACAATTCTGAAATTAAAGCTGAATATACTGTACCTCTCACACAATTTTTTTTATCAAGTGTGTGTTCTCATACTACCCATAGCAAATGATTTTTTTTTTTTATCACTTTCCTAAAACTGCGTGGAGCAAACAGAAATCGCTTACATGATTGAATATACTGCCAGCCCCCTCTTGCTTACCAGACAGAAAATAATGTTTTGATTAACCACAGAAAATGGTGTTTGGGGTTTTACTTTACACTTTTTTTTTCAATTGCTAAGATGCAATGGTAAATACTGAAGCCACTTTTTTCCAAACTCTTCACAAAGTCTGCATTACCAACATGCATCTTAGCCAAACAGTTAATCTCACCTCCAAAAGTCACTCAAACCACCAAAACATTCATACAAGCCTCAAAATAAACTCGTTCAACCAAAAAACTGGCAACAATTCTCACTCAGAATGTATACATTGTCACTCATAACACACTGACCTACAAAACACTACAACAGGAAGCATTATGTAAATTTGATAAACTTTTATCTTTGAAATGTGACAGATTTTTTCATATAAATCAGTATTTCATTATAGAATACAGTTGTTCTTTGGTACATTTCTCAGATCAGAATTGAAATTCTACTTGTTCAACCTCTACATCATTTAGTCACTTGTGCACATCATATGTAAAAGCAATTTCTCAGTCCTTTGAGAAATTGCAAATTGCGCACGATTTGACACATTTACGCAAATGATTATGTACAATTGTCTGCTGTATCCTTCATTATCAATTGCTTACTATATGTAATGTGGATCACAATATATTACAGTTTACCGGTTCTCTGTTGAGTAGTCATACCTCCCAAAACATCTAACCATAAGTTTCTACATACCTTAAAACTTCAATTAATAGCTAAGTCCAAAATAGCCGCCTACCCCGTTTTCTGGCCTGGTGTGGGAACACATTTTGACAAATAAACGCAGGTCCCCATTAAATTTCTGGACTAGTTTTAATATAAGTTCTTTGGCTATATAAAACCTCTTAAACCCAGCTGGGTCGCCTGCTGTAGCTGCTTCTAAGCTGCTTAGATCGTTAATACAAATATTAATGTTTAAAGTTATGATCAATATGTCAATACGGACATGCTACACAGGTCATTTCAGTGATTTTAGCACATAAAAGCCCGGACTATTAATCAAAGTTTCACCATATGTCTATTAGACTTTTTTTTTTTTTTAAATGTGTCCTACAGAAAATTGATGAAGATATCTGTTGTGCTGTGAATATGAATCTGTGGCCCAATAGACAGAAACATCAACCTGAGAGGGTGTTTCCATGTTTCTATTTCCTACAGTATTTTGTAAATCTATTATTAGTTATACAGTCCTATAAAATAGCCTCTTTTTTATTTTCTGCATCACAATATGTTCTGTCAACAAATTACAGTGCATACAGTAAAAGTGTAACTGTGAATTGTATCCCAATCCAAACCCTTGCAACTCTGTACTATTGAAATTGATCTATACCATACAGAAAAAGTGCAGCCTTTTGCATTTTCAGTCATTGTCATCCAAACCTTAGCCATAGTTTACCAATACAAATAGTTTTCAATCCAATCCAATCCACTTTATTTATATAGCACAATTTAAAAAACAAACAACAGTTTTGCAAATGTTAATCATTCTAGAAATGTACTAAAGCGACTGAGAAAGAGCAAGAATAACATTTTCACTTTATTGATTGTACTATAGCATACAGTGCAAGTTGTAATAAATTACTTGTTACTTATTACTCCTTTGAAAAGTAATAATATTACTTTACTTATTACTGGGTGATAAAAGTAGCTAGTTACGTTACTCTTTACATTACTAATATCGCTAATCTGGACAACCCAGCTATTTTCTTGTTTGTGCAGCGGTGTTCATGAGCGAGAGAAAGAGGGAGTGAGCGAGCGAGAGGGGATGCTGCATGAATATATGCTCCACAATACAGCTCCTCAATCAAACATGATTTTAAATACGCCTAGTAAAAAAAAATAGAAAATCAATATGTGGCAGTCAGCATTTTATTTGATTTATGTATTTATTTGTGGGCAGCCACAAATAAATTAATGTATGGGAAACACTTCACTACCACCCCTCTTCACCCCCAAACTAAGCAGTCTCTCCCGACTTTATTGACTAATATCATATTCAGCAGAAAGGAGTGTGTTTTTTACAAAACATATAACGTTTCTTAACACCACCAGCTGAAATAAAAAAATAAAGCAATTAAATCTGACCTGTCGGAAAGTCGTGCATTCACATCAGGGATGGTGCGTTCAGTAACGCAGCGTTACTTGGTTTAGGAACTGAGTAATGTGTTACTGCCCAACACTGTATATGTAGCAAGAATGAATCAGAAATGCATTCAGTAATTTAAAAGAAGTTACTGAAATTTCAGTGCTGCAATACAGTTTTTCTCTGTTGTTTACACAGTAAAACTGGTACCTGAGACACAACGACCACAGCCTGTAATTGATGTACTAACCCCTTGAACCACTTCTGCTAAAATATAAGCATATTTCCTGCTTTACCCTCAGCTTGCAGTTTGTACATAAATGTTCTGCTAAGATTTTCTATATATTCTGAGCAAAATTATAAATGCAACACTTTTGTTTTTGCCCCCCTGTGCAATACCCATGCTGACTGATCAGCATCTTGATATGCCATACTTGTGAGGTGGATGGATTATATCAGCAAAGGAGAAGTGCTCACTAACACAGATTGTGACAGAACAATATTTGAGAGAAACAGGCCTTTTGTGTACATAGAGAAAGTCTTAGATCTTTAAGTTCAGATCATGATGAATGGGGGCAAAAACAAGTGTTATAAATGTGTTATAATTTTATTCAGTGTATATCAGTTTCTGCAGAAATGCAGGATATTTGCACTCATTCTGTTCTGAATGTGTTTTTTAACAGTTGTGGACAAATTGTGTTAGCGTCTGAAAAATGTGCTGCAAATATACTGTGTTTTGCAGGTAGTGAAATAGTAATGAGGAAAGAGTTTTCATTGAATCTTTTTTGTGTGAAAGCAATGAAATATGATTCACAGTTTGGTCCACATACACTTCTGTTTCGCTGACTGTGTATAGAGTTTCGACAATGTGACTTCAGTTTTGACCAATGCAGGTTAGCAATTGAAAAAAAAGGTATGAAAGTAAGGCCCTACAACACACTCCTGGTGATTCCACGTATGAATGTGAAATTTGTGTTTTACAGTTTACCATTGTGATCGGCAGAAAACCAGAAAAGGTCATACACCTATCTTGTTAAATCTCTGTTCAGTTTCGGAAGATTTGACTAATTAATTAAGGTAGCCATGCTGTTTGACCCATGTATAATTACACGTGGTGCATCTTTAAAATCAGGGACTGGAGATGGAATGCACACGTTAATCCTGCTGCTGTATGATGGTATTTAATCAGCTGAAAGGGAACAACCTCATACATCCTACAAAATGCTGTGGTTAATGTTATTGATAAGAATCACCCATTAATGTAAGCCAGCACATACTTTGATTTAACTGTATTAAAGAGTATGATGTTCATTGAAATGTGTAACAGAAAAATTGAATTAAAGTGAACCAAGAAGATTCAGCATACATAAAAAGGGTTTATCTGATGTTAGAGAGGTCTGTGTGTGTGTGTGTGTGTATGTGTGTCTGTGCCTCCAACAACTTAAGACACAAAAAGAAATTATCTGTGCCCTTGCATTTGTCAAATGAGGTTGTCTGAGTGGATGCTCTTTCTTGCCAAAATTGCTCAACACAAGTGAGCAGAAGCAAGATTCGTTTGGAGCCACACAGGTGCAAGTGCAAAAAAATAGACTTGCGTGAATAAAAAATGGCATTGCCACTGTATTTGAACCCCTGCTGGGCTTGTGTCTGCAAAAAAATAGAGCCTTGGTTGTACAGCAATTGCAGGCTACTGCACACATTTAAAGTACCCTGGCTACGTCCAAGCTGTGCTTATGAAGCTTATACAGTCGAAGTATCTATAGATTACCCACAATCTCCCCATGTAATGCTTCATGGCAGCCATCAAGAAAATAGGAACTACTTTCCTTTCAGTCAGCTTAGAATCTAAAATGCTCAAACCTAAATGCTCTCAGCTGGTAGTTTCTGAGAAGCCTGGATTATTTGTATTCTTTCCTTCAGCAAGGACAGATACTGTCAATGCCAAATATTCCAGCTTTCAGTTGATCTGACAGTGACTGTCTACAACTACAAAGCAAGTCTGTTGCCAAGGTCTTGCTGGTGCCTTGTGGCTATCAGATATAAATTTCTATTCAAATCTGGTGTGTTATTAGTTGGATTAGTTGTTAGCAAAGCACTGAAGCCAGTCCAGTCTTTTTGATATTATTTATGTTCTTTTTCATCCCCTCCTGTGTCAGCACCTATAAGTTAATGAAGTGTATGTTAACATTAAATATGTGGCTTTTGGAAAGGCAGCCACACAGATAGTTCACTAAAATCAATTCAAGTGTTTCAAGATAAGACACTGAATTAAAGCCAACACGACACTTAGAGAGAAAAAAGAGGACAAAATGTTAATGGTTCTGACAGTTATGGCTCAGCTTTTATCTGCCTAGATGGTGGAAGGTTTGACCGCCTAATGATCACTTTGCTTAGCAACAATCAGCTCAACACACAAACCACTAGGGTGGTTGGGTGTGGACTTGATATGTGTTTACGCTTTGTTGCATGCGCGCGTGTCAATGGACTAACTCAAGAATAAAAGCCATTCTATAATCTAACAACGTACATGCAGGATGGATGGGCAGGGAAAACATTTCTGATAGCAGGATGGGTATCTCATGAATTTTCAACATGGCACCTCTCTCCCGGTGTCTCTAACCTCATGTGTTCGTAATGGTTCTTTCATCACATATGTCAACTTCACCAACGGATAACTAACAGAGGAGATGCACCCTTCTTTTTGCGATAAACTGTCTTGTGTCAGTCGGCTTGTCATGTGCAGAGAAAGGTACTGAGCATCAGTTAAGTCTTTCAGGAAGAAGTGAGTTTTTATCAGCCTCTGAATAACCTTTACCATTAAAAGAGTGTCTGAACTGGTGGCAGGTTTGTGTTATTCACTAGAATACAGTTAATGCAGTAAAGAATTTCAAAATCTAAAAGTAGGCAACAATAAGATGCAAATAAAAATGCAACTGCATTTCTATTTGATTCACTTGTTACCTAAATTAATTCTGTGGGAATCATCAGAGGACTGTTCTCAGGGAAGCATGAATGAGTTTAACAATGAGCGTCTGCAAAATATCCTCATTCATTATACTAGCTACTGGCATTTAGAGATAGTAGAACCTACGCGTCATCTCCCAGCTGGGGAAGTGCATCACAGTGGTAAACTTTCCTGCTTCACTTTTGAGCTTGAAATCATGGACTGTGAAAACAAACAGTGTTAACGAGATCTAACCTGACTGCACTGCTGTTTTTAAAACTGAGGACTGTTAGAAAGGTGGTTAACATTATTTGGAGTCGCAGTCATGACTGCAGAATTTATGTGCATATAATCACGGCACTGAAAAAGAGAGGGAGGATAAGAGATGCAGTTTTTCCATTGTGTCTGCAAAACACAAACATAATGTGAAAAATGAATAAAACACACACTGCAGGAAAATTGGGTAAATGAATATTCATGCACTGGATCGCTCTAACAAGCAGTGTGCGTCTTAAAATGTCTATTCACCATCTACAGTTGTGCATTCAGCTCTCTTTGTATGCTAACTGCATTTGCCTGATTGCTTTTTCTGTTTGTGAATGGTTTGTTTGAAGAAAGGCCCTGGCATGGGGTATAAGGCATCACTTAATCCTCTGACAATAAGAAAGAAAGGATGAGAAACAATGTGAAGGCATGGCACAATAGGCATGCAATGATGCTTCTCAGTGGTGATGATTCCGGTATTCTCTGGCACAGCATGCTTAATGGATTTTCCGGTTATACTGTATGCCTCAGTTACTGCCAAAAGCCACCCGACTGAATTGATAAAATGTGTCATTTAAATGCGACCTTTATCGAAGACATGTGCCACCCTTTGCTTGGTTGTTTTTTTATGAAGGTGAGTGCATTTAGAAACAGAACAAGATAAAGAATGTTAAAATGTGAATGTCCCCTTTTTTTGTTGTTCAATTGTACCACCATATTTAAGAGGGCTTCATGCACTGGTTGACTTGACTGGGAATCACCAGCTGAAATAAAATGCAGCTGACTTATCTCACCATTCATGAGAGTGGGAAAGCTGTACATTTAGTGATCACTCAGCTGTGGCCAATCACATGCTATCCTACTGAATATCACTATGATGAATGAAAAAAACTTTTTTGTACCATTTTCTAAAAAGGTATCCTATAAAATCTATAAGCCCATCCATCCCCAGCCCACTTCTAACCACATTGTACCCCTGATTGGCTGCATGCATCAAATAGCTCAATGTCTCTTGCTAGTACTGTTTTGTATTTCTCTACAAGCTATTATTAATGCTTTTATTGTCTTAGGTGAATCACTCCATGCGACTCAGCCAGAAGCCCCTACAGCCATGGGTCATACTTACAGCATGTGGGGAAGTGGAGAGCGCTCACTGCACTTGTATGGCTGGCGTGGCAGAGAAGTGCGCACATGTGGCAGTCCTCCTGTACAAGATCGATACTGCTGTGCGTCTGTGGGGAAATGTGACTCCAACAGATATTGAAGCGTACTGGGTGATGTACTCCAATATAACCAAAGTGCAGGGAGTGCATGGCCATACTATTGACTTTACTGCAAGCTCAGCCCAAAAAAATGCAATCGATGGGTCATTCTGTGGAGACACCAGCACAGCACCCAAGATCCGGACCCGCTCAGGTAGCACATGTTTACCGCAGAAGACACTTGCCGATTTAAAACCCCTCACAGAACTCATGCATGCACACAGGTCCGGCCTGTGCTCTGTAATGGAGGAATTCTGCCACCTCTATGCTGACCCCATTCAGCCATGTGTCCTGCCCAAGTCACTGCTGTGTCTTCCCGACCCGAATGGATGGCTGTGACTTGGCCGTCCTGCTTCAACACTGTGAGGGCCTGACACACCTTGTGGCAGTGACAGCCACAGAGGTAGCTGCGCCTCCATCATACACGCTGTTGTCTCCACCTCCATAACCAGACCAGCAAAGTCAACTGGGGAGAAGGTGTGCTATCTACAGAAACCTTCACTGAGAAAGACTGACAATGGCCCAGAAGCCATTAAATGGGGGAGAGAAAAAGAGGATACGGCAATGGTCTCCTACATCGCACAGATGGAGCTGCGGCACAGGGACATGAAAGTGGAACAATGTGGATTCATAATCAACCCTTCTTTCCCTGAAATAGGCGCGACTCCTGATGCACTTGTGCATTGTGCATGTTGCGGGAAAGGATGTGTGGAGATTAAATGCCCTTTTAAGCACCAGGACCATAACATTCTGCAGGCATGTACTGACAAGGAGTTTTGTCTGCAGTTCACAGAAGGAAGGATGGAGTTGAAGCAGACCCACAAGTAGTACAAACAGGTACAAACTCAGATCTTTGTCACCGAGTCACAGTTCTGTGACTTTGTTGTTTGGACGACCAAAAGCCTTGCAACTGTGCGTGTCATGCCTGACGTGGAACTTTGGGCATTACAGCCAGGTAAAACACCCAAGCACAAGGTTGTCCCACCAGCACCCCCCCTTCAGCTGAGCTATCTGTGCCAACGAGCACGAAAAAACACAATCAAAACACCATTGGCCACACTTCCGCCGGGTAACACCCCCCAGACCAAAAGAAGGGCATGTGAAAAGGCTGTGTTGTGGTGCTTTTGCAGACAGCCAGAAGAGCTTGATGACATGGTTGCTTGTGATAATCAGAACTGTCCTATACAGTGGTTCCATTTAGGTTGCGTGGGACTCAGCAGTGTACCAGGCAGAGAAGAGTCATGGCAATGCGATGCTTGCACATGTTCGTGAGTTATCACCTACAACCTACCTCATACATTTCCAGTTATCTTTTCTATGGACTCTTTATAATGTAAATGTCTTCATCTAAATGTATTTACATGTTAAATATGTAAAGAAACTAAAATTAAGTTGGTTGTTACTACTATTTAAGTTATGTGTTATATGTTGTGTTTGCAACCAAAGAACACTGATTTTGCACAATTCTTCCTTAATACAGATAAAGGAGGCAGAATTTCATTCAGTCTTTGTGTATTTTATTTACAGAGATGGCTAAAAATCATTACATGTGAGAAGTGACATTACAAAATCATTTAGAAAACAAAAAAACATTTACATATTAGATGTGAGCATGGTGTATAATTCTAACACGACGGCTTCACAACAATACTTGGACAAATATCGGTCAAAGCACACAACCACAATTTTATCCAGCAAAGTCTTATCATCCCACTCACAAGGCACCACAAATCCCAGGCGTATGGTGTCATTTAATATGTTAAACTTAGAGCACGTACACCCTATCACTCGCTCCACGTGGATCCTGACATGAGCTAACTTCCTGGTCTGTTCCACATCTTTTGCATTAAGTTGGCTGTGGCCCCTGGTGAAGGCAGGTATTTTCAGTGTAGCACCCACAAGGGCAACACTTTCTTTAATATCAAATCCACGGTCCGCTAACACTACGTCTCCAGGCGAGAGCTTCTGAAGAAAGCCACAGTTCTCGGTGATCTGCTTATCACTGGCACAAAGAAATAGTACCTTGTGGTGTTGTGCCAATGAGATATTTCATTCTGTGCCTGCTTTTGTAGTTTGAATATGTCTGTGCTTTTGCACGTAGATTTTGTGCCCTTTCAATGAAAAGCTCAAAGCAGTCAATAACAGTAACACGATTCCCAAACATCTCTACATACTGATGTGGCATGCTTGCCTGTATACAATGTTGCTTTGGCCAGTACACCAAAGGGCTGAGGTGTGCATGCAGTACATTGATGGTCTCAATGAACAGATTGGATGCGGTTTGTCGGCTAATGTCAAAGAGGTGCAACATGTTCAACAGGTAGCTCAAGTCTTAAGCGCATAAGGGTCAGGAGGAGTATTTGAAAATGGGAGAGTTCTCTCTTTTGTTTTTGATTTTGGTAGACTGGGAATGATTTGCATCAGCACACCCATCAATAGACTGAAAGATGGAAGGCCAGTGTAGTACTTCACCTTTGAATCATTGTCTTTGAGAAAATTCTCATCCAGGGCCTTCTTGGAGAGCTCTCCCTTCAGTTTTCGATTTTCCTCCTGCAAGCGGATTATTTCTTTGAGTCTGAGGCCACACATGGTGCACTTCTGCTGTTCATCTGCATTCCCCATTGCAGCACCATCATCCCCTGATGTTTCAGTTTCCATATCTTCCTCTCTCCCTGCATTGTCTGGGGCTGGTGGTAAGGGCCGAGTCTCTTGTCCTTCCATCTCAGCCACAGGTGCAGAGTAGTCTGATTGTAACAACAAGAATAATAAACTGTAAATCTCTGTACTTTATTGGACGTAAAATATATTGAGTCTACTTGCATCTGTTACCAATATTTACCTGGGAATAAATGTGCTGCTTCATTCAACTCTGTCTCATGACCGGTGTGGACAGTGCCTGGCAGAAGTGGCATAAAGCTTAAGAACGGAATATCATTGTACTGGTTTCCAGCGTGGAAAAATAATAGTACAAGCCATGTTTCAGCGTTGACAAAAAGGTGACGAATGGCATGGATAGCAGCAGTAAGGAGGCCCAAGATTACCTTCGATAACACTCCACCACACATGATGATGTATTCAAAGCATTTTCACAAAGGTAAGTTAATGTCAATTACCTTTGATTCACGGGACCTTCCATCTCAGTTGCAGGTGTAGTGTTGTCTGACAGTAACAAAAGAAATTGTGTCATATCACAACCTTTATTCCTAAATAATCCAGATTAGCTATACACAGGGGACAACATATATTGTATTCTTTTACTATTTACCTGGGTATAAAGGTGCTGCATTATCCAACTCAGCCTCAGGACCAGTGTGGTCAGTGCCTGGCGATGGGGGTTGCTGTTGTTGTGACCTCGTCGCTCTTCTCCTAAACCGCTTGAACCAGTCTGTGTTTGTAGCTTTGACTTCAGTATGGCCGAGGTACAGAGAAGGGGCCCAGTCAGGATCACACTCCAACATTTCATAGGCAGGTTTGCCTGCAAACAGTCACCAGTAAGTATGAGACTACAGTATTTTCATTTTCTTTCAGGGGTTTTCAATCTGGAGTCCATGGAAGAGTTAAGAGAAAAGTGTAAAAATAAATAATAGTAATAATAATTATAAAAATGTTACTAACTAAAATTAATAATTTAATCAATTTATCATACATACCTACCTACCTACCTACCTACCTACCTACCATCTAAACGATTGAAACCAAAATGCTTTGCGTTCACCACTGGTAATACGTCTTGATGACGACACATTAGTAATCTCTATAGCGACTGCTCTCACGGTTGCCCGCTGCTGCGTTGTCTCGGCTGCCGCGCCGGTTCCGTCCAAACAATTACTTCCCCACAGGTCTCTCGTAGCTGCCATCCTCCTGCTCGATTGCCCCCTGCTCAGCGCTCAACGAGCTGGCCGACCTTCCCTGCTGATCTCTTGCCTTTTTCTTCACCGGACCTCCATCTCCTCCGGCCTCCCCGCCGTCACGCTCCTCACCGGCCTACATCCTAGTCCTCTCTCCGTCTCTCTTTTTTCCCCCCGATCTCTCTTACTACTACTGTTGCTTGCTTCATTTATAAAAGGAGTCCTGTCCAATCGGTCGTCAGCTGCCACACCTGTTGCTCATTAACATATGATCAGTAGTGGTGAGAGGTTTAAGGGCAGTCCAGCCAGTAAGTAAAACTTAAAATCACACACATGCATTAAAACACACCACATGCGATAAAAACATCAATACAAATTACAAAGAAAAGGTAAAAAGGCACAGCACACAAATTAAAACACACCAGAAGCATAAAAAGTAGTCTGCCATTTTCTGGCCCTGTCACATATACACACCAGTCAAAATGATTTTTAACTAATGATTTGTAAAGCATCATTAAATTGTTTATAAACCAATAATAAAGCCATAATTTACAGTGTAGAAACTTTTTACATAGTATGCCTTATAAGAACACGGTACCATATTTTCGTTGCTATGTTAACATTGCACTCTTTCTATTCTGTCTAAGACATTTTGTTTGTAGTATATTTTATTAAACAGTGACATGGCAATCATAATCGATAGACTATGGCACTTTATAAAAGAGAACATTAACTCTGAAGTAACTTCACAGCTACAAACACCACCACAAACTTGTGTTACATTAGGCTGAATGTCAGTCAACAGTTTTGAGGTCTGTGCCACGTCACTCTGACGTTTGCGTTTTCAGAACCCCCTCTCCCACATTGCATGTATATATCAAAGATAAAAAAAACTGCTAAGGAGAGCAGTCTTGCTAAACACAGACCAATCACATGAATAGAGGGGCACACCAATCACAAACTGAAAAATCCCAATAGAGGATTTTGATAAATACTCATAATTGGCACGCAACCTAATAAAGTCCACTGTGGCAGTAGTGTTTGTTATTAAGTGTTTTCTTTTTTCATGGCTGATCCTTGTTTATTCCTGTAGACCAAAAATAAATGCCTACAACACATCCACAGCTTTGATGTACTGGGGAACTGTGGAATTGTTCCTGATGCATTTTGCAAGTGTTCGCCCAATCATTTCATCATTTGGAACATTGTTGTTTAGTTTAGGAGCCGTTCCAAAGCTAACCATATTCAGATAGGCTGCCTCCAGCTGTATCTGCCTCCTTTGCCCTTGACATCCATGTTCTGCATATCTAATCCTCTACTCACCCCCTCACTTTGCCTTCGCACAACACTTGCCTCTTCTTACTGTCAAGAGCACTCTCTCCGTGTGAATTTTACAGGTTCAAAGATCAAAGCGGAGAATCCCAGTGGAGACAAAGACAGAGAGAAAATGAAAGTGAAGATAAAGAGAGATTGAAATCCCCTCCAGTCTCCATATTTAGATGTTTGTCATCACTTTGTTTATGTGTTTTACTGCAACCTTAGTTTCTTCTAAGCATGCTGAGGATTTGCACCCTGCAGCCTTGTTTGGACTGCTTAAGCAACTTGATAGCTACTTAGTCATGACAGAGCATCAACAAATGTTTACCCACATCCCAATGCAATTTCTTTTTTGTCACAAATTAAATAAAACAACACAAACATGCACTTTTTGTCCACTTGAAAATCTCCATCTTGACAGCTAGAAAAGGTTAAAATAAATACTCAAAATCAGAAGAAACAGTTTGAGACACAACCAGTAAACGACGTTCTTTGTTTAATATTTTTTTATTAAAGATAATGGTTTGTCCCATGTTTCTCCCTCAAGGTTATCAGCAATGTGCAGATTTCTGCATCACCATAGGGCCACTGTTTCACCAGTGTGCTATCAGTTCCTTCTGATGGATCACATCATGTGCTTCCAACATGCAACTGTCAGGTCACAATATGGTGGCAAAATTGTATGTGACTGTAAGATATGAATTCTGACACATACTGTAAAATATTATTATTCAACCAGAACTGTACATGTTATTTTCAACACAGATAAAATTGTCTTTTAAAACGAGATGGTGACCATTAATTTTTCTGAAACACATTCAAATTTACAAAAGCTTTTTAAATAACTTTATAGTTGCTAAGTGTGTTTGTTGAAAGGGTATACAGTACTACAAATGATCTGATAAGTACACATTTCCTCACTGCAGTATTTGTCTCACTAAGGTGTCAGTCTGTATCTGTTTGACTGGCCCTGCTCAGCAGATGGTGCTTAGGAATGGGCAGGGAACAGTTGGTCTTAATTAACCTTTCTATTCTGTAGTGTCATTAATGTCAATCGGGTGCTGTCACCAGAGATGAGCTCGGGCTGAAGAGAACAGGTCAGGGTGCAAATGGAAAGATGAGCTGTGTGAGGAGATTGTAAGGGTCAGAGAAGTAGACAAGTGAACAGTGATACAGAGAGAGGAGGGTTGAAGGTCTGAGGGGAGGAGGGGGAATATGTGTGGAAAGGAGAAAGCATCCTTTGACCTTGCTGTGTGAATGACAGATGAAGACAGGGAGTTTGTGGTTTGTTAGATGTTTGTTTCAACTAAAATCTGCCCTGTGCTAACCATGAGCAGGCCAGACTTTTGATCAGCATGTGATGAAGAAAAGTTGTTTCCCAACAAGACAGAGAAAACTGATCAGGGAAAACAAGTACATCAGAAGCTTCTGAAATGACGTAGTCTTGCTGTCTCTTATATCAGGGTAGATAATGTTAATGGCTTTTCTCAAAATGGGAGATTGTCAGCAGATGGGAAATGTTTGTCAGCTTCTCCAGCCAAATCTTGTGGCAAAAACATAGATTACAATGTGTACATCATAGTTCCTGCATCAACGAAATCACAGATTTTACCAGTTATGATGGGAATAATATTTACATAAAAATAAAATATAAACAGTACTATTCACATTGGTCAATATACCTCCAACCAAAACAGACTCCCATTTAAATCTATATCAGAAAACAGTAATGTGTACTGTTAAGGTAGTTTCAACTTTAAAATGGCTAAGATGTGTGGCACTTTATTAAGGACAGAGGCAAACATGACATGTTAGTATTTAAATTAGAAATATCAGATCTGATAGAGTATTTGGTTTGTCTGTCTGGATTTTTGGATTGTGGGGCAGCTCTGTCATATGTGTCCAACTCTTTCCTCTAAGGGAACAACACATTCTCACTCGTCACATATTGACGCTTGGTCAAGTCCCTTTGGCGTCGCTTTTTAATGCCCTGTGTACCCCTTTAGCATCACGTTTAGGACTTTGGCTGACTGTGGTCAAGTTAGCAATGCTTAGCAACAATAAATATGCAACGTCCGGATGCAACACTAGCGTTGCGATACATCGCCATTTTGAAACGGCAAGTTATTAAAGTTGTGAAACATTGCACTTTGGTTAGATTAAGGCAATAAAACTACTTGGTTTGGTTTAGGAAAAGATCATGGTTTGGGTTAAAATAACTATATCAGTTAACATGTCTGACGCTCAGCATGATCCATGATGATGGAGAAATATAGAGATTAAGATTAATGTAATTAAAGCATGCTGTCAATATTCTAGAGACCCCCCAAAATATCACAAATTATGCTTTTAGGGGAGCTAATGTCTTATTAAGGGGAGCTAAGCTCCCTCTGGCTCCCCCGTAGTTCGCACCCTGCTGATGGGTCCATATGTGACAAGTTGGGGAGTGAGAATGGGTTGAAGGGAACAGCAGTCTATGGGTTTTAGGATATAGCAAGTTTTTGCTCAACCTACTTGCCTATTTAAATCCATCCATCCTGGAGAATATACTGGATAACCTTTGTGTTAGCTGAGCAAAATCCTGCTACGGATGCAAAGGCTGATGTTTTAAATGTTCCTGTTTCTTTTTACTTTCATCTATTTTTTAATTATTCATACGTTCTTTTACTGTTCAGGTGATGGTGCAGTGGCATAAAAAAAGAAGCCTGAAGTCAAGTGGAATAGTGTAACGTTTGATTAGTGGAATGACATACTAGATTCTGTTGCAAGAGGAAGGGATTCTATAAATAAAATAAAGAAAATACATTTTAAAACAAATCTGCAAATAAAAAGTAGAGAGAGAGAGAGAGAGAGAGAGAGAGAGAGAGAGAGATGCTGGGAAACAATCAACAATTTTAATCGGGATTAATCGCATTGTTGTGTGCAAAATTGAATAATGACTTCTAGTGCATGGCACACTTATAATTTAAATGTACTGCTATATACACAAAATTGCAATAACATGAGGTTTGCAAACACTTTAAACAAATAAGGTGCTTTTTACCAGCAGTATTTGCTTTACACAGTAGCAATAAAACATTTCTTGTAAATCTCAACTTAAACATTAATGTAATCAAATCAAATATTAAACCAAAGCTATTTGCCATTGCCAGGGCATTACCTATAATCTAGATTGTTAAAACAAGTTAGAGTCCTTCAGGCTCCTTCTGAGCAACAGATTAACAAAGTTAAATCTGTTTTCTTTTTTTCTGAAGAAGTATCAGCAGAAACTTTTTTCTTGACAGCATAAATGTTCTATGTTCAGTAGCAAGTGTCCCTATTAGAGTGACGGGGGTTACGTACTGTAACCCAGATTCTATGAGTATTGGCGAAGCCCTCTAAGGCTATCGCTATTGGGTTTACCCCTTCCACGCGCCTGCGCGGCACTGAGAATTTTAGTCTACGCCCACCCACAGCGTGGACCTCTCCTAGTCCGCACCTTGTATATATACACAACGGTGAGACCCAGCCTGTAGCTCCCAAATGCCTTTTCTTCAGCACTGAGAACCAAGTTCCAGTGAGGCCTTCAACTTAGAGGGCCCTGCAGCTGTACAGACGCAGGCAGGGTCAAGACAGCAACCGCATCAGCTGTGCACAAGGCAGGGCCACGTAAGCAGCGGCTGGACCCCCCACACCGTCCCGTGGGAGAGGGCGCACTGCACACTCACAAGGAGAATCACTCAGCCAAAACACTCAGTACTGAGTGAGTCAGAGAGAAACGGGAGACATCCCGCAGGTAGAAACGGACGAAAGAGCATGGGGACGACCAGAAGGCTGCTATGCAGATGTCCTGTGATGGGGAGGAGGAACGAAACAGAGGAAGCAGATGAAGAAATGCAAAGTTGATCAGAGGAAGAGACAGAGGAGGAGGAGGGTGGGAAAGAGCATTGGGAGGTGTTGTAAGAGGAGGAAGACAAGGGGGATGATAAAGAGATAAAAAGTAACAGCAAGAGGAGAGGACAGAGAGAAGGAGGAGGATCAATAAACATGGATAATGAATAGTTATAATGAATAAAAGAAGGAAAAAGAAAGAGCATTGTGTATATTGCCCCAAATTCCTTTGTGTGGACAAATGAATATTGTCTCCTTCTAAATTTGCCTATTACCTTGTTTGAATTAGATAATCTTTGTTAAGTTACTTAGTAGTTCTCGCCCCTTAAATATGAGTAGTTATTACCATGTTCTTGTTAAAAACTATGTTGGAAAGAAGGAACCATAAATAAGTTAATTTTGCAGTGCTTTTTAATCTTCATCAGTGCTCGCTGGCCGCTGCATTTAATTTATGTATAACTAATGCTTTGTTCCCAGAACCTTTATATACTCTTTTAGAAATTATATGATTCAGAAATATTATCATGTGTTAAATAACCAATTTTCCTAACTCTATTTGATTAAAAACATGTAAATAGAACATATTAAAGTTAAGAAACAGAAATCTCGGAAACAGTCGTTATCTCAAGATCGGAAACCCTCCTCCTGGGACTCGCCCCAGGAGACAAAACATGGCGCCAGACACGCACTCACACTTATGGAGCGTGCTCTGTGACCAAGCAACGCCAAAATTTCAGCGTGGCATTGTCTGTGAAATTGTCTTTGCCTTCCAGCAATGTACTTAACCATATTCACACGAACCTTCATTGAATTTACTTTGTTTTGTTTGTTAAGAGTTATCAGATCGTTTAAACCAAGCAACTTTGAATTCAGGAACAAGCAAGTTCTCCTTTCAAGCTTTATTTTAGTCAAATTAACTTCCACTCCTTCCCCCGAAGTTTGGACCCAGCCACGTGGGTCCGTTACACCAGCAGTAATCCAGAGGACATCCAACCGACGAACCAAGCCAGGCTAACGGCCTATCACACTACATTCTGTGATCGAGGTGATGTCCTTTATTTTTAATCCTTAATCATTCTAGCCTAAAACTCTAAGCCAAATTTAACATAGTTATTATCATAACTTGCGTTCATTAGTTCTCTTTCTATCTTAGACTCAAATCCTTTTACAATAGACCAACTAAATTTACCTTGAACTCCATCATCCTCATTGATTGCATTCTGTTGTTTAGTCATTGTTTATGTCTTTGATATATTTAACCTCACTTTGTGTTCACTTTAGTTAGTTAATAAATTTCACCTTAAATCACAGGAACTGTGTGTACTATTTAAATCTAGGTCACTGGACGGAGGATTCACGACTTTGATATGAGACTGACTGATTAAATTGATTTAAAATGATTAAGCAATTACTAACTAACTGATCACTTGTAAATAATTATGTAATTATAAAAACCATACCTAAGGTTTCCTGAAGGCCTTAGGCTAACGGAATTTCAGGTGGTGCCCCAGAAACGAGAGTTTATGAATTAATATTTCCAAATATTCATATTCATAATTTTGTTAACCATACGATTCACTACAATAGTAAAAGAGTGATTTGCAAGACATGCTCAACAACTAATACATTAATTGATTTTCTGCTTGGGATTATGGATTATTAGTATAGCTGCAGTCTTTTAGAAAAGATGTGGTGTCTCTGGGCCTAGAGCAAAATTTGTTCACTGATAAGTCAAACAGAAAGGACATGAAGGTCACGCAGGGAGTGTTCAACAGAGCCAGCCATAGTGACTGAAATGAAGGGCAGATTGATCGTGTGCTGAAGTGAGGCAAGTGTGTTCACAACTGATCTACAAACACTGATGGAAAAAAACAAAACAGGCAGTAACATTAAAATGATAGTTTATAAATCATGGGCATTTTCATTGGCATGGTCTACCCCTGAGATATTGAGTGTGATAACTTTTACACACTTTGCTCTAAATTCACAACCAAAGCTTTCTGATTAACATGCTGATTTATCACTCAGTAATCAAGTATATTATCTGATGTAGGAGCACCTTTAGCATTGATGGTGCTAAATCACAATGGGCCTGTACGCAGCATTTTTTATGGGCTCATCTCCATAAAGCTGGCTGGTGATAATGTTGTTTTCCATAGTCAGGTAAGAAGAATTTATCAGTTAACCCTTGCATACTGTGACTGGTTGCCAACATTTTAATGAGCTGTACATGAAGCACATTTCCCAACATTACTAACTGATTTTTATTCATTTACATGCCTCATTGGAGCTCAGGCCATATGGACCTATAAGACATTATTCATGCTTAGTTATCAACACACTTTTTTTGTTATTTACACATCTCTTTCCGAACAAGAAAAGCCTAACAGCAAGCATACTCTCTAAGTCCTGACATATACGAAGATGGATGGTAATGACCAGCCTTTACGTGGCTGTAAAATATGCAGCTGCATGGAGTGCCCTCTCCTTCTGGCAAGTCATTAACAGCGCATCATCAGGGTCTTCCTTCACACCTGGAAAAGCAGGTGCAGGGCCTCGACCTCGTAATGGAATACAAGGTGAGCTCAAATAGTAGACTACTCCCTGTTTTGTGTGTGTAAGACACATAAAAAAAAAAAAAGATACTGCAGTGCAGAACACATGCCAATTATAGACTGCAGCTTGAAATCTTATCCATTTGATATAAAATATTGAGGAAACACATCACATCCTACCAATCAGGTGATATTTTACATACAAAGTGTTATTGCCTTTCATACAACTATAAGTCACTTATTTAATTACCAGATTAAGGGAGGCTTAGATTAAAGAACTAATTTGCATTATTGAGCATCACACAACACCGCTAGAAAATATATGTACTTTGTCAGAGAGATAATGACTCAGCCAAAGAAACAGCCCAACAAGATGGTCTCACATTTTACTGTACATCATAAAATGAAGCAAGGGCATAGATTAAGTTGCTCTAAAACAGGACGGTCCCATGAGGACAGATTGGTGGTGTGATGAAAACTAGGTTTACGTGAGGAGACGTGGTAATGGCTGTTGATTCTCAAGTGTCTATTTGACATTGGTTGTGGCCCTTAAGAACAAAACGTAATACTTATGCAAAGTACTAATCAAGTAGCATCAAAATTCACCATGCCAGTCTTGCTTAAGTGCTTTCTTGGCAGATGTGGACATTTACTGCGTTTGTATGAGTGTGTATGTGTGTTTTTCAGAAAGAGTGAGTGTGACAGATAATAGTTCTCACTTCATTTTAAAATCGTCATTACACAAGCCTAAGGAAATGTTTCTCACGTGGCAGTTGTATTGAATGAATACTCCCAATACTCCACTATCCTGACATGAATATAAAACAGCAGACCCGTGTCTGTAACCTCAAGCCAGCCATTTGCCATGGCATCTGTGAGGGTAATGGGAGAGGACAAGAGGGGGTGGGGATGTGACACTCATTGCATGCACCTCTGGCTATGGCGGGCATGCCTGAAGAGGTATGTGAAAGTGAACTGATTTAGGCTGCTAAGACTAGCGACCGTCTGTCACACCAGCGGCAAAGGAAATTTGAGAGAAATGAGCCCTTATAGATAGTGTATTGGTCTTGACTGCAGGCAGTCAGCATCTATTTAGGTTAATGGTGAAGCACACAAACCAAGGTGCCTGCCTCAGGTCCTGCTTATTTCTTTTTCTCCCTCACTGCACAGTTTCAGTGCATTAAACCACTCTTAAATGATTCTTTTTATAGTTATTATTATGCTCAGAATTGACCAATTAATACGTTCTCAGTTATGCTTGAGTCCTGGCTGCTGTAAGACTTTTATTTGCTCCATGCCTTGAAAAGGCCATGTTTGCATTTTTATTTTATTGTCAACTACGTTCACTGTTTAAAAGTCTCCTTCATATTTGATTTATGATGATATTTGACTAAAGCTGATCTAATTCCACAATGTTGTAACACGACCTCGGGTTAACATCATAAGTTAATATTTCACTCTCCCCTGCTGTAACTTTGGTCATTGAGACCGTGTTGATAGGCCATTATTAGTGAGTGATGGAGTGATTGTTAATGAGGAGGATAGAGTATGCCGCCAAGCCCTAGTTGATGAAGTGTGATAGATAAAGGAAGAAATTGTCCAGCTAATGTGTAATTGAGTTTGAAAAGACATCATCCTCTTGAGGTGAGGGGCGATTATAGATGACCCCCTATTATTTTATTATTGCGGCAGGTTTTTAGAAACGAGAATTTTTATGTTTTCCATGTCACTTCCCTTTACGCGTAATAAGGGGCTTGAAGAGACAGGCCTGCTGAGGTGGTAATTTCACAACTGATTGAAACATGCACAGGTGTTCATTTTCTGTACTTCTAAAACTATTATATCCAGAAGCAGAATGGGAGAGACAGGTAGATAATGCCATATAGTTAATGAGTTAATGATTGGTGAAACATATATCTATGTCACAATGTGTGTCTCTCCCTATCCTCTTTCTCTCTTTCAACCCCCTAGCACCACCATAAAAAATGAATAGTTTTAAATATGCAGACATATTGCTCGTATTGTGAGACAGGCATGCACATAAAAATAGGAAAGAGCTTCTAGGCAGGGCATATTTCTTGAAAGAAGTCGCTCATACACAAACACTAAATACAGAATGTTTATGTTGCATTTGCAGTTAAATCACACAAGTAGTGACCTCACCATTTTCCTTCTTCATAAACAGCCACTTAGCTTGATTACCTCCTACTTACTACTCTCCTCTGCTCACACACCTGTCAAAGCCTTTTCCACAACAGCATCCCACTGCTCCATTGTGACACAGTTTGGAAGATTAAATGTATGGATCACAGTTTCCTGGGCCAGACCACCTGAGTGGCAGTGAGACAGGATAGCATCACCTACCTATCTGGGCCACGCCACAGTAGACCCAGGTTCCAGACGAGCGGGAGCTGATCAGTCAGCGGGCAAGGCATTAATCTGCTGTGACACACTGACTCTCCCCTTGGAGGACGTCCGGCACTGGGAAGCAGTCCAACAGCAATGCTCCTAGAGTAATGCAGGGTGTCAGAGAAGCTGGCATGGGAAGAGGGACAGGGGATGGAGGAATGGAGGTGAATGGACAGAAGGAGGGGGAATGCTGAGATGCTGGATCAGCGGAAGAGAGAAGAGGGATATGGGAAGGAATAAGAGGGATGGAATGTGGCTTAGAGCAGATAAGGACTATAAGTTAGTTTGAAAAGAAGCTGAGTTAAGCTGCGAGAGAGTGAAATCTTCATTGGCTGGTCCTTTTCCTGTTGTGCGTTTTGTGGGTATTCCATGGGAAGTGACTGCTATCTTTACAGGCATCAGAATCAGTAAGATAGTTTGGGGTTTAAATAGTTTATCATTTATAGTCAGGTATCATTATACCATACAGTGGTTTCTCTCTTCTTCCACAGAAGCAGTTTCTTTAAGGAATCAGTCCCACGTTGACAGGTATTACAATGCTTAGAATAATGCACAACTACGGAAGCCCTAAGCGGCCATCGATTCATATATCTTTATTTTACTCTGTTGTGATAACGGGATAATTATCTCATGATCTTGAGATAACAACTGTTGTTTTCTCGAGATAACTAAACATTAGTTTACACTGTTAATGTCTTTTTGGTGTAGTTTAGTCTAAGTGCCACTGTGGGCTCATGTTTTTAAAGTTGATAAGTTGATATTTATGTGACATTTCATAAGTTGCAGTGTGACCTGATGAAAGAGTAATTCAATTAATTAAATTAGCTAGGTTACTTTTATTACATTGTGATTTAGGATGTACATCGCCATATTTCTCTATTTTTCTCCTCTACTCTTACACCACTAATGTGTAGATCACAGAGTTTAGTGGTACAATGCTTAAAACTGTCAAACTTAATAAAGTGCTTTCCAACAGTGATGTTTGCAGTTTTGGACGTCATCAGTCATGTGATAGCTTATCTCTATTATCAAGCTAACAGCAGCTAATGTTAGCTAGCTAGCCAGCTGTATTCGAAACCGCCTACTATGCTTGTAGTACGTACTGATCGGGCCTAAATGTAGTATATTGTATGCAAACAAAAGCAAAATCTGCTGTATGCCAAAAATACCCGGATTGGGAAAAAAATCTCTAGTATGCATCGGACCAGTCTACCTTGCGTACTGTTTTCCATAATGCAAGGTGTTAGAACTGTAAACAACAACAGAACTTGTTTTGTAATTTTCATCATTAAATCCACCTCTACCTGTAGATCTCAAATATCGTCTGTTTTAGGAGAACTGTTGGCGAATCTAGAATTAGCTAATGAGCTGGTCAGTGAGCTCACGGAGCCCTCTGGTCCCACAGCCACAGAGACCAGTCCAGCAACAACGTGAGAGGAAAGATCCACAGCTGTGAGACACTTAAGATGATCGTACCGCTCTTATTCTGTCAGTAAATTCTGAGTAATATTGTAACATTTTAACTTAAATCAAGAGACATCTGGCTTGTGATGGACATGCTTGTGTAACTTAGAAGCACTTTGATAAAATAAATAAATAAATAAACAACAGAAGTAGTCTGAAAGGGGACTCTTGTTGCTCTATTGTTAACATTATTCTATATATTACAATTGTTAGTGTAATATTACAGTTGTGGTTAAATTACTTGCTTTTTATTTATTTTATATTATTCTAATTTATGCACCAATATACCAAAGCAAACATCTGCTACAGATCAGCTGCAGCCTTGGTCTTGGTACTTAAAGCCCCCCTCCAGTGTATTTTGACATGTCAATGATATATATATTTTGCTGAGTCATTTCCTTACAATGTTGATTACATAGTTCGCCAAATATTTTTTGACAGATGGCCCAAAGTTGCTTAGTTGTTAAAATGGGGTTGTGACGTAGGACTATAGTAATTCCATAAGTCATACGTCATTCTCCAAGCTTGAGCAGGCGCAGTGTCATGCCTTGTTAAAAAACTGTCACGCCGTCACGCCTTGTTAAGTCAGAACATCAAACCGATAAACATTGTTGTGAGCTAGCTAACCAATTTATTATTTAATTTACTTAGAACTTACAGTACGTATGTCTGTCTGTGTCTGATTGTTGGTTTGTCTTTCTAGCTAAGTTAACTAAGTTGTAGTTAGCCAGGTGTAGTTAGATAGCATAGTTATTGCAGAAAGTTAGCTAACAGAGGTTCTTCATTTTATTTTTTAGTTTCCTCCTCTTGGTTTAGTGTGCTGTTCATTTTCATTATGGCATTTGTGCGTGCGGTGTTGGAGGACAGATGACAGAAAACGCATCGCTCTTTCACCTGCCACCGTCTTATATACAGTCTGCAGCACTGACGGCCGTTTTACCAATGCATCGGCGGAGGCATCCCCCCACACCCCCGCGGTAAAGTAAACCATAGCACACCATAAAACGTAGTGGGAGTTATCGTGTGCAGTGCGTGACAGGACCATCGACTGTATGATTGATAACAGCTGATACGTGCATATTAGTTTCTATCATGGGTAAATAATAGCTACTCCTGTCAGACTGTAAAGTGTACTAAACTTTACAGTGTTGTGATGTTAACACAGCATATCGTTAGTGAACACTCCAGCCGGTCAGTTTTTGGTTGTCATGGTAATGTGTTACATCCGACTATTAACCACACCCCCATTCTCTGTTTGAGAAAGAACGTTAACCAAAAACGGCAGTTAAAACTGTCTGGAGGGGGGCTTTAAAGTTATATTCCTCCTGTTGTTCTGATTTGGAAAACCGGCCTAGCATACTGCAAAATAAATCAATTTAACAGTTTCATACTACACACTACATACTGCATACAGTATGCACTATACAGTATACTGCGGTTGCCAGTAGTATAGTAGGCAGTTCCAAATACAGCCATAGTCATCTCACCAACTCACTGCAACTAGCTTAAGTGTCACAGCTAGGGATTCATAAACCTGAAACAACAGGTCTGCTGTTCACTGCTCGACGCTAATGCTGCTGAACCACTTTCTGTGGCTGAAGGCTGAGGTTACTCATTTTTTTGTCATAGTCCATAACCTGGTTTGCTAGCTAGCTTGCAAGCTTGCTCACTGAGGTGACACAACTGTATGTAACAGACACACACACAAACCAACAACCCCCTGTGACAATGTTAGAGTGAACCTTTAGCCTAGATGGCGCCATTGATTTGCATGTCAGAGAAACGTCTCGGGTTACGTATGTAACCCTGGTTCCCCGAGAAGGGGTACGAGACACTGCGTCGGTTACGACACTATGGGAACGCCTCTAGGCGAAGCAGGTCTGAACGTGAATGAAATCACTCCAATCCTATTGGCTTGTTGCTAGAACGGTAAGGTGTGACGGAATAACCGGAGGAGTATAAAGCACACCTGTACACACTCATCATTAGCTTAAACTATGAAGCAGGCGCTTCAGGCGGGGAGAGAGGTGCGGCGGGCCGACGCAGTGTCTCGTTCCCCTTCTCGGGGAACCAGGGTTACATACGTAACCCGAGACGTTCCCCTTCGAGGGAACTCGAACTGTGTCGGTTACGACACTATGGGAACGAGATACCCACTAAACCGTGCCGAAAACCCCGCCTGCCCCTGTGTGCAATAAGTGGCACGACTAAGAGGAGAGCGCACGAGTGCCAGGTGCCGAAGGAAGGTCAAGACTGTAAAACCGAATGAATGTGTGCGGAGTGGCCCAGCCAGCCGCTAAACAAACATCCTGCAAAGAGGCCCCGGAAAGGAGGGCTCGAGAGGCCGCCATACCTCTGGTAGAATGAGCCCTCACAGCCACAGGTGAAGGCAAACCGCGCACCTGATAGGCCAGGGAAATAGTCTGAACAATCCAGTTGCTAATAGTATGTTTGGATGCAGGGAGCCCGGCCCTGGGAGACCCAAAACTCACTAGCAGCTGGTCAGCCTTCCTCCAACGGGAGGACCTCAGAGTGTAAATACTCAGTGCTCTGACAGGGCAGAGCAGATGAAGTCTCCCGTCCTCCGCCGTCACATGAGGTGGAGGATGAAATGCCTGCAGCACTGTGGACCCTGCCGCACAAGAAGGCACTTTAGGGATGTATCATGAACGAGGGTGCAGGATAGCCCTAATATTCCCCGGGGCAAACTCCAGGCTTGCAGGGAAACCGAAAGCGCTTTGAGATCCCCCACCCTCCTCAGAGAGGTGATAGCAAGGAGAAAGGCCGTCTTGAGGGTCAAGTGCTTAGCCTCAGCTGACTCCAGAGGTTTGAAGGGGGCCTCAGCCACCGCCCCAAGAACCACTGCCAGATCCCAAGTGGGAACCTTGGACCGAGTCGCAGGTCTCATCCTCCGGGCACCACGGAGGAAACGTACAACCAAGGGAAGTTTCCCCAAGGACCCCTCCCTCAGAGGGGTGTGGAAAATAGCTGCCACGTACACCTTGAGGGTGGAAGGGGAAAGACCAGCAGAGAACCAGTCCTGGAGGAACTCAAGTACCTGAACCACCGGGCAGGTAACAGGGTCCACCGACCGCTCCCTACACCAAGTGGAGAAAACACTCCACTTCAGGCCGTACATCCTCCGTGTGGACGGGGCCCTGGAGCTCAGGAGGGTCTTGACTGCTCCGGCTGTTAGACCTGCCTCTAGGTACTGTGCCCCCTCAGGGGCCAGACCCACAGTCGCCATATGGCGGGGCAAGGGTGAAGAATCCGGCCCTGCGCCTGGGACAGCAGGTCTCTCCTCAGAGGGACCCGCCATGGCGGGCCGTCCAGGAGCGACATGATGTCCGAGAACCCCACCCGGGTTGGCCAGAACGGGGCTACGAGCAGTAGGCCGACATTGTCCTGGCGGACCCGCTCCAGAACCCCGGGAGCAGAGCGACTGGGGGAAAAGCGTACAGACGTAGCCTCGGCCACGAATGTACCATGGCGTCCAGACTCAACGGGGCTGGAGGAACGAGAGAAACCATAGCGGGCAGTGCGTAGTCTCTTGAGATGCAAACAGATCCACGTCTATGGGGCCGAACTCTTCGCACAAGAGCTCCACCACTTCGGGGTGAAGTCTCCATTCCCCGGGCCTCAGCCCCTGCCTCAACAGCAGGTCTGCTCCCTGATTCTGCGTCCCCGGGAGATACATCGCCCTGAGCGATAGTAACCTCTGCTGGGACCACAGGAGGATCTGACGCGCCAGTCTGTCCAGAGGGCGCGAGCGCAGACCGCCCTGGTGATTCAGATAGGCCACCACCGCTGTGTTGTTCTCTTCGGAACGAACCAGACTCCTTAGAGCCTGGAACACCGCCAACATCTCGAGACAGTTGATATGCCACTCGGATTGATGCACCTGCCAGGATCCCCTTGCAAAGCGGCCATCCATGACCGCGCCCCAGCCCGTGAGGGAGGCGTCTGTCGAAATAACCAGCCGGCGACAAGACCCTCCCAGCACGGGCCCCTGGGACAGGAACCAAGTTTCCTTCCAAACTGATAGGTAAGGAAGACACTTGCGCGTAACCCAAATCAGACGGAGAGGATTTCCCCTCGGGGAAAAACCCTTGTTCCTTAGCCACCACTGCAGGGGTCTCATGTGCAGCAGTCCAGATGGTATTACGCTGGACGCAGCCGCAAGGAGACCCAACACTCGTTGAAAGTGTTTTATAGTGATGGCGTGGCCTAACTTCACCCCTTTCACAGCAGCCAATATGGTGTCGACACGTGCCGGAGACAATTGTGCCCGCATCGTTGTCGAATCCCATACAACCCCTAGGAACATAGTCCGTTGGGTGGGCACCAGCACGCTCTTCTTTGCGTTGAGCCTCAGCCCTAAACGCCGCAGATGAGCCAGAACGACATCTCGATTCCGAACGCCAACTCTCGAGACTGGGCTAGGATGAGCCAGTCGTCGATGAAGTTGAAATCCGGATGCCCTGGAGCCTCAGCGGGGCCAGTGCTGCATCCATACACTTGGTGAATGTGCGAGGGGAAGTGCCAGGCCGAATGGAAGAACCCGATACTGGTAAGCCACACCCCCGAAGGCAAACCTCAGGAACTTCCTGTGAGAAGGACGGATGGAGACCTGGAAATAGGCGTCCTTTAGATCTATCGTGACGAACCAATCCTCAGATTGGATGTGCGTCATGATGGCGGGGATGATGAGCATCTTGAACCTGAATCTCCTCAGAGACCGGTTAGAACCCGCAGATCCAAAATAGGGCACGCAGCCCTCCGTCCTTCTTGGGGACTATGAAGTACCGGCTGTAGAACCGGCGTCTCTGTCTGGGGGGGAGACACGTTCCACGGCCCCTTTCCTCAGCAGAGTACGAACTTCCTGTCCCAACACCGGACCTTGCTCCGGGCGGACCACAGTCCAAACCACCCCCTCTCTTCTGTTGAATTTGGAGGGCGGGTTTTGAACTATAGTCGAAACCCATCTATGGCAGTGCGCAGGACCCACGGAGAAATGTTCGTCAGGCTCCGCCAAGCCTCTGCAAGGTCGGGGCTGGTGGTCAGTGTCTCGTGTGATCTTCTGGTGGACCCCTGAAGCCCCAGAACGGCAGGGGGGAGCCGCCAAAGATCCACGGTGAGTGAGTCGGGACACCGCCTGACTGCAGACCCTCGGGGCAGGCAGTACGGCGTGGACTCGGTGGCAGGTGCGTCCTGAACGTGTAAACGGCGGGATAACATCACCTGCTCTCCTCTCCGTAGGAGCTCGTAGAGGGAAGGGACCTACGCCTGGCAGCCTCAGCTGCCTTGGGTCCAGACCGGCGAGGGAGGTACTGGCAGAACGCTTCTAACGCTTCGTGGTTCTGCGAAGCTCCGCCAGATCTTCCTCAGAGGGACCCCCCCTCTGAACCATCTCCTGTAGCAGGTCGGCTTGGTAGGCTTGAAGCACCGTGGTGTGCAAGCTCGCACCTGCCTGGCCCGCTGCCATGTATGCCTTCCCCACGAGCGTGGATGTGGTGCGACATGGTTTGGATGGTAACACCGGCTTCTCCAGGGAGGACGCAAGTCGAGGGGAGAGATAGCTCGCAAGCGCATCCTCCACCCGAGGCATCCTCCCATAACCACGGTCCCTAACCCCCATCACATTACTGTAGTTCAGTGATCGGGGTGTGGAAAGCCATGTAGAGAAGGGTCTGCCCCATGATTAATCAGTTCATCATGTAAATCAGGAAAGAATGGCAGAGACCGGCGTGGAGGTGGCGTGTGGTGCTTAAGAAACCTTTCATCAAGCTTACCACTAGCCTGTGGTGTCTGCTCCTCCTGTGGCCAGTTGATGTTGAGCTTAGCCACGGCTCTAGTCACCACCTCCAGCAGCACGTCATAGTCGGGCGCCGCCAGATGACGCCGCCCCGACACCCGGAAGTCATCGTCCACTGCGCTGAGCACGTCCGCCTCCTCGGAGTCGGATTGCTGCAGCGTCTCCGGATCCAAACCGCGAGCGGGAGAAGCCAAGAACGGGCTCCCGAACGAGGAAAGGAAGCGTCGGAGCCAGTGGATGAAGGTCGGGAAAAAGCCTCAGCCATCCCGAAATCCTCCGACAGATCACGCTGTGAACCCCATGAGTGAAGCCGCCAGGCCGCCTCAGTGGCTGCAGGGCCCGCACCACGGGGAACACATCCGGCCATCCTCGGAAAAGAGAGCCATGCTCTACCTCAGTACCCGCACGGAAAGGGCTTCGCAAAGGGCGCAGGCAGCCCCCTCGAGAGCTGCCCGGGCGTGCTCCATCCCCAAACATGAGACACACTTCTCATGAGAATCTCCATCCGTGATGTACCGAGGGCAAGAAAAAAACACACCTTCTGTACATCTGATTGCCGGACATGCTGGTAGTCTTCTTCTACAGGGAAAAACATACTGCTCGTAGGACTGGAGCTTTCTTCAAACAACATACAGAGCGCCTGCTCAATAGAAAAAAGCTAATGATGAGTGTGTACAGGTGTGCTTTATACTCCTCCGGTTATTCCGTCACACCTTACCGTTCTAGCAACAAGCCAATAGGATTGGAGTGATTTCATTCACGTTCAGACCTGCTTCGCCTAGAGGCGTTCCCATAGTGTCGTAACCGACGCAGTTCGAGTTCCCTCGAAGGGGAACTGAGGGAAAAGATTAGTTATTTTCAAAGGATGGAGAACTACATATATTTAAATAATGAAATTGGTAGATAACAGTGAGACATCTGTACTGTATGTCCATCCAGAAGATGAATATCAATGACTCACTACACTTTTGATCCTACATTATGCATGTAGGTTAGGGATGCATACACAAAAAGAAATAATTGGGATTATTTTGTGTTTAAACTGCTCTTATATCATGAGGAATAAAAATGAAATGCACATTACATAAAAAAAACTCATTTACACACACAGGTATTCAATATGAGACAATGTATCTATTTACTGCTAAAAGTCTGGACAAAAGTCCCAAGTCAGTTGTGGTATATTATTAATGAAATGCGGTGCTAAGTGGTGGGATAAATCAAATAGCTCTTGTCTCTAGAGCCCCTTCTTCCTCCACCGCCCAGTTTTTCTCCAAGGAATGCTGAGCATAAACATCAAAGCAGAAATTACATTCATGTAGCACTCTGATGTTGAACTTTGTTCCAGAAAGTTTCTTTCATATGAAAATACAGGAGTTCCTATGCTTCTCTGCATGCTAATCGTTCCAGCCTGAGCCTCCAGTTTACATAATCAGTGTCCTGCACTGGTGCAGTGACACTGGTGGGTGGGAGGGAGGAAGAGTAATGGACCCATGCATATGCCATACAGTGGATCAGGTGCTGTAAAGTCATGGTTACTGCACTCCCCCCCGGGCTTGGAAGACAAAGGCTGAAGACCCGCCCTACAAATGTTACAGAGAGCACCTGCTGCCACGAGTAACTACAGAGATAACAGAGGCAGGACACATGCCCACCTGCTGGGAGGGCACACACAGGCCACTGTGCTTCACAGAGGAGTGAAGACATTTAGGGAAACAGAGAACACATAACACAGCATGGTGGTTAATTACCATAACATACTGCAACAAAGATTTGCTTTGATTATTCTAGTTAATGCTGTAAATTAAAGTGGTTGGACATTTTTACAAACCAAATTTAGTCAAATGCAATACCAAGCTTGAACATTTCCATTCTTTTATGAGTAACAAGGTTTTTTCCCCTATTTGTTCTTCATAACCTTCTAATTAGAGGTTGTTAAATTCATTGTGTAGTTTATGGGACTCATTTAATATTGCCTAGGTCTGACTCTGAACCTGCTGGGAGTGTAGCTGACAGAGATTTCTTTGAGGTAATCCAGTGATTTTAGAGCACCTGCTGACAATGCCAGAATCTCAGAGTGTTTCTGATAGTCAAGTAACTTAGAAAGAAATGTCGAAACTAAAATTTAAATAACTCTAAGATAAGGAAAGAAAATAATAGAAATCCAATTTTAAACTTTAGTTTTGTTCCACCAAAATTTAATTAATTCACAATCTGCTTATACTAATTTCTCTAAGGAGGGTCAAATTCCCTGTTGGTGAAAAAGTGACTTTGCCTCTAATAAGTGTTGACATTTGAAAATGAACACAAAATGGAAAACGTATGAACACCACAGTACATGTACAAGTTTGTGTGAAAGACAGAGACATGACCCTAGTATTATAAGAACATGGTAATGTTCACTTCACAGGACCTCTTCATTTAGCAACATAAACCCACACACAAAAGCAGCAACAAAGCAATACTACACAGCATTTTGTCAGGAAAACACAGCATCAGTATATTTCTGACCTTACAGTTCTTTTTATCATTGTGTAGGTGCAGTGAATAGCCATGTTTCCGTAAACTTTTTTATGCACATTTTGAAGTATCACAGTAGAAAATGTTGATGGAAACGGCAAAATTCGGGGGAAAAAATCCTTAATTAAAAAAAACCTAAACATTTTACGCTCGCTCGAGGTGGTTTTCCCTTTGTCAAAAAACAGTAAATGCGCTAAATGGGAGAACTTGTAACTCGTGTCTGATCGGCTGTTTCTACTGTCAGCGTCTGGCCAGATATTCCCATAACGTGCGGAGACGTGGCTGGTAGCAACTTGCCCGCTTAAAACACATTTCTGAGGACCTCTCTCCATCTTCTAAGATCAAAGGTCCTCAGGTCCATGCGAGTGGTTTTGTTTCTGGTTTGGAACCCAGTCGGCTTGTTTATTACAGCCATGTGTAACGTCAGTTACTGACGTAACTACGCTTGCCGTAGCCTGGTTTATTCGCTCCAAACCAACTGATGGAAACACACCTAATTTGCATTTACTTTTTTTTTCTTTTTTGCGACATTTCAAAAGTCCGCTTTAAATTTGCATGACAATTAGATGGAAACATGTCTATTGATAGCATACAGCATAGATGTCTCACGGAGTGCTAGCTTCCTTCCCTTTGCACTAACTTTTACATGGCTCTCTCTAGGGTTCCTTGAGGTGGAAATTGGTTTCTTTGGTTCTGAATCTTTCTTTGCTGTTTCTCATCATGACACTAGTCTCCCCTCAAATTTGACTAGAAAATAATGCAAAAAAGGGTGAAGTCAGCAGGGATATAATCAACATTTCAAAGCCAAATTCCTCATCTTCATAATGCCTCTGTTAAATATACAAAAGTATCAACTGAATATGCAACTGATTGTACCGATACATGGCTTAAGGGCATTAAAATAATCGTGGAAAATTACCATAATTTAGTAAGAGGAAGTAGCAAAGTCGCACTTAAATTAATTCATTTCAGGGTACCACCCTATGCAGGGAAATTAAATGAACTGCTTATCGATTATATAGTGGTTGAAAATGTAATTATTTCAGTCTCAATCTGAAGGTTGCTACAGAGTTTTTGACATAGTGTAGAGTGACTATATTTCATGCACAAGTTTATTTTATAAATTAAAAGCTTATTAAACTACAAACTAGACAAACAACAAGTATTACATGCACAAATAACTTATAACTACTAAGCATAAAAATAAATGAATACATACAACCATGAATGAATTTTGATAAGGGCAATAAATATGCATGACTAATTGATTAATTTATATAGGATTGAATTACTGAAACCTTACTTTGTTATCTACTCAAAGAGTCTAACACACCATCTAGGTTACAACAAGTGGATTGAGGACAGAATGAAGCTGGCATGACATATGGCAGCCTAACATATCAGTTAAACTTAAATATATTTAAAATGGTATTTGGTGTTTTTCAATGAAATCACTTTTCAATTACTTTTTTACTGCCTATTTGTCAGTGATTTGTAACCTCACATAAAAATTAACCCCACAGCTATTTTCTCTGTTGCTTGGAGCAGCCAATATTCTGCTTCTGATGTGAAGGAATCGGGTCGGGTTCTCTGCATGCGCCTATTTCCCACTACAGCTAACAAAATGAAGTCCACTAAAACTACAAAACGACCAACTCCTAGCGCAACACATACTCCAACATAACTTACGTACGGAAAAAAACAACAAAGTATTATGTGCTAAATCCTGTCAGGCCAAACGAGAATCAGATTAACATCGGATGAAACCACAGTGAATGTCAGTAAAGATTCAGTCACAGAGAGACATCCGTTTTGAAACTGACTAAACTGACACAGAGTTGGCTTCCACCCTATAGGACAGATAAACTAACATTACTACAAAGCACCCTATGAAGTCCCCTGGACCGCTCCCTGTAGTGCACAAACAGATGCTGCGAACGGTGCCAGGCGGCCGTGCGCGCCACATAACAGGACAGCGCTCTCACCGGGCAGAGGAGGTGGGATGTGGCGTCCTCCACCGACCCATGGGGGGAGGAAAAAAATCCAAGAGGGTGATGACCCGCGACCGAAAGGAGCTCGTAATGCTTTTAGGCATGAACGCCAGATTAGGGCGCAGAAAAGAATCCTGAGACACAATGGAGCCACAGAGAGGGCAGCTAGATCGCTGACCCTCTTGGCTCCGGTCCAGGTCCGCCGTCTCCAATAGCTCAAACTGGGCTTGGGTTAAGTTGCGTAAACCAGCGCCAAATCCCACTGTGGGGCAACAGGCCGCATCACCGGCCTGCGCCTCCGCACCCCCATAAGGACACGCTTCACCAGGGGGTGGGAGAACACATTCCTGTCCCCGAAGCCCCCGTGAGAGGACGAAATGGTGGCAGTGTAGGTTTTAACCATACTGAACGCCAGCCCCCCGTCCATGAGCAACTGGAGGAACAAAAGCACCGCCGGCAGCGGACAGGCGACCAGCGCTGGTCCCGCAGCAGAGGGGAGAATGTCGGATCACCTTCCACATTGTGAGGAGCTCCAGCATGTTTATGTGGAGAGGCCTGGGGCCCTGCCACAGACCACCCACCACCTGAGAAAGGCAGGCCCCACCCAAGCCCATCAGGGAGGCATCTGTGAAGACCGAGATATGGGAGGTGACCCTGCCCAGGGGAACCCCGACCGAAGAGAGAGGGGGTCCCACCAGTAGGTCAGTCACAGACAGGGGAACGGAGACGAGGCACCGTCTCTGTCACACTGGGTCGACATGCAGGTGGATGAACCACCAATGCAGCCTCCTCATATGAAGGAGGCCCAGGGGGACCACCATGTGAGCCGCCGACATTAGGCCCAGAAGCCTCATGACCAACAAAGCTGCCACCGCCGCTTGAGGGACAACACGGCGGAGCAGCTCCACCAGAGCATCCACCCTCTCCTGAGAGGAGTCCAGTACCACGCCAAGGTGGGAGCGGAGAGGAGCACTCTTCTTCCAGTTCACCATGAAGCCCGGGTAAGACAGGTGTGCGACTAGCTGGGCTGTCTGCACCACCGCTTCGTCCCAGGGCGGTGCCAGCAGCAGCAGGTCGTCCAGATAAAACAGGACCCTGATGCCGACGAGGGTCGGCCAGCAGCAATGATACCGGTTGCTAGATGTCATTAGCCACAGCTTATGTGGAGCAACATGGGCACACGGGGTCTCCCTGGTCGGCTAGTCCAGGCAGACCGCATGTGAGCGTCATGTTAGCTATCCGTTAGCTCCCTGTTAGCTTGCCTCGCCGCGGCAACCTAGTAGCATCGAGGCCGCCGTCATCTGAGGTCAGAACGGGGGAAGCGAGGAGCCGCTCGGAGTCCCGTGAATGGGAAGAGTGGAGCCATCCAACTCCCGCTCTTCCGTCACCAGCAGATCGAGGGCTTCGTCCAGAGAGCGGGTGGACCACTACACCTCCTCGTCCTGAATGGCAAGCTATCTGCCCGGCGCCACCACTCTTCGGGGGGGGGGGAGAAGGGCACAGAACAGGCAGTGCAAACCGAGAGTGAGTGCTCGGCCGGCGTGCTCCGGTCCAAGGCAGCATCAGAGCATGAGGGAGAGAGCAGAAACACAGAGACAGACGCAAACCAAAACACACCAAGCACACAGCAGACACCAAAAAAAGGGAGGAAAAAACTGAAAAACTACATTCACACGCATACCAGTAAGAAGGTCAGGGTTATGACCGGGGGTTCGTGACACTCTTTTATATGTGGTTAAGGACTATAACATGTCAATTAATGCTAATTTTAATTCTGCATTGCAAAGTCACTCTCTCTGTCCTGTGTCTTCTTAGTAAAATGAGTCCCAAGTTCCAATTGATGGAAACTAAGGCTCATGAGATGTCCTTTAAGAAATAGTGATGGCTTAGGTTTGTCAGAGTTGGTTATTATTCATGCTCTAGAAGTCCTTGCAGTCCAGTTGTAAATTGATAATTTGTCATGGAACTTTCCATTAGTGACCTCCTAAGACTTGCTTAGGTCAGAGGTTAGAGAGAGCCAAGGTCCTGGGGAAAGGTTTATCAGTTCTCTGGAAAGACAGTTCTCCATCATCACATCATGTCCATCTTGATCATGCTTCACAGTGTTAGCTAATGCTGGGTAATATTTGCTAATATTAGCCACTAAGTAAGTAAGACTACAGGGACAACCCATGTGTACCATACTGAGGATGGGCTTTTTTATTGCTTATAAATTAAACTTTCTTTTTGTATGACAAGGAATGTGCTTTTTTGTTTGTATTTGGTTTAAAAGTAGCAGCTAGCATTAGGTGCTACATTTTTGGATGGGAAACTAACAGTGACGAAAGTAGTTAAGTAAGACAAAGGACATTTTAGGTTAGGTTTTGTTCAATTCTCACAGTACAACTTGAAAAGCATTCTACAGTAAAACACCTCCAAGGATACATTGTATGTGTTTGGTATTCCTCCATGCAATGCTTTGGCTGCCAAAGCTGTGCTTGGAGCAAAACTGGTTTGCATGGAGAGAATGAGGGATGGTGTTGATACATTTGGCAGTGGAGGTAAGATTTTACACTGGTACCACTATAGTACTCCCACCACTGCTAATCTAAAGCCCTGCAGAACACCCAGATTCACACTATTAATTATTTGTTTTAAGCAAAAATAGCAACAGACTTCTCTTCCCTGTAATCTCTTTTGACAGAATCACCATTGTAAAGGAAGATCATGGTTGGCTTTTACCACTTAAAGGGTGGGACCACTCGTGACAGTCAATCTGTGACTTGAATAGCAATTTAGTAGAAACAAGCATTTGGCACATCCATCCACACTATAGCAAAACTACACTACTACAGCTGGCTGCTTAAAGGTTTTGCTCTGAAATCTTCTCTGCATTCACCTCAACAGACCACCACCATGTATGTGTCTTCTTTCAGGAAGCCAGAGAAATACATTAGTTTTGAGAAACAGGAGTAGAAGATTGGAAACCATGTTGCTTGCCAGAATGAAGTATCAAATTGTAGAAAGAGGAGGCAGATTGTCACAAGAACTGCATAAATATACACAAAATACTGTGTGAGGTACATGAGGAAAAAGTTAGAAAAGCACAACTTCATGTCTTGTTCAAGGCACATTGACTAGTCCAGACTACCCTGGACATATTGCTTGGACTGTTGGACTGAATAGATTTTTTAAATGCCCTTTTGTGTGGAAATATCTCAACTTTCACATATTGTAAGTGTACTGTATAGATTTCAAAGCATATCCAGGTTGTGTGTGGACACATTTGTAGTATTTTGTTACAGGTTTCATTCAGAAAACCATGTGCTTGGTTCGACAGCCTTATCCCATACAGATGGGGACATCTC
Source organism: Micropterus salmoides (assembly GCF_014851395.1). Lineage (NCBI taxonomy): Eukaryota > Metazoa > Chordata > Actinopteri > Centrarchiformes > Centrarchidae > Micropterus > Micropterus salmoides. Next base: position 24,006,147 of record NW_024044570.1, read on the forward strand.
AAGCATACCATCCTATAAAGCCAAACCTGTAAAAATCTGTAAAAGAGTGGTAAGTTACACTAAATTGAATAACGACTGCAAGAGAAAGCACAGGTCAGAAAAACTTGAACTTGCTGCACTGAATGTCATGCTGCACATTTCAACTCTCAAATATCCATCCTGTCTACCTCTGCCTCTTCTGTCTGTCCTATTGAAATACCAGTTAATTCTTCAGCTGGCTTCAGGATGGATCAAGATTTTATTTGTTTGTTTGTTGTATCTGCACAGTACAAGTGCCTCATTTGTGGATACCCACAACTCTACAGCCCAGAGTGCAAGTCTTGACTTATTGACAAGATAAAGGAAATTGACACGATCACTGGTCACAACATACCTAACATATTTTTTAATTAAATTGCTGAAACATAATTATGAGGGTCACTACTGTGTTATATATTATCTATCACTGCAGTGATCAACAAACCTATGAACTTGACAGTGAAAAAGACTGTATGGGTGGTTGGCACTTCATATTGAGTACAAACTTTGCAAATGCAGCCTGATGGTAAAGACAGATAGAGGTGCAGAGGGCAAGAGGGGCACCATAAATCAACATCTATCTGAGCTGCCACATTTAGTTTAGAGTGATGTCTCCTCAGCATCCCAGAGGCACTGGATGCAGACCTCACAGGACTTATCTTGCTCCACGACAGTGGACATGATTGCATGTTTCACAACAACATATTTCAGAAAACATATTTTCATTTCTTTTGTCATGTTGTGCTTTCTTTTCCTTTTTAGGAGTGTTATTGCATAAAGTGGACTTACACTCTGGCCTCAATAACTGATGCTTTCAGACAGCGTGACAAACCGTAAGGATTTTTCGCTAAAGGGACCCTTCAGCGTCCGTATGAAACGCCCCCGTTTGCTATGTTAACTATGCTATGTTGGCTAACCCTACCTGTTAGCAGCTGTAGGGTTAGCCTCCCTTGTGTTGCTGCAACGGTCGACATGCATAAATTCAGTGACTGAGGTTTAGGTACTAACATTTCTGATGGTTGTGGTAAGGGTAGGGGCTTCGGGGGGCTGTCAACACCTTTATCATGAACGTTGCTAACTAGCTACCGCTACGGGACGCCCCAGACAGTCTCATAGAGACGTTTCTGAGAGCGTCTCGTAGAGTCGCACCTGGTGCGTCTCACATGTCAAATAACTACGCTTTGTCACTCTCTCAAATCGTCGGTATATGACGCCCTGAGATGAGAACGGGCTAAACATTTATATTGAGTGGTGCACCCTTTGGCTTGCACACTATTAAAATATGTACAGTATTTGGTCCATGAGCCACAAAAATATGAACTTAATGATCAATCAAAGGTGGCTTGTATCATTTTAAGTATTTTTCCATATCTGAACCTGTGTGTATCTAGACAATTTGAAATTGCATTAATTTAATTGTTCATGTGCAGATACCACATTGCATGCTGTGCACTTATGTTGCTCTTTCCCAAATACTTGGAACACTAGAAGCATTCGTTAAAATATAAGTACATGATAACTCTCTCCTCAGAAGACAGAGTGGTGTCCGTACTGTTTCAAGCTATCTGTACATACAGAATGTCTTAATTCCAGTTGTGAATTATGGTCTGTGGTACAGGATCCTAGGGATTGGTGGACATTGTGGCACTATTGCTACTCTGACCTTGGTGAGTGCCAACTCATACCTAATTCGAATTACAAAGTAAGTAACATCCTGGCAGAAACTGTGTGAGTGAGTGTGTGTGTGTATGAGAGAGTGAAACTTTGACATGTGACAGTGACACATAGATGCTGCTTCAGTTCTTTCGGACATTCTATTACCCTATATGTAAGATTGAATTCATACAGCTTTACTATTGCTCTTAGTTTAGAGAACACCTTCTTGCGTAATTACAGAGTTTGAGCACTTTTAATATGTTACTTTTACTTCAGAGGTTTTTGGAAGAAAGTTAGAGGCTACGTAATCAATATGTTGATTGCGGCTCAAAAAAAAAAAAGAAAAGAAAAAATCCAAACTCTGCATTGCTGTTTCTCAACAGCCCATTAGCTAAATCCCTAACCACCATTTTACAATACACTTGGGTCAAACTTCCATTTTAAGTAGAACTCAACCGCCATCCATATTAATAAAACTCATAATGGAAATACCTGTTTTGCAAATTCAAATTATGTTGAATTTATCAAACATGGTGACATTTTTGCTTATTTGGCAAAAAACTTGTAGTGTCGTGGTTCTCTTTAAAATACATTTTTTCTTCAAATTAGAGAATGTCAAAATGATGATTGATTAAATTACAGACTTTTTTTGAGTCTGAATTGCAATAGCCATGGTAAAAGGTCTGTCAATTTTCTGTGCCAGCCTCATTTGGGACTTGAGCGAGCATTTGGGGTTGGAAAGCAATTTAAAGCAACAGAATGCAGTCAGTGAATGCGCCCAAGCTCTCTGTCACGAGGAATTAGCAGCAGCTTGTTTAATGTCTTTAGGATTATGATGATGTGAATGGTAATTACAATCATGGTAATGATGATTAAAATGTGGATGCCTCTAAGGTAAAACAAAATGAGAGAGAAAAATGGGCTGTAAATGAATTGGTTTTTAAATGATCAACTGCTGTGCTGACTATCGGAATACTAGATATGCTGAAGAGTGATTAGCTTTGGTTTGATCAATGCAAGACTACACCTGTTTCAAAGGAGTGGTGCTTCCTCTCAGCCTTACTCTCTACTCTCTTTAGTTGCCATAGAACAGTGGTTCTCAATGTGGGGTCTGGAGACCCCTAGGGGTCCTTGAGGAGGTTCCAGGCGGTCCCCAGCAAAAAGGGGAATACTTTGTTTTTGTTATAATTCTATCCATAAGTAGCACTGTGACAGAATGTGTGACTATTTCACTATGTCATGGGTTTCATACACTTTCTGTAATAAAACATCTAAAAGCAAAAACCCTATCAGAGGGGGTCCCTGGGACAAAATCTTATAGATATGGGGGTGCGTGGTCTAATTTGTTAGTTTAGGGGTCTTTGATGTGAAAAAGTTTGAGAACCACTGCCGTTGAACATGTTATCTGAATTTTATCTCCTGTGGGGACAAAAATTCAATTCTCTCAAATTCAGTATTCAAAATTCAATTTCAATCCACAAGATTCAGTTTTAAGGTCACAGGCAGGTCAAGGTCCTTGAGGAAGAGCAATCGAGTGCGGATGCATGGCCTTTCAGCATGTTTGTTTTTGACCATTTCCTGTATTCCACACCGGCAGCCTGTTTCCCCAGCTGTTAGTAAGTTATCTCCTAAAGCCCACACAAGAGGTTAAGTAACTACTAGCGTTTGTCTGTAACTAAATCAGCTACTATTTGCACCACAGTTACTTTGGCAGACCTTCACTAGTTTAACTTGGGCGTAAAGTCGTAACTATGGCAAGCGGGCGTGTGCATTAGCTTTCTGGCTAGGTAGCCACTTGGCATCTTAGCAAATAATAGTAAGCTAGATCGATATTGAAATATCATATCAGTAAATTACTGTGTAGCTAAATGACATTCAGTTAATGAAATGTTATGCTGAGGGGCAGAAAAAAGGCAGTTTTACCATTAGCGAGTATAATGCTGTGACAGATCTACACCTAGCCTGTGGCCTGTGTAATGTTAACTCGTAGTTTTTATGTAAGTTAGAGTTATGTTGTAAATTCTCTCTGTGGTGCAACTGTTTTGCATAAATGCATAAATCACATTAGTAATAATTTACACTAGGCTAATAACTAGCCTAAGTTTGAGCGCACAGCTGGTGTAACAGGCTGCTGAGCACCTTGTCTGTATGAAGTTACTAACCATTTCACAAAGAGGACCAGTGACATAACAAACCAGGATTCACTTTGGGACTGAAGGACAGGGATGGGTTGAAGCTGACTTCAAACTTGGAACATATAAGTTGTGGACTTTATATGGAGTTTTACTGTTATACAGTATGTTAGCTGAGTGAACTTGGTGCTAGCATGCTGCGTGGCTAATGTGGCTAGCGTCTGTTCCACACACTGAGCAGTGTTGGAGTAAAGTTATTTCATACTGAGAGACAGGCTAGAGGAATTGTGTGGCTTAAAAGGACAACAAAAACATTTAAAGACTGTCTCCCTTGTTCTATTTTCTCCCACATATGTGACATAATAGTGCTGTCAACATTAAAACACTGAGGCATCCTTTAGAGGAGCACCTAAAAAAATTTGAATACCGTGGAAAAGTTCACTCTGAGCACCAGAACCAGACTGAGAAATTAAAGGCTTCAGAAACCTTTGCAGGTGTTTTGAGTTAATGAGCTGATTAGAGAGCACTTCTCCAGTTGACATTTCTGTATAATTTACAATACAGAAATGTCTTTATTCTAAAAATGTTATACATTTTGAGATAGTGGAGTTTTTATTTCCATGAGCTGTAAACTGTAATCATCAAGATGAAAACAAAAAGGGCTTGAGATGCTTCACTTTGTGTAATGAATCTAGAATATATCAAAGATTCACTTTTTGAATAGAATTACTTTAGAAAATTAGCTTCTCCACAATATTCTATTTTTAAAGACTCATCCGTATTGTTTACTTCATATTTTTTGAAGAATTTGTTATACACTTCCCAGAGTCACACTGTGGATCAGATGTCCTACCTGGTGCCTAGAGAGCTGCAGAGAGCTGCAGAGACCTGCGGTGGACTGACGTGGAAAGGCTTTCTCTCCTTCTGTTTACTTTGATTTTTAAATATTGTCCATATTTGTGTTATAGGTCCATTTAAAAAAAGATAGTTTATAACAGAGCATGAAGTTCCTGAAGATTGCCTTTTTTGCTGCTCTGATATACTTCTACGTTAAACCCAGAATAATGTGGGCACATCCAAACCATCCTCTGGATAACTGCTGAAAAAAAGACTGATCTGCAAAGAGTAATTATGAATCTCACTAGGTGGTTTTTATTGTGTATTGCAAATTCTGAGGTCTGCACTTGTAGTAAATAGGTTCATCTATACAATGTAAACCACACAAGACCTTCTAAGAGGTCGCAATAAATTACACCTCGTACAGAGCTTTAAAACTATTCAGTGCAGGTAATTCCTTGTTTTTCACAACAGAGTAACTTCTCAGTCAATGTCACATTTGTCTCTTAAAGAAATGTCAAAATAAAACAGTATATAACATCAACCTCTCATTTTTTACTTTCTACTAACATATGTAAAATTTTTATTTACAGCTGTTAACTATAAAATATTGTTTAGATCACACAATTTACAATTAGGAAACTGATGATGACTGAAGAATGTGATTTTATTTTAAGTATAATTAGTCTGATCAATTTTAGTAAGTATTCCGAATACACATGCTATAGTTTAACAAATTAAACTCTTGTCTTCCATTCATGAAAACATCAATATTAAAAGGTTACAAATGTAAAAGTAGTTTTGTATGACTAGAAATAATGTGTTGTAAGAGTTATTATAATGATAGAATCTGTTGATAAGAACCCAGTGTCATAATTTAACATCAGTAGTGTTCAGGTGCTGTGTGTTAAAAGAAAAGGCTGCGCAAAGCAGGAGCTGAAGAGCTGGAAGATGGAGCTGTTATCTCCTGTAGAGCTGCACACAGCAAATCACATCTGGATGGTTCTGCAATCAGCTCCTCTGGCAAGACAGTCAAGACAAAAATGGTTAGACAGTTAAGCAGCTTCTTCCTAGTTACAGCCCAGCTACCTGTCTGCAGGCATAACGCTCATTATATGCTGACAAAAAAGGTGGATGCAAATCTCTGCAGGTAGCCTAGAACATCTGTTCTGCCGAATAATGCATCCACCTCTTAAGCTCCTTATTGCTGATCAAACGCAGTTATCACCTCAGATTGTTTGCTGAATCTCAAGGAATGCGACATCTACTAAGTGTAATAACTTATGGAACTCTAAACGTCCTTAAATATGTACTTAGAATCAATCATCCCCACTGATACATATTATTTTTAAACAGTACACTCGGAGGTGCACGGCTCTCCTCGGCGAGCAGGTGTGACAGTTTCAGGCAGAACTCCGCAGCCTCTCCCCCCTCGGCTCTCTGCCTTTAAACCCTTCGTGTCCATCGGGTTCAGGTGCAGCCACTTGTAATAGTATCTGACTAGTATCTAACTGAAAACTGACGTTACAGGATGTAGCCAAATCTAACATTGCCCGTTTGTAAAGTTTACCGTTAACATAACGTCAGCTAACAGAGCTGAGCCAGAGAGCTTTGGCTGAACCTTTACAACTTCACACAGACGCCTTTTCTTCAAAGCATTATCACCCTAATGTCTAACACTAAAGTTAATCTAATACATTTTGGCTTCTCTCTTCTTGCTGACTTGGCTTTGACTCATTAAAAGCGGCAGTTAGAACACGGGCTGCTCGTATCTGGCTAATTAGTGTAACGAGCTAAGCTAACAAGCTATATGCTGACAGCGATACCTGTTAAATATTGTTAATACATAAATAAAATACAAGATCAATCAAAGCGGCCACACCCCTAATAATGCAGAACTTTAAGGCTTAATATAATTTAAATGGTCAAAAACAAACGTGCTGATTGGCCGAAAAAGCGCTCTGTGCATCTGCACTCGATTGCTCTTCCTCAAAGACCTTGACCTGCCTGTGACCTTAAAACTGAATCTTGTGGATTGAAATTGAATTTAGAGAACTGAATTTGAATTGAGAGAACTGAAAGTGAAAGCACACAGACATAAATTTTTAGTGAGGCTCAAATACATTTCCAGTTTAGATTCATAATATCACAGTTTCAAGTTTATTGGAATTCAGTTTTAAATTAATAAATTCCAATTCAAGTTCAGCAATTCAAATTCTGTTTTTTCATGCAAGTATTCAAGTTAAGCAATTCAAATTCAGTTCTAAATGATTCATATTCAGTCTGTACTGATACAAAAATCAGCCCATACATTAGCTCTGGTGAACAGCAGAGCTGTGTGTTGAAGGGAAGGCAGCCAATATTACTGAAGCTGTTACGGGGTGTGGTGTGTGGACAGAGAGGACCCAAATGCAGCACTCTGAGGGAAGGAGGTTTATTGAGGGAAAAAGGGTGAGAGGGACTGGAGTGGAGGGAGAGGAGGACGTCGGGGAAGCACAGGCACGGGGAACCAAGGAGACAGGGGGCCAGGGAGCCGGGGAACACAGAGGCCGAGGAAGCGAGGAGAGGCGGGGGAACAGGGAGGACGCCGTGAGGGAAGTGCGAGTAGGAGTGGGCCAGTGGATGAGCCCAGCCGAACGGAGGACGAGGGTGAGTGTAGGGTGAGGAGAACCGGGGTTGAAATACAGGCAGTCATGAGGTGATTACTGGCAGGTGTGGCAGGCTGACGAGGTGGCTGATGAGATGCAGGTGCAGGTAGTTGGCTGGGCTCAGGAGCAGAGGGAGAGAGAGCACACAGGAGAGAAAACACAGGGAGGCAGGCAGGGAACAGGAAACCAAGGAAAAAAGCAGAAAAACTGATAAAAAGGAGAAAAAAACAGGACACTCACCGTCAGCCGGGCTGCCACCACAACAGAAGCTGCAATAAACTTCCCAATCTGATGATCTGAAGGTTACCCCCCTGCCCAAAAAAATCATTAAATAATATAATGACATATACTTAAAATGATGGAGCAGTGGATAAGACGCATGCCTTTGGTGTGAGAGACCCGGTTCGAATCCACTGTAAGACACCATTGTGTCCCTGAGCAAGACACTTAACCCCTAGTTGCTCCAGAGGCGTGCAACCTCTGACATATATCGCAATTGTAAGTCGCTTTAGATAAAAGCGTCAACTAAATTAATAAATGTAATGTAAATAACTATGTAGTAAAACAATACAAACGAAAATGGGGCAATAAAAGTGGGTTTTAAGTTTAGATCGACCCTTGCCTCACAATGGTTTGGTCCACTGCCTGCTTTCCCCCCTTTTCTGACACACAACTCTCCGGAGGGAGAGAAAGTTTGAAGAGCTTCAGTAGTTGTGGAACTCAAGTAAGGCTGGTAGGGTTATGTTATTCACTTAGAACATCAGATAAACTGATTTTTTCTCTTTAATACAGATGATGCTGAGTCATTAATAAAGTAATCATGACAACAAATGATGATAACCAATGTGTCACTTTCAGGCCGCGGACAATCTGCAGAGAAACACACAGAAAGAGACACATTGTTATATTAAGTTAGAAGACACGGTGGATATTTTAAAGAACGGGCCAGGCAAAGCAACAGTGAACACAGATGTTGTCATTCATATTACGGTGGCTCTATCGGTAATTCATTTACATAAAACATAAAATACATTCATTCACAGAATATGATTTGCCCAACACTTTGTAGAGAAACTCAGAATTAACATTTTATGAATGAAATCAGTAACTCACTGTTCTACTGTGCAGTGTGCATCCTCAGGACACGCCCACACACACACACCAGGAACTCCGCAGCTGTATCTCCCCTCTAAGTCAGTGGAAAAATATGAAACAAACATGTTTATTTACAGATTCAGTATACACTAATATAATGTGATTTTGTTTGTTAATACACTTAATTGTCACTCACGCTGTCGCCACTGGTCACTGGAAAATCTACCCTCTCGCACGAGCCGTCCCATGTAGTACTCTTAAAGTGACAGTGGCATTAAATACAGAGGACAGTTATCGCTGCAGTAATCCCACCAGCAACTACATAACATTATAACCCACATAACACTATTTAACTCTGTACCCCTGGTTCACCTGGCTACATATATATTTTTAAATGCCTAATTTTTTATTGGATTTTATTTGTAACTTTGTAGTAAAACAGCTCCCTACAGTGACAATGCGAATGTAATCTAATAATCAATGTTTCATTATGAACATACAATGGAATGGACCCCAGTGAGAATAGCCAGTGTTTATGCTAGTGCTGATGGGAATCCTGATAAAAATGACTAAGAAAAGTTACAAAGATGTTTGTGTATGCTGTCATTTATAGTTCTTAAAAAGAAAGAATCGGAATCAGCAGGTCAGACCTTTAAATTATTGATAATCCACTCACTGTAATTCAGAGTTAAACACAGCATGCATCGGTCTTTTCTGCGTTTTCACTTCAGCTCTACTAAACAGTTGGAGAAAACTTTTTTAAACTTTGCAATCAATCCACAGTTCATCTGGGGGGGGGTATTTTCATGAGAAAAAAACCACTATTTTTTACACAAATCACACCCTGGTTATCTTCATATCATTGTTATAATGCTTGTTTCCAAGTTTCTTTAAGAGAACAAATGGCTGTGACATCCATTCTTAGTGAGTCATGAAACATTCATTTAATCATACTTAAACACCAGGACCAATCGTGAAGTGATAGCTGTTTTGAATCTTTGAATTGTCATTGAAAGTCATATTGTTAAGCTGTGCAGATTTTTCACTTCTTGACTTTTCCTAGAACCAACATATTCCGACAAATTGTATGAGATGATCACATGCGAGGAGAATGATATCTTTGTTTTTTACCTTCCGCAGCTCTGTTGACGGGCCATTTTTGACAGTTCGCCACACAGTAAAGTTAAATGTGCCAGAATACAGAAGAATTCACTGCAGCCAGCAGACAAGAAGCTTCTAGCTTCTTGATCTGTACTGTTCTTTCTTTTTCATTGTACTTACTTGAAATGTTGTAGTTCAGATATGTCTTTATTTTTTTTCTCCATTAATGGCAACACACATTGGCAGTTTATGAGGGTGTATCAAAACAGGCAGGCTCCTTACAACACATTGATTCCCATATCACAGCCGCACCACAATTGCAAAGAAAAGATTTGTTAACTCTCTAATAAAGGAAGAACTCTGTGTGTGTGTGTGTCTGTGTTTGTGTGTCTATTTGTATTTCGGTTATGTCAGGAGATGTTCATCCTATCGACTTGAAACATGGCGGGTGTCTTGCTAACTAGGGAGTGCAGTGTCCCGTCTGTTGAAATTTGAACATGCAACATGTTCAGACAGTGCTGAGCGGAGCTCTACCGCCGGAGAAGGCAGGGAACGCTCGTAAGTAAAGCTCGCATGTAAAGCTCGCAAGTAAAGTAGAGGAAATTCCTGCACTTCTCATTCAGGGGGTCATGTTTTCTGAGGCTTTTTTTAAGAGGTGTGTTAAGCAAGCCACAGACTCTTTTGAATGTCTTTCAGAACTTTTTAAAGTAAAAACTCTCAATTAAACTCAAAATTAAGGATTTCTGCAAAAAACTTACTTGGGTTTTTGTTTTGTAGGCACAATCACTTAAGAGGAAGTGATTATGCGAGTAACGGTTGCTGTCATGACAGAAAAACCAATGTTTTACTGTTTTACCACATATTGAACAAAAAGCGCAGGGAGGTGTCGCATCAGCCCCTGTGAACGGGCGCTGCACTGCACTGCATTAAAAAAATGGATTTCTTCTCCATGCTTATCTGAAATCAAGCACATTTTGTGATTACTCAATTGGCTCAATACAATTAAAATCCCCATCCCATTGCAAAAATCTGACAATCACGGCTCCTACTTCTAAATGACAACTTCTTATCATTTATCATCTCATCACTTACCGCTTCAGTATGGTGGCACAGTGGTGATGTGGCAATTAAACAGTGTGCCAGTTTATTAATATACACAACTGTTGGTATGCCACATGTTTACCACCGTGGCCTAAAGCAGGCATGTACTTGGCAAAGGGCAAAAAAGCAGGAAAATATACTGAGACCCCCCCCACACCCCGATAAACCTGGGGTGACCTGGTGGCCTAACTATTAAAGAAACAGTTATATTATTCAGGAAACTCTGATCAAACAGCCAGATCTATCTCTGTCTATTGATAAACTGTAGGAGAAAGTTTGGCATTTTCACTCTGGCAGCGGGCGGGCGTGTGCGTGAGACGAGAACGAAGCCGTTGCCACGATTACCTTGCAGAGCACTTGTTTGCCTGTCTGTTGAAGAGGAGTGCAGAGCGACCCCGTGGATCAAAGCCGTCTGAAACGGCCTTAGGCCATATAAATCCTGTCCTGTCTGTTAATTTACAACGTGCCAAAACCTTTAACATAAGGACGACTTAAAAAGCAACCATTCATACAGAAAAATGTAGCCTATAGCCTACATGATTGATCAATCAACAACAAAGTCAAAGTAAACATTAGACATAGCTTATAACAAGCAATAATCAAAACATACCCAATTCATCTGATCCTTATTGTCAACTCAGTGTTGGGCAGGTTGCTCAGAAATAATAAGCCTATTATTACCTACTACTTACTTAGCATATAGGCCTACTCCTTAAAGTAATACTTACTACTTGGTGATATAACGCCACTCTCTTCCGATGAGTCCAGGCATCACTGGCAGTGGCGGCTGGAGTTTTTTGCTTTTTTTCAAGTTGCTGTGTTGCTTTAGCTGATACGTCAGTTAGCCTAAGTATAGGCCTAAATGTAGAATTGTTCACGTTTTGCTGGTCGTATGAAGTTTACAATGGACGAAAATGTTCTTTGCATCTCAGACTGTGACACAGTAATGGCAACAACGTTACTTACAGCTGTCAAAAATACCTCTATCTCCCTGTTCTCCTGTCTTCCTTTAGCATTTTGGCTAACAGCTGACTTGAATAACATAAGGTCCGGTGCCACTGAGCTGCAGCGCGGTCGCACATTCATGTCAGGGATGGTGCGTTCAGTAGCAGCGTTACTTTGATTAGTAACTGTTATAATATAACTGTTTTGGTAATAGTAATCTGTTACATTACTCTTTACTGGGAAAAGTAATATTGCAGTATTACAGCCCAACATGTTACCACTGATGCGCGAGAGCGACTGTAATACACACTGCGCAGGTGTGGAATGGGCAGCTGAACGCAAACGAACATCCTTGTTGATACTTGGAAAGAAGAAAACTTTACACACGTCAGCATATAGATGTCCTCAAATCCTTTCCATTTCACTGGGCCAGCTCCTGTACCCTCCCTCCCCCCTTCTTTTTTTTATTACAGACCTGCATTATTCACGTGGGTCAGATTTTCAGGTCGGAAAATCCGGAATTCCGGATTAATCCAGAAAAATCACATCCCTGCAAAAGCCTTCCTTCTCTCCCTTCCATCCCTGTCACTCTTCCATCCATCTCTCACATTCACTCTCTCTTGGATTCCTGAGGCATTGAACTCCCCACAACACAGGCTTGTCTTCCTTTCAGCTGGTGCATTGAAATCCTCCTAGGACATTATGGGGATGATGTATTTATTGTCAATGTAGGATTTTTTTTGGACAAAAAAACATTTTGAGTTCCTTTAAAAATGAAGCAGTATTGTATTCCCTCATGCAAATTATGTACTGTATATGCAATAAAAGAGTTTAGTTTGTGAGGCTCCACTGAGGGGCTCCATTAACATACTAACCCCTGACTCTCATAGGTTTTAAACAAGTCACCAATTACTGTCTTTTTAATCTACAAAACATTTTAACACAGGCTGTGCAAACCAGATGACTCTGCATTACCTTGTTCCATCACCATTTTCCTTTCTATATACGATAACACTGTGACATCCTGTCTCAAGATGATGGAAAAACTAGTCCACATATTTATTACTTATAGGCTGGATTACTGCAATTCCTTATTATCAGGCTGCCCAAATAAGTCCCTTAAGACTCTCCAGTTGATCCAAAATGCTGCGGCAGGTGTACTGACGAAGTACGAGGAAAAGAGATTATATTTCTCCCTTTTTAGCTGCTCTGCGCTGGCTCCCTGTAAAATGTCCAGAATATCATTTTAAACCCTTCTCCTCACCTACAAAGTCCTAATGGTGAGGCACTATTATGTTTTAAAGAGCTCATAGTACCTTATTACCCCACCAGAACACTGTGCTGCCATAATGTAGGGTTACGTGTGGTTCCTAGAGTTTCTGAAAGTAGAATGGGAGCCAGAGCCTTCAGTTGTCAAGCTCCTCTTCTGTGGAATAAGGTCCCATTTTGGGTTCATGAGACACCGTCTCTACATACAAGAGTGGGCTCAAAACTTTTCTTTGATAAAGCTTATACTTAGTGCTGGCTAGGGCTGTCGCGATAAATGCAAAATTGGAATACCGAGCCATTGGCCAAGCTGACTGCAGAGTATGGCAAGCACTGCAACAATCGCAATGTTCATACTTTCTTGCTTTAAACTTGTGTTTTAAATTAATAATATAGTGCTTGAAACATTCCATAAGCGTAACACGCTCTGTAATGGTTCCAGGATGGATTGCTATGGGCTTGGAAGTTGGCTTGGCAAAATAACATGGTAAAACTATAGGAATGTTTGCTCGGCAGTAACACTGATTAGCACCCAGCAGCAAGCATGCTCAGACCATAAAGCTGCAGTTAGCAGCTCGCTGTGCAGTGAGGTGAGATCCACAGACACACTTATTAACTAAATAATGAGAATAGTATGTAACTATGCAATATAACACCAAATAAGTTGCAAAAAGAATTTGCAAAAAGAAAAATGGCAGTAATACCGCATAACAACAAATCACCTCAGGGGAAATTACTTCACTGCGACAGCCCTAGGGCTGGCTCAGGTAAGTCCTGAACCATCCCTTAGTTAAGCTGCCTGGGGACCTCCAATGATGCACTGAGTTCCTCTTTCCTCCTCTTCCTGTCCATCTGATTGCATTCTTATTACATTAATTCATTAACTCGTCTTCTTCCCTCTCTCATAGGTAACATATTACGCTTATTATATCACACTTAAGGGGCGTTGTTCGGCAACCCCCTTAACTGTGAAATAATAAGCGTATATCAGGGCCTGAAGTGAGCTATTGCTTTTATAAAACAGTTACCAAGTGTGGCAAAAAGAAAGTAGGCAACAGACGCACTACAATTTGACTTTGTTTTATTTCATCAACAGACGTTTCTTTATGAATACAAAAAGTAGTTCCATCAGGCTGCCGGTGGGCTATGACGGTTGCTAGAATTCCACCCATCCATCCATCATCAACCGCTTATCCTGCGTACAGGGTCGCGGGGGCGCTGGAGCCAATCCCAGCTTACATCAGGCGAAAGGTGGGGTACACCCTGGACAGGTCGCCAGTAAGGCTAGAATTATTAGAACTATTTATTTATGCACGTTGCCGTTTATTGTGCAGCCACTAAAAACTGTCCAGTGTCAGTAGTAGTAGATTGACTTTGGTAACTTATAATATGCTTACTCTTGAGCTATTGCTTAAGTAAATAAGATTATATAGTTTATTCTATATATATATATATATATATATATATATATATATATACACACAATATATGGGGTGCCAAATGTTTTCATTATTTATTTATGAGACAAAAATTTATGTAAAACAACATATTATATGCAATTGTCAACAAGATGTTTATAAAAGTAAAATAAAAAGTTAAATGTTAAATCTAAATATTAAAGGATTAAAGGTAAATTTAAATGTGTTAAGTCTAAGGCTATGTTCAGACTGCAGGCCTTAATGCTCAATTCTGATTTTTTTGGACAGTTCACATTATCATTACCTCGACTCTCCTCAGGGAGCCACAACACTCACTGCACTCCCCTGGCAGATCCCTCCCCATCCAGTGAGTGACTCATCTATGAAGACTGACGGATGAAGACACCCTGCCGAGCAGCACCCGCGCTGCCAGACAGTGAGAGACCCCCAGAACCGCAAGTCCTCCTGCGCTAGAGTTTCAGGGGGGGGTGTCACCATGCATCACCTTTGCCTTTTGAGGTCCAGATGCAGGCTGGCAAACCAATATAACTTCTGACAGTGCTGTGCGTGACCTGATGAGCACCTTTGGCTATGAGGGCGACCATCCTGTGACTGTTTTCATCTTCATCTTTCTGAGAGGATTGCAAAACATGAGAACAGCGGGAGTCACCTGGACAATGCTGTGAAACTGGGCTTAATGTTACTTTAAAGGGTACACTTCACTGCACAACACAGGAGATACATTGAGCAGTGGGAAATGTTAAACAGCACTGCAGGGCCGTAAGAACTTCAGTCATCCAGAAGTTTGCCCAAAGGAAAAACTGCCGTGCCACCTTTCTCCACACATGAGCCCTTAGCTGTGGTGAGTCAAAGCATCTTTTATCATCCTGACTCTCTGCTGCTCCATGCGTGGGCCAAATTGTTTTGCTGGATTGATTGATACTAGGCTATGGATTGCAGTTGTTGTCATGATGTTGTTGTCATATAGCTGCTTTCATGCTGCTTTATTATCTGAGATTATTATGCCAATATGCCGCCTCGCTGCGCTGTATGGAAGGTAGGTGCCGGGAAGGGGATATACACTAAATGGGAACACTAAAATAACACATCCTAGATCTGAATGAATGAAATAATCTCATTAAATGCTCCTTTCTTTACATAGTTGAATGTGCTGACAACAAAATCACACAAAAATTATCAATGGAAATCAAATTTATCAACCCATGGAGGTCTGGATTTGGAGTCACACTCAAAATCAAAGTGGAAAACCACACTACAGGCCGATCCAACTTTGATGTAATGTTCTTAAAACAAGTCAAAATGAGGCTCAGTGGCCTCCACGTGCCTGTATGACCTCCCTACAATGCCTGGGCATGCTCCTGATGAGGTGGCGGATGGTCCCTTGAGGGATCTCCTCCCAGACCAGGACTAAAGCATCCGCCAACTCCTGGACAGTCTGTGGTGCAACGTGGGTCTGGATCCCTAAAACGTTGTCTGTGCGCGTTGTTGTTGACTTCAGTGGTGCTGAGCTCACTGTTGTTTGGTTATGGCCCTGTAGGCTCATTTGTTCTGAGCTGTTGTGTCGGCTTAAATATTGCATTCTTAATTTAGGTTTGTGACAGTGGTACTGTAACTTGTGTAAATGAAATCTTCTCTCTCTCTCTCTCTCTCTCTCTCTCTCTCTCTCTCTCTCTCTCTCTCAGTGCCATGCTGTTTGTTGACATGTTAAAAACACAGTAGCAAGAGAGAGTATTGTAGTTTTACTGGCATCTAACTGTAGCGCAGCCATAACGTGCCGTAGCCAGAGTCAGTGGATTCCTGGCGTAAGTCAGTGCTATACCTAAATGAATGAAGACGCACAAGGCGCTCTGAAACTGCTCCTGCTGCTCCACTAAAGTGTTGCTCACGGTGGACCTCCTATGTAGACACGGTTTAAATTTTATGAGTGGAGTTAGACCAACACACTTACAGTAAAGGCACTGGGCAAAGTCTTGAATCCTTTAAAAGGATTATCCAGAGCATAGTTTTGACCTTTTAAATGTTATGGCATTTTAAATGGTTGTGTATTCAATATGCTTCATACAAATGTATCCTGTACATACTCCACCATTTTAAGACCTTTTTATTCATGGTAGCAAAAACATATGAAGTTGAGCAAGGGTATAGTTTTCAGCTGGACCAACACCCCAAAACATTTTGTACCATTTTTCTGCCTTTTCAGCATCATTTTACGGTGGAAATGTCTTACTACTATGTACTTACTAATTACTGGAGACTGCAGGAAATACTAACACATGCACATATATTCTCATAATATTGTTGTGGATCAACGTAGGAGCAGGTTTGGTTATTAGCTGAATATCAAATATATTCTAGAAATATTAATGAAGTTATTAATATTATAAATTAGTAACTAACAATAATAAGTACGGGGCACCACCCTGTAATCAGGGACCAATAACCAGAACTAAAAACAGTCTCAACAAGAGTTTTTACCTATAAACTACCAATAATGAATCATTATTAATTAATAATAAACTCAGTGAAGTGCAAGTCGGTACACTGGTTTTCTAAACCAACTGTTGTTACAATCCCACACACAATAACCACAAACAATGACTTCTTAAAAGTATAAAAGGATTTATTCACTTCAGCACAGATTAACGATCATGTCAGTAATTAACATGTATGTATATGTGTAAAGGTGGTGTGTGTGTCTGTGTGTGTCTATCACAAAGGAAGAAGGGGAGAGAAGGACCACTGGTTCAAAATGGCGGATCAAGACAATCGGACTTGAGATAGGGTGCGACATCCAAAATGGCATACTCAATGACTTGTGCTCAACTGGCAGGTGCTGGCTTGGTTTGGACGGTCTGTAGATATTGTCTCCATGTGTGATAACAGTGCCTAAGAACACCTTATCACACAAGAGCTGGCAGTGGACGCCACCTGTGAGTCCGGGGTATTACTCCATCATAGCTGACAGACTACAATTACGCTTTATGTAAATCTCTCGCTAATTTGCGGCTGACTGTTGTGTACTAAACACACTGATGGACAACAGTGGTTATATTTAAATGTTTTGATCAAAATGTTTAATAGGGACAATTCAGTAGTTGCTGGATATTACATGCCAAGCTCCATGTACAATCAAACCTGCTATAATGAGGTGTTTTCTGTGTCCTGAAAAAATATCTCACCTTATGAACCAGCTGTTCAAGGCTCATTCCGGGCTTAGAGCAGACACCAAGCTTATGGTGAAATGGATAGAAGCCTGTAATTGTGAGCCACGTTCCAGCTGGCATCTTGCCCTGGAAGAAGACACATCCCCCGCCCCTGTTTGGGTCCTCAACCAGATCTGCCTGTTTCCCCTCTGCACATAGCTAAACATTTAACCTCTTCAATGACTTTTCTGCTCACAATAAAACTGGGCATAGCTAGCACTGCAGTGGCGGCACTCCAGGCAGGATCAGTGGCTGTCGCTCATGCTCACAGATCAGAAAGAACTAAGGCCTGCTACTATGTGATGGCACAGGAGCTCTAGGGGACGGAGGGCACATTGACACAGGGGCAGGTTTTCTTTTCTTTTTTTTCATGCTATAAACCACCAAATCAAATCAAGTTTTCTGCTCTCTGCATGTTTCCATGTTAAGACCAAGAATACTTTTTTTCCCAATGTGATCTTCCAAGTAAACATTACCAAAGCATTTTTGGTATAATGGTTTTGAGGTTGCCTATACCGCACAAAAAGAACATTCTATTGTGACAGGAAATATATGCATTTGTGTGTGATCTACTGTAGATTTCAGCACTGAACTAGCTCCAGTGTATTGTGCTACATTTCCAAAACAAACATCTGTGCCAATTTGTCATGTATTGTTTTGGGATATTTTCAAAATGCATATTCAGTTTGTTGTATTTAGATTGGATTTGTAGTCCAGGGCATGGACCAATGGTTTAATGTATACTTGGACTATATTTGAACTCTTGGGGTAACAAATGGCAGTGCATAATCTGTGCCTTCCACTCCATCCTCCTCCTCCATCTCCATCTGTTTGTTTCTCATACTTTGGGGAAGAGTCTTCAAGCTTTCTGGGAGAGACATGATGCAGCTCAGGTTTTGCAAATGTTTAGGAGGCTTTCAAACAGCTGTTGCTGTGCAAAGTTGCCAAAGTAAACTGACTGTGAGGGATGCAGTTACAGTGTTGGAAGGTAAAGAAAAAGAAAAAAACTGAAAGAAGCTTTTAGGAAAAATGGAGTATTATGAGACACAGAGAGAAAAGCAGCCATCCAAGGGACTTAAGAGCTTTTGTTTTACGTCTGCAAGAGTTCGTCTTGGAATGCAAATTAACACAATTGAAGGTCAGCATGTCATTTAATGAAAGTGTTGGCTAGTTAAGCAGTTCTTGCACAACTGTAGCAACCAAGATATATAATAATGTTACACCATGTTACACCAATGTAGAGAAGTACTTTAACAGTAACAGCCATTGATTAAAAAAACAACAACATAACTCTAATTTAAAATCCAAAAAAGCCCCTCTGGAGTTTGTAGCAGGTTTTTTTCCAGTCTGGTGTTGGACTTTCCCCTCTCACTTTAACCTCTCCGCCTACATGATTTACTGTAAATATCCGGCTCTCACAATAACTGCATGACGTGACATATATTGTATGTCAGTCCCACCTGGGAGAGGAGGGAATGTTCCTCTGTTGCTCTTTTTGATTTGTGATATTGGGCTATATAAATAAAATTAACTTGACTTCACTATGCTACTTCATAAAGCAGTCCTTATAAAAGCAGCAAATGTCAAGTGCATTCTTGATTTGAGTACAACAGTGGGTGCTTTGAGTGTGTTGTTTTTGGATCTTGAAACTCTAAACACCACCACTCCTACTGCCAAATCTTATAGGTCTCTTGCCCAGAGATTATTTTTATGAGGCTTAGCAGTTCTTCAAAAGTCTCCTTTAATTTTCTGACAATATTCCCAATTGTTGTTAGCATTTCCACAGGCAAACTGAGAACAGGTTGTTGGTTGTTGTCGCCTCCAGAATTGCTGTTTCCGGAATATCTTAGGCTGTCTGATCAGAGAAATCTTCCATTGTCTTTCCAGACTCCTCTATCACCAGAGTTTTTGCGTCGAACCTGCAGAGAAGACAGCTTCTCTTACCCAGTGTCAACAAGAAGCTTCTTGGTCTACCACCTTGGCAAGCACTGACTCTAGCCACAGCATGTTACAACAGTCCATATGACCTTTTTTCTTGTCATATGAGTCCTTTTCTCTGGTTGAAATGTCTGATCTTGTCTTTTTGTTGTACTGTAACACTCGCTCTCAGCAATTTTAATAATGTGTAATGGAGTGATGACCCATAGCTCAAAAGTTGTGGTTCTGCCAGTCCCAGAGCTATATGGAGCCTGTATTTGCTTAAGCAATACATTATCTTATGCTGAACCCAACCCATTGTTTTTTTTTACTTATTCCAAAAAGAGACCAAAATGTGACTGTGAGGTTGTGATTTCTGTAGAGGAAATTCTGCAAGATATAGATGGATTTTTAAAAATTATAATTTTCTTGGGTCTATCCATAAAATAAAAACCCACTAATTTGTACTTAGCATTGTGCCTCTTTTGCTCTCCAGACTGGAGACTGTTTACCTATATACAACCAAACCCTGCTCCAATATGATTGGTCAATACTACTCGGACTACTACAAATGGAAAACCAGAATGCTATACCCAAATATGCAGAAATCTGTTTATCAAGATTACAGTTCTACAATACACAATGCACAGCTTACATCACAAAGAAGATGTGAATATGCTACGCTATGCACACTGACTCTGAGGAAGAACTAATCTTAGCCAAGTGTGCAAAATGTCAAATGCACCAAAATGGAGTTTTGTCATGGTGAACTTTTTGCGGGGGGGCATGAACTAATGAGTGAGACAAAACAGAGGCCGACACATCGGAGACAGCATCAAACAAAATCCTACAAACTTGGGTAAACTCCCATTGCAACGTTACAGGGAGCCCGAAACATCAGAAAACACAACCACCCAGGCTATGGTCTGCTCCGGGGCATCAGGTCACGCTACAAATGTTTTTTTTTTTCCTACGGCTTCTCAACCAGAACACGAAACCATTGATCATATCACTGATCAACATTTTCACCTTTCAAAGGCACTACCACACTTATATTTAAAATATAAAATTTTTCTGCTCACACTGACCATACTCTCCATCTGTACATTCTGTATTGCATAGGATTGCTGCTCTCGTTGTTTACTTTTTATTTTTCATTATATATATGTAACCAGGTGATAAAGTCAAACCTTAAAAATACAGGACATTCAAGTAATTAAACCTCTATGCAATTTTCCACTGTAGTGAGACTGCTGCAGGTGTTGACTTTAGACAGCAGGGGGCATAGCGTTGCTGGCTCAAAGAGCCGCGTGCTTGCAGAGAGGTCAAGGGTCACCGGGAAAATACGGGAAGAAAACTGTGCTATTTTGTCGGATGGCTGCTGCTGTTGTCGGATTGCTGATGCTTGTGGAAGAAACCTTACCTGTGGGCCACATGAGCTTGCTATCCATGAGTTAGGTATGAAACGGAAGTTACCTGATGACCGTGTTTTTATTGTGAGATCAATGTCAAGTGACAAACAATGTGAGATCTCTGTCAAGTAAGACTTTTATCTTAAATGATTTTATCTTGTCTGCAAATCTAGATTTTATGTTTTTAACGGAATCCTGGTTTCAAATGAATGACTATAGCCAGCTAGCTGAACTGTGTCCGCCTCAATATGATTGCTTTAGTGTTTAGAGGGTCAGTGGTCGTGGTGGTGGGCTAGTGAGCGTGTATAGGAAATATTTAAAATGTCATCAAGTACGCTGTGATGAATTTAACTCCTTTGAAGTTCTCACTCTTGGAGGGCTGCAACCTATCATATTTGTTATAATTTATCGCCCCCCAAAACCGCCTGGAGGATTTTTATCAGAACTTCCTGAATTTTTATCTACTCTGGTTTTTAATTATTTCAGAATTGTTCTTTGTGGCCTATGGAAAAAATCCAGTCTCCAAGTCCATTACCTCAGTCTGAAGGATTTATTAATTAACTACAATAACATGGTTAAGGATGCGAGAACACACTATTTTTCTGAACTCATTACTACACATAACAACACTGTTTAAGACTAACAGGATCAGCTGGTAAACCCAACCCCTCCAAGTGCCTCAACTGGAAGTAAGGATGACTGTGAATTGTTTTTATCTTATTTTACCAATAAGGTGGTGTCAATCAGAGCCTCTATTACCCCCGCGGCCTCTTACTCAGAGGTTCCTCACCAGCAACAAGAGAGTTTTAACTAGTTTTATCCCATCGACTTGTCTGAGCTTTTAAAAACAGTATCACAAATGAGAGTGTCCTCCAGCCCAGTTGATGTAATACCTACAAAGTTTTTACTGAAAGTAATAGATTCTGTTGGGCCCCTTTTGATCTCTGTTTTCAACAGCTCCCTATCTACTGGTTGTGTCCCTGATTATTTTAAAACTGCTTGCGTGAACCCACTTTTAAAGAAACCTGGTTTAGATCCCTCCCTCCCACATAATTTTAGACCAATTTCAAAACTGCCTTTTATTGCAAAGATTCTAGAAAGAATTGTGTCCAAACAGCTGCTCACTGTACTGGAAAATAACAAATTATTTGAAAAGTTTCAATCTGGTTTCAGGAAGTACCACAGCACTGAGACTGCCCTGCTTAAAGTCACCAATGACCTTTTAATGTCTGCTGATGAAGGCATGTGCTCAGTCCTGGTACTCCTGGACCTTAGCGCTGCTTTTGACACCATTGATCACAACATCATGTTAGACAGACTGAGGCACTGGGTGGGGATCTCTGATACTGCCCTAGAATGGTTTTCATTCTACCTGTCAAATAGTAAGTTTTGCGTGTCTGTAAACAACTATGTCTCTTCGTTCTGTCCAGTTAAATATGGTGTGCCTCAGGGGTCGGTCTTAGGACCCATTTTGTTTTCCTTGTATCTCCTTCCCCTTGGACATATTATCCATAAACATGGCATTTCTTTTCATATTTATGCTGATGACACACAAATATACTTGCCCGTCAGATCCACAGACCCTGGAATGCTGAGTTCACTTAACAACTGCCTTTGTGAAGTTAAAAAATGGATGTCAAATAATTTCCTCCAACTGAACTCAGACAAAACAGAAATCCTGGTCATTGGGTCCCAGCAGATGGCAAATCAAATGCTGCCATCTGCTGGTTCCCTAGTAAATCACATTAAGCCTGTGGCAAAGAATCTTGGTGTTTGGTTTGATAGTAATTTAAATTTCGAGCAGCACACCACAAAGCTTGTTCAATCATGTTTTTATCAACTTAGAAATATAGCAAAAATTCGATCTATGTTAACTTTTAAGGACACCAAGGATGTCTTCATCTCATCACGCCTGGATTATTGCAACAGCCTTTTCACCTGTTTAACGCAAAAATCTATTGATCGACTCCAGACTGTCCAGAACTCAGCTGCCAGGCTTTTAACCAGAACAAAGAAATATGACCACATTACTCCTATTTTAGCTTCATTACACTGGCTACCAGTATGTTTTTTACTTTAAAATTCTATTGATCACTTTTAAAGCTCTTCATGGCCTCTTGCTTTCTTATATTTCTGAACTTTTAGTCCAATACACACCAGCACGTACCTTGAGATCCTCGGGCAGAGGTCTGCTATCTGTTCCAGAGTCTCAACTGAAAACTAAAGGGGACAGAGCGTTTGCTGTCAGGGCCCCCAGGCTCTGGAACAGCCTGCCTGATCTTATTTGACTTTATTTTATCCCTTTTATTTTATTGTATTTTACTAATTTTATATTTATCTTAAACGTGTATTTTAGTCTTTTCAATATGTATTGTATTGTTTTTGTATTATTGTTTCTTGGGTATTATTGTCTTTACACTTGTTAAAGCACTTTGTAACTTGTTTTTGAAAGTGCTCTACAAATAAAGATTATTATTATTATTATTATTATTTGTATAACTAATATATTTGTGTAGGACACATTGTTTTCTTTGTTACATGAATGAGCTAAAAAGTTTGATAAGTTAGCACAACTGATGTGTAGTAGAGGTGCGTTTACGCAGAGATGATGAAAGTGACCAAATAAGTAACCTGTTTAGCTACCTCAGGGAAGCTTTTGGAGACAAACGCAGTGCCTCCCAGTTGCTACAGAATTTCTATAAACAGAAAGAAGGTGAGGACATACGTGACTTTTCCCATGCACTATCACAAGCTTTAAGTTCAGCACTGAAAAATTACCCAAGCTGTGTTGCAAATGAGAAGGTGGCATTAAGGGATCAGTTTGTAGATGGTGTAAGGGATTCTTCATTGAGACAAGAGCTCCGTAAATATGTCAGAGCTCACCCAGATTCATCTTTGATCGAAGTACGTGAAGAAGCTTTCTTGTGGGCCTCAGAAGAGCCAGCTGCAAGTGCAAGAGGCGTTAAGGCTAAAGTGAAAGCCTAGAGCCGCATGACAACAGAGGCACAGTGTTCAGCTGTAACTGCTAGTGAGAAATCAGGGTACCTTGAGGACGTTATGAAGGTTCTTGCAGAGCAAGGGAAGGTCAGCATTACAAGCCAGGCAAGTAAGAAATCTGTCTCACTTGATGATGTTATGAAAGCCAACCAAACCTGAGCTTCACGAGGGCAAGTGATTGATCGTGCAATAGGCAAGTGTCCAGTAGTTGATCTGAAACTTAACAGTTCACCAACTCGTTGTTTACTGGATACAGGTAGTCAAGTCAGCACCATCACAGTTTTTCAGAAAGCAGTTGCATGGGGATGATGATGCTATGCTTGTGACTTCAAGTTGGCTTAAGATAACAGCTGCAAATGGCCTTGAAATTCCCTATCAAGGGTATGTTGAACTGGAAGTTGAGACAATGGGCTTGAAAAACTGTGACTTTCTGCAGCATAGTAGAACACTCCATCATTGGTATGAATGTCATTCGCAGGAGCCGACAGCTGGTCACATTAGAGTTTGACACAGTGTTAGGGAGAACCTTAGATTCTGGTTGGAGAACTGCATTTCAACAAATGCATTGTTGAAAAGAAAACAATGGCCAGGGATGCAGGTAGAGACAAGGTGCGATTGCCAGCTTCCTCTGTTGCAACTGTAATGGCCAAATGTCACTCAACTGGAGCTGACAAAAAAGCACAACTGCTTATTGAACCTGCCAACATGCCACTTCCCCCAGGTGTAGCTGTCATCCCACCGTTGTAGACAGCAAAAGTCACATTCTTCCAGTCCAGATTGTATCAGATTAGATAGATTAGGTAGATTTTTCACAGGAGGATGTGTTGCTGTGCCCAAGAACCCGGCAAGGTATCATCTCAACTGTTGAGTGTGTTGAAAATGACCAAACCTGTGAGGTCAAGTTCCATCGCATCTCTGCAGATGTTGAACAGGTCTCTGTTTACACAAAAGAGAAACAGTTTGACAGTAAAGTACAGGATGTCTTGGACAAACTTGATATTGATGGTACTGATGATGAGCGAGCCGCTCTGTCTGCATTGTTGGCCAGGTACAGTGATGTTTTCACAGATGATGAGGAGGATCTTGGTTTTACTAACAAAGTAAAGCATGAAATTAAGTTTTCAGATGATGTACCTGTCACGCAACCCTATCGGCGTACGTACATACGTCTATGTGTTGAACCTGAAAACTAAGAAAGATGCATTTCTGCTTCCTCACAACGATGAGAGCTTTGGTGCCTGATACTTTTCTACCTTTGACCTTGCAAGTGGCTACCACCAGGTGGCAGTAGCTGAGGGTGACAGGCATAAGACTGCCTTCACTACCTAGAGATTTTTTTTTTGTCCTTTCTTAATAGAGGTGCCACTGCCGTATTTTTGTATTGTGTTAGGTATGAATTACCAGCCCTGAAGGTGGGAAAACAATAAAAGAAACCCCACAAATCGCATTTCAAGTTGTGTGTGTAACTTGTCCCAGCTTCATATTACACACACACATATATATATATATATATATATATATATATATATATATATATATATATATATATATATATATATATATATATATATATAGGGCTGGGCACATTAACGCATTAATTAATTATTTTTGAAAGTCGGTTTCTCACTGGCTCTGAATATACATACAGTCAAACCATGGGTCACAGGAGGGGTGGGATGTTGCAGCTTGCAAATCACCCATCCAAACAAGCAGTGGAGGGAGGCTTCGACAGACTACGTTGGATGCAGTGTGTGGGAGAAGTAGATAAATAAAAGCAAGACAAGCGATCAAATGCCATAGTGAAGTGGATAGCTACACACTGCATGCTGATTAATATTTGGGAAGATGGTGATCCTAGGGACGTCCTTAAAATCGTAACATAGTCTCTTGGCCCCGCGGGGTTGCCCTTTGATTCTGCTTGCCCTGACAGCTTCAGCACAACTTTTGTGTTGGAGTCTGTATTGTGATGGGAGCCATGTATAGTACTGTGTAGAGTACAGAATCAGCAGGCATACTCTTTGGCGTACCGGGACATTTTCTTGCATACCGGGACTTCTCCCAAGCTGCTGGTACTCTCCTCTGCCCTCTCCATAACAGGTTCTCTGGGCGCTACCTGACGCTCACCTGCTCCCGTTCTAGCCTGCCTGCTAATCTCTGTCGGCGGAGAGAGACGAGGGAGAAGAGAAGCTCGGGTGCCTTTCAAGCAGCCTTGTGCTGAATTTGGCTCGTCAATGTCACTTTTCGTTAACCGACCAATCACAGCCTGGATGGGGGCTTAAAAATATTGACAGATAGGTGTCATTTACACTGAGGATGCTGGGGACAGTTCAGAATCAGAATAGGTGCGTTGGACTTCATGCGGCGCTGCGCAGTGCTGACTTAACATGATGCTTGAAACTTTCGCCGGCACTGCAAAACGTCACCATGTCACATGACATTTAAACCTCGTGGTAGCAAGGCAGCGGCAAGGCGGCAGCAGACGCTGAGTCCGGCGGCCAAAGTTGCTTTTCTCTGACTGCACAAAGTTGGAACCACACTATTGCCTGATCCCGCGGCATTTGCAAAGAAAAATGACGCGGGATCATTCAATGATCACAGTTCACAGCAAGCTGATACAGGTAGAATATGTCCCCGCCCCTGCAGTCACCTGCAACCTTAATTTTGTTTTCCTTCATATAAATAAAGACATTTCCACCATTAATTGGTGCAGAAAAAGTTTCCAGTATGCAGGAAATTAAGTGGTTAATGCTCAAAGCACATCACACCCCTAATCTCAGCCCTTATGTCTTCACCACTTTACAACACAAAGTGAAGCAATCACCAAACTTTTTAAATTTTAAAGTTGCTGTTATGCATGAATAGTTAAATGGGTAATAAAAACAAGACAAACTACCATGTAGAGCATTTTTCTTGCACAATAATTTAATGAATGACAGGCAGGCAGACTATCCAAATAAAGTGTAAATAAAGGGGGCTACTGGCATCTATTTCTTTCCACTTCAAGCACCGGATTGGACGAATACATCTAGTTTGACGTCAGCATTAATACGTCACAATTGTACATCTTAAGATGACAGGAAATACAGTGTTAACTCGTCAGTTTCAACATCCTAAGATTTTTGGACCATTATACTTTCATGCTGTTGGTTGGCATGAACGTACTCACTGGTACATATGTACAGGCTGCGTTTGGCTGTATATGCCTACGTTGTGGTCCTGTGGGCTCTTGCTTGCTTGTAGGTACCTTTGGGCTAGATACATATCATATGTCTTATATACAACTGTGATTTAATATTTGGGGCTACATTTCTGTGGGGTAGATATATAAGAATTTCTTTCTAAATGCAAATGTGGTGTTTTAAAAAGGAATCCTCATCAACAAACAAAAGATGAATTAGATTTATTAAATGAATATGCCAAGTATAAGTATAATATATTATATGTTTTAACCTTAGTTCAGACAAGGTAGGTTGAGTGGGGAATTATTTTTTCAATTGTAATGATTGCATGTCAGCTTTCCACTCAGAAACGAATGAAGTGGAAGTACCCAATTTTGAACATCTGTGTATACACAGTATTTTCTGGTCATGATGTAAAAATCTGACGTATTAATGATGAAATGATGCACGCGCTTAAAAGCATGTTCAATAAAGTTGATATATAGTAGAAAAAAAGCATCAACTATGGTATTTAATGTCTAAGATTATATGTGAATTTTCGGACTTCATCAGGCCTGTTTGACTCCATGTTATGTGTGCATTAGTATTTATTTCCGCTACATTGTGTTTTCCATGCAGTATTGTATTAAAAATTAAAATGATTTCTACATAGAAATGTGCACAAGATTCATGTTTCTTTTTGTTTGTCAACGTGTATGTAATGTGCACGGAAGTGTTTCTGGCCCCACTGTCGCTTGGGTGCCTGCCCTCTACTGTCTTGTCCCCTATAAACACACAAAGACAGGTGGAAGGAGGTGTGTATGGGTGGGAAGGAGAGAGGGAGGGTAGGGTGGGAGGGTGCATTATTTACGGTTCTCATGCATGTCAATGCTTTGTGCTCATTTCCCTGTGACATTTCAGAGGTTGGGGAAAAAAGCAACAAAACAATGTAATGGAGAGAAAGACCTTCAGTACTGCACAATAGAGCTGAAAGAAGCGTGACGGATGAAGCAAATGCCTCGATTAACTCTTGCAATTCCCTCTCTTGCTACCTATCTGTGAAGCCTGGTGTGCAAATCAAATGTACAAGGGACTGGGAACACAAAAGCGTACCAGGGCTGCCATGTAACATGAGTTCCTCATAATTATATGAGAAATATATTATGTTGCATCCCCTCTCATCCTCCTCACAGACCTTCCATCCGTCAAGTCTAATGAACAGATGTTGCTCAGCTGTTGGAGTCAACATGATGGACTGAGTCGCTGGCAGTCACATCCTTCTGCTGAGAGAAAGTGAGAGGGGTCAGCTGGACAGTGAACACTGCGCCAGGGTGCCTTGACTTTTCTGTGTTTCTCACCTTCTTTCTTCCTCATCGCTGCCCTCATCTCTGACATTCAGGAGTCTTTCCAACCCGAGCCCCGCCCCCAGCACTCTACCACCCACTGTCATGTCTAGCTGAGCCCTTGTCAGCCATTCTGTTCAACTGATCACATATCTGTAATGTGCCCTTGTCCACAACTGGAGAAGCCCACCGGTGAAAAGGTCAAAATATTTATAATAAGGTCAAGGAGGCCTCAGAGAGGCAAGTTAGGGAGGAAGGAGAGGAACAGCAGTAGGAGGAATGTGATAGAATGAAGGTTACATGAAAAGTCGGAGACAGACAAATCATATACTGTAATCAACTGGGTTTAATGGAGAATCCAAAGAGATATCACACATTTTATTTCTGATATTGGATCGCTCAATACAGATTTATAAACAAGTCTTACTCAATGCTTCCTAGTCCCCCTCTGCTTTGCTTTACAGTGAATGTGTGATAACACACATGTTGACAGCATAACACACACGCACATTAAGATAATTTGTTTCATTTTTAGACAAATTCCTGCATCTTCCCCTGTTGGCATTATGGTAGAGAGTTTTTTGAGCTGTTCAAACATCATGTGAAAATCATCAATTGGTTCTGTCATTTAAAGCTATAATGTCTTTCTTTCTTTTGTAATTAACATAGCATTAATACATCTTTATCTTTCAATTCATTGTACAACCTTGTTATATATAATGATATAATACCTGATTCTTGATACCCACCTGTGTATTATTATGAATAAGAAACAGACACATTACCAATACACTTTTTAGGCTACACCTTTCCTTGGTGGAAATAACGTCAATTTAAAATAACACTAGCACACTAGGAACATTTAGTGTTTCAAGCTGCTTCTATTTTCACATATCAAAACTAAGCTTAAATAAAGTAATATCACACTTTGCTAGTTGCCACAGATGTAGGATAGCAGATTTAAATTAACAGAACAATTTTCACAACAATTTAATGACTTCTCATTGTTACAGAAGGTGGCAATATGTGCAGCAATACAGATTTTCTCTTTAAATTTAGGTTAGGCAATTTATTTCATAAGCATTTCTGTTATATTTGTTGAAATTCTCTTAACATCCTGACAGCAATCAATAAATTAAAAAATGTCTACCTGCCTACTTGCCTACCTGCGTGCCTGTGCACTCATTGCACATTTGTTTTGGGGAGTGGGATTTTTCAGTTGGATACTTTCATAATCTACCTGTCTCTTGCTAGTTTCTCCAAAGTTGCTTTAATTACATATACGAAAATACTATTTTGAAGATACAGTTTCTACTTTAGGGAGTGGATTAATCAAATATGTTCACATAAAGGCAAAAGCCAAAAAACTGTATTTCCAGATCATGACTATGGTAAATATACTATGGTTAAAGGAAAATTCAGGTTTATTTCAACCTGATGTATTTACCATAAATGTGGCCATTGTGACTCTATGGGTCATGCTTACTTACTTACTTACTTACTTTGCACGCGCCACCTCCGTTGTAGAGATTCAGGAATACAAGAACTCAAAAAACAAAACGTATATTGGCACAAGCTGCGTGAGCCTCCTACAGCTTTCCAAATAAAAATGTTTTTAACATTTAACAACACCTAGGGGTTGAGATTCTCCTTGCATCTGTCTTTTGTTTCCTGTTACTATTGCTATCTAACAAAAGCTAAGTAAAATTAAATAATTTCTAGACACATTAAAGTGCTGCAATGATCATATTATTGCTGGTGCTTTCTTCTAAGATAATTGAGTGAGTTGGTGGATTTTGGTCCATCACCCTCCCTGATAATCTCCATAGGACACCATCAGCTCGTGCAGTAAAGTTTCCCCCTGCAGTGAAAATTGTTGAGCTAGAGCAGCCACCACTGGAGTATCTCCACATTTTGAAACATTGTTTGACATTCTTCAAAAAATGTTTCAGACATGCTTAGACTGGCCTTTCAAATCTGTCAAGGGCGCTAAAGCATGAAGAGATTTCAACCCCAAAATGGGTGTAATATAGCTTTAACTTTATTCTGTACTACACTTTTCCTTGCTGTACTATCTTTTCCAGGTATGTGACGGCCTTTCCTGACTCACATTTTCCCAGTTTAGTCAACCATACCCAAGCAAATCCGTCAAACATCTTTTTCTCTGTTGCATTTCCTGTTTTGTCATCTTTAGCAGGACTTACTGCTGCTTACAACACTGCCTGTGCTCAGCCAGTGTAACTGTGTAACTATAGTCCATGTCTTGTTTGTCATTATTGGTTTCAGTACATTTACAGTGTCCTCAACCATATCTCATTCCGCTGGGGTCATATCTAACAAGCGTTCATTCTTCCCAGTGTAGTTTCGATCAGACATCACTGTGTTGCTCCAGCAGCTGCTCAAGCAGAGAACATGTTGAGTGAGAAAACGTGGAAACATCTTGTACTACTTTATAGTCAGGTACATTGTGTTAGTCTTGTTTTTGGCTTTAGTTGTTTTTTTCTTTGTAAAATGTCCCATCTGATTTGCACAACAGTAACAATCAGCCAAATCAGGTCTTTCTTTAGTGCAGTGTTACCACAGAGCAGGCCTGTATTGCAACTTTTGCAAAAACAGATTCCAATAGATGTCAGACTTTGACACATTCATCTGCTTTAGATGTAACACCAGCAGGGACAGGGAAAGCATTTACTCATAAGTGAAGGTGAACGTTCAGCTCAGAAGCTACGTACAATTTTGCTAAAGTATAAAAAATAAATTAAACACAATCCATCAGAATGCTTCTTTAAGAATATAGAATATGCAATAAAAGATTTGCTTTAAATAATTATTTTAACTTTATTTAACATGTTCTTGACCCTAATACCAAAACATTACCACACACTGGATCATATTATGACCTTAGGAACTTTCAATGGATAATTCAGATATAATATAATTTCCACTGTGAGATCACAAGGCTTTAATTTTTCAGAGAATTCAATGTTGTTCTATCCCCATTTGACATTTATGATTGCCATTTTAGAAATGCTTTGCTGGCCCTTCTGGAGTTGGAGTAGCTCTTCTTACAACAAAACAAAGTTCCATTACAAAATGTGTCATTAAAAGAAGTGCAATGATGTTCAGTGTGTATATATATTCAGCTAATGTACTGACATTGGCAACGGAAATGGTTTTTGGGCCTAGATGCAGACATCTATGCAGAGGAGATGTAGTTAGTGGTATTTATTCAGATAAACAGTGAAATTACAATGACAGTGAGGCAGTCCAAAATCAAGCGTACATCCAGAAGCAATCTTTTTTCCGTCTGCACGAGACTCGGAAAAATGACAAATAATGCTGGTAAATGAGAAGAAACCAGAAGAAACCAACTAAATTCACCAGGAGGTGTTAACGTAATGAGACACCAGTGATTCACATAAGACAAACAAAACAAGACAACAACACCAGAAACAGAACAACTTCAAAGTAAAATGAGACTTAGCACTGGATAGCTCCATCTTGTATATGCACAGGTCAAGTCATTATACCAACAAAGTCAGTTGTTACTATGGCCCCCTCTTTGGCAGGAAGTATGGATTCAGTAGGAGTGTAACCCCTGAACCATCTGGGTACCAACGCAGGCGCCTCGGGCTCGAGCAAGCAGAAATGCTTTGCAGACAACCACCTCAACTCTGTTTGTCCCAGCAGTTTAAAAGGGGGCAGACCCAAGGACCTCAACACTACTTTCAAGTCCCATGATGGCACTACAGTGACTCCTGATACCCTTCAAGAACTGACTGCAGATAGTGTGACCCCACTGTGGCTTGGAATCCAGCTCTCCTAGACGAAGATAACTCCATTGAAAACTTGTCTGGTGAGTCCTCTGAAAACGAAACTCAGACCCAGTACAATGATTGAGTGAAAACAGGTCTTACTGGAACGAGCATCCCCCCACTCAGGGCAGAACAACATCCTGAGGAGCTCTGTCCCTTTAAGTTGCTGGATTTCAGAACCTCCTGAATGATGTTGTCACTGATGAACATATAGCAGGGATATTTCGGTGAAACAGCAATTGAACCAGGTCCTGGGCAGCTCCTCGGGATGTTGTGGCTAATGTAAGATAGCTAGAAAAGAAAATGTCAACAGCTAGCTATCTAATAGTATTGGACATATTTCCCTTTCTCATTCCTGTAAATCTGGAATGACTAGGACCAACCATAATAAAACTCTGGATGAAGAAAATCAAAAGCACAAGAATAATTCAAATGCACATCAAGCAGTTGCTGAAGTATATACTGTTTAGCTAACATAAGCTAGCTAGAATAGAAATGTCAACAGCTAGCTAGCTAGTAGTATAGGGCATATTTCTCCCTCTTGCTAGTAATGGATGTCAAAGTCAAGGTAACCTTAACCTAATATTTTCTTAGGTAAAACGACCTACATGCATCAAATGTGAAAAAACAGCCGCATTCAGTTATGAAATGTGTGGCGTGTGAATAGTGCTCTGCAGTAAATATGTTCCTAATAGCAAACAATTGCAATTATCAAAAGTTCCAAAACATATCAGTCATTTTTGACTCATGAATGTTAAATTGATGTAAAAAAAATAAAAATATTTAATGACTACTCAAACTATTAATGATGAAATAAAATGATTTCAAAAGATATAGCAAGAAACGCGTGTTGTGCATTAGAAGTGTCATGATAAAAAATTATTTTTATTTAAAAATTAAGAAAAATTAAAATAATGATTTGTGACGATCAAAAAAGTTAATTGAGGAATACCTAGAAAACTGAATAATAAAATGAATTTATTGCAAAGATAGAAACTTAAAACTCAGGCAGGTCACTTTTGACCCATGTTGTGCATCAAAGGGTTAAACACTTTGGGATTGGGCGGAACCTTCCTTATTCAGAATTAAATACACTGAATAGAAACCCACTGAGCTGTATGCCATTCTACAGGCTCGATGGTATCTTTCTCTAGGAGAAACTCTTGGAGTAGCAAAAGGCTTTAGATTGCATCCGGTCTGAGGATGTCTAGTGAAACTACACGACTACGCATCGGTAGGCTCGATGGGGGCCATACAGTCTAAACCAGTGGTTCCCAAACTTTTTTCCTTGGTGCCCCCCCTACTTTTATCTAAGAAAAGCTGAGCCCCCCCAACAGCTGACAAAACACACACAGAAAAAGATGATGTAATTACTTACTAATAGCGAACAAATGGAGTCAAATGACAACTCTGTGGCTCTGTGTAAATCAGCTCTTGGTTGGTCTTCACCAACAGTCTCCTGGTGTTTTGTTTCTTGGTATTGTTTAATACCAAGAAAAGGGGTTTATAAGGGGTTTATAAGTGTTTTCAACATATACTTTACTTGGGCGGGCCGGACAGGTATAGTTGCACCTGCCAAAGTATATATCAGCGCGTGCCTCACTCTTAATAACAACAACAACAAAAAAACTCTCAGCAGTAACAGTCCAGTGCAGTCCGGCACTGCCTAATAAATTAACTTAACAAGTGTGACTACCCCAGTAACTTAACACCTACTTAGCATTAAATGTAATATCTCTCCAAGAGCAGAGAGCTTACAAGGCAACGGAACATGCAACACAGCAAAGAGGTGAAAACACCCCAGTTATAAGCTACTGCATGAACATCAAAAATGAGCAGTCCAGCGAGCCGCCGGCTCTTAACACAACTCATAGCATTAATGCTAGACGTCCAAGTGTAACGTTAACCTACTTACCTGTCTAGCAATAACTTAATCAACACAGACTGTAATGGCAAGATCACTGCTGTCCGTCCAATAGTGAAAGTTTGCCTCTGGTAGACGTGAACACGAAGCACGAACCCTCAAGTTACAAGGTTAAAAGCGACAAGCCAAATTGATCTGCTATTTGCTTCTTCAGTGCGAGAAGATAGAAGGAACTGATCACACAGGTGATCACAGGTGATTTTGTTGTTAAAATGACTCAATCTGCACATATGAGAGATGGAGATATCCAGTGCTAAAGCATATCTGTCTGGCAATCAGAAAGAATGACATAGAACACGAAACAACTTCTCATAGATAAAGTGTCCCATAACAACTCCATTTGTTCCTTTGATATTCAAAATTTTTTGAAAGAGGTTATTGGAACCATTACAGTTTGCCACATACCCTCCAAATTATTATAAGGTCTCTTGCTACAGGCCTCCCAACAAAATGACATGATAAGCTGCCAGTCATCTGACACAGGTGTGAAAATTTTACATTGGCACAGATTTCACCTGCTGCTCTCTCTCTTAGCTTTCTTTCCTGAGGGGCAACTGTCCTGCGCTCTTCACTTACAGCGCAGCAGAACAGTGGAGAAAGACCTGTAGGGTACTCTCTCATGTCCACTCCAAAATGAAGCATATCCAGAGCTTCTTTCTCATAGTGAACAGAGTGACCAGAAGATAGAAAGCCTACACACAGACCACTTTGCAAAAAGTCTTTGCCCTGCACAGAAAACAGCGTGCTAAGGAATTCCCAGTAGGTTATAACAGCAGATGTCAAACTGAGGAGCTCACAAAGCTCTCTCTTTCTGCCCCTTTCCATTTCTCTGTCAGTTTTTCACTGCCCATGATAGATGTGATCCAGAAAGAAAGAGCCACACAGACACTGTGCTGTGGGAAACACAACTGTATCACATCAGACATCGGAGGCAACAGAGCAACAGACAATGTTAAAGGGACACTTCATTTCAAACATCACCCAATCACTGGCTGAGACTGGCCTGATTTTCTGTCCGTATCAGTGTCTCTTAAGCCTATTTTACACTGGACATAAAACCCACTAACACCCTCTAACATGTGGCTTTTGTCTTCATTGTGACAGGGTGCAATCTGTAGTAGTCATGGGTATTTATCAGCTCTGATCGGCAGGTTAAACATCTCATCCATATGTTTATGTAGTATTAGCATGCTAGGCTAACAGGACAAACTGGACATCTGTATAATTATTGGAGAAATGTTGTTAATTTATTCCATTAACTCTTTGCATATTTTTTTCTGATTTACTGTAGTTTAAATCAGATGAACTCCTTACAGTGTGTTTTTTAAATTATTGAATTCTCGTTTAGATACAAAATATATTTTTTTAATGACTACACTTTGAGTACAGGCCCTATACTCTGTATACTTTTATTTTCCTTTAATGGATATTTTCCTACATTAATGGTAAATATGACCATGACTTCAGACCATATTGTGTTGTGTCAGTGACTCTTTAACATTCTGACACATTTGTCCCTCTCTTGTCATGAAAAAGTGGTGGTTTGGCAATGACTGGGCATGGGTCTGAGCTCTCCTCCCATAAGCTGATTGACAGCTACAGTGTCGGCTTTAAGGTGCAACAGCAAGAGGTGTCCCTTGTTGCTCCACATTGGTGCAGTATCACATGTGTTATGCATTCTTAAATCTCAAATTTAAACAGATGCATTTCTTTGCAAAAACTGCATCTGATGTCAGAGCTGAATGACTGACAGGGTCCATAACTTGTCGGGTTATCAGGCTAGCTGAAAAGGCTTTTCAATTTCCTTTGGACTTTCATCTGCCTCTGCATGAAGTCCAAGCAATGAGGGGTGTGCAAGGGGAGTACATGTTGTCCCTTATTCCCAATTCAATATGAAATGCAATTGCTTTGTCTCACATTTTACTCCCAATCTGCTACACCCGACCACCTTACTCAACTTATCTCATTCCTGAGCAAAGAGCTCCCCTGATATGGAGAAAGAGAGAATGAAGAAAGGAATGAGGAGAGAGAGAATAGAGTGTTCAGGACGTTATGTGTATATATATATATATATATATATATATATATATATATATATATATATATATATATAGTGCAAGAGTTTTAGGCATGTGTGACTACTCTTGCCTTCACCAGAACGCACCATTGTTCAGTGGACAAGTAAGAGTCAAAGAATACTGATTTTCTATTGCTCACTTTCCATTTTGTCTCATAGCGTGCTGTTATACTATTATGCTATAGACACCTGTGGTGTATGGAGGACCGATCCTGACACAGGCAGAAATAAATACAGAAATAAATAAATGCTCAATAAATAAATAAACATCCAATTAAATACACAAAAAAATAAAGTAAATAAATAAATGTAGGTAGTAATTAAATTATACAAGGAGACATAAATGTATATATTTTAATTACTGCCTTTACTTATTCACCTTTATTATAATTACCTTATTTATTTATTCTATATAATCTTATTATTATATCTCCATCTGACTGTGTGAAGAGCAGCTCGTTGATGTCTGCAGGCAGAGTAGGCCTAGAGCTCTCCCGTCTGACTGGTCCACCAATAGGAGAGAAGATGACCCCTTGAGACACAGCCCCACCT
This sequence comes from Micropterus salmoides, assembly GCF_014851395.1. Classification (NCBI taxonomy): domain Eukaryota; kingdom Metazoa; phylum Chordata; class Actinopteri; order Centrarchiformes; family Centrarchidae; genus Micropterus; species Micropterus salmoides. The sequence continues at coordinate 24,042,783 of NW_024044570.1, forward strand.
CATTTGCATAATGAGGCAGAAATGCATACAGAAATGTAAATGTAAGGACAGGCAGAAATAAATACCATGGGTGAAAATAAATAAGGTAAAAAAATACAAAGGAAGAATAAAACAGACAAAAATATTAAAACACACATAAATAAATACATTTTAAAAAATTTGTAATTAATAAATAAAGTTGAAGATTATAACGGAGAATAAATAAATAAGGTAATTATAACAAAGGTGAATAAATAAAGGCAGTAGTTAAAATATATACATTTATGTCTCCTTGTATAATTTAATTACTACCTACATTTATTTATTTACTTTACTTTTTTGTGTATTTAATTGGATGCTTATTTATTTATTGAGCATTTATTTATTTCTGTATTTATTCCTGCCTGTGTCAGGATCGGTCCTCCATAGTGGTGGAGACCAGGTGGCAATGATGAATGGTGTATTGAAAACACTGTAAATATATATGTTTGGATGAATATCACTCAGTTCCTGATTGATCAAAGCGTCACTTGCATCAACTCAAACTGCATAGCACAACATACTCTTCTGTACTACGCGATTTCAAGTTTCACTGTTTTTCATCCCTGCATGCCATATAATCACTCATTATCAACTGTATAGCTCACTAGAAGTTCTTTGTAAGGTAGTTACCCTCACAGGAATAGATCCATGGAACAAGCAGAGTGAGCAAACCCACTTATTCACATAGAATTTTCACGGGTCATCATGTCAACAAAGAGACACTGGCTTCTGCCAAGAGAAAAGAGCACCAACAAAAGAGTCTCTAAAATGTGACCTCAGTTTCAATATAGCAGACATGAAAATGTTGTTGGTTCAAACCTTGACCAACACTAATAAATGCAATAAAGTGTGTCTAATATAATAAAGATATAGGATAAAGTGCAATACAACAACACCATAAACTAAGGCCTCAGTGGTCTCAATAAATATCTCAGTGCAAATAAAAACTCTATCTATGCTGATGCATTGACCATTCTCTTCCCACAAGTTTGAGTAGTGCTCTGGAAGGTCACTCCCCTGATAAGGATTTTGCGCCTGCTAATTTGGGATGACAGCCCATGTCATCGAGAATGTTTTTTTCTAGGACCTGATTATCATCAGAGCTGCCCATGCAAATGACAGGGAGACCTTAAGGGATATCATTTTCTATTAAAATATGTAAGAGTCTAATTACAGATAAATGTCACATTAGCTGTGCGAGATATAGAGACCTGGAGTGAATAGGTGATCGGGGAAAGGGGTGGAAGGGGCCAAACACGCTCATAGGTTGATGGGTGAAAAGAGGAGGGAGAATCGGTGGATCTAATAACACTGTCCCACATCATTAACACACTTCAGTTAGTTGTTTTCATAGGTAACATATGAGAATATGAATGCAGAATAAGAGCGGCAAGCATACGTATATGTACTGTACAGGAATATGATTAGATTGCGAAAAAAGATTTTACATCCCATAAAATAGTTTTAAACTCACCACTATAACTAGAGAAATTCTATTTGCTGGCTTGTCATAGATGTTTTAATCAACCTGTCTGCCCAGCCAGATCCTGTGACTTTTCATGCTCTCACTGTGCAGATCAATTGGCTGGCCACGAAGTGTGTGCTTACAGTGAACGCAAGCAGTAGATTTTGTTACAGTGCCAGTTCCAATAAAATAAAAGGGTGCGCCCCCCCCCCAGCAATGTTGACAAAAAGAGAGAAGGATGTTTCTTTGTGCAATTCTACTATGAACGCAAAGTAAGAAAAAAATAAGAATATAGAGCTGGAAGAGACAGACAACATGTGCATCTTCAAGTCTGTCTGTGGAGTTTAATTTTATATCAAAGCAGTCTCAAGACTACAGTTTTTGACACAACATGTAAAATACTAATACTATACACTATACTAATATTAAAACAAGCTCACTATATGTTATAATGGATCTTTTGACATAAACCGTGTGAAAAATAGGACCGTGGAACAGCTCAATCTGCAAGGCAACTGACATGCCAGAAATTCTAATTGAGTTGTTCTGGCAAACTGAAGCGACTTCAAACTTTACAATAAAATAGGTTATGAAATTCTGAACACAATAAATCATAATTATCACAAAAACAAGTGTAAGTATAAGTATAACTAGAACCATGCTCCAGATTGTCTTCCTCTCTTTCTTAACTGTTTCTGGACATAGTCTCTTTTTTTCTTGTTATTTGACTTGATTGATTGTGAGTGATTGCGTAGGTGTGTGTGTGACATAAAGCCACAAAATATCCGTGAATGTTACCGAGGTTAGGCTAAAATCACTCCTCCATACTCTAATTTGTCATTATATGTGATTTTCCTGCACTGCATGAAATTCTGTCTACATTTTATAAGGAAACTGTTAAACTTTTAATGAACAAACTCATTAAAATGAGGGTTATTTTCAGAAATATCCCTGTTGGCTTCCAAGCACCGGATTGAAACCTCTTTTCAATTATCGTGCAGCCCCAAAGAGACAGACAGCTTTTAAAGCCCTCTCTGAAGCCGCATCATTAAAATGTAATGAGAGGCTGTCCAATGGAACACAAGTATTGTACTAGGACACATCCAATGTCACTGTAATGGTGAATGATATCATGTACACAACGAAGGAATATTTATTATTTCTATTTAATTATGTGTGTTGATTTTAGGAAACATAGGCATCAACCTACACAATTTTAATCAGTTGTTCTATAGTGAGGAATATTATTCCAGTGGCCAGATGTGCTAACACTCATTATTTTGGTTGAAGCACTTGTTAAAAGTCCTTAATGAAATATTAGATTTGTAGACTAACATAAAATGAGGAATTAGGGTGTGAACTATTTATATTGTGACTCTGAATGTGGTGCTTAGTAAGTGGCTAAAACAATCTTAAAGAATAGGCATGCATTTTTTATTTATTTTTGCCCAATCAAGTGGATATCTTGCAGTTAGTCTTATTAGTACACAATTTCAAGAAAACTGTACACAGAAACATAAATGTTAATTATTTAAACTGGCAAGACTTACAACAAAAAAAACTTGAAAATGAGGGAATATCTTCACGTGTCATATTTTTATCTTTGAGATCTTGCAATTAGAGAGGGAAACAATGCAAGAATTGTCTGCATTGGCAGATAACAGATTGTTGTACTAACAGAATCTCTGCATACCTAGTAACACTCACAGGGATGGCCACTGGAGAGATTAACAGTATGATAGATGGCCTTAACAAAATAATCTAGGATTCTGTTGTTTGTCAGAAATCTATATGGTTATTTAGCATATTTAGCAATTTATAGGCAACAGGAATAGTTTCTATGTGAGAGTAGTCACTGTGAAGGAACAATAATTTTTATCTTATCTCTGCTCTGCAAATTTTCACTGCAACTCTAATTAGAAAGCATCTATAGACTTTGGCTGGTTTAACTTGGGTTTACTGGTGCAGTGATATCCAGGATTAATGTAACAGCAAAGTTTTTTTTTTTTTAAATGTAACGTAACAAAACTAAGCTAACCTCCAGCAGGAACACATAGAACAATATGGATTTCTTTAATTATTTCGATTGCCACCATCAGTCAAAACAGACTCTCAGTACGGTGGATCAAGAAACTGTTAAATGCCACGCATTGCCTTTTCAAAGAAGTCACAGTAAGAGGTAAGGACTGCACTTACTTACTCACATTTGTTCCTTTTACCCTTCTATAAGTACAGATGGGCTGGAAATCCCATTGAGTCCATTGAGGTTTGGCCAATGCTTCAACAGTATGTGGACACAATACACAGAAATAAGCTCCCAAATCCTGCAACAGCCTCCTGCGACACCACTGAAACTGCGGAGCAAGATCTTCTCATCTAAGCAAAACTTTGGTTCTTCATGGCTGTATGCTGGTCCTTCAGCCCCTTCAGCCCCAAATTAACAAAAGGAAGAAGGGTTGGTATTTCGTTGTCAAGTTTTGACTAAATTTTTGAAGAAAACATAATCAGTATATATTAATTTACTCTCTCATGATATTGATTCTTCAGATTCACTGATTTATTTGTCCATAGCCATAAGAGTTTAAGGTTTTAATCCTTTTTTTACCCAGGGAGTGTAACCATTTATCTTCACATATTGCTTTGGTGTAACCAGCAAGCAACACATGAAAATATTTGCTAGTGTCTGCAGACCCTGTGCTCTTTACTAGTTCATAGAAATAAATCAAATGGCTTGTAATCAATGGGATCAAGTAGGTCAAGTATACCTAAGGCCAAATCTGTCCACCAGTTAAAGACACCAGACACAAAGTATACAGTTAACAGATGGATAATTGGAATGGGGAGTTTGTGTGTTTCTCCCTCAAAGGATGTGACAATATGGCTCAGAGACAGATAATAATAAAAATAGTTTAAAAGATGGGTTAGAAAACAGTATAAATAGCAGGAGTAAGGAAGATTACAAGGGATAGAGAATCTGTGTGCCAGACAGGCCATACACAACACAGCATCTATCAGCTGGAAATGCTCCCTAACTTGGAAGGACAACAGGGGTCGGGATTTGGCCATCAAGAGTACAAGCTGTCAGTGTCCTCCCTTATCCTGTCCCTTGGTTCCCTTCACTAAATCCCTTAGTTAGACATCAAGGCTTTGTGATCTGATTTCATCCTATTTATCTAGTTCAGCATAGCCAGTTTTTTTTCCTTCTTGGCTGTTGGAAAATACTCCTGTTGTAGTCCACTTCCTTAGAAATGTAAAGACACAGTGAGCATTTGTTTAACACATCATAAGGAAAAATAATATTTGTTATTGCTTCCTGTTCTGTATTTTCAGCTCTAGATGCAGGTCTATAAAGAATTACTTGCTTTTGCAACTTAAATCTATTTTGTGAAATGACAATACCAATGCAAATGTGCAACTGAGAGAACAGCTCAACAGACAGGATGGAAGGTGCAAGTACTAAAAAGGGATAGGGGAGGGGCTATTTTAAATATGGTCCTGTTTTTCTACAGGCTGATCTCCAGATGAGGACCATTGAAGATTTAAGTATAACCATGTCAGACAGGACACTAGACACTAAGTCCAGCCTGTCCACCCCAGAAAAATGGCTGCATACCTCTAGTGGCAGAAAAAGTCAGGTGACATAGTATAAAGAGTGATAAAAGTGGTAGATGTCGGTGGAAACATTTTGGAAAATGTTGATAAATTCCCTCTTGGCAGCTATCACTCCTCGATACCCACAATTAACGCTAAGATACAACACCACATTGGTTGTACTAGTGAAGCTTTTGCAAGGCTATGAAAAAGGGTCTTTGAAAATCAAGACCTGGTCTATCAAGCTGCAAATCTGCCTTCCCTGCTCTATGGGGCTGAATACTGGACAGCATACAGCAGACGTATCAAAGCCCTGGAGCAATACCACCAAAGATGCCTCCAAAAATCCTTAGGATTAACTGGAGAGACAGGCAGACAAACATCAGCGTCTTGGCAGAGGATACCATCCCTAGTGTAGCCACCACCATCACCCGCCACCAACTGCAGTGGACAGGACATGTAATCCACATTCCTGACACTTGCCTGCCAAAACAAGTGCTGTATGGGCAACTAAGGGATGGGCAGTGCACCCAAGGGGGGCTGTAAAAACGATACAAAGACAACATCAAAACACCAAATAAAGCTTTAATCTGGTAAACTGGGAAGAGATAGCTCTGGACAAACATGACGCATACAGGGACAGAGGAAATAGAAAAAGGGGCCTGAAAAAGAAAAGGCAGGAGCGGAAGGAGACATCCTCCACCACTAATGCTTTGACAGCCACAATCACCTCTAGAATCATGCCCACACTGCACAAACATATGAGGTTAGGCCTCTACGCCCACCTGAAGACACACAAGAAAACGTAATCAAGGACAGTCATACTCAGATCTGAGCAATCCCAGATGATGATGATAATGTTTGTGGAATAAAAATAATTAAAAGCGTGTCTGGTAATCTGTCTGGTAATTTTAGGGGTCACAGCAACATCACATCCACATACACCTCACTAAACCCACATAAACCTCTTACATGCAAGTTATGGATGCTTGATTCACTTTGATATACATGGAAAAATGTAAGGCATGTCTAAGAAGAAAAAATTGCATCTTAAATCAATTTACATTATGAAAGCCATGATCATGATTGCCAGGAGGGTTGGTATGAGCATCACCTAGATCAAATGTAAAAAGTTGGCACGTTTTTATTGCAAATACAGATCAGACTTAAGCACAGCAAGCATGATACCTAACCCTCTAAACCATCTTGGCATTTGCCCCCAAACTTCTTTTGCTAACTGCCTATGTCTGATTCTCAACCGTGTCACAGAGCCAACAGAAAATCTGTAATGGTGCATTTTCTCTTGGTTTGTAGTTAATAAGCGTAAAGTGTATAAGGAATGGGGACCTATATCCAGGAAGTGGTGCCAGCTCTATCAGTCACGGGCATTGTATAGCACTCCTCCTTCATTGCTCAGAACCATTTCTCATCTACTTTTTAGAAGCTACTGATCCCCAGAGCAACAAATCTCCACAGTATAAATACAGTAGAATAACCATAATAATGTTGACATCTTTCATTACAGGAACCAACAACAGATCAAGTAACATGGGTAGATGGTGAACATTAACAAGAGGGAAACGAAATGACCAAATAAGTCTGCATAAATGTTTTGTCAGTTGTAAGTGAGTTTTTGTTGCAACTGGAAAAAAAAGGAAGCTTATTTGCAGTTATAACACCTTGAAACACAACACTGGATTGCCTTTACTGTTGGTTGTAGTTTCATTCTTGGAACCAGCCCAATAGCCATGTTTCCATCCAATTGTCATGTAAATTTTAAGTGGACTTTTGAAATGTCGCAAAAAAAGGAAACAAAAGTAAATGCGAAATATATGCGTTTCCATCAGCTGGTTTGGAGCAAACAAACCAGGCTATAGCAAGCGTAGTTACGTCAGTAGTTGACGTTACACATGGCTGTAATAAACAAGACGAATGGGTTCCAAACCAAGAACAAAACCAGTTGCATGGAACTGATGGCCATTGATCTTAAATAAAAACAGAGAGAGAGGAATATGTCCCTGGCGGTGGGGAGCTCCCTGGCATGGCACTCTGCTGTTCTCCCTCTGGGCGGGAGTGCAGCTTTCCCCGAAACAGGTGGTTTGGGGTCCTTGGAGCTTTGGGGGTTCGCGGGGAGCCCTGGCTACTGGGGGTGGAGGGTCTCTGGGCGCCTCGCAGGTCGGTCCGGTTGTGGTTCGGATGGCTGCAATGGGATTGTGGGGCGACTGTCGTTGCATCTTGATGCATTGTGTTTTTTTTCCTGTGCAGGATCTCTGGATGGCTGCTGGGTGTTTTGTTTGTGCATTGGAATCTGGGGGAGGCATTTCCTGGTTGGCTTGGAGGGACTAGTTTGTGTCCATGGTTTGCTTCGTTGGCCTCAGATCTGTGCTCCACTGTTTCTCTGTCGGCCGGTTGCCGGACTCCTCTGGAGACTGAGGTATAAAGTTAGTTGTCGGGATGTGCAGTGCGGGTGCGGGGCGGAGCTGTCCAGTTTGTTCTGGGCGTGTGCCTTGTGTTCTTGGCCCTTGACGGGTGGGTGGGTTCGTGGTGACATGCAGCTGAGCTAGTTGATTTTGCCTCGTTACTAGTTTGGCTGGCGTTGTGCATGGGGGATGTTGGGCTGGCGCTGGCGTCCCCCACTTTTATCGGCGGGTGCACTGTGGCCTTTCTCCATTGTGTTCTGGCGCTTGCTTTCTCTCATGATGTTGATGATTGCGTGGCGTTTTGGTGGTTTGGTTGTTCGTTCCACTGCGGTGGGGTGCTGGGCGCGGGGGGGGCACTGGTCTCTGTTGTGTGTGCGCCGCAGTCAATCCGGATTCCTCCTTCTGCTTTCCGACGACATTGCGTTGTCGATTGGCATTTGGATGGCCGGTGTCTTTGGCGTTTGTTGGTCGGGTCAGGGTCTTTTTTACTCTCCCACCCCTATTGGTTACTGGGGTTCTTGTCTGCCTGTCCCTGGAGTAGGTGCGGCGCGGTTGTGGCATCCCACTCTCACTAAGAACTAACTGTTTTTCTTTCAATTACTTATTTAAATTAATTGTTATTATTTCAGCTCTCACGGCGGTGCTGTGTTGTTTATTTATGTTGCTTGACTGTTTCTCGTTTTCATTTCTCTCTCAATTGTCTTCCTATGTCAGCTATTGCTGCTGTTCGGCTGGTTGTCTCTTTGTTTTTGTTTTGTTTTGTTGCTTTCTGCAATTGGTGTTTCCTTTTGCTATTTCCTGTTGTCCCCACCCCCCATCCCCGTTCTCTTGCAGGTGTTGCCCTCTCTCTGTGCTGTCTTTTTATGTGGCGTTTCTATTCCCCATCCCCATGTCTGTCCCCTGTCTGGCCCGGTGACAAATAAATTTAAATAAATAACAAAACAGACAAAGGAGTATATTAATACTCTCTTGTTAGTAAGTAAAATCTGTCTGGCACAAAATGGTATTCAGCTCCTCATACGCTATACCACGCTGCCGGGCAGGACAAAGGAAAAAGGAATGTGTTTCAAGCGGGCAAGTTGCCAGCCATGTCTCGTTATGGGCACGTTATGGGCATAGAAGGAAATCGTGGGAGTCGGGGAGGGTCAGCAACCATTAAATAATATAATGATATATACTTAGAATAATTGTGCAAGTATTAAAACAATACAAACACAAATAGGACAATAAAAGTGCATTTACGTTTTGAAACATTTTGAGTCCCCCCTCCCATGCTTCACAGTGGTTTGGTCCATTGCCTGCTTTCCCTCACAGGAGTCTGGTGGGAGAAAAGAAGTTTGAATCTTTCAGTAGTTATGGAACTCCAGAAATGTTAAGTAGGCTGGCACGGCTATTTTAATCATTTGGATGAACTGATTTTTTGTCTTTAATACAGATGATGCTGAGTCATTAATAAATGAATCATGACAAAAAATTATGAAAACCGATTTTTGATGAGCCCACCATGTTATTATAACATTACTTAGCTTGTTTGGTAGCTGGTTTACTATTGCCGATTGATCAGCTAGGGACTGAAATAGGCTGTTTTTTCCCCCCTCACTCAGCTCTGACCAGCGACTGGGCCCGAGCAGTGTTAAATATTAAATTTTCTGCCGATCACATTGAACGTCACAGCATCACAGATAGATCATGTCACAGCTACACACACACATGCTAAAACATGTCTTTGGTGTGTGGAAGTTATTCACTAGAGTAAAGAAGATGCAACGCTCAATATTTACATCTGCAGAGAAACACACAGAAAGAGACGCGTTCTTGTATCACGTTTGAAGATAACAATGGCTATTGTAAAGCACGGAGCAGGTAAAGCAACAGTGAACATAGCAGTTGGTTGCCATGTCATTCATACCATGGTGGTCTCGATCGGTAATGACCTATACACAGTCTATGGATATGAGCAACAAGCCTCAAGTGAGTATAAAAACATTTTTTTTCCGAATTTAGCCAATTCCATAAACCTTTTCTAAGGCAATACTTCATAATGTGCATAAAAAAACGATGGATGATGGAAATACAGCTAAAGGTTCAGGTCAGATAAGTTAATTAGTTTTTCCTACATGATCAAATTTTCTTTTACATATTATTTAAAATGTGCAAATAATTCTGAGAAATGAGGAATTTTTTACAGTAAACCTTGTGTGCACAAACTCAATGAAATAAAGGATCATTTCTCAATGAGATAGTATTGTATGCATTAATTATTTACGTGCTTTTCAAAGACAACCCCTCTCAGACTCTGTGTAGCTTGGTTGATAATGTCTACAGCCCGACCTTGACAGTGTGTCTCACAAACACATTGTTACTGCATGCTGGCTCCTTTGACATCTGTGTGTCAGTAGTGTGAAAGCAGAGCAGCATGAATCGTTGTGGTCTAAGGTCATCAGTTAATCCTACTTTACACTAGCTTCAGATCTGCAGGGAAAAATGTCTTTAGAAGTATCGTAATTAATAAGTCTTAATTTGACCTAGTAGGGGAACATTGTGTATTTTTCCTATGGTGCTGACACATCAAGCTGACCTCAAAGGACTACCTCTGACAAAGGCTGACTGATCACATGCTTTATAAGGCTTTAAGACAGTTATATCATTTTACATCTCACATGAACACATCGCAAAGACTACAGCTGATGACCTTCTGAAAAATGTCAAACTCATAGCGGCATTGAATTGAAAGTCAATTGTACAGTCAGAGGATCATCAAAGTCACTGGCATGCCATTTACAATTAATCACTTAATGTGATCACAAAAAATTTCAATGACCTCAATGAGATCTCAAAAAATAAAAGGGAAATGCAACTTCATCTCATTGTACAACCCTGTGTAAAATCTTGTGACAATATCAGACTGACAGAGGTACTAGAGGAGCTTCACACCATTTCTCAGTACTGATACGAGACTCTTCTTTTAAACCGATGCTGGAACCGTCGGGGAATAAAAACCCATAAAATTTATTGTGTGTTTGCCCTCATCATTCCTGGCCTGGCCACATATGTGCAAAGTTTGGTGAGTTTTCAAGTATGTTTAGGCCCCCAAAATTGAGGTTACATTGCAGAAAAAAGAAAGAAAGATAGGGACTTTGCACCTTTCGTGCTCGGGCCCTAATAAACTATTTAAATTATGAAATCCACCAGAGTGGAGTGTTTCTGGGGGCCAGCCATTACTGCACAAAAACACACAACTTTTATAACTGTAAATGATTTTGGTGAAACTGACTCCTGTGATTCATTACATTACATTTATTAATTTCGCTGATGCTTTTATCCAGAGGGACTTACAATTGCTGAGTATGTCAGAGATCGCATGCCTCTGGAGCAACTCGGACACATTGATGGACGTGTCACAGTGGGGAATTGAACCTGGGTCTCTGACACCAAAGGCATTACTCTTATCCACTGGCCCATCACCACCCCATTCATAGATTTTCCTGACCGTTAGCCTGGACCGTTAACCGTTCCTGCCATTAGCTAGTTAGCTCAGTATAGCCATGCAGATAGCAGCCCTATTAGCTTAGCTATTCTAATACTGTAGCTCAAATGTCTACAAAATGTCTATAGAAAAAAAAGGCTGTGAGGCAGATTTTTAAATACAATACTGTATGTCTTGTGGGCAGGTTAAGTGTAGAGTTGCATACTAATAAGACCCATAATGAAGCATGATTTCTTTGATTGCAGTATTTTAATATTTTTGGAGATGATTTAGCATCAGCCAGTATTGGGGATTTAATGAAAATATTTCATCTGGCTCAGTCTTTCCCATTACAGCAGAAGTCTCATATTTTTCTTTGACAAGATGCTTTACCTGCTTCTAAAATTCTTAGTTCACAATTTATACAAAGTTATTGATCATTACTTTACAAAAGTGCCTAATTTTCTTTGTTTCACCTCAACTCTGCCCAACATCTGAGGAACTTAATTGTGGGTCAGTATAAGGTTAACTGTATTAAATTTAGTGAAATACATGAAACAGTAATACACAGTTAACAAAGCAACATAGTAGTTAAAATGTCCTTACAGTGGAGGAACTGGGATCTGTGCAGCAGAAGTGTCCTCAAATGAATTGATAAATGTGTCTGAGTTCCATATTACATGCTAGTTCGTGCTAGTCCGTTTTTTTCTGTAATGTGTTCACACTGAAAAAGTAACAAAACAAAGTGTACTCAAATGGTCAGTTAATGCACACTATTATCCCACAAAAGAAAAATGGGTGCTACTCACAGTTGCAAAAAATATTTTAAAAATTGTGAATGTTGGTGAGACAGCACTAGGAAGATCTTAAAAAACAAAGTTTTAAATCATTGGAAAACATTTTTCTTGTTTCATCGGCAGTGGGTTTCTACAATTGCAGTTTCATTGGAGTCCAACAATGTACTAGCTGTTATCACTTCTTGTTTCATTAAAAGTTGAAGTATGTTGATTTCTTGCATACATAGTACATACAGCTGGGATAAAATGGAATTGGGACACAGAAACTGAATTCCTATACTAGTGCCAGCAGTGATGCTTTCTATCTGAACCTGAGCTCTGGTCTCCCTGGATGCCCAATCTCCTCACATATTTCTGTTCTGTCTATAAATGCACTCATACCTTTTTGAAAAATATAATTCAAATATAATTAAGTGCTTCAATTTATGGCTGAATGCATCTGTGCATTTATGCCTAAGGAAAAACAAGTTCCTGACATCTTATTTTGGAATGGATTTAAAAATACTGTTACATTAGAATTCAACAGAAAATCTTACTATGTACCAGATAAGCATATGGATCGTCACCTCTTTTGTAGGTTCACATATACATATATACATACTCTTTTGTGTGAATCCTGTTCTGTATCAGGAGTTGCTGAGCAAAATGCTTTCTGTTATTGTGGGTGGTCAATTTTATATGTTAAAGGCAGGGTAGACAAAAATCAGTTGTCTGTAGTCCTCTCAGGGCTGCAGTAAACACAGCCACTCGTTTCATTCGGACCGAACGCAATGATTGGCTGGCTGACTGTCACTCTCCCTCGCTGCCATGGCTACCAGCCCTGCTGCTACAGGAGCTGCCCCGTGCGCGCGAAGCGGTCAGACCGTTGGGTGATATCTGCGTGGCTTTTCAATGATGTTGACAACTGAGGAACACCAAGGGTCTGACACAGCGTGGTGGTTGTATTTCTGCTGGACAGGTAATCTGGCTTTTATCATTTTGATGGTGGTTTGTTACTTTCATCGCTAGCAAACGTGGCTACCTACGCATAGAGCTAACAGTAGCTACGAGTGCAGACTGGTGTAGGAGTCAGAGTAGAGATGAATTATATCTAGCTGTAGGTGAGCTGGAAAACAGAAGCGCAAGCTGTGTTTTCCGACGCTAACATTAGGTAAGACAATGTAAGTGTAGACTGCGCTGGTTTAGTTAATCACCATATAGGTTTATTGTTATACTATGTTTACACCTAACTTTAGTTATCTTTACCTTGGATCTAATCTGTTTGTGATTATCTTGTGTCTGCAGTTGATGTTTGACTGTATGTTACTTTTACAAATGGGTGATGTACCTGTGTGTTTGTAGTTATGAGAAAGACATGTCAACGTTAGTATACATAAAGAATGATGGCTAAAGGTCCCCAAGTATCTGTGTTTCTGGTATATAAGCTACCTATAATATAGTTGACATTGTTCGTAGCTAAACCTATTGTGTGAAAACCTTTTACTGTAATTGCTGCTGTTATGCCATTACTTATTTTACCAGAAGTAAAAATTCTTGTATGTTTTATTTCTACTGTGCCCTCAGGTCACCTGCAGAATTGGAGTCTTCCAACACCCTGTGCTTATCACCAGTATACACTGATCGGACCATGCTGGCTGGCCAGGATTACAGCCACCATGTCCCCAGTCCAGCCAGGAGAAAAGCTGATGACACAGTTCAGTATGTTGCATTATGAGTATTCTTGTCCTTTTCACTTAATACATTTATAAGTGATGAGTCAAAAAATATTAAACAGTACGAGGAATACAGATAAATGGTGCAGATTTATTGTTTTGATTGCATTTTATGTGGAAATGCTAACTACTGTATAAGAGAATAATCAGGTATTACAAACTTTTCACTAAGCTGATCCTGCTTTCTGTATTATCAGGTACAGCAAGGTGTACAACAAAAAGTCCAGGAAGTGGATTGAAGGTGGAGAAGGACTACAGTTACATTGCAGACCTCCAGAGTGCCATCCTCCTCCTCTTCCTCCTCCTCCTCCTCCTCCTCCTCCTCCGGTTGTCTACTACTGAGGAGATGCCTAGAAGCAGAACCAGGAGACCTGATGATCCCCGTCAACATGGGGTTCAGTCAGGTGTCCCTGCCCCAACTGTGTTGCTAGATACAGAAAAATATAAAACGAAAAGTAATATGGTTGGTTTTGAAATGTGGTAATCATGTCAGAGAGGTGACTGTGATATAATTAATCATCTCCACAGCAGCGATATGATGCTACGTGCAAAGTCTGAACTGTCTTCATAATCAGTCAGGATACCTCTGGACACACCTTGTCTTTCTTCCTGTATATACTTATTTTTAATGATGTTTACAAATGATCTATTTGTGATATAGGTTGTAGTTTTAGTATTATTTTAATAACAATAAACAAGTGTTATACCACATTTCAATGTCATTATTGGAGACATAAGACATACATGTAGTTGCTTGATTGTTTATGCTGCAAGTGTAAAGAAAAGGCATTTATCATTTTCAATGTTTTATTTAAAAAAGAATGAAAATATTCTCCAGAACAGGAAAAATATACTTTGTATTTTCTCTACCCTCCTGGGAATAAAACAAAAACAATGTACAGGTATTCATTCACACAGTGGATGAAATTATTTGTGTAGCACTGTGTCAGTTGGTGACATTACATCTTACACCCTGCTAGGATTAAACCTCTGTATTGTCCTAATGGATCAGGAGAACAGTTGTGTACACTGCCACACTACAAACTGTCTGTATGCTGCCTGACTGAACAGTCTGTTACTCTGTCCTGGGTCTGGAAGATCAGCCATGTGTGGTGCATGGAAACACTGTAGTCTGGATGTTGTCCACAGTCCTCAGATTCTGGCCTGTAAAGGTATATATAGTTGTTAGAACCCCAATTGGAAAGATCGTTCATCAACATCATCAGATATTTTTATTGAACAGGGGTTTGTTGTTCTCAAATAGGACTTCTGTGTCCACATTACACACCACATCAATGTACATGACACATATGAGCCAATAGCTGAAGCAGAGCTGTAGTTAGTTGTTGTAATCAGTAAACAATAATAAAAAAGTTTAAGTTTTCTAAATTAAGTCCCCTGGGGTATTCTATTTCTTACTTAATCAACTTGATGGTAAAATGTTCCAAATCCTGGTGCCAACTCACCTCTCGGGGAGATGCACAAATATGGGGTAAGCCCATGTCTTTGATGTCATTACATCCTAAGTCAACTCAGTCAAAATTTTTTGATCAGGTTGAGTGTCAAAGGATGTTAGAACACTTCTTTTACTGTAGTATCTCAAGAGCACAGACTGAGATGCCCACTGGCCAGGCTCTGCTCACATCATTAAGCCCTTAAAGCAACGTAGCAAACCACAAATTGATTGAGACTCCATCTGCATGCTAAACCAAATGCCACTAGGCTATAAACTACTAATATAACTTACCACCAGTAGGCTACAATGTAAATTCCAGTTGGACAAAACAGCCGTTTAATTTTTGTGGGTTGTTGTCATTCATTAAATTATTGTGCCAGAAAAATGTTCTACATGGTAGTTAGTCTCTGATTTGTTAATGCTAAGTACTAACTTGTCATAACTATTCATGCAGAACAACAAGTTCAACTTTAGAAAAGGCGGTCCTCCTCCATAAGACTTTGAGCATTTAACACTTTCTGCACCAATTCTCTTTATTTATAGAAAGGGAAACAAAATGAAGGTGTCAGGTGACAATTCAAAATATAAAAATATAATGGACTATATATTCTATAATGGAGAATGACAGTGTGCTTTTAAATGATATAGGCCTACTATTCTTTGTGGGGTTCATCAATAGTGATAAGTGATCAGTATCTCTTTTATAAACGTTAGGAATCGTTAATATATTATTACACTTAGTAAAAGTACCATTCCTTGAGATTCAGCAAAAACATGTGGTGATAACTGTGTTTAAACAATGTCAACAGCAAAGTGTCTGACAAGGACCTTAAGAAGTGAATGCATAATTCGCCAAAACAGATGTTGTAGGCTACCTGCTGAGATTTGCATCCACCTCTTTTCTCTGCATAAAATGAATAAAGTTCAATTAAAAGCTTTAAGTAGAAATATATTTAAAAAGGAAACGCTGACAGCGCCACCTAGGGAATAGCTCTCTGAGGCCTAGGACTCACATGCACACAGGTTCTTTTAAATCGGGGTTAGAGCAGAGCAGAAACCACACAGGCTAAAATAAATTTAACATTTTATTTCTACAAGTCCGCACCTGTTGCTAATTGTTTAATTTTGTAACGTCAGTGGAGGTGTGTGGCGTTCAGGGACATACAAGCCAGTTAGTAAAATAAATTAAAACACATCAATAGTTAAAACACAACATGCTAAAACACCACTCTACATGCAATAAAAATACAGCACACAAATACAACATTACAAAATAAAACCAGATGCACAAAAAATTGTTGGCCATTTAGAATATTAATTCTGACCAAATCCCTAACTCCATTTGCAGAAATGCAGCCCCAAACTTGCAAGGAACCTCTACCATGCTTCACTGCTGCCTGACACTCATTCTTGTACCGCTCTCCTGTGAACAAACTGCCTTCTGCTACAGCCAAATATTTCATTCATTTTGTCTTTTCTGCCATTTTTCTGCTCTCCAGTTCCCGTCTTATTGTGCATAGTTAAGTCACTTGGACTTTTTTTGTATGTCGGAGGTACGGCTTTTTGCCGTCAAGTCTTTCATGAAGGCCACTTCTGACCAGACTTCTCCGGAAAGTGGATGGGTGTACCAGGGTCCTACTGTTTTCTGCAGTTGTGAGCTGATGGCAATGCTGGACATCTTACAATTGCAAAGGAAGGTAAGCTTGATGTGTCTTTCATCTGCTGCAGTAAGTTTCCTTGGCTGACCATTGCATCCACAGTCCTCAATGTAACCCATTTCTTTGTGCTTCTTCAAAAAAGCTTGAACAGTACATCTGGAAACCCCTGTCTGTGTTGAAATGTCTGCCTGGAAGAGACCTTGCTGATGCAGACTAACAGAATAACTACCTTGTCTGAAACTGAGTTTGGTTGTTCCTCTGTTCCAACTGTAATCCTCCTACACAGCTGTTTCTGTTTCAGTTTATTATTGTGTTTCAATGTACATTTTGTGATAGATATAGATAGAGTATATTGGTTCAATGTTAGATGGCACCATGTTGTCAACAACGTCCTTCTTTCTTTTGTTTTTATGTCTCTTGTTAAGCAATACACCATGTCAATGCCTCTTAGGTTCTTGTTGATGCAATGTGATGTGTTGTGTGATGTGTGATGTTTTTTGTTTTTTTATGAAGCAACAATGCACTGTGCCCAAGCTAAATTTCCCTTCAGGGACAATAAAGTTCAACCTAACCTAAACTAACCTAGATTGGTGATCATTAGCAGCTGTTTGGTATAATTGTTTAATCATGCACTTGAAGATATGCCTCAAAATCCCTGACTTTATGCAAATAAACCTAGAAGAATCAATGTTGTTTTGAAGGCAAAGAGTGATTGCGTCAAATATTGATTAGATTTAGATTTTTCTTCTGTTCACACATGGTATTTTCTTAATTGATTGATCTAATTTATTAACATATTCCTTTTTTTTTCCATGCCTGCCTAAAACTTTTGCACAGTACTGTATATTCCTAAATATGTTTTCTGTACAGAGCGAAGGTTGAGAATAGTGATGGACTAGCAGTCAAAACTAGGGTATTCTATCCCGTGACACCAAGACTGAAAGGACAGTGTGTCCAAGTTACCCATGTGCCTTGAAAGAAGCTTTTTGAGGCTGGTCACTTCTTTTCCTCCCTTTCCCCTTCCAGCACAGCTCGTGGCTTACAAAAGAACATTCAAATCCTTCTGGACATGCCATACATATACGTGACAAAGCCTTAAATTCACACACTGTACACACCCAAACATCATAAATACATATACACTTTTAAAACACACAAGCCACAAGCCTGTATGTGCACACATATAAACACACATCCCATATTCACATATCCCTCTAGGGTACGTTGGACTGCTCTACTAACTCACAAAACCCCGGCTTATCGCCTCCATGGGCCTTTTTCTGCAGTTCCCCAATCCATCCCAAGGCTCCTCTGATAATCAACTGTCTCTGTTTGGCCTGAAGTCGGGGTGAATATTCCTAAAGATATGAGATCCAAGTCTGGGCTTCAAGGTCTCAGTCTGCAAATACAGTGCAGCTAGAATGAAAAGATGAGCAGATTTGCGAAAGCGTCTATGCTGCATGTGTGAAAACACATCCAGAAGTGCACTTGTTTACTGCAAATGTAATGAGTGGCATTGGACCTTATAAAAGACTAAGAGGCCCTGGCTTACAGATCAGAGGCACGTGGGGTATCATTTGCCTTATTCTAACATCACATGCTGGCTAACTGCTATGGCTCAGCCTACCCTCTTGTGAAAAACCAAAGGAGAAGAGGATGGAGAGCATGTTGAAGTTAGGGTAATGGGGAGTGGGGGCTAAAGAGAAAGAAAATGAAAAGATAAGCCTCATCAAGTGCAGGCTTATCCAGCACCCTGCTATAATTGAGAAAGCTAATGCATTACAAAGACATTGTAATCCTAGGTGTCAGAAAGCAATTACATGTAGCTAATTACTAAATAATTAATGCAGACAGGCTAACCGGACAGACCAACCTATAAACTTGCTGTGAACTGGGTTTTATATTTGTCTCTCTTTAGGATTCAACTGGATGCCTCTTGACACTGTAGACAGCCCTTAATTATACTGAATTTACGAAATAGCTGTCAAAATGTACACCTTTTCATTAGCCAGCTTTACAAGAAACTCTTGTCTTTGGTGGGCCAGAGCTAGGAGGAATAAATCATCCTAAAGATGAAAATAACCCATAGCAGTTTAATTCTTGCGTTTTGTTGACATTGACGTCTCTGCCTCATTGTTTGGGGGTCCCCCACTGCACACCTGAACACCAGAGGTGAGTATATGGTGTTTATGGTGAGTATATTTTACTTCGTAACATATACTCAAGTAATTTTTTGACTAAATGTTATTTGTCAGAGTACTTTTAAGGCATCATACTTTTACTCTTACTTGAGTAGATTGATAGAGAGTAGATAGATAGAGAAAAATCATTACTTCCACTCCGCTATATCTGGATACATTCATCGCACTACTTCGCTACTTATTTATTTACCACAGTCACGCATCCACGTGACTCTGTTAGAGCAGAATAATGGCTGAACCTATACATCGTGGTAGTATGACTTTCAAATAACACTAGCAGCTATTATTTAGGCTACTGATTAAAAATTCTGCGCACCATGCGACCAGCCCGGTCTCATCCCATGTGCATCCGATATCGATGCTTTGTCAGGCTGAAAGCGTGACTATCTGACGCCTTGGGATGAGATGGGACTGGTGCAGCGGATTTCAGTTGGGAAGTCAGTAGGCTACACCGTGCTGACACTGAGCAGACAGAGAGCAGTGTCTGTTTAATATAATATACCCCAACTACTGTTTAATAATAGATAGCTGCACATAGTATTTTATGCTTCAAAACCCCTCCTGCTTTCTGCCTTAATGTAAATATTCAACCTAACAGTGTACGAGCAGTCTACATTTAACTAGTCATGCTCATTGGTGTAGCATGATGAAGAGAGACCAAATTACGCACACAAAAAGACAAACTACTCTTATTTCATGTGGATATAATGTTTCAACCACAAATGATCTTCCTCAGGTAAAAGTGAACACAACTGTATTTAATAGGCAACAAATTATGAAACATCACAGCATTATCTCCTAATTTGATTTGTTTGCCAAATAATAATTTAATATCACAGACAACAAGAAAATAATTCATATTTTTAAACAATCTTTACTTATTGGAATACTAACAGAATATAATATTAATGCAATATTTTGTAATCAAATGTGATGGATACACACTAGGAATATTGTCCTGGTGTAAAGTGTGGAAGGTTATCTAATCGGGAGATGATGACTTGTAATTTCATCCCAAATAAGTGTATGTTCACTTCTTTACCTTCACCTGAAGAAGACCATCTGAAATAATTCTAGTCACATCCACATCAAAAAAAACATTTTTTATTTCTTAGGTTACTCACTAAGTCACTGTCTACTCAAGCAAATTTTTTAGCAAATGCTTTTGTATTCTTGCTCAAGTAGTTATTTTGATGACCCCTTTTACTTCTACTTTAGTACTTGTTTTTGCAACCGTACTTTGTTTTGAGTACATTTTTTAACAACTCTACCCACTTCTGCTGTACACAAATAAGAACAATAAAGGAACAACTAAGACAGCAACGTAGACAAAAGGAACAGACACAAGAACATCAGTCCATTTTAGTGTTATTGCTACCAGTTTGTTAAGCGCAGTGATTGAAGAAGGCACAAAGCTCTTACTGTAGCGTGTAGAGTGAAGTGAAGCATGTGTTCAGGGGCCGGCTGGGGCAGTGTGCAATGGGAAGCGCGCTGTGTGTTTATAGGTAGTGCCAATGAGGGCTGGGACGTTGGGAGTAGGGAGATCAATGACATTAGAGGCATTGTGTGTGATTTTGAGGAGTTTGTTCCTCTTGGTGACAGTGAGCGTGGTGGCAGTAGACATTACGATCCTCCTGCACAGGAGGAGCAGAAGGTAGGGTGTGACTAAAAGTGCCATGAGATTCCAGGTGGCAGAGAGCCTATCTTGGCAGCATTTATGGATGTCAGTAGTCTGATGTTCAAAGCTGAGTTTATTGTCAAGGGTGATTCAAGATACTTAAAACTCTCCACCATCTCAACTGGCTCACTGCTGATGGAAATGTGGCAGTATTGGGTTTATTGTAGGTTTTAATGAGGAGTTCCTTAATCTTGGTGACATTCAGTAGTAGTTGATTCTCTGTGCAGCACTGAGTGAAGTAGGAGATGACTGAGTTATTGTCCTTGAGAAGTATGGCTGTATGTATGGTTGCGTCATCTGAATATGTGAAATAATGTGTAATGGGGGAGGGGCTCATAAGTGTGTTGAGGGTATACAGGAAGGGGCTCAGACACACAGCCTTGGGTAGCTCCAGTGCTGTATGTGTAAAAATACTGATAGTGAGTTAGAAATTGTGGCAATGTTAATCTAAAAACATAAATTGACTTAAAAAGAAATACAATCTGCATCCCTTGGCATATCTGTGCTACCATATACATTTTTTCAATTGTTATTTTGTGAGTTTCCTGGGCTGTCTACTCCTTTACCAAGCCAAAAGTACATTATGGGTGGACAACACAGCTTTTAAGGGGGTGAATGGTACCAATGTGATTGGCCATGATTGTTACAAACCCTAACACAACCACACATAATGTATGATAATGGATTCTTTGTCATCCCACCCCATTGCCAAGGCACAGTTGGCTGTGCTTTGTGCATTGCACCTTGATTCATTAAAATAAAAACCTCAAAGTCAAGAGAAGAGGACGTAAATCATACAAAATATGGAAGAGTACAAGCAGGAAAACTTAAAAGAAAAAAAAAATATGAACATGACAAAGATGTCGGGACAGGTTGACCTAGACCTCAGGATTAATTTCATACCATATTAAGAGAAATCAACCATGGTCAATGTTAAAACTCTAACCCATGCATAATAATAGCTCTCAAGCTTAACTCCACCCAGCCAGAATGTCAGAATCAAGGCACTGTGACACACTATGTGTAATTTGTAAGGTCCTGATAACCTTTGTGGTAACTGTTCTTTCCCTGGGAGATTCCACAGGTAGAACATATCCCTTAGAATATAGTCTTTACTGTTCTTTATGTTAATGTTGTGAGAACAGTCATCCCCTTACCCCACAGTTCAAGGAAAATACTATATTTGATCACCTAACATGTTTTTTTCCTGCGCATAATTGTATTTTTCTCTCACTTTTAATTCTCTGCTCCCCAGGAAGTTTCGCCATCTAGGTCAAGGGTATTGAAGGCAGGGAGATTGCCGTGACTGCTCCATGCAGCTTGCTTCACAGTAAAGATATTTCCAAAGACACAGTGACTTTCTGTTTCCATATTATCAATCTGAGGTAACCCGGAGAAGTAAGATGGATACTTTATCTAATACAAATACACATAACAAGGCCTCTAGGGATCAAACGTCCTTTATACTATAATAAAAAAAAAACATCTAATGGCATACAGTACTGTGAATATGGCAAAATATATGAAAGAACCAATGACAAAAGAGTGTAAACAGGCAGATTGCAGAGTCATTCATGCAGGCCCTATACTGTTGCTCTGGCCATATAAATATGGCTCTAACGGCCTCTGATCAAGCTCTAATGGTATTCATAGTTGCCATGGGTCCTTTCACTGCGATATTATTAAGATCATTTTTATTCATGATATCCCCCAAATTGTCCTTGGAAGAAACAGCAGATTATGGGAGGCTGCTGACCCGTGGGTTGTGAATAAACATGAAAAACAATCAGTGTTCCATTTAAAGGCAGAATGGTGAGCCTCTGGGGTAAGACTGGAGAAGGGAGGCATCAAAAGAATAATGAAATCATTAGAAATGAATTGTTGTGAGAATGAAGGATGCTAACCTCTAACACTGTATCCAGTTTTGAGCCTCTATATTATGTACATTGAAAATTAGAAGGGGTCATTTAACTGTACAGTGGAAGATGCAGAAATTGCCTCACTCCGTTTTTGTTCTCAAAGATTTCTAACGATCATAATTATGATTAGCACAACTTACTTTGTGTTTTCTAACCAGCTGCTGAGATGTCAGCACTCCAGCTGTGACCCACTTCTTTCATGCTTCAGTTTGGAGCATAAGACAGTTCTGCTAGATTGCTTCCTTTGCTTTTTGAGCATTTCACCTTGCTGATTTCGCTTTAAAGATGTACATTATGTGACAACGTGAAACATTTTGAACCATCAACTCAAGAAATGATTCAAATGAAATGAATATCCCTATCAATCTCTCCTGCCACGGTGGAGGTGAATGTTATTTTGTTCATGGTGCCCAAAACACTAAATGGACTGTAGAAATCAAAAAGAAAAATCTCTGCAACAATACCACAGATCTTACTCTGAAAAGACCTAATTGGGACAATTTATTTCGGATAAAGTAATTTCAAAGAAAATTGTTGTCATTGTCTGTGGAGTAACTGGGATATCATTTCTGCAAAGAGATTATGTAAAAAAAATTTTAATAAATATGATGTTTCAAAGCTGTACCACAGACAACAATGTAATTCACGCCCAATCTTAGAGACAAATTTGTCAAAGATACCACCTGATATAAGTTTTTTTGACCTATTAGATCCTTTTAATATAATTTGGGAACTTCACCGTGATATAGGTTATCCATTCAGTCATTTGCTTTTTCATTTGACTCTGATGAAAGTATCTTGAAGTTTCTAAACTGCCACGTTTGTGCTGTTTTCTCCCTAAAAGGGAGAAACATTGATTTTGTCAGTGATGGTATGACCTTTCCTCTGCTGCCAACATCAAGCAAAGCTTTTGCTACCTCCTCAAATCTCTGCAAGGGTTTTCCAGTCTGTCGAATATTAAACTACTGCCACTGTAAGATCACATTTCTGATCTTCCTCTAAAACATCAAACCAGCAAGTCAGCCTATCCTCGTGCTCTTACTGTTCCCAGAATGAAACCTGAACATGACATAGCTGCATTTAGCCACTGTGCTGCACATATCGGGAACAAAGTCCAGAAGATCAATCAATCAAACACTTATTGATGTTGAGTCAATGCTACAATGCTTAAAATTATCAACGATTTTAATTAAACATTGGTATTTTTAAAAAGCTGTACTATAACATTTTATTCCTTGACCTTCTTATTTTACAGTCTCGTTTTCTTGACCATTTTGTTTTCTTGACATCTGTCATTTATTCTGTTATTTGTTCTTTTTCTTGTGTCTCTTTTGTATTTTCAGTAGCTTGATAACATACTCAGAAGTAATGGTTATGTAAGAGTAAGCTGGTCTCAGCCCTGACATCATGTTCAACTTCCGACCCATCTCCAATCTCCCCTTCCTTCCAAAATTCTGGAACGTGTTGTCGCTGCTGAAATCCAAACCACTTCACCTCTAACAACCACTTCGAACCATTTCAATCTGGATTCTGCTCACAAGACAGCACTGAAACAGCCCTCCTCAAAGTCATCAATGACCTCCTCCTCCCTTCAGCCTTCGTCAACCACTCCACTTTTCTCTCCCGACTGGAATCCTACTCCAACATCACTGGCACCGCACTCAGCTGGCTTCGGTCATATCTCACCAACAGACAACAGTTCATCAATATCAATAACTGCACCTCCTCCATTGCTCCTCTGTCACAAGGTGTTCCCCAAGGTTTGGTGCTTGGTCCTCTCCTGTTCATCATCTACATCCTGCCACTCGGAAATATCATACGTAGATATGGTCTCCACTTCAACTACTACACCAATGATGTCCATATCTACATTTCCACCAAATCCCTCACCACAGTTACCTCTGCAACTCTGACCAACTGCTTCACCAATAAACAAACCTGGATGCAAACCAACTTCCTAAAACGTAATTACAACAAATCTGACATGATTATCATCGGCCCCAAATCACTCACAAAAAACACCAACAACTTCAGGCCCTCCATCAACAATTCCACCCTGTCTCCATCCCCACACATCCGCAACCTTGGAGTCATCAGCATCCTCACTTTTGAATGTCAAATCAACCATATCACCAGGACTGCCTCAAAAACATTGCCCGCCTCTGCCCATCACTCACCTTCTCTGCTGCCAAAACCTTGATCCACGCCTTCAATACATCCAGAACTGACTACTGCAATAGCATCCTCTATGGTTCATCTGCCAAAGCCCTAAATAAACTTCAATACATCCAAAACTATATGAACCCAATCTTCACTAGCTCCCTATTCATAGTTTTCACGTGACGTGACGGACAGGAGATGACGTATGACGTATTGACGTAGTGTGTGTGTGTGCGTTGGGTGCGAAAATTAAACATGGCAGCGCGCCGCTGCTAGAAAAAGATTAACTTATCCGTAACATCCTAATTCAAAAACCTGGATTTCAATTCGGACCTGGACCAACTGGAGGATTACATTGACCATCACTTCAACAGACTTTGTACAATGGGCCGATCACGCAAAGCCAAAAAACCACGCACTTCGGATTCTCCCTTATCAACCGATTCACCGTTATCACCAACATCACCAGCATCCACTCCTACCGAAACAAACTGCTGTTCCGACATACTTTTATCAATCAACGAGCGCTTATCTAACCTGGATTCTAGACTCTCACTAATCGAAGTACTGCACAAAGAATTTCAAAACATCCGCCATAGCCTGGAATACAGTCAACAACAAGTCGACTCGCTCACAGAAGAAAACAAATCACTGAAAAGCTCCGTGGACACACTCACTGCAAAACTTTCCACTGTAAACACTCAACTTACCTCCGTCATCGCTGAGAACAAAGCCATGCAAGAAACTATCCTGGATATACAGTCACGAAGTATGAGAGACAATCTAATCTTCTCCGGCATTCCCGAATCATCCACCGAAGACCCCGAAAAATCTGTTAAGGACTTCATGGTTAACCAGCTCAAACTTACACCAGAGACTGTAGAGCACATCACTTTCCATCGCGTTCACCGTTTAGGACAGAAACCCATCAACTCCACCCGTTCCCGGCCCATCATCGCCAAATTTGAACATTTCAAGCAAAAAGTACTGGTTCAGCGACAAGGACGGCAGCTCAAAGGGACTCATTACGGACTCAACGACCAATATCCACAAGAGATCATCCGCAGACGTAAGCTACTTTTCCCCATCCGTAAGACAATGATCAATCAAGGTAAAAAAGCAATCATCACAGTGGATAAATTATATATTGATGGACAATTGTTTAGAGACAAAGACACTACTCCCTGGCTTTACTAACTATTGAAACTAGCAATGTAACATTTCCAATCCGTTTATGCTCAATTTATATTCAATTCATAATCTTCATATTCTTTAATAAAACCAATTGCATCACGCACGCACATTGTATTCTAAATGCACCTAAATAGCCTTGCACACTGTTTATATGTTCTGTTGCTGGTTTTAGGTATCTATGTTTTCCCTGTTTTATTTGTCACTTGGTATAATAGATTTACACACACACACACACACATACACACACATGCACACACACATCCATACACACAGACTTATATACTCACACAAGGTAAATATGAAATGTACATTATAGGTTCATGCAATTGAAATTCTTAACTTGGAATATTCGTGGAGTTGGTTCACAAACAAAAAAAATAAAGTTTTAAATTACCTAAAAAATACACAAGCAGATATATGTCTAATACAGGAAACACACCTGTCGCAATATACACAAAACAGCTTAAAAACTACACATTTTAACCACTGTTTTTCCTCCCACTATAATTCAAAACAAAGAGGAGTATGCATCTTAATAAACAAAAAAATACAGTTTAACCACCATACAACCATTTCAGATCCTGAAGGCCGTTTTATCATTATTAACATTTCAATCAATAATAATCCAATTACAATTGGCAACATTTATGGACCAAACTCTGATGATTCCGCCTTCTTTGCAAATTTCTTTTCCTCTCTTTCAAACATTTCCAACGGTCCAATAATTATAGGGGGAGACTATAACACTGTAATCAATCCATCATTTGACAGGTCAAAACATACAGGAAAACCTTGGCAGTCCTCTAAAACAATAAAACAGTTCATGAGTGATTTTGGTCTTGGTGATGGTTGGAGGCTACAACACCCACTCGCCAGAGAATACACCTTTTATTCTAATGTCCACCAAACCTACTCCCGCCTTGATTTCTTTCTAACCAGTAATTCAATCCTACCTAATATCTTAGAAACTAAAATACATCCGATCATTATTAGTGACCACTCTCCAGTAACTCTCACATGGAATCCATCTGCAATATCAAAGCACCCCACCAGATGGCGTTTTAATACATCACTCTTGAAAGATCCAGAATTTGACAGCTATTTCAAGAGAGAGTGGACATCCTTCCTTGAAATAAATGACTCTCCAAAGTCGTCAGCATCACTGCTCTGGGAAACATGGAAAGTAGTTTTACGGGGTAAAATTATATCATATTCAGTACATAAAAAAAAAAAGGACAAAGAAAAAGAAGTCCAACTGGAAGAAAGAATAAAAGAATTAGAAATTTTACATGCTAATAATCAATCAGAAAGCATCTATATAGAAATTAGAGAGAAGAAAATTTTGCTTAATGAAATAATAAACAAAAGAAACCAGTTTCTGATTCACAGGCTCCGTCAAGAAACTTTTCACCATAGCAATAAATCCGGAAAATATTTAGCCAGTCAAATTAAAAGAAATAAAGAAAGAACAGCTATAACCTCCATCAGAAACTCGGCAGGGAAGCTAACCAATTCACCAGTTGAGATAAACAAGATATTTCAAGATTACTATATAAAATTATACTCATCGGATCTGGACCCAAACCAAGAAGACATAACCCAATTCCTCGATAACACTATTCTACCCAAACTCAACATGGAACAAGTAAACACACTAGAATTACCAATCACAGAAAAAGAACTTCAATCCGCATTGAAAAGCATGCAAAAAAATAAAGCACCAGGTCCAGATGGCTTCCCTGCTGAGTTCTACGAACATTTTTGGTCAACCGTATACCCACTATTCAGCAGAACAATAACGGAAATAAAACATAACGCAAAGTTCCCATCCCACATGAATACAGCACTTATATCACTCATTCCTAAACCTAACAAAGACCACACCTTCGCATCTAACTATCGCCCTATCTCACTTATAAATGTCGACATAAAAATGATTAGCAAAACACTAGCCCATAGAATTGAACAAATTATACCGTTTATAATCCATCCTGATCAGACCGGCTTTATAAAAGGTAGATATGCATCCAATAACACCCGCAGATTATTCAATCTAATGCATTACTCATCAGTACAAAAGAAAGATACTCTCATTGCCACATTAGACGCCGAAAAAGCTTTTGATAGGGTCAACTGGAAATTTCTATTCACCATGTTACAAAAATTCGGCTTTGGAGAGTCATTTATTAATTGGATCAAGATTTTATACACATCACCATCGGCCACAGTCACAACCAATGGACTAACATCACAAAGCTTCACACTGCACAGGGGGACGAGGCAGGGATGTCCACTCTCTCCATCCCTATTCACGATTTTTATTGAACCTTTAGCAGCAGCTATCCGCCAAAACCCAGCAATCAAAGGTATTGAAACACCACAACAAACACATAAAATCTCACTTTATGCAGATGATATCCTACTATATATACAAGAACCCCTAACATCCACTCAAGAAGTAATTAAAACAATCCAGTCCTTCTCAAAATATCAGATTATGCAATAAACTGGAACAAATCTTTCATCCTCCCTCTACATAAAACCAAATGGGATGTGGCACCCCACCAAACACCTATACCTATATGTCATGATCACATCACTTACTTAGGCATTAAGATCTCCTCCAGACTGTCAGAGTTGGTAACACTCAACTTCACACCACTGCTAAAAAAAATAGAAGACGATTTGCTTCGATGGCTCAACCTTCCAATCTCCATAATCGGCAGGATAGCAGCAATAAAAATGACGATTTTACCGAAAATTAATTATCTATTCTCAATGATTCCAACCCACCCTACACTCACCTGGTTTAAATCACTAGACTCCATTATCACTCACTTCTACTGGAAAAATAAAACGCCAAGGATAAAACTCACTACACTACAAAAAAGTAAGGTTCAAGGAGGACTAGAAGCACCAAATTTCCAATATTATTCAATGGCTAACCAACTGCAATACATATACAAATGGATTCACCCCACCCAATCCGATATTATATGGCTAGATATGGAACAATCACTATGCAAAGAATTAAATATAGCTGACATACCGTTCCTCACCAAATCAATCAAACAACACACATGTTTTAATGCAGTAACTATAGCTTCCACTCTGACAGCCTGGTGGAAATTTCACCATATCACAAATTCTAAATTAGTTCCATCTAACTTCACACCACTGTGGAACAACCGTGACTTTATAAGCAATAAAAAAACATTGAATTTTCACACATGGGCAGAAAGGGGTATTACCCACATTAAGCACATTTTCAAATCTAACACATTTAGACCATTTCCGCAACTAGCCCAGGAGTATGGCATCGGGAGCAACGAATTCTTAAAATACCTACAAATCAAATCTTCTGTTCTGACAAAAATAAACATCAGAGACACAACTTTAGAACTTCCAGCGGCAATATCAGACTTGGTCAACATTTCCCCCCAAAGAAACTTCTCTCTAAAATATACAAAATGATTTCAAACCAACTTCAGACCATATACTTACCAACAATAAAATGGGAAAACGATCTTTCAATAGCTCCTGATGCCAGCTTCTGGACCCAAATCTGTAAAAACATCCATCTCATGTCCAAAAATGCAAATCTTCAGTTAATACAATACAAAATACTTCATAGAACACATTACACGGGCAATAGATTAGCTAAAATGGGTTTCACATCAGAAGTTTGCACACATTGCAATCAAAATTCTACAGATACATACATCCATGCAACCTGGCACTGCACTCCAATCAAACACTTTTGGGAAGAGGTCACACAGTCACTATCCACTATAGTTGGCTGCCACATCCCAATGTCGCCTTCTCTTTGCTTGCTGGGAGACCTCACAATAATCACTGATAAAACTATAAACTCTAAAATACTCCTCATAGCTCTAACCATCGCCAAGAAAACTATCCTCATGAACTGGAAAACTAGAAATAAATTACACATTAACATTTGGAAAAATCTTATAACAGACTTCATTGCAATGGAATATGCATCTCCCCTTCATAATTACGCATCTAAAACTGACTCCTGCCGCCCAACACTTTCTGACCTCTTACAGCTGTGAACCCTTTCTCGGTTTTCAACTCCAACTCCTCCCACCTTCTTAATCAACCCACGAAAATTAATGCATTTAGTTGTTTGAACTTGTTCATGTCATCATTGTTATTACTATCTTTACTGTTATTGTTATCGTTGCTATTTTCACTTTTATTTTTTCATTGTTGTAATTGCTGATGTTGCTGTCTTTTGCTTTCACCATTGCGGTCACCACTGCCATCATCATTGTCATTTATTATTAATATCATTATTACCATTATTATTATAATCATCAATATTGCCGTTGTCAATGCTGTATTGGAATTAAGTGTCATTATCATCACTACTGCAATAATTCCCCCCTTATCTCTTCACGGGTTTTTAATGCACCACAACATAGAATAGGGAGAAAAAAAAAAAAAAAAAAAAAAAAAAAAAAATGTATATATGGAAAACCACACAAACACCAAGGCAGGCAAGACAGGCGAGAAGTGGTTTCAATGGGACAGCATCTCTGTCCCAATTTGAGACACTATCGCACTGTACTCTCTCTTTTAATGCACCTTAGACATTACACATAACACACAAAAAAAAAAAAAAAAAAAAAAAAAAAATGAAAAGATAGGGACTGAAGAGATGTGGGGGAAAGGTATCTTACATTATCTTATTTTATCATCTTTTATTTTATGCAGGATTGACAATGGCAATTGGTACATAGGAGGAAGGATGGAAATAAAAATCAACAAACACAATACTGGCAATATGGTGGTAGTGGGGCGGAGATGGTAATGAAAATGGTAATAAATAATAAATGGTAACTTTGTTTACGCATACACACACATACACATACACATACACATATATACTCACACCTGTTCACATGTACACTTAGATCAAACACTTAAATCACTTTTATGTCACTTCTGGAATTATGAATTTACAAGATTGCTCACTACTGCACTATGTTGGTTTGTATATGTCTGACTGTTAAATAAAAAAAAAAAAAAATAAAAAAAAAAAAAATAAATAAAATGATGATAAGAATAAAAAAAAAAAAAAAAAAAAAAAAAAAAAAAAAGTTTTCACGTGACGTCACATTCCAAGGAAAACGTCCGCTTGGAGGGCAAATAGACGTTATTTTCCGCTGCCCTTTTGCGTGGCCAAAATGCTGGATGATTGTTGTGCTTTCGGATGCAGTAATTGACGAGGAGACAAGCCTGAGCAGTTTTAGGTGAGGGATTCCCTATTAGGTAAACGTAAACATTACCACAGCTGAGCGCTGGCAGGGACCTGGTAGTTTTTAACGGCAGAAATACAGTAGCGGGTGCTGTATATGGATGACAAGTGCCCAACTCTTGCAGTTGTTGTGTGTACACATCTATCTTTTTCTTGAGTTGAGAGGTGATCAAAAAAAATTTTGACTGCTTTTGCAGCATCTCTACCAGGGAGTCCGGTGTGAGTCGCTATCTTGGTCTGTTGTTTTGCCCTCCAGGTCAACACGCGTGTCACGTGACTGAAAACAATGAATTCCGACACAAACCTCCTCTCCCCGCCACTCAGGAACAAGCACTGTACCTGGGGCAACAGAGCTTTCACCATTGCAGCCCCTCCCTCTGGAACTGCTTACCCATACACATTCGAGAATGTAGTGACCTGGACTCTTTCAAATCACTCATCAAAACCCACCTCTTTAGACTAGCTTTTAACCTTGAATATTAATATATGTTACACTGCACCTGCTGCTAATTGTTATTTACATGGTCTCCCCTAGGCTTTTATGTATTTCATGTTGTGTTTATGTATTTTATTTATTTTTAAATGGACATATCTACTGGTCTCATTGTAAAGTGTCTTTGAGTGTCCTGAAAAGCACTATAGAAATAAAATATATTATTATTATTATTAAATTGGACAGTAGTTTGACTTTATTGGTATAAATCATTGTGTTTTAACCCTGCAGTTTAAAGTATATAAAGTATCTGTATATTTTTGGTTTGAAATAAGAGAGAAGCACAGACTTGCCTGATGAAATCAAAAAAAGAATGGGTTTGGCTGTACTGTCGACTAGAGATTGAATCTGTCCTCCACCTTCTCTTATTGAAAGAGAAAGGGATAAACAAGTGGAACGACTGCCTGTAGGCACAAACCGTTCAGGAATATCCATAGAGAGAAGCAAAACTAGCGGGAGGGCAGGGAAAGAGGTTGAGTGACAATTCAGAGAAAGAGCAAACAGAGCAAAGGGATGCAGTCAGGTGATTCTCACTCTTTGAATGTCTGTCTCCTGCAAACAAATTGAGCTATAGCCATGCACCTTAGCACAGTAACAAGTTTTTTGTCTTTTACATCTTGACAGTTGAGTTGAGAGCTAGGGTACAGGCATGGAGTTGGTAGTTACTGTGTCGAGCTGTTATATATTTCCCATCAGTGCTTTCCAATAACAGGGAAGAGACAGAAAAGGGCTTGGTGTCAGAAGATATAGGGAAACAATGGCTGCTGAACGACCAACAATCAGCGATAAAGGCACTCTGCCTGCTTGTGCACCAACCACAAAGGCTCACTCAGGCAATTAACTGTTTCTCCCCCACATGCTTGATGTGGAGGTTAAAGGAAAGGGGTTAAACTGCAGCTGACACTGTGCTTGGCATCATAGACAGTTAATCTCACTTTGTATCAATGGATTTAAGTTTCCATTATGGCTTTTTCACACTGTGTGTTCAGTAATGTATGCACACATCACGGCACAATAATGGTAAATAAAAGGCCCACAATGTAGAAATATGTAGAAAGAACATTTGGGGAGAAGACTGTGTGCATGGGATTGTGAGAACCAATCTATTAGTCTTTCATTTCTGGGGAGGCATGCTAGTTATATAACTTAGGTAAGTTTGCTTCAGTAGACAGGTTGTGGAAGTAAAGATAATTATTCAGACATTTAAATCTCGTGGAACCCAGTGCATCCATTCATCCATCCATCGTCAACCGCTTACAGGGTCGCTGGGGGGCTGGAGCCTATCCCAGCTGACACTGGGCGAAAGGCAGGGTACACCCTGGACAGGTTGCCAGTCCATTGCAGGAACCCGCTGCAATCATTGATAAAACAGTTTTGCATAAACACAATTGCAATAATAATTTTAACAAGCACCTGTTACATTTTCAAAATCCCTCTCAGGAAAGCTTTTTAA
This sequence comes from Micropterus salmoides, assembly GCF_014851395.1. NCBI lineage: Eukaryota > Metazoa > Chordata > Actinopteri > Centrarchiformes > Centrarchidae > Micropterus > Micropterus salmoides. The sequence goes on from NW_024044570.1 coordinate 24,075,748, forward strand.
ACAGCTATTATTTTGTCCGCATTTGCATCTGTTATTCAGAATCTGCATGCAATCCTGAGGTTTGCAAATACATGCTCAGTATGCTTCTTTTTTTTCTGGCCTTATTTCCAGCCCTGCTGGTTATATGAGAAGAACGACAGCTTGGGGGTCTGATGAAACTGACCTTGGTGTTAATGAGCTTCTCACAGACAGACAGCAGTCCTCTATGCACCTTAATTGACACAGCACCCCTGCTTGCGCAGTACCACTTACCTGTGTCAATCTTCTTCTTTTCAAGACTTCTCAGCCATATCTGCCATAGCCATTTGTTCCAGCCACCCTCTTGAGGGATGCAACAACATTCTCATCATTCTCTCTTTAGTGTTTTTCCATTTATTCCATCATTGGATCCAGTCCTATTTTTAATTTCTATTTTTTCACAGTTGTGTGCCCGGGGTAAATTAATGTACTTTGTGGATTGTGTTCAACAATGAGCACAACAATTGCAAGTAATCATTTGGAGCTGGAGAATTGGATAAAACTTTTGAATGTGTGATAAGCTCAGAAAGTAGAGTTGTTTTCAAATGAATAAAACACAAATCTCATAGAAAAAGCCTATACTGGTGTTCAGCCAAGTATACTTTTAGGTAAACTTTTTTTGACCCTGAGGCTTGTCAATTCCATTATGTTCCATATTTGTAATAAATTGCCCTTATACAAATTCTCCCGTAGACATACACTACATGTTAACTAGTTTTTCTGAATGTCATCATGAAATGTTCCTCTGCAAACCCTTATAAACAACACAGAGGAGCAGTGGGGTCTGCTTGTGTGTTCAATCACATGTGTGCATGCAGATACACAAGGAGGTCTTGTGAAGCCAGTGAGGATAATTCATATTTTATGGACAGAACAAGTCAACTGTGTAAAGTTCAACAGAAACATCAAAGAAAATGAACAGAGGCAATGACATTTTAATCGAAACGACCACCCATGTAAAAATAGCATTGTTGACAGAGGCATTTCATTTATCCATAACATATTTTTTGTATCCCCAACCCCCCATTGTTCCAGGGAAGACAAATGGATTTGTTTGTTTGCACATGAAGGTCAAATATAAAGAGGAACAGGGAGAACAAATGGCCTGATGTACATGAGACAAAAACAACACAATTAGCAAATCTGTATATAAAGAAGTATAAATACTATATTGAATTTCTTTAAATATATATATATATATATATATATATATATATATATATATATATATATATATATGTAACAGAGGGCATCCTTATGAGCATTTTTGATACATACCCAAAACTGCAATAACTAAATGCAAATTTTCTTCAAATGTCAAAATTACAATGACAAGGTGGACTGTAATATCTCTCAATGTTTTATTAATTTTATTCAAAAATAAAGGGAATTTAATTACACCAGAGACATACACATAGGTGCAGATAATAATTATTTAATATCTTTGAAAATATCACTTTCATATGGGGGGATGAGTAAGGTGCCTCTGGCTGTGAGGCGAGTTGGTCATGGGTTTTTGGACTATTCTTTGAACATCAATCACTGCCTGACACTGGGGAGCGTTGCAGTTCTCCACATCAGTCACTGACTCCCTCCTGCCCTTAACACTTCAGCACAGAACATGTTCATGTACTATCAAAGTCAGAGAGCTCCAGTCTGATGACAGTAATGGCTGAAGATGGCAGTGTAAATGGAGAGAACAAGAAACTTTCTGTTCTGGTTCAGAATTTTAATGTACAGTATAGATCGTTAGTAGGGGGGAGGCACTTATTTGGCTTATTTGATTTTTTAATACAAGCTGTTTAAGATGAATTACATTATAACCAACTGCTGTTAACAGTTGGTCCCTGAATACTTCACCGTACATAGAAAAAGTCCATTGGTACAATTTTGTCTGGCACAAACTTCCCCAGGCTGAATGTGGGGCAGAGTTTACCTAGAAAGCTGACATTTTGAGGAGCAATAATGAAATGGCTTTCCATGTTTTAGTCTGCATTAGATAAAGTGATCCCACTTGAATATCCAGCTAACGTTGTCTCTTTACGTCCGTTTTCATTCACATTAGTATCCTGGTTTTGAATATATATCCCCCCGGACACAACCTGTTCCAGTTTCTCCCCTCTGGTAGGCGCTACAGAGCACTGTACGCCAAAACCAACAGACTTAGGAACAGTTTCTTCCCAAAAGCCATCACTCTGATGAACAGCTGATTTCTGACACACAGTGTCAGGAACAATTTTTGTGCAATAACCCAGTAACTCTGCCTCTAATCAGCCACCTGTTTACTGGCTAACACTTATTATTTACTCACCAATCTCTATTTCAGTGCTGTTCGTACTGTTATATTGTCGATACTGTATAACAAATCCACCTACCTCAAGTCATTACTCCTGCACAAAATGCTTATACTTATTTATTCTAGCATCCTTTGCACTATGCTTCATTGCACTGTGTACATGTATGCATGTACATGTACCTGTATATTACATCCACCTACGACATGTACATACTCTTGCATCCTTTGCACTCTGCTCACTGCACTATTTGTCAATATGTCTATATTGTTTTTGTTAATAGTGTGTATATTTATGTTGTCTACACTGAAGTCTGTGTCTGATTTTATCTTATTTTTATTATTGTGATTTTGTTTTTTTGCATGAGTAAGCACATCGTGAGCAATGTACAATCCAGACTCAAGAGTCAGCATAAGGGCTCATCCAGATTTCTGTAACCAGAATGTGATGTTTACATATATGCAAACACATAACCAAAAAAACCTAAACATAACCAGGACACTAGTGTGCATAAATGCACTTACTTGAGGAATGATGGACAAGGAAATGAAAAAAATAGCAATGTGTTAATAGACCCTGGATAGGTTGGCAGTCTGTGACAAGGCTAACCCATATGGACAGACAAATATAGTCACAAAATTTTCAATCCACCTCACCTGTACATGTCCCTCTTATAGGTAGTAAGTTAACTAGATCTTGATTCCTCCAGATCAGGTAATAATGCACTGGGCTAAAGGCCCTCAGCATTTTAGTTAATATTGTAATTTATTGGAAATGCACATGACCATGCTGGTCAGCAATCCAATTTTGCATAAAGAAGCTTTTACACAAATGTATCCACATCTAAATGTATCTCATAATGTTTGACAGTTTCAAACAAAAATACATTTTTTAAATTATCTCCAAAGGGAAATGTTGCATTTTCAAACACCCAACAATTCAAAATAAGCGCTAATGTATGTGTCACTGAATTCAGTCCAACTTAATGTCTCATAGTAAGAGAAGAAGCCTGGATAGAAGCCATTTAAAGGTGGGAGGGGCTTATTATTATAAAATTATTAATGTTCTCTCATATATTCAGGATTAAGTTACCGAGTCACTCAGACATCACATCTTTCATTAGCCCTCCAGGTCTCTGGGGAAGAGCACTAAATGTTGCATATAAGCTGCCAATAAAAGGAGGTGGATGGATGGCTCATGTACCAGATATCTTGTGCTGTATGATAAACAGTGTAAAGGCATCACCAGAAGACATACATATGGCAGACAACTAATTCCTACATGCAATGTCAGCATATAGGCTGGTTTCAGTAGATTATAATGGCATAGTTTAATAAGTCAGCTCACCTTCAATCCTAATGCAATACAGTATTTCAAGATAACAGCAAGGTTTGCATTTAGTATGTATTTATTTACTTCAATGGAACACTACACAGCAACAATAAATTTTATCCACTCAAGCATGTGGAAATATAATGGTGGTCTGATATTATGAGCAGATTCATTTTCTTTCTCAACCTGAAGGTAAAGCCAATTCTCAAGCTTTGAAATCATACCAATAATTGTAGTTAATGTTTCACATGTAAAGATGAATGATGATGAGAATATATATTTAGTATAAGTATCTCTACTAATACATACATAATTCATTCTTTAGTTCACAGTAAAATGTTGTGCTTTACTGCAACCAATCCCGCGTGGAAAAATAAAACACTACATATTAAAGTTACTTTGTAATAAACCCTGTAAAAATATTGGGAGACAGTTAAGAGAGACAGTTAAATATGTCTGGAGGGGATGTTTAAACACACATCGGTTCGTTCAGTTTTGGCAGTAGTAGCATTAGTTTTTCCTGTAAACAAAACCAAATCTAATTAAGTGCAACATTATTAAACACGCCTGGAAAACAAACTAAAGCCAACAAGTAAAATGTCTTTTTTTTGTTTGTTTTTTTGTTTTGCTTCGATTGTACTACAGCAGAGTCATGAACTGCACATTACAGTCTGTCATGGCTGGTGCAAGCAGGGTAACTAGTAACATTGGGAATTGGTCCCAAATGTAGACTAGGAAGAGGCAGAGATGGGGACTCGAGTTTGAGAATCTGACTCGAGTCACTTAAGTCACACACACAGTGACTTAAGACTCATCGTGAACAATGTTTATTTTTAGGAAACGTCTCATAAGCTTACTGTTATTCCCCTCCCTGCGTTACCTTTAACCTACCTACGTAACACATACTAGATATCTGCTACGCACAGGCCACACATTAGAGAGGACAAACATGTTGACCACACTGGCAGCTGAAAAACTTTCATACCTACAACAAGACCCAAATGAAAGAAATGCCGAATGCAAAATAGTTTAGTTAACCTCAGGTTAGTAAATATGTTTAGCTCAGCATTGGCGATCTAACGTTAGCTTGCTTCTTGCTTTAGCTACAGGAGGTTAACTCCAACTGTTGTTTGTCATGAAAAGAGCGTTTGTTTGATTGCCAAACTTGTGGTGGTCAATTAATTAGTCATTTACGTCCCTACTATCACGTTAATTATTAACTTTGGCTGCAAACAAGCTACAGATTTATTGTTGATCATTCAACGTTAGTTTTATTTAGTTAAAGTTACACTGGGTTTGAGAGTCTAGCGGATATTTTGACTTACAGTAGTTCATGAGCTGTCATTAGTTACATTGCACATTACATGGTTGCTTGAGACTTGAGACTTAAAACTTGACTTGGACTCTAGCATCTCTGGGAAGAGGCTTATGGTTTGATCAGGCAGGCACAGCTCAAAACAAAAGAATTAGCCCAGCAAAGGCGAACACATCCAGTGGGAGAAGCAAAATCCATAAGACAAGAAAGTCCAAGAAAACAGAGTTCAAGTCGAAGTCCGATAACACGGGTAACCCTAGGGAAATGGAAATGGATGCTTGATGCAGGGACAAAGACAAAAAGACACTTAGTGTGCATTCACGCCAACCTTGTTTGGTCCGGCTGAATCGAACCCCGGAGCATTTACACCCTTGGTGAGGTTTGTTTGGGTTGTTATGAAAGCCAGATTCTAACTAATCACAGGAAGCTACCATTTTGTATGTCATTTAAAATAATACTTATTTTACTGTACTATTCAATACATTATTGTTGTTATTTATAATATTTCATATTAATCAGAATAAGTTTTATTACCAAGTAGGTTTTTACTGTTTGCCAATTTTCCTTGGTGTTTGGTAGGTTGCATACAATAAACAACATATGAAGTATTTAAGAAGAAATAAATGATGACAATCAACTTTACCACCACATAACTTTTGTTTACAATTTCTGGACCATTTAAGTTTAGTTTTTGAGTTCACCAGTTGGGACCAAAAGTCACCAGTTGGAAAATTGAAACAATGTATCATCGCTGGTTCGATTCAGGAACTGGTAAAACAAATCACGGTGGGGCAGACAATCAAAGCTGGTGGGAAACACACAAAGACAGGAAGTAAAATGACTGAAATGAGAGGAGGCGAGTACTACAAAATGAATCAGGAAACACTGAATGACATTAAACTAAAAAGAACATAAAGGAGCAGAGCGGGACAGGACAGAGTCATTGCATGGATTAGTCAATTGCAAAACATCACTCTTGACAGTGCTTGAAGTGGAAAATAATAGGTACACCTATCTATCGATACTTTTAAATGTCCCACCCCATCCAGGCTGTGATTAGTCGGTTCACAACAAGTGACATTGACAAGCTACATTCAACCCACGGCTGCTTGAAAGACACCCAAACTTCTCTTCTCGGTCGTCTCTATGCACTGAAAGAGATTAGCAGGCAGGTGAAAATGGGAACAGGTGCCGATACTGTGTACCAGTGCATTCCGGCCCACTTCAAGCACTGAAAATTCAATATCTCACAAAGTAAAGGAAATCACACACCTTTGTACTGTAATGCCACTTGTCCCATACCTGGCCAACCATATTATATTTCTATTTGGAAAAGTGGAGATCCAGATTTCCCTCCTTTCTCTGTTTTGTTAGCCATTTTTGTCAGGTTCCATTATGACAGGCTTTGAGTTGCACATTGCACCTACTGCATTGGAAGCAAGCGCACATCGAGGCACCCTCATTGTCCTTGCATATGTGAACTGGCAGATTATGCTGGTTTTTGTGATCGCTTTACTGAATAGAGCCTCAGGTCTCTGTCCTCCTGTGATCTCAGCTGTCCATCAAATACCAACAACAGGCCACACCGTATAAGCTTGTAAACTAAAGCTGGGCACACATTTTAGAAAAGTTGTTGTATAATTCCAACTAATTCCAATGCAAATCATCTGCGATGTAAAGCCAAAGCTCGTGATTTATGTACTCATGCTGTACAGTATGATTGTCAAGCCAAGACCTGCGAGCTCACACTGTAGGTGTAAATAGAAAATATGGTATAGATGGACTCGCAGGTGCCGTGGACAGGATGGCTTGTCCAATTTGCAGAGAGATTTGGAAGTAAGCTAGCTACATTATGCAGTATATGATAACTTAATAGTTACTTTTAAATGCTCTGCCACGTCAGGCAGACGCAGTGAAAAAAAAAGGCAGCTGATCGTGGGAAATCAATACAGCACTGTAGGGCAGGACTTGTGAAAAAATAGCACGATTCAAGCAAAATTAAGAATTGTGTCAAATTAAAGTTATTAAAGTATTGGACATGAATATCAGTAGTGTCAGTAGTGTCTGCGCAGGATGATGGATGTATGGATAAGGTGTTGTAATGTGCAAGAAACAAGGTAAATACAACTAAAACAACATATTTCAAAAAACAAACCAAAGGTGGATCCTGTGGAGAGAAACAGGGAATCAGTTAAACTTTTAATAAATATACTTAAATAAAAGCATATTTCTCACAATATTTTAGTGTGTTTATTAAAAATATAGTATTTATTTAACTTTTAGTAAACACTATTTAGGTGTACTTTGTGGAAGTACATCGTTAAACAATTACACTTTTATTGGGTTCAAAATATATTTATGCCAAATATGCATCATTGTATAGGCTACTGCAAAATATTGTAATTATTTATGTAATTGCCACATGTTTCAGCCTGATTTCCAGAAGTATGATTTTTAAAACATATTTTTCTAGCATTAAAATATATTTTTCATTTCATTTATTTAAAATCAGGTAAACAGCTAGTTGACATTACAGACCTCTTTAATAAGGGTAAACTGGCCAAGAAGGAAGCAGCATGTGTTGTTAACATAACAAACAAACAGCTACATATAGTAATAAGCATACTTTAAATCATAATGTAGTTATACTTGCTTCTGTTTGTAAACAGTAAACACCTGTACACACAGGCGAAGCGTGCCCTCCCGCCCAGTCCACTAGCACTGTGCATTCAATTTGACCAATCAGAATCATGGTTTTTAAACTGACGACCCAATCACATGGCGTGAAAGTCCTCTTCACAAAAGTTAACGTGTTTACTGTTGTTGAGAGGAAAGCTATTTTTGGCCAGAAATCATTTTGTTTCTCAGGTTTCCTTGGTTTTACTTTACCAACTTGGCGAAAGTGGACACACCACAGACATAATAAGAAAAGAACACAGAAGAGAAGAATATCCGGTCAGCTCCCTGCAGAAGTTAAATGTGAAAAGAGCTAAAGAGGCGTGCCTGGAAAGTACAAGCAGGAATCGTCTTTCTTGGTAAGTTTATTACTGTTAGCAGGACAACACAATTGTGTAAGTTAACTAAAGTTGTGCTCACTCTGGGTTTGAAAATATTTTCCTTGGTGGATAGCGTTACAAAAGTAATGCAATAACGTTACAGTAATGTATTGCTTTTTGTTGTAAGACAATTTTTAATGTTATTAAAATTCCAGTAATATACATTCTCAGTAACCGTGTTGCTGTAATTTGATGAATGAGATTTTAACAAGGCAGGCCTGTGCAAGTGTGTGTATGAGCTCATTATCAAGGTAATAAATGCAATTAATATGTTGCTGTCTGTGAGAAAGAATGGGTTCAAAGTTTATAGTCTACCTCAATACTCTAATGTCCATGTTTACAGTAAGTTATTGGTCACTCTAATCATTATTCCTGCCCGTATAGTCTGTAAAGATATCACCACAGTTGTCATTTTTGTATAAATTCATTCTGAAGTTTAGCTGAAGCTAATATGAATCATCAGCCAAGCATCTGCATCAGACTAGTCAAAAGTGGATATCTTTTTAAGGTACACTGTTTTTTTTAGAGATTTCTCTTCACTGCAGCCATGGAGGGGGTAATCATTACAGTGACCAATAATTCAGTTATAACAGCAGTGTCAAAGTGTACAGGGGTAAGTGAGAATTGTTTTAAGACGCACTTGAAATAATGTTTTTGTGTCCTGCAATGCCTGACCACACGATATAATAGCATGTGATGTTATATAAAATACTGCTCAACTTTATTTCCATTTGTATGTTCATAGATCCTGTATTCAGTTTTTAAAAGTTGGACCTACCCTTTGCCAACTTTAACCAACCAAGATATAAGAATAGAATTAAAGTGATATGCAAATGAAGAACTAAACTAGGTGGAATTACTGGCCTAACTGAATATTTAAACTCATTTGCAACTGCATTTCTTTTCTTTTAGAGCTTCGGGATCGTTGCCTCACTCAGATGGCTCAGAGGCCACGAAAACCTCAAAGGACCAGCTGGACCCTCACAAGCTCAATGTGCTCATAGGTATGTCTGGCTCCTGCACGCGATCACTGTTCTTGCTCTCACTACATGTCAGCGGTGTCAAACTAAATAAACAAATATTCTTGTGAAAAAATAATTACATCTAAAACATTGTTATAATAATATAAGTAATTCAATTTAATTCAATTCAATTTTATTTATATAGCGCCAAATCACAACAACAGATATCTCACAGCGCTTTTCATAAAAGAGCAGGTCTAGACCGTACTCTATGATGTTATTTACAGAAGCCCAACAGTTCCCACCAAGAGCAAGCACTAGGCGACAGAGGCAAGGAAAAACTTCCTTTTAAGAGGCAGAAACCTCGAGCAGAACCATGGCTCAGGGTGGGCGGCCATCTGCCTTGACCGGTTGGGGTGAAGGAGAGAAAGGGAGGGGGGGACGAGAGAGAGAGAGAGAGGGCAAGAGAGGAACAGAGAGAAAAAGAGAGGGATGGAAGGAGAGAGGAGCTCAGTGCATCATAGGAAATCCCCCAGCAGTCTAGGCCTATAGCAGCATAACTAAGGGATGGTTCAGGACTAACCTGAGCCAGCTCTAACTATAAGCTTTATCAAAGAGGAAAGTCTTAAGCCTACTCTTAAATGCCTCCTGAACCCAAACTGGAACCTGGTTCCACAGGAGAGGAGCTTGATAGCTGAACGCTCTGGCTCCTAGTCTACTTTTGGAGACTCTAGGAACCACAAGTAACCCTGCATTCTGGGAGTGCAGTGCTCTGGTGGGGTAGTAAGGTACTATGAGCTCTTTAAGATAAGATGGTGCCTGACCATTAAGAGCTTTGTAGGTAAGAAGAATGATTTTAAATTCTATTCTGGATTTTACTGGAAGCCAATGCAAAGAAGCTAAAACCATCAGAAATATTATCTCTTTTCCTGGTTCCTGTCAGAACACGAGCTGTAGCATTCTGAATCAGCTGAAGAGTCTTAATGGACTTTTCCGAGCAGCCTGATAATAAGGAATTGCAGTAATCCAGCCTAGAAGTAACAAATGCATGGGCTAGTTTTTCTGCATCATTTTTAGACAGGATGTTCCTGATTTTCGCAATATTACGTAGGTGAAAAAAGGCGGTCCTTGAAATTTGCTTAATGTGAGACTTAAACGACATGTCCTGATAACTCCAGTATTCCTCACAGTGGTGCTGGAGGCCAGGGCAATGCCATCAAGGGAAACTATATCTTTAGATAATGCGTCACGGAGGTGCTTAGGCCCCAGAACAATAACTTCAGTTTTATCTGAGTTTAACATTAGAAAACTACAGGTCATCCAGATTTTAACATCCTGAAGGCACATTTGAAGTTTAGCTAACTGATGAGTTTCATCTGGTTTGATCTATAGATATAACTGAGTATCATCTGCATAACAATGAAAGCTTATGGAATATTTCCTGATAATATTGCCTAAAGGAAGCATATATAAAGTGAAGAGGATTGGTCCGAGGACAGATCCTTGTGGAACTCCATGACTAACTTTGGCGTACATGGAGGACAAACTGAAATCGATCTGATAAATAGGACTTAAACCAGCTTAGAGCGGTTCCTTTAATGCCAATGAAATGTTCCAGTCTCTGCAATAGGATCTGATGGTCAATGGTATCAAATGCAGCACTAAGATCTAATAAAACCAGTACAGAGACAAGTCCTTTGGTCATTAGTAATTTTCAACAGTGCTGTCTCTGTGCTATGATGAGCTCTGAATCCTGACTGAAAATCCTCAAATAAACTATTGCTCTGTAGAAAGTCACACAGCTGTTTAGCAACTGCTTTTCTCCAGGACCTTAGAGAGAAATGGAAGGTTAGATATAGGTCTATAGTTGGCTAAAACATCCGGATCAAGTTTGGGCTTTTTCAGAAGAGGTTTAATTACAGCTACTTTAAAGTACTGTGGTACATAGCCTGTTGATAAAGATGGATTGATTATATCTAGCATAGAAGTGCTGACTAAGGGTAAAACATCTTTAAGCAACCTAGTCTGGATGGGGTCTAAGAGGCAGGTTGATGGTTTAGATGAAGAAATTATTGAAGTTAGTTGGTAAAGATTGAGGGAAGCAAAACAGTCTAAACATATATCTGGTTCTACTGCTGTTTCTAAGGTTAGGAGTAGTACGCTGCTCTGGCATTATGGAGGGCCTTCCTATAAGTTTTAAGACTATCTTGCCAAATTAAACGAGAATTTTCAAGTTTGGTGGAACGCCATTGGCTACTTTTGTACTTCACAAATTGACTGCTGTGTTAATGTGAAATGACATGTAGACAGCACAGTTGTTAAGCAAGTCTGAATGTTTGTGTTATTTGTTGTACCTGTTTAATAAGATGTTATCATATACAGCTCCTTGGCTGAATGTGCAGTAGTGTTTATGTAATGTATTTGATCATGTTGTAATGGAATCCTAGGTTAGGCACAGGCGGAGCCCTCTACCGATGAGCCCTGCCGCTCTGACGCCGTCTGCTGAAGAGGCGGTCGGATGCTGAGGCAGTAGGGACACTGCTATTTATACGTCACGGACGAATCGGTAGCGACGTCCTATTGATCGGCTACGTGCATGATCAATTTCAGTGGGCAAGTGCGTGTGTGTGATTGGAGGAGGTAGTACCCATAGAGTCCAGTAGAGGGCGGAGCCTGAGTGAGATAGAACTGAGCATTAACTGGGAGGGGTGGAAAACCATTTCACCTGAACCTAAACAGTTAGCATTATCAGAACAGTTAGACATGATGTCATATTGTGTTTCAGCAACTTTAAACAAAATAAAAAATCTGACAATGGTTGTTAATTAATTAGAGGTAATATTGCTTTGATATAGACAAAATATTTCCTTTTCCCTTACACAGATGCTATGTGATAAAGCAGTTTCCAAATCCCATAGTGTCTGCAGTCACAGAAAATGCAATGAGTCCTACTCAAAGATAACCAACCCTCCACTTGAAGGATAAGGATTGGGACATTTTTCCGTTTCAGTTTGTTTCCACAATTTGTACTGTATGCTTGTGACGGAGTACCTTCACGACAGTTGAGTAAGCGCTTGGACTGCTATACCAACGAGCCTGGCTCTTTGGCAGTGCTGTCAAAGTTGCATGTTTGGTACCCTGTAGACCTGTGTTTGAATCTGGGTAGGGTGGTTGCTCTCGCCTTTGGCCGCATATGGTGTCAGAAGGCAAGGCCTTTGTTTATTTGTATAGCACAATTTAACAACAAGGTAATTCAAGTTTAAAAGCAACATAAAATATAATAAAAGTTACAGTGTTACAATCAGGGTTAAAAGAGTTAAATGCAAAATAATAAAAAGCTAAAAACAAAGAAAAAGAAAACAGGACAGTAAAACTTACAGTGCAGTGTAAGTTATCAGTAAAAAGAAAAATCTTAAATATTTAATTAAAAGCAATGGTAAAAAGAAAAGTCTTCAGTCTTAATTTAAAAGAACTGACTGTTTCAGCAGACCTGCAGTTATCTAGGAGTTTGTTCCAAATATACAGAGCATAATAACTGAACGCTGCTTCTCCTTGTTTAGTTTTGACTCTGGGGACCGAAAGCAGACCTGCCCCAGACGACCTGAGAGGTCTGGATGGTTCGTAACGAAGCAGAAGATCAGAAATGTATTTTGTCCCTAAACCATTTAGTGCTTTATAAACTAACAGCAGGATTTTGAAATCAATTCTTTGACATACAGGATACAATGTAAAGACCTCAGAACTGGAGTGATGTGATCCACCTTTTTGGTCTTAGTGAGGACTCGAGCAGCAGCGTTCTGAATCAGCTGCAGCTGTCTGATGGATTTCTTAGGGAGCCCTGTAAGGACACTGTTACAGTAGTCAAGTCGACTGAAGATAAATGCATGGATAAGCTTTTCCAGGTCCTGCTGAGACATAAGTCCTTTAATCCTTGATATATTCTTCAGGTGGTAGTAGGCTGACTTTGTAATTGTGTTGATATGGCTCCTCAAATTCAGGTCTGAGTCCATGACTACACCAAGATTTCTGGCTTGATTTTTGGTTCTTAACATTACAGACTGAAGTCGAGCACTGACTTTCAATCGTTCCTCCCTGGCTCCAAAAACAATAACTTCATTTTTATCCTTGTTTAATTGAAGAAAATTCTGGCACATCCAATCGTTGACCTGCTCAATACAGTTACTCAGCGCCTGTATGGGATCATAGTCCCCTGGTGAAATGGTTATGTAAATCTGTGTGTCATCTGCATAATTATGGTAACATATTTTGTTGTTTTTCATAATCTGAGCCAGTGGAAGCATGTAAATGTTAAACAAAAGAGGTCCCAGAATGGAGCCTTGGGGAACTCCACATGTCATTTTTGTCAGCTCAGATGTGTGATTACCTATAGACACAAAGTAGTCCCTGTCCTTTAAGTAGGATTCAAACCAGTTTAGTACTGTGCCAGAAAGTCCAACCCAGTTTTCAAGTCTGTCTAGTAATATGTTGTGGTCGAGCGTGTCGAATGCAGCACTGAGATCCAATAATACTAAGACTGAAATTCTGCCACTGTCAGTGTTTCAATGGATGTCATTGAAGACCTTAACAAGAGCTGTCTCAGTGCTGTGGTGTGGTCGAAAACCTGACTGGAAGACATCAAAACAGTTATTTAGTGCCAAGAAAGCATTAAGCTGTTGAAAAACAGTCTTTTTAATGATTTTACTTAAAAATGGGAGATTTGATATGGGCCTATAATTGCTCATTAGTGAACTGTCTAGATTGCTCTTTTTTAAGAGTGGCTTAATGACTGCAGATTTCAGGGCCTGTGGGAAAAAACCTGAGAGGAGAGACACGTTGACAATTTGTAGTAAATCTGAGACCATGCATTTAGACATTTGTTGTATTATGTCCTCCAGGTTTTTATGGTTAATAGAATCAAATTGTCTCATGCTATATGAATTGTTTTTAAGTGGACACAGGGACAAGACATATCCTGTTACTGACATGGAGGCACTGATTGCTTGTCTAATTGTTTGAATTTTGTCTGTGAAGAAGGAAGCAAATTCATTACAGGCCCTGGTGGATAGAAGGTCAGAGGCTATAGACACAGGAGGGTTGGTTAGCCTGTCGACAGTAGCAAACAGTGCATGTGCATTATTAGTGTTTTTGGTGATGATGTCAGAGAAGAAGGACCGCCTTGCATTTCTCAGCTCTAAATTATAAATGCTCTTATAAAAGTCTCTCTTTATAGATGTCATAATGAACCTGGAGATTTGTTTTCCGCCACCTGCGTTCAGCTTTTCGACACTCTCTTTTTTGATCTCTAACCAGCGTGGCATTTCTCCATGGAGATCTTCTCTTACCAGAGACCACCTTCACCTTGGCTGGTGCAATGGCATCAATAACATTTGTAATTTTAGAACTGAAATTATCTACAAGCTCATTGACTGATACCCATGAGAGGGCGGGTTTTGAGGAGAAAGCCTCAATAAATTTTTCACTAGTGTTTTCAGTGATATGCCGTTTTGTGATCACCTCTGTTTTAACATTTGTGTGTACGCAGATAGCACTCTCAAAGAAAACACAGGAATGATCAGAGAGAGCAATGTCAGTCACCACAACCTTGGAAATGTCCAGACCCTTGGAGATGACCAAGCCCAAAGTGTGCCCCTTATTGTGCGTGGGCCTCGTCACATGTTGAGTCAGTCCATAATTATCAAGAACACAAAACAGTTCTTTAGTCCCTCTTTCCTGGGGGTTGTCAACATGGATGTTAAAATCACCAACAATAATCACACAGTCAATGTCAATACAGATTATAGACAGCAGTTCACCAAAGTCATCAAAAAAGTTTGCACTGTATTTAGGGGGCCTGTAGATATTTAGAAAAATAGCTCGAGAAGAGGAATTCAGCTGAAGAGCTACATATTCAAAAGAAGCAAAATTCCCATAAGACATCTTTTTGCATTGGAGGGAGTCATTAAACAAAATGGCAACTCCACCTCCTCTCTTATGCACTCTAGCTTCACTCATAAAACTGAAGTTGGGAGGGGTAGACTCGCTAAAGACAGCTGCACTGTTATCTTGGTCCAACCAAGTTTCAGTTAAAAACATGAAATTAAGATTGTGAGTGATTATAAAATCATTGATTAAAAATGTTTTTCCTGCCAAAGACCTAAAGTTTAACAAAACTAATTTTAGTGTGTTAAAAACATTATGAGGTGAGGGGGGTTTAGGGTGGAGAAAATGGGAGTGGAGTGAGGGAAGGTGCGGGGAGTAAATTTGGTCCCAGCTCTAACCAGGTCTTCCATGTGATCAGTGAAGTCCAACATGGGGAAGAGGGGAGATGGGTGTTTGGAGATAACGGTGACCTAGATGGGGATTGGGGGGGTAGATTTTTTTCAGTGAAGGAGGTGGAGGCTCTTCCTCTTGGCTCAGATGTCTCCCGTGATCAGAGCTCTCTTCCAGTGGGGGTTGGGGTGGCTCTCCTTCAAGGTTTCTGGTGTGTTGTGTTATGTCTTCTTCTTGTTTTGATTCCTTGTCCTTGGCAGAGGGAACAGATGAGTGACGCAGAAAGTAAAACAGGTTGGAGCTGAACAATTTTACTCCCGACTTGTTAAGGCGAAGTCCATCTGCCTTAAGAGTACTTTGGTGTTCTTACTGCACATGCTTCTTACATCGTTTACAGTAGAGTCACCCACAATCAGAGTTTGAGGCCCAGTCATTAGCTTTCCCTGCAGCCCTTTACTTTCTGATTTACTCTCAGTCCTTACCCTTCTGTGTGAAGATGGGATGTTATCTAGGTCATCAGACGGAGATCCAGGGTCCTGCAATAATGGTGAAAATCTGTTCTGCACTCGGTTGTTAGGGTGGTTTGTTGCTAATTCTCCCTTTCGCCGCTGTCCACAGCTGTGTCCTACCAAGAACAGGGGTTGAAGAGGCACTCTGCCTGGATGATAATGCAGGCCAGCCAGTCGCATCACAAATCTCAGGGCGCTGGATTCTGCCTGTTACTCGTCCTCCCATTTCCCCAGGAAATGATTTACTCTTGGGCTTTGCACCAAGAGTGTTCCAGGGAGGACTCCCACTTTTAGATTTATAACCCAGTACACAGGCCTCCTGCTTCTTGGTAGTCTTGTTGGTGCTAATTAGCCGTGTGTCAGCATGCTCTTGTCCACTGTTTTGGGTCCACGGTAAAGTGGTGTCATTCCCACATAATCCATTCACTTCCACATTCACTTCTAACCTGTGGATCTTGGTTTCCAGCACAGTAATTTTCTGTAGAAGTTTGTAGAAGTCGTCCGTGGAGAAGGGGGGCATCTTGTTGCTAATTAGCATTAGCTATAACTCCAGTCACTGCAGTACAGGCTAGTGCTATTGATAGGCCGCACTCGCGTAGCACTAAGATCATAAAAGGTTTTAAAGTATGGCAAGAGCCTATATTATCTGACAGTCCCAGTGATTTAAAAGTATCCAAGAGCTGCTGATTTCTAGCAGGAAAAAAGAGAGTTTAAGCAAAAGAATGCAAGCAGAGGCAAGAGCAAGCAGCAAAGCGTCTGCACTGGGCGGGTTTGTGATGGGCGGAAGTAATGGGAAGTGGGATGGCTTGCCGTGAGGTCACCTGAGCCGTGTCCAGTGTCCGAACCATATGAGGGACCCCCATGGGTAACATTAATGATGGGATGTGTGTGTACTTTTCAGTAATACTGATCATATGTCATCATTTTACTGATTTTATTTTTATTCCAAGGTGTTTTTGTCAAGATGTGATACATGCTGTTGTACCTTTTAATGTACAGGAATTTATTTTTGTAATGTACAAATGTGTCAATTGCTAATCGTTGTTGTTCTATATTTTTATATTGTCAATTTATATATTTATGTACACAATATTCTCTTCCGTTGCAATTTGTCTGCACAACACGAACCAGAGTAATGCACATGTAAATATCTGCCACATTGTCCTTTCTCTGCAAATACTTATATTATTTTTTCCTATTGGTTTATTCCATATTTATATATTTCTACATTTATTTATGTTAACTGTACGTTTGTCTACATGTAGCACCTTATCACCAAAGCAAATTCCTCGTATGTGTAAAACACTACTTGGCAATAAAGCTTCTGATTCTGATTCTGAAAATATTTACCTCTGGGATTAAATGGGTCTTTTGCTATTCCTACTAATCATGCACATACACAACACAATACTACCCTGGCATTTGACAACATTAGTCATTATGCTTTTGTTAAGCCACTACAATTACACAGCATCTTATTATCTCACCTTTTGAAGGTGATTACTGTTTAAGTGTCCTTTTGCAACAAAACAGTTTGATGAGCCACAATCGATCAATACTCTCCTAATACCTGAGGAGAGTGCAATGGACTAAACACTCTCATTTGTAACCTTTTTATAATGGCCCCTAATGTCAGCCTTGGAAGATCACCCAATTGATCCAATAAAAAAGGGCTGGGGAGGCACAGTAATTCTGTTTAACCCACATGAGGGATCTGCAATTTTCATCTAAATGGGAAAGGTCATGAGGATCAAGGCATAACAGAGTATAAACACACAAGGGGAGAGAAAAACAAAAGTGTAACTTCGAACAAAGCCAAAGGGACACCTATGCAGTCCATCCATTGTGAAGCACAAACTGCTGCGAGCCATATAGCGTAAATGAGCCATTGTTCTCTCTTTGAGCTGGCTTGTGTTCCAAATACCTGCAGACACTTGATATGGTCAATGGAAGTGGGAAATGTAACTCTTAGGTTCTGGCATATTTCACCCTGTTTGCACAGCAAAAGTGCCGTTTTTATCCCTCTCTATTATTTTCACTTTTCCCCCCTCTTGCTCTGTGGCTCTCTCCCTGTGCTTGTATTTATATAGGTGGAACAGCATTGGAGAAGTGATTGAAAAGCTGTCCTGTAGATCAGGGTGGTTTGTGGGGCCTGTCCATGCTCTAATCCATCCTGCCGCCCTGCCACACAAGTAGAATATCAAACAGGCAATCCCTGAGGAAAGGAAGGGAGGAGACGCAGAGAAAAAAATGTGAGAGGAAGGAGAAAGTTTAAGAAAGGACAAACATCAGGACTAAAAATGTAGAGCAACAAAACAAGGCTTAGAGAGAGAAAATGAAATAAAAGTAGAAAATAAATTAAAAGGGAAAGAGGTTGGAAGTTTAACGCGGTTTTGTCAGTATGGCAGCATTGCAAGGGAGGAGAATAACGACAATTCCTGCAGTCTCACTCCACTACTTTTCTTCATTTGACTCTGATTAGCTGTGATAATGTATCTGTGCCATCATGCTGCTAATAAAAAAGGGGTGGGTTGCACAAAGTGAGTGGGGTAATGGGGTCCTGATCCACCTCCTACAATAAAGGGGAGTGTGGGAGGAGAGTCCAGAGCAGGTTTACCTTAGAGGAAAACATGTCAGTTGAGTCATTGACTGGGACAGAGTTCAGCACAACAAACACCTTTTGTATACACTGGAGGAATTGAATTGTTTTCAAAAATATTTATAGAGGTATAGATACTTCTAGACTCAGTGAATTTAAAGAGGTGGTATCATGGTCATTTTCAGGTTCAAAATCTTATTTAGGGGTTGTACCAGAACAGGTTTACATGGTTTAATTTTCAAAAAACACCATATTTTTTGTCATACTGCACATTGCTGCAGCTCCTCTTTTCACCCTGTGTTCAAGGCTTCATTTAGCTATGGAGTGATACATCTTGTCTCTAAATGATCTTTGTTGGGAGTTGCACATGTGCAGTTCCTAGTTAAGGACTACTAGCCAATCAGAAGCAGAGAAAGGCGGGTCAGTGAGAAGCAAACACGGCTTCGGTTCAGCTGTAAATGTTGCCGACTAGCTTGGCAACATAGACTGGAGCAAGAGTTTCAGAGTGGTGAGTTATTAATCTGTAACAAATATATCTTTCATCCATAAAGATTTAACAGAGCTCTGTCTCTACATCACAGTAACAACTTTATGTCCATTGACTTCCTGGAGGGTAGCTAGTGTTTGGAAGGGAGAGCAGGTGTGTGCTGCAGCTCAGTGTTTTTAGACCGGTGTTTCTGAGGGCGTGTCGGACTAGCTGCTTGGCGAGCGTTATATCATCCCTGCTTCGTCACAAGGATGAAAGGGAAGCGGCTGGACTACAAACGAGCTGTTTTCAGTCAGTTCAGAGCAGAGTTTTCTGTGGGAGATGGGAACTCCCTTTGGGCTCGACTTTGGGTTTTTTCACTTTGCAAACCTATTACATGCACTAAAAAGGTATATAACTCAATAAAGGAGAGGGAAAAAGCCAAAAAGCATAATACCACCTCTTTAGTGTCAGGCTCCCTCTTCTTTGCACCAAAAAAGGTAGAGGCAAAACAAAAAGATAAAGCTGGATATGACTCTATTGTACCCCAACCAAATAATATACAGTATGTGTGCTGACCCTTTGAAGGGTTGCTCACCATGTCCTGTCTTTGAGTTTACAAATCTCAACAACCACCACTCCGTTACTATACCACACACAGGTCAGGCCTCATCTAAACCTTCATCACACATCACTGCAGTGTAGCTAAGCCCAGCTTCACACTTCCATGCCCTGGGCTGCGGCAGGAAGTTTATAGAGGACACTGCAAATATAGACTGGGGATGTTTCCTCACTAACTTCATGCTTTTAACTGAAGGGGTGATACTGAGCTTATTTTGTGCAGATGGCATAGTACAGCACGAACCCCAAATAACAGTGGTAATGAAAGTCAGGCTGAGGTTGGTCTGTGACAGGTTTATTAATGGCTTTCCAATGTGATGTATGTTCACTGAACTTTAGGGCAGCTTACAGCTTTGTGCTTTGTAGCGATATGTGATTTTTAGCTTTGATTCTTTTGTTGTTCTCTTAGATACAGTCTCATCCCTGTGTGAAATTTTAAAGACAATATGCTTCACACTGCATGCAGTGCTGTTTCCTCCTCAGGTAATTTAACCCTAACCACACCTATTATGTGACATTATTGATATAAAAGACTGTCAAGGATACATATTGCTGTTGGATGTATTAAAATATCTACAAGAAGCAATGTTGGAGGAGTCAAATGTGGGTACCATATAAAACAATTAATCACATAGAAAAATGTGAATATTTAAGACCATAAACAGTAGACTAACTGTACCATATCTCTAAATTAGAATTAACTAATTAACATTCCAGCACACAATGTTAAACGTTATGTGAATTATGCTTCATCAGTAGCAATGTCAGTGGTGATTAAACTGAAGGGACAGTGATCCAAATGGCCCTGACAATCACTCTGTGACAATCACGGCATTCTTTAAATACTGCTTCAAGCATAAATGTTGAGCATACTTATATTTTTGCATGGAGCACTGAAGGCACCATTTGAGTCCTCACAGCTATAAACTGTTGTGCTGATTAAAGAAGCATTAAAACTGGCCTTCTTTAGACTAGTGGAGTACCTGGAGCATCGGCTGTTGTGGGTTCACTTACAGGGTTCAAATGGCCAGAAACAAAAAACTTTCTTCTTCAGTCTATTCTTCCTCTGAGAAATTAAGGCTCGTACAGATCTCGTGCTGTGTACTACTCCCTTTACAGAACAGCGCAAACTGGCTCTAACCAGAACAAAAAGAGTGGAAGGCACAAATGAGCGAGAAGACAAATACATTAGAGGGTACAGTTTGAGAAACAGACGCCTCACAGGTCCTCAACTGGTAGCGTCATTAAAAAGTACCCGGAAAACACTAGTCTCAACAGATCTCCCAGGCCGTGCATTTCTGGTACCTACACTGGGAGACACCTGCCGGAGATCTGTACTCTGAGTGCGCTCTTCTAGACTGAACTTACTTTAATTGTGATGAGTACTTTGAATAAACTGTCATTGCTTTCACTGGAACTTGTAAGCTAGTTTGTATGGAACTATCCAAAGTGTCAGAATTAAATGAAAGAATAAATAGGGAAATATATGCAAGAAAGAATGAATGAATAAATGAATAAATAAATAAATGTAGAAATATATGCAAGAAAGAATGAATGAATAAAAGAATAAATACATACATTTGCTTTTGCCTTTCCCCAAGGAGACCTATTGTCATTGCTTTTCCCCTAGAGACCTATTGTCATTGCTTTTCCCTTAGAGACCTATGTGTATTGCTTTTTCCTTCCTCTTCCTTAACTGTCAATCAACGTGTTGTGGCCCGCCCACTAAGTCAGGTCGAGCAGCCGATGACTGATACTGTCTTCAGTGTCGATATGCTATCCCTGGAAGAGTGTTATGATTGGTAGAAAGTTTGGAAAGAGTTATACTGCATTCGAAACCGGTCAGAACTGGGATATTTCCCAGTTGAAACTTCCAATTTCCCACATCAAAGCGTTCCAGGCGTATGGTGGTGCATGACACCGAAAGTGAACGAAAACCATGGCTAACAGTGACAACGTTTACACACAGTTGCACCCTCAGCAGTGTTTAAGGTGTTAATTAAAAGGATGGCAGTTTAACTGCAACAACTGACATAAATAGCCTATAGTTACTAGTTAAAGGTTCAGTGTGTAATACTTCTGAGGATCTATTGACAGAAATGCAATATAATATCCATAACTATGTTTTCAGTTGTGTATAAAGATCTTGCATAATTATGTTTTTATTACCTTAGAATGAACACCACGGGCACCCCCTTCTATGGAGGTCGACATTTTGTGCCGTCATGTTTCTACCGTAGCCGACAGCGAACAAACAGTGCTACAGAGCGCGTTTCGTCACCTCGAAAGAGAAGCAGCAGAAAAAGAAGCAGCAGAAGAAGAAGTAGCAGCCGCAGGAGCAGCAGCAGCAGAAGAAGAAGTAGAAGACGAACAAGTTGTACGTTTCTAACTACTAGGTAGTAGTAGAAGCTCTCCTTTATTAGAAGTGGAATTTTGGACAAATGGAGGACCACAGCTATTATTTAGCACAAGATCCGACGGAGGGTGAATCTGTTTCGAAGAAGCGAAAGCATTCTGAAGCCGGACTAATAAGGGAGCGACGCAGGCAGAAATCACGGGTAAAAATCTGTGTGGCTTTTCCCAGATGGAAGGGTCTAATGAGGGAAAAATGTTTTCAAAGCGACGCCGAAGTTGCCTGTTTTCTGCTGGACAGGTAAGGTATTCCAACTTTAGCAATGCAAATGAAAACTGTTGTTTGATAATGTTAGCATTAGCCAGAAGCTAGCCATAGACACCAGGAGAAGTGACTTTTCCCTAGTCAGTGGTGTAAAATATGTATTGGATTGTTTCATGTAACTTAGTTCTTCTCCCTCGCTGTGTTATGGCTTTGTTATGTGGGGATAAATGTGCTGGTTTCATTTGTGAGACAATCAGCTGATTAGTATTATTGACCACAAAACAGTAACGTTAGCCTATAGCATAACAGCTCATATTAGCCAGCTAAACTTTTACTACCCTGTTAGAAAAAATATGTAGTTGGATAGTTTCATGCGGTTCTTCTCCCTCGCTGTGTTATGGCTTTGCCATGTGGGGAGAAATGTGCTGGTTACGTTTGTGAGACAATGAGCTGATTAGTATTATTGACCGTAAAAACAGCATATTATGCTCATATTAGCCAGCTAAACTTTTACTACCCTGTTAGAAGAAATATGTAATGTTAGTTGGATTGTTATTTCGAAGGTTGTTCTCCAGTGCTTCGGCTTTGTTTAGTGGACAGAAATGTGTCTTTTGTGTTTGTGAGACAATCAGCAGATGATTACAATTAATGTTAGCTATAAAACTGTAACATTGCATGGAGCATGGTGGCTCAGATTAGCAAGCTACTGTAAATGTTTACTGCTCTGGTGGAAAACATTTATTCTTACTGCTAAAAGCATTAAAATAACAACACTGTGTGCCTATCAAGTGACTAATTATGCTTATTGTCAGAATTTGCATTAGAAACAACGTATTTGTTTGTATTGCTTCTATGGTGCATACAAAGGTTACCACAAGCTCAAATTATGGCTGTCAGTACTTATTTGTGTTATATTGTAGAGCACCCTTGATCCTCACCTGACTATGGCTTTGTAAACTTTATCCATGATGTGGTTTATAAATATATATGGTACAGAAACAGTGACAATGTTAGACACTCTTGGCTTACGTTTTCCATGTTGTCTGTCGGTGATCATACTTGCACTAGATGTGTTTTTGGGATGTTCAATTTATTAGGCCAGATGAGCAAACCCTACAAAGATGTAACACATTGTGGATTACAGTACAGTAATGTATTACAGTCGTATGCGACTGTCTCATGTAGCACTTCATTTATTGATGCTGCTGTTGTTTCTCCAGCTACGAGACAGGTCCTGCAACATTGACTCCCTTGAAGAGAAAACCTTTGCAAGTCCCAGCTTCAGCATTGTCTAGCATTGGTGCTTAGTGGAACAGACCAGTAAGTCATGCATAACAACATATTAATTTTGTCCTAATAGCTTTGATTAGAAACATGAACTTTATGATTAGTGTGTAATTTTATTTTATTTTTGGTCTATAGCTACTGTTGAATGAGCATATGTGGGATATACACAACTTGCTCTGGTTATTATTTACAGAGATGAGCATCTTGATGTCATTCCAGAAGCCACAGAAATTCAGGGCCTTGAACAAAGGTAACATGTACACATCATAACTTTTAGCCCTGTATTGCTTTTCTCCAAATGTTCATAATATATATTTGTAATACGTTTTTTGCAGCTTACATGACATAAGCATTGTTAGGGAGGACTTGGAGGAAAATGTTTTCAATGACCCAATGAACAGTGTGTAAGTAGTACTTCCTAATTACATGTATTATTTTTCAGTGATATTATTTGAGAACTTGTTTTTATCTGAAAGTTGTCATTATGTACAGAATTGATTGGGCAGATGAAGCTTCCCCTTACTCCCTTGAAAGAGATGATGGACAGAATGGTTTCAACTCTGATTTCTATACGGTGTGTCACTCTCAATTTGCAATTGTTTTGTGGTGTCTGTTTACTACAGATTTTTGTGCCTCAACAGACTGGGTGGAGCACTGAATAAAGCACACTCTATCGATGGACTTCCTGTTATTGGAATCGGCGAGACTGTGCATGATCTGCCTGTACATGAAGACCCTCCTGATGAGCCTTCTCCCTGTGATCATGACCCTGTTTTCCCAGAACCACAGAATGTCCTTTATGAAGATGACATCATAGGTGTCAGAGTGCCTCCATAGTGTATGAGAAGTGATTAAGACAACTGGCTACATTTCTGATCCTGCCTGTGGATAAATGCACTGGCCTTCTGAGGACTGGTGCACCCTTTGAGATCAACATCACCACCAAAGGCACAGCAGCTACTATCGAATGGGTAAGTCCAGACAATCACAGAATATCACAACTTTAAATTAGTATAAAATGAAAGGTTATACCAAAAGCCAGTGCTGTACATGACAAAAGCAAATGTTTCTTGTGTGGGACTCTGTCCTAATGGACACAGCTTGTGGAGGTGGAATTCCCAGCCTGTGATGAAGTTTGGGATGCAAGCTGGAGATTTTCTCTTGTCCACCCACATTTTGTTGTCTGGCAACAACTACGCAAAGGTTGCCCCCTTGTTCAAATTCATGAACATGGGGATGGTGAACAGGAACACCTTCTTCTCCATTCAGGACACTTCAATACAATAAACGACTTCTGGGAAGAGAGAAGGACAGAGGTTCTTTGTCGCCTTCAAGGGAAAGATGTTGTTGTCCTAGGTGTGTAGTTGATACTGTATTATGTAACATAGCTATTGAATACACTAAGCAATGACAGTATGGAAACAACTAATTACTGTTTTTCTGTTGAATTATATTTTTAAAAATTTCAGCGGATGGCAGAAATGACTCTCCTGGTCACTGTGCACAATACTGCAGCTACACCACCATGGATAATGACACCAAGGAGATTATTCATGTTGCCACCATACACAAGCGGCAAACATCATGGAACTCTGTCGTCATGGAGAAGGAGGGTTTCATCCAGACTGTGGACAAGCTTACATCAGAGATAAAGCTAGTGGAGATGCTGTGCACAGATGCTCATGCCCAGATTGGAGTAAGTATGTGACATTATTCACCACTTCATAGACCCAGACAAAGGCAAATACAAGGCCCTTGGAATTCATCACAGTCTGGACATGTGGCATGGTGCGAAGAACCTTGCCAAAAAAATAGCAGCAGTAAGTGTAATAACTGGCTCATGTTGTGAAACATTTATTAACCATAAGGTTACTACTCTGTACATCAGGGTTATTGAACTATGTGCAGTTGATGGAAGTTTTCATTGCACTCAAAGACAACAGATTCTGCACTTGGTGTAGTCATGTAGTGTTTTCTATTTTTTTTTGGGTGGGGGGGGGTTGTTGAACATTTACACTTTCACCTCTACACACAGACTATAGTTGAATGCCTATATTTTACAGTAATATTTATTTTTCTCTTTTCAAGGCAGCAAAGAGGACAGTCCATCCTCTTCAACTGGCTGAACGACATAATCAACCATTTTTGGTGGTGTTGCAAGAGTTTCTTGTAAGCACACAATTTTATTATATCTTTGAGTAATTTCATTAATTGCTATCTTAAGGACATATTTATAGTGCATTTTTATGTTTTGCAGGCATTATGGGTTGATATCCTTCACCATATCTGCAACATTCACACCTGGACTATGGGAAGCTGCAAACACAGGCACCTTGAATCAGAGCAAAAGCTGGGAAGATGTGGATCCACAGAGACTCCCAGTGCCACAAAGCTTTAGTGGATAGTAGTAAATAAAGGGCAGCTTTGCATGCTCCTGTTTTCTGTACTTTATCTTTTAACATCGCCCACCTTGGGGCCACAGCGGTGCAATCACATGTCTAGTTCAACGAAACACCGTAAGCATTATTAGTTGCTCAAAGTTTCAGAGAATTTGACGAGACTAGCGCTACTTTCAGGGTTTTTTTCTTTTAACAACGCCCACCATACTGCACCAACTAGTGTGAGCCGACATGACATCTCTAACCCAATTTACGAGATCTTGTCCACAGCACGTAATCGCTAATAATGTAACAACTGCGCTTTATCAGACCGACTGAATGGTCAGCCATGGCATTTGTAGCAGTAACTTGTCAATGCATTGTCCGGTCACCAATCCCATCAAATTAAACAGTCCCTTCACTCACGGTTTCAGTAGTAAACTGTCATAGGAATGACAATTACTGACAAAAAACATTATTAACATTATTATCTAACCAGAAACATTTAAGAAAACGTAAATTACAAAGCATCTTCTGTATTTCATACAAATAGAAGGTTTTTCAGTAAATTTTATCAAAGCTCCCGTTGTTGATATGCATCACGGGATGTCTGAGGGACAGCCTTTAACGCTGATAGGCTAAGGTCCTCAAATTCCACTGGAAGCCATGAGAAACATACTCACTCTTGTGTTTTGCTGGCAACATCTTGATTATTAGCTAGTAAACAAGATACTTAAGATGTGATACGTAAAAAACAAATGTTTCAAATGCATGCTTGGTTATTTTTAGTTTGCATTCCTCCTCAGTAGTGACGTCACTGATTAGGCCTACGGGATGATCCCCTGGATTCCCCCGTTTGAAAAGAGAGTAAACCAAATACATTTCCTCCTGTGTTTAAACATGTATTTAGGTTACACAAACAGTCCGTTCTTGTTTTAAACTCCACCAGTATGGCAGCAGGGGGCTGTAAAGACCTGTGGGTGATGCAGAACAGGGGTCTCAATTATAAAAACGTCCCCAGAACCCTCGCTAAAAGTGTACGTCCAAATGACAAAATGGCTTACGCCATAAAAAAATATTCAGACTTATAAAACCGTGCATATGCACCCTTGTAAGCATGTTCCCTTTATAAATCACAATTAACTTGAAATGTGGTCTATGTGAGAAAGCGCCAGATCCAATCCCTTCAAACGCTTACAACTGTCTATAATTGCTCAGTGGAATTAATATTAATACGCACTGGCTGTGGGAAGAAAAGGATGCAAACTCTGACAGAGGAGGTACACAACGAGATTTAACTCAGTAGTTAAACTGTCATATAACACAAAACAGATGGCTCTCACAAGATATTTACAAACGTGTGTGTGATTATGTAGCGTTCTTGTTTTAAACTAATTATGCATGAGGAGACCAAAACATAAGGCTCTCGAGGAGAAGTGACGTCAATCGATATGCATATTATAGAATAGGATACGTCCCCCACATCATATAGACATGTTTTCTAGTGATCCATCCTTAATGTGTTGTGTATGATTTCTGTGAAGTTTCTCATGGAGGGAGAGAGTAATGCACCCATCAACCTGTTGAAAGCAGGCACCTATCGGCCTGCGCTGAAAGAGCGAATCTTGAATATAGAAAACATGCGTGAGAACACAAAACAGATGTCTCTCACATGATGTTTACAAATGCGTGTGCAAATGTTTATTTATTTAGTTTTAAAACTCTCAGTAACAAATATTAATTTCAAATGCATGTGCTCTTGCACCATAGGAAAAGAGGCTCTGTGGCTCTCCTTCCTTTATAACCAGTCTGCAAGAACGGGGCATTCCTTCTGCGTAGTGACGTCACTGACCGAAGGGACACACACACACACACACACACACACACACACACACACACACACACACACACACACACACACACACACACACACGAGGGGATGATCCCGGTACCAATTTGGATTCGCCCGTTTGAAAAGAGAGTAAACCAAATGCATTACATCTGTGTTTAAACTTGTATTTAGGTTACACAAACAATCCACTCACTTAACAGCAAGGGGATGAGTTAAAAGAAATAGCCCATGACTTATTGTAAACGACACTGAAATAGTGTTATTTTCCAGAACAAACAGCGCATCACATCCACCACCATCGTTTGGCTCGATTAGGAAGCGATAGGCTAGTGTTATTTTTTGTTTGTTTTAAACTCTCAGTAACAAAAATGATTCAGATGTGTGTGGGAGAATAGGATGAGATCACAGCTAGACCGCTGTCGGTTTGACATGAACGTGCGAACATGGTTGTGTATTCGCCGCCGTCTAACTCTGCATAGACCCTGATGTCAGACTAAACAGGTATTGCAGGATAAAACTGTGAAAGTAGAGGGTAGATGCTTTATCTTTATCATTGTAGGATACAGTAGTTCCTGATAACACCGCATCACATATACTAAATGTTACAAGGAGCAAACGGTATAGTTAGTGATAGGATGGATTTATGCGTGAGAACGCAAAACAGATGGCTCACAAGATGTTTACAAATGTGTGTGCGAGTGTTTATTTATCATTCGCACTCCTCCTGCGTAGTGACGTCACTGACCGAATGGGGACACACATACGCAAGATGGGATCCGGTTTTATACTGCATCACAGAGCATCGGACATTATGGGATTTAAGCTGAGATAGATATCACCCTATCTACTATCCTATCAATAGGAGACAATTTAAGTATCTGAGAAATAAAAAGGCTTTCAAACTAAAAATTAAAACATTAGCCCCAAGACTTCAAGTCGTGTACACAAGTTTTTCCTGATCTAAGAACTTTACCATACCGTGGCTGTTAGGGAGACTGATGGTTTTGATTTTAGACTACAACATCCTTTTAGTCTAATTGTGTCAGGTCCTTCAAACAGCGGTAAAACATATTTTGTGAAAATGTTGATTGAAAATGCCGATAAGTTCATTTCAAAACAGATTGAAAATGTTGTTTATATTTTTTCGTGTTGGCAACCATTGTATGACCGGTTATTGAAAATTAGAAATGTGAATTTCGTTGAAGGATTGCCATCTTCTTTATGTGATGATACATTGATGCCTTTAGATAAAAACAATTTGTTGATTATTGATGATTTAATGAGTGATGATAGCAATGACATTGAGGTCAGAATTTGTTTTTTCAAGGCAAAGTTCTATTAAAGTACTATTAATTTGAATACCAATTATCTTTTTTTGTTTAAAAATCCCAGCGATAAATACCAAGTCATGCTAATGGTTAGACAAATGTTTCCTGGGAAGAGTAATTTTTTTATGGATTGTTTCGAGGATGCCACGAGTATTCCTTACTGTTACTTGATGATTGATTTTAAAGCTAAGACACCTGATGATTTCAAACCTGCCTGTTGTGTATGTGCCTAAAAGAAAGTAAATAAACATGTCTGATTGCATTAAAAGAAACCTCTCTTTACTGCAAACTATGCACGGAGCATCTCCATCTCAGAGAGTGAATATTATTAAATCTGCATCACCAGACCTTTTGGTAGCGTTATGCGAAATAGCTTACAATGTTTTAAAAGGTAAAATTCCTTTAAATAAGACAGTATAAAAAATTAAAAAAGAAGAAGGCGGGGATTAGACTTCTCGCCAATAAAAAGGACAAGCTTAGATGACTATGGAGTATGCACAAAAAATGTTTCTGGTACCTAAACAACAGCTTGATCTTTTAAGAAGACCTCCGGCACACGAGCCAATTCGAGAAACTGTTGAAAATGACCTGAATCGTACTATAAAAGACATTCTGGATCAAAAGACTGAAGATCTTCATGAAAAAGCAAAAAAATATTCCATCTCATTGCAGAGATTTCTCACCATGGTAATACAAGGAGAAAAAGACCAGAACACACTAACTTTGTCAATGCCGGTTGCTGAGGATTTTCACTCTCTTCAGCAGAAGAATCATGCAGGAAGAGACTTTGTTTTTGAAGAAGTTTTAAAAAACATCCCAAAAAACAGCAGGAATAAAGCTCAGCATATTTTGGATAAAATGTCCTCCTCAAAAAACATATCTATATGGACTGAACGTGGGGAGTTTGTTGTTTAACGGTAATGTTATTAAAGGGTCTCGTGTGTATGATTTGATAAGAGGAGTAACTGCTTCTCACAACGTGTCTGACACCCAGAGACCTACAGGTTGGGATGAATATCTGCAATCGCTGGCTATATTGAATATACCTTTATCAGTTGTACCAAATCAACAGGTCAAAAGAAAAATTGACAAGATTAAGAGAAAGACTTTTGGAGAATCTTCTCCTCTTATTACTGTACCGCCATCTACACCTCTTGTTACCATCGATTAGCAAACAATGACACAAGTCCGTTTGTATCTCCTAAAATGCAACTGAGTGATTGGATAACTTTTTAATTGTATATCGTTATCGATTTTAAATAAATACATAACTTT
The DNA here is from genome assembly GCF_014851395.1 of Micropterus salmoides. Classification (NCBI taxonomy): domain Eukaryota; kingdom Metazoa; phylum Chordata; class Actinopteri; order Centrarchiformes; family Centrarchidae; genus Micropterus; species Micropterus salmoides. Next base: position 24,105,927 of record NW_024044570.1, read on the forward strand.
ATCATTTCAAAGTGTTTTTATTTATATCACCATAATAACAAAAAACATTGTCATACACGTTTCAATCTATAAATCATTTTGATGATGAATGGCACACAACTTCTAATATTTTTTTTACACACTTAAAAGAATCTGATACTTGTAATCATTGCTGACTGGTTACATTCTGCATAATTATTTTGACCACATACAACCGAGGGGCGTATTTTTTTCACAAATTTGCACACCATAAAATCAATGCATGACCGTTTATTACTATATTTGGTCATTACATTGTCATAAGATAATCCTCTATCCATATGGTAAAGAAAAAACACACAATGCTGACCGCACACTACAGAATTCACATCTTGCACTTGTCTAACAGAATGTTGCGTGGACTTACAATTACTGTTGAGAAAGACAGAAAAGGATTCTGGAAAATGTAAGTATACCGGAGAGTTCCCAAAACTGTCAAAGAATGATCCCACACCCAGCTTGTCAATATGGATAGCGACTCAGTGTTGTCCTCCCAGGTGGGAGGGGTCTGTGTTTACCACCAACATGGCGGGTCTCTTTTTAATAACTGATTTAGAAAGCTGGTCACTAGCAAATACTCCAAGACAGACGCCTTCCTTCACTACCTTATGAAGTACTTTTGACAGTTCTATCGTATTCATACTATCATTTGTTAAAGTTAGAAAAAGTCAATGAGAACCTGTCTTCTTGATGATATCTCAATTATAGAATCATATGTGGCGTAAATAACCGCATTTATTGTGCGTTGAAGCGGATTTCTAAAACGAGCCTCTAATCTAACACTACCGTTTTTAATGAGCGACATATGGTCTCCGCATCCTTCATCAGGGCTCAGCTTAAAACAGAACAGACTATATCCATTAGAAAACTCGTCGCGGGTTATGGCCATAGCGTTGTTTTTAAGATACTTTCCAGTTGCCGAGTACAATTGATGATACTCCCTGATGGCATTCCCTCTGGTAAAGTTGGGTTGAAAGGGTTTTGAAGGATATTGTTGGCCGTTAACGTATAAACATAAAAACTCTATATCATAATAGTTAAATGTAAATGGATTACGTGCATAACTACCTGTAAATGCCTCATGATCTACAAATCCTACTACAATAAATTTAGGTATTTGTCCCAAGAATACATTTTCTTGATTACAAACACGAGTTCCCGTTGGGATGCTAAAATTTTTAAGACACACTCTGTCTATGGGATATTTAACATTGCCATGCATTAATGCCTTAGCATGCGCTGGCTTAACAGCCGGAGATACGGTGACTTTCTTTACAAACAGGCTTGCTGACATAATGTTAACCCGAAAGTCGTCTACAGTGTTGCGCATTAAGCAAAATTCGTTTTTAGCTCTTATGAATTTTATCTTGAGGTCTACGCCATTTATTATTAACTTGTCTTGAAAAAACAAGTCAGAATGTAAAGGGGATATTAGCTCCACTACACGGCCGCCTTGTGTGTACTCCATTCTTTTAACTAGTCCCTCATTGCGTCCTCCAGCGTTGCGTTGTGTTTGATTGCGTTATGAGTCGGTCTCCCAAAAATATTCATCCAGGGTAGTTGATAAAGCCCACTTCGTCTGCTTGATCCAGGTTTCCGCCATTAGCTTTGGTGATTTTTACGCGCGTGTACAGAAACGTATTGTTTAGATCCAGGTAGTCCTCTGTACTAGCTGGAATGAAAAATTCAAGGGGTTCAGAGTCTGATACCGCTGCTAGAGGAGGGAATTCGACGTAGATGCATTTCTCAATACTTGTTTGTGTTAACGGCACCATAAACAGTTCTAGCTCCGACTTGACGCACTTTTGTGACAGGCTATGTACCAACGACATTCTGGTTAGAAAATGTCTCTTGTCTTCTGATGTTTTGTCGACTTGCTTCTCCTTGCTTGTTTATTTTTCCTAGTCTTAGTATGGGTCTTCTTATTTGTTGTTCGGCTACGCCTCTTTGGTGGGCAACTCCCTCTTTTCCCAGGAGGTCGTTTTATTGGTCAGGGGGCCACAACCACTATACCAGACCCCTCTTGATGTCTGTTCATGACGTTAGTAATAACATCTGTAGCTATGTTTTTAGCAGCTGTCTTTAAATGAGGGGCAACAAATGTAAATCCTTTCTTGAATAAGGGGAATGCTAATCTAAACAATCCCCTAAAGATACCCCCTAACCCTGCACCATACTGAGCACCGAGGCCGCTGTGTCCTGGTAAATCACCACACGCTTGGGCTGTGTAATATGCAACGTACTTGTCCGCATTGTGAGCATATGGATGGTACATGTTTGCTCCTTGTCTAATACCGATATTTTACGGGTCGAAAGTGTAGCTATATTATCACTTTGCCGTACTAAAAGGGATATGTTGATTCTGATCTGTCTTGAGAGAAATCTCAATACTATCAATGTGTGTTTTGCAGAGCCTCAGATAGTGTGGTCTGTCATAAGTATTTGTGATCATGGTTGTTTGGACCCGATATATGTACTTTTCTTAAAAGAGGGATGTAACTATCCCCTACTGTTTGATGATCAACAATATCGGTATAAACAAATATATTATACATCCCTACGTTAACATCGGCAGGATGTGGCGCCAGATATGGCTTCTGTGTCAACACTGTGTTAGTTCGCGGCTGAGATGTTGCAATTCTCTCGTGAGTTTTAAAAGCTGCTCCGGGGATAAATCCCAACATTTGTGCATGTTTTCCTTGAAAGTTAATTCTACATCTCTCGTTGGTAAAATGCTTACTCTGTTGGTAATGTTGTTGTAATCAAGCTCAATTTTCCTCTTTCCTCTTTCCCTCGTCTGTTTGAATTTTATGCAGTATTCTAAGATATCTTTATAGGACGCTGTGACACATTTACCACTCTTATTATTTAAACAACGCACCCATGCGTATTTTGAAAACAAATCTATACACATTAATAAATAGCGTACCCCATCATTTTCAGTAGAATAAGCGGACATGTCGACTAGATCTAACTGGAATTGCCAATCTATTGAATTCACTAAAACCTTGTTTCTCTTAAAATGCACCGGAGCCATCTTGTGTAGAGTATAGGCATCTTGTTTCATGAGCCAGTTTTCTACGTCTGAATCTGCGTACCGAACCCCAGTAGTGTCAAATATGGCCTTTTTAAGTTTTTGCTTGCCTCCGTAAGCCCCTGCATTTTCAGTCACATAGTATATATTTCTCATCACCTCCTCCATGATCTTTGTTACAAAGACTGACGCTTCAGCGTCTGTGTTCAAATATTTTATTTCCAACGACATACGCAACATATCCGTCAGCAATGATTACAAGTATACACTTTTAAGAAAATCAGTACAAGCACCTATGTTTTTACAAACCAAAGATTCAGTTAAGCAATACATCACATCAGCAACATCGACATGTTGTTTTCTCTTTAGCGTTAAAACACACAAATCAATGCTAAAAGTACAAAAACAAAACACATGCCCCTTATGAAACTCATTATCATTAACAGGAAAAACATTTGCTATATCGAGTAGAGTAGATTTCACATCTGCATATTTATCCACTGTCATTTGCACCATGGTACGCAATCCAGAGGTCATTCATCCAATACATTCTGTTTGTCAAATCTAGAACAACATAGTATCCTATCTGTGTCACATATTGCATTGTTAACAGCTTCACACAACAGTGTTCTCATCTTATACACGATGTATTTCTTTTTGACATGGTTTAGTAGACTAGATACATTCCCCATTGTTTTTAGTGTTGTTCCCCCTTCCAGATGTCCAGAGATTCCTTAACTACAGTGCTCACACTGTCCTCCACTCTTAACTACCCGTTTAAGCGAAGCAATGAGAAAAGGGTTCCTCAGCCAAATCTGTAGAACAGCTGCTGCAATGTCTCGAATACAGCATTCACACATTGGCACCAACCCATGACAACGTAGTACATACTTTTGAGCATCAGCGAAATTCTTGTTAAAAAGCTTCTGCGTAATTTCCCGTAATGTCCTTTAATATAAAAGAAGGGTAGCATGTCAATGCATGGGTGAGGTTGTTTTCTGCACCATTCGTCTGTATATGCACAATACACGCATGTCTGTATAGCTTTTTGTTGCATATATTGTTGTAGTATATCGTATAAATAATAAGCTACGGTTACCTGTATAATACCGCTAACAGTAGTGTTGGGAGATGTGTCCAGAGTGTCCAAACAGGTACCCTTAAACGGCTTGGCCCTGCTCTTGTCCTCTTCTGCTTTTTCTTCAAGAACGAGAAATGTTAAATTTCTTTTCCCCAGTTCTTTGCCATAGTCATCCACCCATGAGTTATCATCATCCCGTAGTACTGGAAAATATTTAGGGCTGCTCGATAGACTCACCCACTGCACATGTCCTTGTACCTGCACAAAACATTTTAACATTGTCGACGTCATCCCCATCGTGGAGATCTTTGAGGTTGTCTGCGGTGTTGTTTGTTGTTCATCATCTTGCTTGTCCTCAGGACCAAAAAGTTTTCTTTTGATCCCTACATAGCTGACATAAGGTTTATACCATCTGAATAATTTATCAATGTGTGAGAAGATTTCAAGGGTTCTATCCCATTCTCCCCACTGGACCACAAAGCCGGTGCTGAACCACGTCTCCCACTCTTTAGACGTGATGGGGTAGCCTTTTTGTTGCTCTGGGGTTCCCATTTTTGCCTTTTGAATGATAGAATCATCCTTGCACGATCAAAAAACGATGTAGGATTCTGGGTCGTAGACTTCAAGGTCTGTTTCTATACGATAGAGCTCTCCTGGCACAGACCCGCACCATTGTGTGGACTCCTTTTGAAGCACTCATATCTTTACAGACTTTGTTTCTGAAGTAATTCCAGTCTTTGGCTGAAAAACTAATGTGCGGTGTGCTTTCACGAAGAAAAATTTCAATGAACTGTTCCGTGCTCAAACAAGAATCCTGACATTCTAAAATCTTCCACCGCCCATTCAAACAGAGGCACCCAGGCCTTTCGGTCCAGAAAATCAGCCAATGTTGTTGGGGGAGTCTTCTTTCTGGGAGCCATACTCATTGCAACAGGATCTATAATTATACGTCGTTTTGCAGTCGTTACTCCTAATTGATTACCTGTGATGTCCATGATTGTGATGCTACAAAGATGGCGCTGTTGTTCTGCACGAAAATAGCTCTTCCCGATACGGATTCACCCAAAAATCAGTCACACTGTTCCACACTCTCGGTCAGATGTAAGTCAAAAACTAGCCCGCTATACATATACAACCGATTGCTAAAGCCACTCCCAAACATCCAACATTTTTTATTATTATTATTATTTAATTAAATCTTTATATAAAGTAATACATTTTTTGATTAATTAGTTTTTGATTAATTGATTTTTTTATTAATCAAAAATGTATTTACATGCACGACTGTTACACGCATCATGTGCGTGCACGTTCACATGTAGGCGCATTGCTGGCCTTTATTTACTACTGTGGATATAGTTCTCAGTAAGGGGTGGCAGAAAGATGTTCACAAATATCTGCGATTCAGGTAGTGTGTCTATACTTTTTCACACTGATGTATATTAGTAATATTTGTGCTTACTGCTCATGTACACAGAAGTATGTATTTGATCAGATCGACTGCAGACCTAGAGTCATTCCAGAATCATATCCTGATGTATGCCAGCAAGCGCTATGCTTTCATGCTTTTTCAAGAGTTCTGCTTGCTGCGTTGGACTACAATTTCCACTGGAACCGACCAACAATGAAAACGTTGGACGGCAAAGAGATGTACGTTTTACACTTATATAATATTCCCATTCATAGTACAATATTCAGCCAATGTTTGATATGCAATTGATTGTCTTTACACTCAAGGTTGTCTCTTGTTCTACTTACAAACTGATATTAAATGGTTGTAATTTGTGTAATTTCAGTTTCAAAAGATTGTATAAGAAGAACGCTAAAAGATACAGCGTATATGCCTTGAAATCTGAAAAAACCTACGGAAACTTTTCTGAGTTGTAAAGAAGGATTGTTAAGAACAGACTCACAAGTGGAGTGGGGATGCCTAGGAGGAGGAGCCTTCAACCAGATTACCCCAGACAGCTTGGTTTGGTGCCCCCCGTACTTGCACCAGCCACATCAGACTTGTTGCAGAGACAAGTCAAAGAGGTCTAGGTAAGTTACACAAATTTGGTGCCTATGTTGTGCCAAATTACAGGTCACTGAATGATATTTACATTACAATATAGTCTGTAACTATATTTGATGGCACTGTCTTCAACAGGACTGTTATTCCAACCAGCATCTGATGTGGGAGGATCCCCATAGGAGATCAACTTGCATGTGTCCTGGTACTTGTCAGGCAGGATTACAAGGGAAAGAACTTCAGTTCACTGAAAAAGTCATAGCTTTTACACTTCAAAAAGAGAAATTTATTAACATTAAATTCTGTTCCTACCCTCCTCCTGTGGTTTACTTAATGTTAATGTTTTTCCATGTGTGTTTCATCTTATTCTGATAAGTACACTGTGACCAGCGCATATTATTTTCAGTAGGTAGCCTAAATTACAGTTTACAATTTTGAACAGTAATGATTAGTAAGGCTACAGATGTCCCCTATTATGTAAATATAAATAACGAAAATTGGTATTGGAAATGTTATGGCAAAGTTTGAAATTGTCATACTTTTCTAAACACATGTACAAAAATATATAATGAAAATAAAAACACCATGTGCTTCTATTTCTTAACTTTTATTTTTTCAATACCATAGAACTGCAGTTGAACAACTATACCTCAATATACAACTATAAAACATACATCGAATCTAAATAAAGAGGGGAGAAATATGAATAAATATATATAGAAATGTAATATTAAAACAAATATTGTTACTATGTACATTTGTTTGATGCCTTAATGATGCTGAGGCAGGTGTGTCAGTACTTGACCATGCCAGAGAAATGGAATGGAATAAAACCCATTTAGTGTCCAAACACAACAACTGGGGATGACAAGTCGGTTTCCCTGGCCTAAAGCTCCATGTTGCCAATAGATGAAGTGTCTATAGGCACCATAGCGATACTCCTTGTTGTCAATCCCCAGGCTCCCTGATGTTGCCTAATGCCGTAATGTCCTCCCAGTACTGCCTGCGAATGCGAATAAAGCCTTCTTCAAGCCAGTACTGGGAGAAGTGTGGCAGTAGGCTCACACGGTTCGCTTGCTCCTGCCCACAGCATTTCCTCTCCTGGTCCATAGGCGTTTCCCTACTGTTACCACAAGTACACCAAGGTACTCCTGGCACTCCGGCAGAAGGTGGGGCACCATGTCTGTGCTGATGCATCATCAAGGCATCAAAGACCAGGCCTGGCTGCCTCTCCAGCAGAAGGGTGGAGAGCTCTCTGTGTTCTTTAAGGGTCACCTCCTGAAGAAGTCTTTGAAGAAAGAGGACACAGGGAAAAATACTCAATATGCAATATTCTCTGCTTCAGTACACTGGTTAGTCTGTCTCAATAATTTTGTTTTTAAGATTGTATCCATTTCAAATGAACTATACCAGTACTCATTATTACTATTAGTATTTAATGCACTACTACTATTTATCATTACACTTCTGCTGATGCTGTAAATGATTTTCCACATGTCCACATTACCTTTATTTAGATTTAGATTTTATAATTTGTATATTTAATTATATTTCCTACTTTCCTACTTTATATAGTTATTTCTTTTCCTTAGTATCTTGACATGCAAGCTTAGCAATTGTGACCAAGAATCAATAAAGAATTTCTGATAAAAATAAAAATAAATAAAAATAAAATAAGGCTGTATAAGTTGCATGACATTATGTTGGCAATATGGTACCGCATATTAGGGTTTGCAGGCTGGCCAGTGTTTGCTCAACTTGTATAATATGGCTTCATTTAATCATTGTTGCCTAGTAAATGACATGTTACACTATGAAAACATTCAACTACTAACTAATGTTACAGAACCAGGGGTACATGTGCACAGAGCTGCTATGTACATAACGTTATCACTGTGTACTGGGATTTGTCATAAAGTGCAAACATGTCAGAATAAAATAACGTTACAATAACCTTATAAATAAAACCTCGGTAACAGCTCTCCGGTACCTTTGGAGGGCTTCCACTCTTTCTTTGTCCTCTATTGAGCCATCACTCCGGGTAGGTCCTCTGCCTCTCCACCCTCTTCCTCTCCCTCTTCCAGTTAGTTAACTCCGGTAAATGGACTTCTGCATTTAGATCACATTGATGTCCTGGTTCTGTCTAACGTTATCTTCTTCTTCCTTCTTCTTCTTCTTTTTATTCTTCCTCCTTGTGATTTTATTGTCAGTTGGCAAACAACGAATTGGTGCATTACCGCCACCAACTGATATCGAGTGTGGTTCAGACCTTTATACATATCTGATCATGGACAGAAATACTTCTGTGAGTGATTATTTGGACTTAGTGGGCAGGCCACAATACGTTGATTGACAGTTAAGGAAGAGGAAGGGAAAAGCAATGACAATAGGTCTCCTTGGGGAAAGGCAAAAACAAATGTATGTATTTATTCTTTTATTCATTCATTCTTTCTTTGATATATTTCTGCATTTATTTATTTATTCTTTTATTCATTCATTCTTTCCTTGATATATTTCCCCATTTATTTAGCTATTCTTTTATTCATTCATTCTTTCTTTGATATATTTCTGCATTTATTTATTTATTCTTTTATTCATTAATTCTTTCTTGCATATATTTTCCCATTTATTTATTTATTCTTTCATTTAATTCTGACACTTTGGATGTTCCATAAGTTTGCACTGCAGGGCCACAAACAGAGTGTAGTTTTTATTCAAACTAATATAATATAATTCAATTACAAAATAATATTCAAATTTCTCAGTTCCCAAAAATACATAAATATTAGCACATACAGCTAATCAGTACAACAGAAAAATGGTCAAATTGGTCAACCTGTTTACCCTTTCTTTATCCAGGACATTTTGCTGAGAGCAATGTTCTAGGAACACGATGCTCACCCATTTCTACACATTCAAACCTGCAACCGACCACTTGCAACCAGTCTGTTGATCTGATGACCACTGAGCAGCCTCCTTGGAGGAGTTAGGGGTTAAAGCCCTTGCACATTGGCACGTCAGTGGTAATATTACAGTGTTTCCCATACATTGATTTATTTGTGGCGGCCTGCCACAATATCAACACTGACCGCAACACATTGATTTTTGGATTTCTTTTTTCACAAGGCCTATTTAAAATGGATAAAAACTTAGTTGATTGCAGTGCATATATTCGCTCAGCACCTCCTCCTCTCTCTTTCTCTCTCATGAACACCACTGCACAAATCTGTGCAACATAACACTGTCAATGTCGGAGACCCACCTTTAAAAAAGTTATTAGCAAGCATATAAGGAGCCTAGCTACTAACGATAGCTATGTTAATGTTAGAATACAGCTGGGTTGTCCAGGTCAGCATGCTGTCCATAGCTGCTAGTCAATATCAGCTGAAACCCCCACCCACCCCACAGTTATGCTGTCCTTCTGGGGGTACATTGCATTTTAAGCTATTTTGTGAGTTTGTGATTAGGAAAGAATAGAGAGCAAGAGATTTCTAAGTCACTAGGGTTTATGGTCGTTAGATCATAGATAAATGTTGAACCATAACGTTGTCACAGACAAAAAGCATGTTGTCTTTTTTTGTTGTTGTTGAACAATAGTGGCACACCACAAACATGGGTTTACTGGGTTTCCTCACAGAGCATTTGTTTGAAATTAAAGGAGGAAATTTCAAAAACTACACTTATTAAATCAAAATAGTTTCTTATATTATGTCAAATACTGTAAATTGTTAGGTACCCTTTGGTAAGACATTTTACATTTGTCCTGCTCATTGTGTCTCTCAAGATCCACAGTAAATGTATTTTGACCGTTAACACACACTGTAATGTCTACTCTCACCTGGCCTTGGCTGGCTTCAGTTGGAACTGCTGAAGAAGAAACCAGGCTATTTCAGGACTATCAGTGAAATACTCACATACCCTGTTCTGTTCTATTTTTATCACTTTCTGTAACAGACAAATGTACCTGAGACTGAAGTGTATTGATGTTACCCTGCTCCTTGATGTGCCATCTGGGACAAAAAAGGTAACAGCTACAAAAGCAGCTTCTCCATTTGTAGTTTTTATTCTACATACTTATAATGGGTTTTATATTATGTTGTATCATGCTATTGTTTAGCACTTTTTCTGCAGGCAACTGTTGCAGAGAATGACATCGGACTCACACAGGAGGCATGGGCGCTACGTTACGTTGCACCGTGATTTTCAGCCCTGCGTCAACTCGAGTGTTTAGCCTGCTGCATGTTATTTATATGTGTGTGTGTGATTAATGTCATTTTGTGTGCTTCTACTACTGATCACAGCTCTCTGTGAACCATTTCCCCCCAGTTCCCTGCAGGGCTGAATGTCCCACATGGATCAATTCAGAATAAGAGCGTTTCACCTCCCTGACTTTGCTGAATTGTTTAGATTTAGTTGATTACCTTTCCTTAATGTTTGTGCTTCTACCATGTTTTTTTTTTGTCTGTTTTAACTGTGTTTATTGTTGATATACGATTGGGAGTCTGCACATGGTATTTTATTTTGAAAATTGACTGGATTCTCTATGCTGTTTCAGTGTCTGACTTCCGGCCCAGTTCATGTGCTCTGTGCTGCTTAACGCGTCTTCTGTCAAAAATAGACCGGCTGCCTATTGTCTGCGCAGCGGAGTGGAGAGCCACTTCTGGTGAGAGCACAAGCACTGACTACAGTCTGGCGTAAGCCACTGTCCAGTGCACAGAAGAAGCCTGTTGCTCAACATAAGTCTTCTTCTGAAAGTCATACAGTACACCAAACTTGGATCTTCAGATCTTCATGCATCCAAAAAAAACAAGTGTAGTACATGGACTTGATTCAATACAACATATTCCCCAGAACTCACAGAACACCGTTTTGAGATGATGAGAGGAGTTGAAAAGCAAGTCACTAAGGATAAACAGTTTCTTTTAGTTGGATGTTACCCACTTTGAAACAATCTGAATGGCTGAATGACTGTCTGCCACAGTGTCTTATCTGACACTAACTTTAGAAGTTCCTGGAGTCAGAGTATTTGAAACCACGTTTGATTGGTTTATACAGTTTATTATTTGTTTGAATTTAGTTTATCGCATTGATTGGTTAGTTTCGCCAGTCAGCAAACTGATGACATATCTCAAAACATACATATATGTATGGTATAATATAACTAATATAAATGTATATTAATTTGATTGAAATGTCAGTGTATCACAGTTATAACGGGAGTGAATATATGCTTAGCTTTTATAAAGTGAATCCATTATTTGGGTAATATGAAATGCAATTGCTATCAGGCCAGAGCAAACTGCTTACAAGCACTTTACTGGTGAGTTTGTAGTGGACATGCAAAATTAAGGCACTGTCACTTATGAATGAGCTACTGTGGCAACTTTGTGTTTGTGTGTGTGCGAGTGTGTGCTTGACTGACGTTCTATGCTGACACGGCTTTGAAATATTGCATCTTCAATCTAAAAAAAGCAATTCACCTGAGACAAATACTCAGCTTATGGCTATGGCCGATTGACTTCCTCATTCTCATCTCCTTTTCTGCTATTCTGGGCCTAACTACAAGAGAACTTCAATATTACCGTCTGATAATTCTTAAAATAAAAAAAATAAAAAATCCACGAACCTCGAATGATTCCACTGCAGTTCTCAGACAGGGAAATAATAGACCCATATGTCTCTTCATTTCTAGGTCGTCTTTTGCCCCTATAGCATGTTGGGGATTATTGTCATTATTCAAAAAGACGACAAGTGCCAATAGCCCCAACTGTCAATAATCCATGTTGATCGTGACAATCAGTCCATTTCATTCAGTCAAATATGTAGCCCCTTTAAAACCTACATCTAAAGTCATTTTAACATATAAATAACAATCTGGACAGGCCAGGACACAAAGAAGTAATTATTTTCCCACTCATAGCAGGTGATATGATGCCACCAAGCGTTGCAATTATTCCAGCATATTCATTATGCAATGGTGGGTTTTTTTTTTAATAAGAATTCAAGGATGTTCTGCATGAATAGGCGTTTTCAGTGGACGTGGCACAGAGACTGCATGAGCTGCACTTCAAGGCCAGTGATTCTGATGTTATTAAAGAGAAGAAAGTCATGTTAATACCTCATGTTACTCCAAGACCCGAGTGCTGAACACCCACTATAAATTACACTTTCCTAACAATTTCACCATCTGACTGGTGTCTTTCATCGGTTTAACGTGCATGCACACTCACCCACACTCTAAGCGTCGACCACCACCAAAGCCTCTATACAGCACTGTGTACGAAATCAACTACAGTTCAGCCTTTTGATACAATCAAGTAAATAGGCTACACATGCATGCACTACAGAGGAGTGTGAAATTATGGCATTCACAAAGCACAAATGAATCTCAAAATTCTTCTCAAATGCTTCTCAAAAATGACCAGTAAAATGAAACTTAGACCCATGTCTATGCCCGATAGGTCATAGCTGGCGGTACAGGAGATCAATAGATGTAAGTAGCCTTTTTCTGCTCTATAACAGCAGACTGAGCCTCACTCTCACATGATCATTCAATATGACATTGTGACACGATAGAAAGCTGAGCATAAAAAACATCTTGCATTGCAGATCAATACATTCCTGTAGATATTCAGTGATGTGTGTAGCTAATATGTCGCCATGCCATCATAATGCACCAATCGGGCCCCCAACAGCATGTTTCATCTGATAGAAGCATCAGATAAAAAAGGGCAATGATGGATGTGGAGGGGAGATAGGGTCATTTTGAAGGAGACAGACACAAACACAGCAGGCACAGATTTCCTCATTTGTTCTGTTGATGACCATAAATACTGCTCTTCCCTCAATCCGCCAGTGTTTGAATTCCAGTGTAATTCATATAATGTTTGGACGTTAGCGCTAGCTACCTCTGTGCTTGGCTTCTTCTTGTGAGGGTTGTGAGACAGAAAATAGTGAGGTCATGGTCGGCTGAACAGCCAACAGAGGTAAACTGAATTTTTAAGGTGGGTTGCGCAACACTGTCAGAGTTTGTTAGAGAAAATGTGGTTAACCTTTAAAAGTAGTTTGCCCCAAAACATCCTATTAATCACAATAATTTCACTATTCAAGAGTACACTCAATTACTGTACTTTTAGCTCACCAGCTTCATATGTAAATGAGGTTGCAGATTATCAATGTCACAAAATCAATACCAGTTGATTGATTATGCTTGTATGAATCCCATCCCCTTACAAGATGTCATTCCTCAAAGGGATTTTCCTTTTTTTCCTGTTTCAGGTGTTCCATGTTGATAAGCAATCTCCTGTGCAACCTCAACGATGAATTCCTTGGATGGATTTTATCCTATACTGCTTATGATTATGATCTCACACATAAAAAAAATATTTTTGAAGGCATATGTTAACATAATCAAGATGTAACATTTGTTTCAATATACAAATTGGAATTTCCACTTGTAAAAATGACTGATTTAGCAAAATTGTCTGAGTTTCAATTTACATAAGTAAATAAGTAATAAATCACTAAGTGCTTAGTTGAGGCTACATATAAATCTGCACTACGCTACATATCCATCGTTTCTTAGAGCTGAAAGAGTCTGCGGACAACACATGACTTTAAAAACAGGATTTAAATCAATGGGAGACCTTTGAATTTAGTCTGTTGGCCCTTTCATTGTCTTCTGAGATGCAACAAGATCCATTAGTGAAAACCCAGACTGCCCTTGCATCACTCAGATTTTTGTCCAGTTACAGTGATAGAGGCGCTTCAGGCTATATTTTTGTTTTCTTGGTGAACAAGCAGCTACAGTTAATCCTGTGGGATTTCAAGTTGATGAACCTCATTGATTTGTTCATTGATTTGTGTTGAGAGTTAGCAACAAGATTGAATGAGGTGTTCTGACACTGGAAAAATGTGTATTATTTCAGAGGAGCGGCCCATTGGCTGTGTCTGTGAGTAGTGCAGCATAGACAACATAGTTTATTTTCATCCCTTGGCATACAATGTATTAAACTAAAAGATATATTATACAAACAGTGTCTCTTCCTATGAAAAAGACTGCTAAGTAATGCACCCATTACTTTACAAGGTTTGAATACTAAAACATGTGATAATATTATACTATTACAACAGCTCAACCTGCTGTTGGAGCTGGAACCGTTATTTTACACAGCCAGGTTGACTTCCCATAGAGGATATTACTGGTTATTTTACTTATTAATTTTATAATGCAGTCAGTCCACTGGTGAGAAAATCCAAGTAATAGAGGCAGCAGCTCAAGCCACCAAAGTTCTGGCCAACAGTGCAGCACTCCTAGCCTGGACAATAGGCTCTGAGCTGAGGGAGTCAGTATGCTGTAGCAAGTTTCACTTGACTGTTTTTGTTGGATCCTGTTGCTTACACTTGTGCAGAGGGAGGTGAGTGTGTGTGCCAAAGGGGAGCTTGAAACTGTAGAGCTAAACTGTTCAGTGTTTCTCCTTCCCCTCCCCAACTACACAGAAAGTGGTTAAGTCAAGCAACTATTATTTGTATCGCCCTATTTTACAATGTCTCATTAGGTTTTACAGGTCCGCATAAGCAATAACTGCTGACCCAGCCAAAACTCTAAGAAAACATGGGGAAAACACAATGTGCCCTCGTTGTGGAGCTGGGAGAAGTATGGACTTGCTGCTTCTGGTCTGTCCCCCTAGATTGTCCTGCTGATAACTTTGAAAAGGGAAGGAGTTGAGGCCTGATTTTATTTTTGCAAATAAAAAAGGGAGAGTTGGATGCATGTTCCAGCAACAAAAAGTCTTGTGTGTAAGTTTTGTTCTTGCATAATTGAGCCATATACATGGGTGTTATTGAATTCGCATTCTGTTTCCTGCTTATTGGAGTCAACGGACAGATAAATGTTTCTACAGACAATAAACATGTATGCTTATTTGTTCCTCTTGCTGCTTAGTGTACACACTTAGGTAGGTAGGCAGGCAGGTTTATTGTCACAATATAACAATTTCCTCCAGCTATGAAGTCTCATTGTTGTTTGAAATCCGGGCGGTGATGGTGGTGTCATCCGCAAACTTCTCTCCATGTCGGGGGGTGCAGTCGTGGGTGTACAGCATGAACAGAAGGGGGCTGTGCACACAGCCCCGGGGGGCTCCAGTGTTGAGCACTAGAGTGGAGGAGGTGTGTCCGCCAATCCGAACTCACTGGGGTCTGTTTCTGAGGAAGTCCAATATCCAATAGCAGTGTTGTATTTAAACCCAGAGTGCTGAGTTTGCTGATCAGTTTCATGGGGGAGATTGTGGTGAATGCTGAGCTGTAATCCACAAACAGCATTCGGATGAAGATGTTGTTTTTCTCAAGGTGTGTAAGGGCTGAGTGGAAGGCAGTGGCAGATGGCATCCTCTGTGGATCTGTTGGTTCTGAAAGCAAACTGGAAAGGGTCCAGGCTGGCTGGGATGTTGTTCTTTATCTGCTGAAGAACCAGTTTCTCAAAGCACTTGATCAGCATGGGGGTGAGAGCCACAGGGCGGTAGTTGTTCAGACTATAGACACTGCAGACTTTTTACATACAGGAACGATGTTGGCTGTCTTGAAGCAGGTGGGAACCCTCTCCTGAGACAGTGAGATGTTGGAAATGTCAGTAACAACATCAACTAGCTGATTGGCACAGGTTTTTAGTACACGGCCAGGAATGTTATCAGGCCCAGCAAATTTACTCATATTCACTCTCAGCAGGACTCTCCTCACATCTGCTGTTGATACTTACAGTGACCATTCCTCTGGAGGTGGAGTAGACTTTCCAGCTGACTCCTTGTTGAGGAGATCAATGCGATGGTAATGTAATGTGGCCTCACACATGATGGGGGAGCTCCTGCTTTTGTACCCTGTCATGTTTTTGATGGCCTGGTGTTGTTGGTGTTGAGGTCTCTCTCCAGTCTCTGCTGATGTCTCCGCTTTGCCTCCTTGATGCCAGCTTTCAGTCGCGCTCTGGCGGTGCTTCATCACCTGAGCGAAAGGCAGCTTTTTTGGCTCTGGATAGAGCACTCACCTCTCCATTCATCCAGGCCTTCTGTTTGGGGAATGATTTTATCGTTTTAGTGAACACCACATCATCAACACATTTGCTGATGTAAGATGTCACTGATGATGAATATTCCTCAAGGTTGATGTGGCTCTCCTGGGTGGCAGCCTCTCTGAACATACTCCAATCCGTGCTCCCAAAACAGTCCTGTAGAGCTGTTGTAGATTCATTTGCCCACACTTTGATTGTTGGCTTGATCCTTTTAATCAGCTGGGTGTAAGTGGGCTGAAGAAGCACAGAAATATAGTGTAATAAACCAACCACCTGGAGAATTCTCTAGGCAGATAGTATGGCCGACATCTCAACATTAAAAATTCCACATCTGGTAAACATTGTCCATCCACTTTAGCTTTAGCCAACTTAATAAATGAATGTTCAGAAAATAAATGATGGATTCATGAAATACAAATGCACTGTGTTTTCTTCATAGTAACTAATTAATTTAGTTAGTTTTTTTGCTACCATTACTTGGAGGTAACAGGTGGTACCTGTTTTAGAAGGAAATACTAAAACAAAAACAGAGGAAACATCAGCTACAAAAAAAATTGTAACCATTATTGTTTAAAAGGAGTTTTAATTGCAGCACCTATGAATTTATTTGCCTGTATGAGTCACCATGCCTCTGTCTGCTGGTCTAAACTACTGCTGCCAGTACTTAACTTTCCTGTAGGTGGAACAGGTTGGCAGAACTGGTCTGGAAATGAGCAGATAAGATGTACAGTCAGTCATGCAGGTTATTATGTTTGTCCTGGATGCAGCATAGCATTTAGAGAAGACACATTAAGCTTACACTGGAAATGTTTTCATATAATCCAAACCATAAGTGCAGCAACAAGTGTGTAATTTAATCAAATCAATTACAAAACAATAATCTTTGTGTTTGCAAACTTATGTATATAATTAATTCCTCATTTCCCTCATCAGTGTTTTCAGACTGATTTGGGTAACACTTTTTAATTAAACACCCCTCAAGCACTGGAGCACCTTGTTTCATTTACACATCATACAAAATTAAAATATCTTAAAACATCATTACCATTAATGTGCACATCCCTATTCAAACCAATTACCATCAACATGTGAGAATCTCTGTACCTTTACTGTCAGTTAAAAGGGAGATGGTGGGAACAGAGGACGCAGAAAAAAATTCCTGTGGGCAATTCTGTGTCTTTTCAAGTTGGCAGGTTACTCCACCTCCAGAGATGGAATGGCAAGAGGCCGGAGTAGACCTGTACCTCACACTGGTCATTTGATGAATGCAATAGAGGTGATTTGGTTGGCCATGAAGCACTCATATCAAAGACCATTTTAGTTGTGACTGCAGCAGCTTGTATAAATCAGACTGTTGGTCTGTCAGTCCCAAAGAAATGCGCCATTTTTCATGTGTTTAATATTGCATCCTGAAGCAGTAAATGTCTATATTATAGGAGTAGCATAAGTCTATATTCTGCAGACAAAAAAACAGCTTTTGTGACTAAGTTTCACTTGAAGAGAGACTGCACGTCTTACAGATTGTGCCTACTTCACTGCAGAACATCATGTAAAAGGTTGGCATTGTGCTCTATAAGTTGTGTGCTCGTTAGTTGGTTGGTCAAGATATTACCACCAATTGACAACGTGTGGTTCTCTTTAGAGTTAGATCAAAGACAGAAGTAAGTTGATGTAATTTGTGTGTTCATTACAACCTCATGGGTAGTACTTGAAATAGCGCGGTACACAGTATCGGCACTTCTACAATTTACTCTTTGGCGTTTTCTTGCGTACTAGCACATCTCACCAGCTGCCAGTACACTTGTCTGCCCTCTCCACTGGTGGAGACAGAGCACGGAGAAGACCCGGTGCTTTTTTATCCAAACTTTTGAAATGTTACAAATAATCGAATAAACAAAATAAATATACAGGCAGACATTAGCCAATAAAATGTAACATATAAATATATTAAAATACTAACTTTAAACTTTAATTAATTTCATAATATTATAGGCTACTAATACACAGGACAGTATGAACATGTGAATGGGGAGTACTGGTACCTTTTTTCCACTTCAGGCACTGTTCATGGGCAGTTAAATACCGCTACAGAAAGTTGAGATTTGTAGTTACTGGACGTAACTCAAGTGCTATCAGTATGTTGCTTTGTATTAAGTCAGCCAAAGAACCTTTTCTTTAGCAATCAGGCATACGTCATTCTGGATATGTTTGTTGTAGTGTTCTGGTCTACACTCGAGGTGGACAGCAGTGACTGCATGGTGCCTTACAGTCCTACAACCCAGCAGTTATCTCATGTACAGTGTTTGCTCATTTTATTTAAGTAGACTTATAAGTTGTCCCTCAAATAATTGACTATTCGTTCACTTGAACAGCAATTGTCTAATCATAGCTTAGCAACCGTAACTAAGCACAGCTGGCCTGTCAAGCTTTGGATTTCTCCACAAGTGAATGGGACTTTAATAAAAAGAATACCTGGCATTTAAAGGGTTTTGAGGGTGGTATCTTTCTTTTCAGCCTTTCCAAAATGCTCTAACATAAATTGCAATAATTAGCGTGTCCTGCTAACTAGCTTTACGTACATAAGTAACGAAGTTATTTCCCAGGACACAGAGCAACAAAAAAAGTGCCCTGCTCACCAAGACTCGTCATTGACAACTGTCATTAGCCTGAACAATTTGCAGGAGCCGACGGGCCATTTTATGCACGTACAGTGTGAGCACTGTACTGTCCAGTACAATTACTAATTACTTGTTAAATGAATCAGTAACATAATCCAAGTCTTACAATACAAAAGTAATGTAGCCTGATTACTTTTAGTTACTTTTGGATTACTTTAATACCAAAAACGCAAATAGCGTTGCCTGCTCAGTGTATTTCTAGAGAAACATAAAATTAGAAAATGTCCCATTTCCATGAAATCAAAATTGATGTTTATATGTTTTCATATGATATGCCTTGCACTATACTTCACCAATATGGCAGTATCTGGTCCATAAAATGACAAAAAAAAATTGTTTTGTAGGTATTCTTTTTTATATTTTAAAATTTTATATTTTAGAGTGTTTAATTTCCCGGAAACCGATTTTAAAAGGTTGATGACTCATCCTGCACTTGGAGGCGTATTTTAATTTAAAGCCCAATAAAAAGCTTTCTAGGGGCCGACCAGGGCTGACCTGGCACCACTGATTACTGTACCAAAACACAGGGTTAACAAACTCAGAGTTGTCAGTAAGCCCGCTTTCTGGACTACACCTGGATAGAACGTCTTCCTTTTCAGAAGCACCTGCCTGTGGAGCTGAGAAGCTAACGGACAGCACAACCTGTTTATATTGTTGGGTCTCCAGGTTACATTCATCTGAAAATATAAAGACATAGAAAACACTGATAATTTGGTAATCACACATAAGAATTACAGTTAGATAGCTAACCTTGTTTCACCTACTTATGAAACGGACAAGAACTTTCGTCCTCCATTTCCATTTACTCATTTGCAGTCACTTTTATCCCCCCCAAAAGATTTAAAGAAAGTTTTCATGTCCCCATAATTCCAAGACCTGCTGCATGAAGAGCAATGACACATTAGTGAGGGAATCAAATCCGGGTCCCCCACACTAAAGGTAAGAGCATTCCACCTTCTCCTCTTTTAATACAGTACATAGTCTAAGTCATACTCACCTTGTGCACATGTACATACTCACTTTGCGCATGTATACATACTTAACCATGCACATACACACCTACTTAACCACACGCATACATACTTATGAATGACGTGTATGTGCAAGTGAAGTATTCAATTTTGGCCTAGGCGGTTTCTCATAAACATGCATAAGTAGCATAAATTGTCTGAAAATGTCTTGAGCTGTATTTTCTATGTTTTTACCTTCAGGCAGTAGTTCTCAAAGTGGGATTCCCCGAAATAATTAGCTATATATTTTTTTTTAAATTAAAAACAAAAAAACAAAAAGTGAACATCTATAGATGGGGACCATTTGTGCCAATAAAACAAGCACATTTTGTCCATGTTTCCCACCCACATTATCTTTGGGCCAATAGAACCTCTATTGCATCATGTCAATCTGTCATGCGTCAATCACTTCACTCAAGACGCAATGAGCTGCTGCTACTGCTAGCTTGGCAAATTAAGTTTTAGCGAAGCCAGCATGGAGAAATATCAGAGTCAGTCAACATTGTCAAGTGATGCTAAGGCCAAGCCAGCTAAATTCAGTGACGACAGTTGTATCAGACAATTATATCAAATTTGGATTTATTGAGAACAGCGACGGGAGACCAAAATGTGTCGTGTGTCTTCAGGTGCTAGCTAATGAAGCCATGAAGCCAGCCAAGCAAAAGCGACATCTGATTACAACGCACGGGGAATATAAGATCAAAACAAAAGATTTTTGGTGACGGATGGTGACCCTGGCCACAACTTGAAATGTGTGAAATTATGCTCGGGACAGAGGCAGCTAATACACTGAAAGCAGTACCTCTCTCAAATGACACTGTCAGGAGGAGAACTGAAGAACTTTCTGCTGACATTCAGTCACAGCTACTGGATAGATTGCGTTCCTGGAAACAATTCTCTATTCAGTTGGATTAATCAACAGAGATTGCTGGTGCAGCTCAGTTTATTATTACACTATGCATGGAAAGGCAAAATGTTGGAGGACTTTCTGCTCTGTAAGGAGGTGCCAGGCAGGACAACGGGCAAGGAAATATTCAGACTCCTGGATGCTTTCATGACAGAAGCAGGAATGAGCTGGGAAATGTGTCTGGCTGTTTGTACAGATGGTGCGGCAGCAATGACGGGTTGAAATCCTCTCGATCCAAGGAGGCTATGCATCTATCCTGGAAGTCAGCAACAAAATCACCGCCTTCATGAGAAAAATGGAGCTATTTAAAAGAAGGATGCGAGATGGAGTAGCAGACATGTTCCCAAACCTGACTAAGTTTCTCCACACAAGCAACCTGTCTGTGGCTATTGTGAGAGGTAGCCACCTCTCACCTCACTGCACTGGGAGAGCACTTCAGCTCATACTTCTCCGATGTGAATACCGATGCATGCGGTGCGGGATCCCCTCACCCCCGCTGCAACAAGTGGCCTTATTGGTAAGAAGAGGAGTTAACCGTAATAAGACACTGGTGGCCCGAGGTATCTTTCACTTTTGGCACTCCCTCTCACATCAGTATACTGAACTCACTGCAGAGGCAATGAGAATATTGCTCCCCTTTCCTACCACATACCTTTGTGAGTCATCATTCTCCACTTTGACTGCAATGAAGACCAAGTACAGAGCTCGTTTGAACGTGGAGAGCAATCTGCCTGTCATCCATCCCTCCAAGAATGGATGAACTGTGTTGTGAGAGACAGGCTCAAGAATGAGCTCATCAAGTGAGTTATTGTGAATTGTGTGAGATAAGAACGTGATGTTTAGCCCAATTGTAAATATTCCAATCAAAATGTTAAACTTTCGAGTAATTAAGACAGTTAATGCAATAGGCTTACTCACAATCTGTTCTGTAATACTGTTAGGGTAACTTATCTTATGATCTTTTTAGAGCTTTCTGCCAACGACTTGAATAAGAAGCAATCTGTTTATTATTTTAAAGTTGAAGCATTTACTGAAAGTAAATTTGAGACTGGTAATTTTAAATGTCTGGCTTTTTTAGGACTGTGCCAGTCTTGCGACTGCTCATTTTCTGAAAGTTGTTAAGATAAAATGATAAATTACATGAAAAGTATAAATGTTGTCAAGATGAGCTCAGATGCAATTTGAGTGTGTTTAAAAAGTATGTAAGTGGTATTAACATGATTCAAATTGAAATGCGTTTCTGTTTATCACTACGAAACAGGTTTGAATTATTTTGGTTGAAATGTTATAGTATTCAAATAGTTCCAATGGCATCTAAGAGTAAAAATGGCAGTAAGCATCTTTGTTACAATTATGAGGGGGTCCTTGGAAAATGTTCTCCCCTTTAAGGGGTCCCTGGCCCAAAAAAGTTTGAGAACCCCTGCTTTACGGCACTACTGTTCTCCGCTGCAGCTTCAGCAGCCAAATTTAAACCTTTGAAAAGAGCTTGGATGATTTTACGCATTGAGCAGCGTCTGAGCCCTTATTTTTGCTTTCTCTAACTTTTTCAGCACCGCCATTCCTTATTTTTTATTTTTTTTTACAGTCCATTATCTAGCTTTGGTTTTCTGTTCTGTAGTAACTGTAGTTGACTGGGCCAAATGCTTAATATTTACAATTATTATTGTTACTACAGTAGTGAAACTGCACTACCGTAAGTGATAACAACCAGTCCTATGCAGAGTCTGTGTGATGAGGTGGGGGTGTAACGCATGCACATTCAACTACTGGCTACAGGCCAATCATTATCTACAACACGTTTCTCCCAAGTGGCAACCACCGGCTCTGACTTCTGATACCAGTCAGGAAGAAACTTAAACTTCAGTTCATTGTGTGGCCACTTGAGGCTGGCTCCAAAAGGGAGTCACTTACCATGACCCCCATGTTAAAATTGCCAAATTTACAGCAGAATAAAACATGTTTACAACCTGGTTCAAAAAATGGTTTTAGTGTATATTGATAATTTTGCCCTTCATGACAACTGTGAGGGGGGTGAATTTTATTTTATTTTTTTAACTCACCTGTTTAAATTATATTAAACCTTAAAGTTCTGTATTATTAGGGGTTCGGCCGCTTTGATTGACAGGTGTCTCTGGTTTCTGTCACTGCTAGCCGAGTGACTGCCGTCTTTGCAGCAAGCTGCCAAGCTGCCAACGATGCTAAGTTAACAGGAATTAGTGTGTTCTAACCGCAGCTTTCAAGGAGTCAAAGACAAGTCAGCAAGAAGAGAGAAGCCAAAATGTAACGTTATTAGATTAACCTTAGTGTTAGACATTAGGGTGATAATGCTTTGAAGAAAAGGCGTGTGTGAAGTTGTAAAGTAAAGGCTCAGCCAAACGTCTCTAACTCAGCTCTGTTAGCTGACATGTTAACAGTAAACTTTACAAACGGGCAATGTTAGATTTGGCTTCGTACTGTAACGGAGACACTGTTCAGTTAGATACTACTCAGATAGTGCACCTGAACCGGAGGGACACGAAGGGTTTAAAGGCAGAGAGCCAAGGGGGAAGCGGCTGCAGAAATCTGCCTGCTCACCGAGGAGATGCACCTCCGAGTGTACTGTTTAAAAACAATATACTATTCTTTGTGGGGTTCATCAGTGGGGATGATTGATTCAAAGTATTGAAGGACATTTAGAGTCACCAATAAGTTATTACACTTAATAGATGTAGCATTCCTTGAGATTCAGCAAATAATCTGAGGTGATAACTGCGTTTGATCAGCAATGTTTCTGATAAAGAGCTTAAGAGGTGGATGCATAATTCAGCAGAACATGTTGTAGGATACCCGCAGAGATTTGCATCCACCTTTTTTCTCAGCATATTATGACTAGGGCGATGCTCCTGAGTTTAATAAAGTTAGTTTAGTTAAGGCAAGAGATTAGGTGTGTGAGAGCCGCCTCTGAGTTTGTTTGGTGAATTAGAATTTGCCTAAAAAGGTAGTACAGTTCAATAAGAAATATAAAATAAGATTCTTATAATAAACATTAAATAAGATCTGACTTGAGAAGTCAACACCTGTTGACTTCTCAAGTCAGAGCAGCAAGTCTAGCAGCATGAACTATTATTGTCCAGTGTCCAGCAGCAAACCATATATTGCACATATTACTAAATGTGTATTTCACATTGCCACCCCTAATTACTGTCACATGCCAAAGAGGTTATCATGCTGAGGCGATCTCAGAGTTTAGTAGCTTTATAAATGCACCCATTAACTGCATGTGGATTCGATCAGCTCCTCAGAGACCTCAGTTTGCAACGTCATAATAAATACCACCTAGTGGGATTCATAATTACTCTGTGCAGGTCAGTCTTTGTTTCATCACTTACCCACAGGATGGTTTGGAGGTGTTCACATTCTTCTACTTAGAGCAGCAAATAAAGCACTCTTCAGAAACTTCGGGCTCTGTTACTGGGTGTATGGCTCCTTATTTATCTTGAAGTATAAGGTAGGAAGTAAAAATACTCCTGCACACAGAAATACGCTGCATATTTACTTTCCAACATTTCATGTGAAACATGTTTAGGAGTATTACTCAAACCCAAATGTCTTCAGTGAACACCAAAAACAAAGGAATTTGCCTTACTGTTCCAATACTTTTGGGGGGGACTGTGTGTTTATATATATATATATTAGCACTCCCTATCTTTACTACTTACTGAAAAGCTAATCGTATACCACAGATAAAACATGAAACATTAAAGCTGAACTCTTGCTAAAGAACATCAGTCTAGTATAAGTTGAAAAGTGAAAATACTCCTAAACATGTTTCACATGAAAAGTTGAAAAGTAATTGTGCAGTGCATTTCTGTGTGTGCAGGAGTATTTTTACTTTCTACCTTATACTTAAAGATAAGGAGCCATACACCCAGTACCCATATACTGTATAACAGAGCCTGAAGTTCCTGATGAGTGCCTTGTTTGCTGCTCTGATATACATCTAGTTTAAACACAGAAAAATGCGGGCACATCCAAACCATCCTGTGGGTAAGTGCTGAAACAAAGGATGATCTGCACAGAGTAATTATGAATCCCACTAGGTGGTTTTTATTGTGACCTTGCAAACTCAGAGCTGATCGAATGCACATGTAGTAAATAGGTGAGTCTATACAATGTAAATCACACAAGACCTTCTCAGAGGTCGCAATAAATTACACCTCCTACAGGGCTTCAAAACTATTCAGTGTGCAGATAATTCTTTGTTTTTCACTAGAGTAACTTCTCAGTCAATGTGACATTTGTCTTTTAAAGAAATGTCAAAATAAAACCGTATATAACATCAACCTTTCATTTTTTTTAACTTTCTACTAACATATGTAAAATGTTAGCCTATAAATACCATCTTAATATTTTCATTTACAGCTGTTAACTATAATATATTGTTAAGTTTAGATCACACTATTTGACTGACACTATTTTAAACTGATGATGAATGAAGAATGATTTTATGTATAATTTGATACACATAGTTTGATACACTTTATAACAAAGTATTCTTAATACAAAAGCAATAGTTTAATAAATTAAACTCTTGTCTTGCATTCATGAAAACATCAATATTAAAAGGTTACAAATGTAAAAGTAGTTTTGTATGACTAGAAATAATGTGTTGTAAGAGTTATTATAATGATAGAATCTGTTGATAAGAACCCAGTGCCATAATTTCACATCAGTAGTGTTCAGGGTTGTGCAAAGCAGGAGCTCAAGAGCTGGAAGCTGCAGCTGTTCTCTCCTGTAGAGCTGGACACAGCAGATCACATCTGGAGGGTTCTGCAATCAGCTCCTCTGGCACCTGTAAAGACAACAATGGGTAGACAGTTAAGCAGCTTCCAAAGAGCCATAAAGCTACTGAACTCTGAGATCGCCTCTCTGGCATGGCACAGTAATTAGGGGTGGCAATGTGAAATACACTGTTTCCTAATATGTGCAATATACGGTTTGCTGCTGGACCCTGTGCAATAATAACTCAAGTCCGATCTCTCTCGTTTATTATAAGGATCTTATTTTATATTTGTTATTGAACTGTACTACCTTTTTAGGCAAATTCTAATTCACCAAACAAACTCAGAGGCGGCTCTCACCCACCTAATCTCTTGCCTTAACTAAACCATCGCCCTAGTTACAGCCCAGCTACCTGTCTGCAGGCATAACGCTCATTATATGCTGACAAAAAAGGTGGATGAAAATCTCTGCAGGTAGCCTACAACAGCTGTTCTGCCGAATTATGCATCCCCCTCTTAAGGTCCTTATCAGAAACGTCGCTGATCAAACGCAGTTATCACCTCAGATTGTTGCTGAATCTCAAGGAATGCTACATCTACTAAGTGTAATAACTTATGGATGACTCTAAACTGCCTTTAATATGTACTTCAAATCAATCATCCCCATTGATGAACCCCACAAAGAATAGTATAATGTTATCGTTTTTAAACAGTAAGGTTACACTTGGAGGTGCACGGCTCTCCTCGGGAGAGACAGCTAGCTCAAATAGTTGCATTGGTGCCCCTCGTTGTGACAGTTTCAGGCAGAGCTCCGCAGTCGCTCCCCCCTCAGCTCTCTGCCTTTAAACCCTTCGGGTCCATCGGGATCAGGTGCAGCCACTTATAATAGTATCTGACTAATATCTAACTGAACAGTGATTCCGTTACAGGACGTAGCTAAATCTCACATCGCCCGTTTGTAAAAGTTACCGTTAACATAAGGTCAACTAACTGAGAGCTGAGCCTTTACTTACAACTTCACACAGATGCCTTTTCTTCAAAGCATTATCACCCTAATGGCTCATTAAAAGCTGCGGTTAGAACACACTAACTTACTTACTTACACTAACTTAGCAGCTTAGGGCTGCTCGTATCTGGCTAATTAGCGTAACGAGCTAACGTTAAGCTAACAAGCTATATACCGACAGTGATACCTGTTAAATGTTAACACAAAAATAAAATACAGGAATTTCACCCACCAAGTAGAACACGGATTTCCCATGTGCCATTATTCATCCGGTATCTACGTGTAGAAATGTTGAAAAGGCTCCGACAGGCTGAGCCTCAGAGCTCCGTGTAGCTGAGTGAGGCTAACAGACGGCAGACCGAGTGCTAGGAGTGGCAGTGGCTAAAGGCGCCTGTCAATCAAAGCGGCCACGCCCCTAATAATGCAGAACTTTAACTCTTAATATAATTTAAACAGGTGAGTTATGAAAAAATTCACCGCCCTCACAGTTGTCACGAAGGGCAAAATTAGCGATATGCACTAAAACCATTTTTTGAACCATGCTCTAAACATGTTTTATTCTGCTGTAAAGTTGGGCAGGAGACTGGAAGTTTGCCGCTTGGAGGAGACTGAAGGGAGAAACACCCCGAAACAAGCAAGAACTGAAAGAAGCTGCAGTAAAAGCCTGGAATAGCATCACAAATGAAGAATGCAACAGTTTGGTGATGTTACTGGGTCTCAGGTTTGAGGCACCAAGGGTTATGCCTCTAAATATTAAATGTTATTTACTTTAAGATTATTTGTCCCATTACTTTTGCTCACCTAAGAATGCTGTGGTCTCATACTCATCTTTTGATCCAAATGTCTTCAATGAACAACAAAAACAAAGGAATTTCCCTTACCATTCCAATGCTTTTGGTGGGGACTGTATATATAGAATTTATAACAATGTGAACTATAAACCTTTGTTGTTTTTTTTAAATGGCCCTATAACACAAATATGGAAAGTATTTAAATCTCAAAGTAAACATAAGGCGAGAACACCTTTACACGTCAGTTCACACTAATAGCACAATGAGGAGGCTTCCCGGTTTCTGCAGCTCTCTGGGCATCAGGTGGGACATCTGATCCACAGTGCGACTCTGGGAGGAAAATGTGTAATAAGTGCTTCAGGATATGAAAAATATAAAGTAAACAATTGATGAGTCTTAAAAAAATAGAATTGTGGAGAAGTTAATTTTCGTGATTTAATTCAAAAAGTGAATCTTTGATATATTCTAGATTCATAACACAAAGTGAAGCATCTCAAGCTCTTTTTTTTGTTTTCATCTTGATGATTACGGTTTACAGCTCATGGAAATAAAAACTCCAGTATCTCAAAATGCATAAAATTTTTTAGAATAGGCTAAATACATTTCTGTATTGTAAATTACACAGAAATGTCAACTGGAGAAGAGCTCTCTAATCAGCTAATTAACTCACCTGCAAAGGTTGCTGAAGCCTGTAATCTCTCAGTCTGGTTCTGTTGCTCACAATTAACTTTTCCACAGTATTCAAAATTTTTGAGATGCTCTTCTAGAGATGCGACAGAGGGACGGAGGGAGTGAGTTGTGGGGAAGATGTGTTGTCCAGCGCCAGAAACCGTAAAGAAAATAACAGAAAGTTGTGATTACTTATCATAATTCGGGCAATTTATGACCCGTGAGAGGACAATGAAAAACCCCTGTCCCTGCGAGCTACCGGAGCTATATTGCTCCTTGTTTACTTCTGTATCCTGCAACAGTGTGCTGCATGTGACATCGTGTTATTCTTCTGCGCATGTGGGTCACTTTCAGGCCATGGACAGTTCACACTGGAGTCTGATATGGGCCCCATTTAAACTATAATGTGAAGTGTCAAACCAAAAAAATTGGATCTGGGGAAAAAATCGGACTTGAGCATTAAGGCCTGCAGTCTGAACGTAGCCTTTGAGTAGCAGAGGTGGAGGCATCAGATCCTCAACAAGAACCTATCACTAAAATCTTGTGACAAATATTAAAAGTACCTTTCTCTCTCAAGTGTCCTATTCCAGACAATAATCTCACACAGCCCTACCAACAGCAGCGACATTACGGGGGGAATTAATTAAATGTGATTTGTAAATGTAAATGTTAATGTAATTAATAACTGATTCATAGTTCATGTTGGTCTCAACAAAATCTAATGTTAGTGTTGTAAAATAACATTACCACATTTATATATTAAAAAGCATTTAAAACCTTGTTAAATATAATGTCAAAAACAGATATGTTGGTTATTTTAATATTTTGCGGTGTCTTACTGTGACTGTGAGCTGGTAACGACCATAAACTGGTAACAACACTGCCACAGGTTCCAACCTCCACCGTACAGCACCGGGGGTTTATTAGCTACCTCTGCTAACGCAGAGTAGCATATAGCATTAGCTCCTTAGCCTGAGCTAACTCGGTCACGTCAAGCTAGGCGGGAGTGGTCTCAGCAACACGTCACCTCAGCGTTTACATCCTGCCTCTTTGTCCGTTTTTGGTTATCCGGGAGTGACGCGCGGTGATGCGCTGCTAAGATGGCGCCGGCCAGCTCCTTCAATTTTTAGATTCAAAACGGCTCTTCAGAAACCAACAGGTAACGTCACGGACACTACGTTAATTTTTAAATACAGTCTATGGTTTCTCCCTGGCTTTGTGTTTTAACAGGAAACATGTACATATACAAGCAAGTAGCATTATTTCTGTTTCATGGAAACTTTGTATTAACTGTCATTAATAAATGCGGGGCACCACCCAGGAATCAGGGACCAAATATGAAATCAGTCTAAAAAGGATTTATTCACCTATAAATTGTCAATAATCAAACATTATCAATCAATGATATGTGAGTTTGTAGGTGAGTCCGTACACTGGCCGTCACAACCAACTGATGTCACAATATTCAATACAATAACCACAAACAACGACTTCTTAAAATTATAACAGAATTACAACGTAGCTACACCCTGCCACACAGCTTGCACAATGAGTTTTCCTCAATGGGCGGATGCTGGCTTTGCTTAAGGCAGAGTCTAGCAACGGTGCACACATGTGGAAAATAAAGCACAGCAGTATCACAAGCAGAAATTCAGGCTGTGTAACAGTGTCATAAGTACCAATTATCAACGAGACCCGCTAGTGCACAGACTGTTCACTGGCGTATGCTCGACCTTTAACATTGATAAAGGATATTTAGCGATCACTTTCACAGACGGCTGAAATCTGTAAAAACCCTGGTCAGCTAGTGGCCCGGATGATGTTAACACAGCGTGCTTGAGCATGTAAAACACAGCAATATCTAGCTGCGGACGCAGCGGTCCGTGAATCCACAATGAACATGAAGCTCAGCACATAAACAATACAATTATGTCTATATCTCTGCCAAGACACTTCAGTTAAGCCTCTTATTCAGGTCACTCTTGGTAAGCAACGATGATAACGTCAGTTCTCAATGGGGATGTGTCCGTCGGAGGTATTTCTTGGCTCGGATCCTGGCGAGGCCGGGTTACAGCTCGGTAGCGGGTTCACAGTACTGTTCCAGTGGCAGCAGTGGTTGGAAACAGCCCAGTCGACTCAAAATTTTGGGAAGGTAGGCCGTGGTTATCTTCTTCCCTATTAAGCACAGAGTTTAGCTATCCGTCTTCTTCTGCAGGTAATGATCCCTCGTTAAACAACAAGGAATCTCAGGATCGAAAAGGTGAATGTGTGTTTACACACAGAGAAAGAGGAAGAAAACGAGGCTACACCATCGCCTGACGTGCACCTCCTCAAAAATGTAACTACATGTCGAGCGAACACAGTGAATCAATATATTTGACCATCGCAACCCGAGCGAAATGACTTGTTTCGCTATCAGAACGTGATCCATTCGGTCGGTAACATTTGAAAAGGCTACACCAGCCGCACGTTTACAATTTTACCCCCATTTATGTTAGCGGAGGGCTAAACCGGACATTAGCCTGCTCGGCCGGCAAAAGTCAACATAGTGGTGATCCAAAAAAGGTACCAGAACTTTTCCCCAATGGAAAACCAAGAAAGACGAATGAAGCTTGTACCATGCGGTGGAAAATGGTCATATGTAATCCCTATGTGTAATCCTCGTTTGTACAAAATGTACCAGTAATCTGATTCTTTTTTTCTCTGTACAATAATGGAATACCGTTACTTTTTGTGTATCCTGATTATGTAACGCTTTTATATGTAACCCTTTACTCCCCAACCTAAACCCAGTTTAACTGATTCCACTGCAACTTTTCTCTGCAGCATTCTGTCCTGTTGACCTGTTGCAAATCTATTCTGGGAAATTATCTTTTGGTCTATGAACAGCATACTGCTGTTTCCTTAAGCATTTTGCATAGGAAAAGGTGCTTCACAGAATGAACCCTATCGTAAAAAGGCACACACAATCACCCTATACAGGTACCTATCCAGACACCATTAGCAGTAGTAAATAGCCTCCTTAAATCCCCAGCGCTGTTGTGTAGGAGTGCCTTGATATCATCCTCACAGAGAGAGGAATGCGGCAGTCATGATCTTAAAGATGGAATCACTCAAAAGGAACACTGGGCATAAGCACAGAGCTCAGCATGATGCGGGTTGACTACAGCCGAAAATTGGCAAGTGACCCTTGAGACAGGTCAGTCCCAATTCACAGACAGCAAATTGTGTGGAAGGCATTGATTAATGGGGAAGACACAACTCGTTATGGCCGTGTGGTGTCATCCTCCTCACTATTCCCAACCCTCTCTTACTGGTAAAGTCAGACTAGTGGCTAAAATAAGGATAACAATTAAAATAAATAAAAACTAAATAACAGTTGATCTTAGCCCACAATTAATGGCACCACTCGAGTCTAATTTATGAACAAGTAACAGCTTATTACGTAATAGAGAGAGGACAGTTTAACACGAGCCAGAATTAGGTATGCCTCACAGACACTATGTCATGAATGATATGTTATATTTAATAATTATGTATAATAATCTTAAAGGAGTCATGTTTACTACGGTGGCCCGTAGGTTTCAGGCCTAATACAAAAGCCACAACACGAACACAAATCCCACAACACGAATACAAAAGCCACAACACGAACACAAATCCCACAACACGAATACAAACGCCACAACACAAACACAAAAGCCACAAAACGATTACAAAAGCCACAACACAAATACAAAAACCACAACACAATTACAAAAGCCACAACACAAATACAAACGCCACAACACAATTACAAAAGCCACAACACGATTACAAAAGCCACAAAACAAATTCAAACGCCACAACATAAATACAAAAAGCCACAACACAAATACAAAAGGCCACAACGGAAGTGAACCACAATGGAAGTTGACAACGAAAGAGAAGCTTAGTAACAGTGGATTACTCTCCGTGGAACACAGCTACACAGCAGTACAGCAGCAGTGTAGCCGTCCCACATTCAGGGTTCGAATTGTAGAAAGAACATTCTTTTTCAGGTGATTTTTTCCGCATAATAGTGTCTGCCAAATTAGTAAATGTAGACCTACATGGAAGAAGAACTTCTTACTCGTTTGATAAATAAGTAATACTTGGTTCTGGTCAAATAATATACAGCAGGATATTTGTGTGAATTAAACAGCTGTCTGTGCAGATTAGCTTCATGTCCCAGGATAGCCTATTTGCTGTGACATTACAGCGCCGATGGAAACGTTTAAAATGACTGACAGACGCCTTTCTAATCATGAAAGTAAAAAAACACTCATACATCAACACAATAAAGAAATCACCTGGAATGTTAAAAGGACCGGTACAGGTGGGATAAATCTGAGAAAATAATTAGTTGGGTTGAGTGTGGGTGGATGATTTGTGCGTACATGATTATTCAGATATTGTCATAGCCAATTCGCGCATCACACCAATGTAGCTCATTTAATCGTGACAAAACAGTGCAAACAGCTGCTGACGTCAAATTATTGGGCTGTATAACATAAAGAGCATCTTTTGCATTCAGCACTAACCTGGTGTATTTTATGTTGTCATATTGTAACAATAGTTAGAATTGTTCCTCCCTGTCAATTCACGTGACATTTGCGGTACGCTACCTGGAGGGCAAAAACAACAGACCAACACAACGGCTCACGCCGCGACTCCCCCTTAGAGACGTCGCAAAAGCAGTTACATTTATTTGGATCACCTCTCAACTTATGAAAAAGAAAGATATGAACACAAACTGCAAGTGTTGGGCACTTCCAATCCATGTTACAGCACCCGCTGCCATTTTTCTGTTTAAAAAGCGCCAGGTCCCTGCCGCCACTCGACTGCGGTAATGTTTACGTTTATCACCTAACACAGCTCAGGCTTGTCTCTTCCTCGATTTGTGCATCAGAAAGTACAACTACCATCCAGCATTTTGGCAATGCAAAAGTAAAAAACTCATAGTAACAGTGTATCACTTGCTTCCTGGCAGTGGAAAATAACGTCTTTTTTGCCCTCCAAGGGAGCGTTTTTCATGGAATGTGACGTCACGTGAAAACTATGAATAGGGGTTGCTGCAGCACCCTCTGCACCCCTTTGAATAAGTATAAAGTCATCTCCGTTGTAACCTGAGACTCCTTGCTTTTTGTATATCACATTTTGAGTCTATTTTTGATGCTAATTTGCACAGACAGCTGTTTAATTCACACAAATATCCCGCTGTATATTATTTGACGAGAACAAAGTATTACTTATTTATTAAAAATGTAAGAAGTTCTTCTTCCACATAGGCCTACATTTACTAATTTGGCAGACACTATTATGCGGGAAAAAGTCACCTGAAGAAGAAAGTTCTTTCTACAATTTGAACCTGGACTTCCTGAATGTGGGACGGCTACACAGCCGCTGTACTACTGTGTAGCTGTGTTCCACGGAGAGTAATCCACTGTTACTAAGCTTCTCTTTCGTTGTCAACTTCCATTGTGGTTCACTTCCGTTGTGGCCTTTTGTATTTGTGTTGTGGCGTTTGTATGTTGTGTCACCTGTGACTAGCCTGCTGTCTTACAACAGAGGAACACAGGAGGACATGTTCAAAAAGGAAAATGACAGCAGATGACACACTGCAGTGCAGTCCATCATCTCTGGTGGATCTATGAGAGGTTGGCCCCTATGAGGGTTAATTTTCCAGGAAACGATGGTAGACAAGATGGTACAACTAAAACTAATACAGGAGCCTAGCCTCTGGATATGGATGTGAATTCAAATATGCAAATAAGTGCGATGATAACCCCTTTTTCTACCCAGTAACTTGGTTGTTTCTACTTAGTGCTAGTGCAAAATATCAATCATCAGTCCCAAGGGTTTGGTGTGGTTTCAGTGAAGTGAAGGTTCTTCAACAAAAAAATAGTTATCAATAGCAGTAATAATAGTTATCAATCTAACAAATGAATGGAACTGATTATTGGGCTTTCCAAACCAATATTAGTCTAACAAAAGACAAGAATGTAAATTGCAGTATTATTAATTCACCAACACCACTTTAAATCTTTTCTTAATAGAGACCCAATACTTGATGATGAATATTGTATTTGCTTCTTTACTCCTACTGTTCAATAGCATCCTTTTTAGGAGACTACTGACTGTAAATAATATACCTTTTTTCACTGGACAAAAGTCTTCAAGTATTCCTCTCTTTTTTTGCAGTTACATCACCAATCAAGAAGGTAGAGCAGTAGCCTCTATGGAGCCCGGGAGGTGAAACCTGGGACAGAAAAACCCTGGCTATCACCCATCGCTGCAGAACATATCAACATTTTTAACTCCTCTTTTCTCTTCTCTGGATTTTAACAGCTAGACTGTGCAAAGATTCTGGTTAGACAGATTTTAATGAATAAATTAAAATGAAACCTTAAAAATAGAGGATGAAAATAGGATTAATGTACTGTTGTCTGGCATTGATTTTGTCTTTATGTAATAAATCAACACATTACTCTTTATTGGATTTTAAATCAAGCTGGTATTTTGCTTCAGAATGTTCCATTATCATCGCTTTGTAACTTGAGTATCAAAACAACCATTTTTGGTATTCTAAAATATTCACAAATAACACTTTATGCTGCTTCCCAAATTGTTCAACACGTACATTTTAAAGCACCGCAGATTTACTGCGGTGCTTTAAAATGTTCAGCAAGTTTGCTCTTTCACAATTGCATGCACAGATGCCATTGTAAAATGTTTCTGCCCCGCTGTCCACAATGGCAATACCGAGCTGAAGACAACTCTCTCTTCTTTATTAGGTTATGTTATCGGCCCTCTCAACAGCTGTGACAGCTCCTGCCGTGATCGAGTTTGGCTTGTTTTCACTACATCCTCTGCAAACTTTGACACCTGATTTCATTGAGGGAGATGGAATTTGAAAGGTGGGGGACACGGGTCGCCAAGCCCTCTTCTCCACATTGTCTAATATACTGTACCTGAGCAGCTGGTTGTGAAAAATGCTTCTATGTCTCTAGGCCTCTCCTCTCTGTTGCCTTCTTTCTGTCTTTCAGGTCGACAGATATGGGCTTGTTTTTCCATTTATCATCAGGTGTACCTGTTGTTTGTTTTATAGATTTATTGATGCCTGCAGAATAGTACAAAAATATAAAAACAATTAAAGTCCTGTAAGTCCATTGGGAGCCCTACTTTGTGTTCTTTTGGCTTAACCTGCTGTTGTATTTTCTGAAAGAAAAGAATGTCCACAATAGGGATGAAACGGTTTCACATCACGATTATAGTGACCAAAATTATCAGGGTTATCAGTATTATCATGGTATTGTAAAAATGTGCCAAAAAATATTAAAATGTACTGATAAACACTTTTTTACATAAAAAATAAAACAACAGCAAATACATTTTGTAAACATATAAAAATCATCTAAGTGTGCATTATCAAGATTTTATATTTTATTTTATATAGGTAATACAATGACCCCGTGGACAATTACATGAAAACAAATAAGTCTTTAGAAGACAGTGATAGTAACTACAATGAGCCCAAAAACTGACATAAATACAGGAGTCTGTAGTGTTTCTAGATATGCTGGTTGGTTGACTAAACTGTGTAACATGTTATCATGTGCAGTGGACGAATAGACTCTGCCGACACACACAGCAACAGAACAACGTGTAGCGTTTTTACAAGAGCAGCAACACTGAGAGCTTCAGTTTACACACTCTCATAAAAACTGAAATACGACCGGACTTCACAGAAACTGAAAAATCTCTGCAGCGTTGTTTTCCGCCATGTTGTCATTGACCCAAACAAACCGACGTTGCATTCTGCGCATGCGCGCCTGCTTCTGGGAGACGCTGGACAGTGTTTGCCATGAGATTATAACAGCGCGGTAAATCTTAAAAATAGAGGTAATTAAATGGTAATTAAATTGGTACGGTAATAATAACTGTCGGGAGTTTTAACATGGTTTACCGTTAAACCGGTAATCGTTTCATCCCTAGTTCACAACCTCCAATATTTGGACTGTTTGGTGTGGCATTTATACATCTTATGATCTCATGTCTCCGCTAGTATTTTCTTCATCTCTAAGTGATGCAGAACATGCACTCTGCCCTCTCTATCTGTCTGATGTCGGATTTTACATAGAACTACCGGTTTTCTCCGAATAAGTTAATATAAAGCCTATTATGATATAAATATCAACATATAATGCAGCTGTTGGCATGCAAAACTCAGCACAAGACTGGTGAATGGCAAGCAAGCAGAGAGAAACAATAAGTCTCAGTTTAGTTGGAAATACACTGCGTACATCAGAGACTAGTGAATAGATACTGCAGCTCTGCAGCTTCTCAAGGTTAAAGCAGTGCTATAGTGTGTACAAAAATACATGTTTTAATGAACTTTTCTGCTGTAGCAATAGAAAGTCCTCTCATGGACAGAACAGGTATAAATTAATTGACAGTGTGTAGCTCACATGCCGGTACTGCAACACAATGGGACACACTGACACAGTATTTTTATACAAAGAAAGGAATAACTTAATTTGCCTACTTTACAAGAGGGGACAAATAATAATGAATTTGTTGTATACAGAGTTTCACAATGTTTATAAAGTCTACCCTAACTTCCCCTAACTCACAATTTATTATTTTTTTTAAGGGACTCTGGGTCTCATCCGACTTTAATCCGAGATTCCATTGCAATATGGATAAAAATGCCGGGTGTAAACACAAAGGCAAGATTGGGTCGTTAATATATCGGGGTAACATATTTGGATACAGATTGCATTTTAATATGCAGTTTCACAATAAATGGTGATGTGGGCTGTCACTTTCTCCCAAAAGCATGGGCACACACGCAGATACAGGAGAATTATTTGTGACTTAGAAAGTATGAAATTGTCTGGTTCCTCTAATCTTGTGCACTCGGCAACAACACATTCTCAAACTGTAAATGTCGCATTGCCGATGCATCTTATTTCCCACGAGAATATCTATTGAAAACGTTACAGCTCATAACGTGAAGTAACATGGTTTTCAACATTAAGATAGCTAGTTAGCCAACTAGCTTACCAAGACAAGTCTTCATCATCCAGATAGCTAATGTGCCTCCTCCTCAGCTACAGCATGCCAGGCAAAGTCAGCAGTTTACAACCTTTTTGGCTGAGTGAAGGGTGAAATGCTCTCACACATTGGAGGTTTCAGGCCTTGAAGATTTTACCATCGCTGATGTTGCTACTTTTCACTTAACTCCATTAAGTGGATGGTGTCGCTACTAAATACGCCTCGTGTAACACTTGCCAAGCGGCTACTCCAACACACCCTCAAAAACACTGGTGGAAAAACACTGAGCTGCAGCACACACCTCTCCTCTCCCTTCCAAACATTAGCTACCCTCAGTCAATGGACATAAAGTTGTTACTGTCTGTAGAGACAGAGCTCAGTTAAAACTTTATCGATGAAAAATATTTTGTTACATATTAATAACTCACCACCAGTGTAACAATATTAATTTTCCCAGTAACTAAGTAGTGTAACTAATTACTTTTCTAAAACGGTAATATTATTACTATTTACTAAGGCAAGTAACGCTGCGTCACCCGTTACTTAACACACCATCTTTGACATAAATCCACTGTGTTCATGTCCGCTGATAGCCAAACAGTAAATGAAGAATGGAGAACAAGGGAGAGAGGCGTTTTTTCCACAGCTGTAAGTAGCTACTGCCATTATTGTGTCACAGTCTAAGATGCAAAGAACATTGTCATCTGTTGTAAACTGTGCGACCAGCAAAAAACTTTCAACCGCCAACCATTCTATATCTGAATTATTGAAGCATCTGCTGAAGCAGCACAGCAACGTGAAATTTACAGAAGAAAACTCCAGCAGCTACTGTCACTGACTTGTCGGGAGAGAGTGGCGTTAACGTAACATTTTG
Organism: Micropterus salmoides; assembly: GCF_014851395.1. Lineage (NCBI taxonomy): Eukaryota > Metazoa > Chordata > Actinopteri > Centrarchiformes > Centrarchidae > Micropterus > Micropterus salmoides. Next base: position 24,143,904 of record NW_024044570.1, read on the forward strand.
TAACTACTGAAAACTGCTCTTATAAATAGGCTACACGTGCAGTAAAACTGCCGTTTAAAAGTCTGGATTTATTTGCTTTATTTTTTTATTTCAGCCAGTGGCGTTAAAACATTAGGCCTATATGCTTTGTAAAAACCACACTCCTTGCTGCTATGAATGTGACATTAGTTAAAAAGTCGGGAGAGACAGCTTTGTATGGGGGTGAAGGGTAGTGAAAGCAGTGTTTCCCATAATTAGCCTATAATTTGGATAATTATTAACGCGGACCGCCACAAAATGATTTTCCAAACCCCATCCCCGCTGTCATTAAGTGGGAAACAGTGGAAAGTAATATAGTAACGTAACTAGTAATGTAACTAGTTACTTTTATCACCCAGTAATAAGTAAAGTAATAATATTACTTTAAGGAGTATTAAGTAACTTGTAATATATTACAATTTCTGAGTAACTTGCCCAACACTGCTCACCACTATGAAACTCTTGCTCCAGTCTATGTCGCCAAGATGGTCGCCAACATGTACAGCTGAAAGAAAGCCTTGTTTGCTTCTCACTGACCCGCCCTTCTCTGCTTCTGATTGGCTAATAGTCCTTAACTTAGAACTGTGCATTAGCAACTCCCAACAAAGAACATTTAGAGACAAGAAGAATCACTCCACAGCTAAAATGAAGCCTTCACACACGGGGTGAAAAGAGGAGCTGCAGCAATGTGCAGAATAAAAAAAAAGGTGTTTTTTGAACATTAAACCATGTAAACCTGTTCTGGTACAACCCCTAAATAATATTATATAATAATATTGAACCTGAAAATGAGCATAATACCACCTCTTTAAGACTAGAAAGGCAGTAAACATGTACAGTCCATTTACCAAAATACAATGGTCTATTACATTATTTATCAGAGTAATCTCTGTCAGCGTATCTCCCTCTTCTCTTGCACAATGAGTACGCAGGCAGACTGACAGTTACTATGGTTACAGGGACGCTGTTTGTCTTTGTTACTCTGAAACTTCGCAACAGGGAGGCAAACCACACATAAGGAGACCAGGAAAGGCAGACAACACAGAAGGAAAACATGATAAGAAGTAGACTTTGTAGTGATGAGATTGTTTCGTTCATTTGTTCACAGCTTTGACGGGTTATGTCAGGAAGACTTTTTAAAGGGCCATGATATGACTCTGGAAGTTACATAGCCTTTGTAAGGCAATGTGGCTTTCCCACCATGCTTATTTACCGAAAGGGAACTAAGTAGTTATGACAGAAACATCTCTAATAACCCAGGTTATTGAGTACTGTTGCCAAATGTGCAGTTTTCTGGGTTTGTGGTGGACTATATTAGTGAAACCAGAAGAAAATGGGCAGCCAGCATGCAGTTATGTTTATCAGGAAATATTCTGACCGGCGCTGTCTTCTCTTAACTGGTTAACTCAGCAGTTACACTTTTGCTAATTTTAGCCACAAATCTGGAGTGTGGCTCCAAAACTGCCAGTATTTACAGCAGAAAGAGGCCTGAAGGCATACTGGCTTGTCTTTCAAGACAAATAAAATCAATGACGTTGATCAGAGTTGGACATGACAGGCAATATTTGGCTAGAAAGGTTTTAGACCTCACAATTATTTTATAACTTGGCCTCTAAGTACTACGGAAAAGTGGATCAAGTGTTAAACTATGCTTGTAATGAGTACAAGGTGAGCGGTTAAGCCAACAAAGCCCCATTACAGACCAAAGCCTGTATGAAATTGCATTTTGCCTGTATGAAATTGCACTGAAGTACCTTCCCACTGTCAGTGATGTAAGCATACAGACAAACAAAGAGGTGCTTCACAATCCTCTGATATGCATGCTTAATATTCTGGCAAGAGGAGAACTGAATTTTTAACAAATGATAATGAACAATTCCATGAATGACTTTTATAACTTTAATGTGTTGTGGTCCATAATCGCATTCCTTGTTTAATTCATTATTAACCCACATTTAACCCACAAGCGAAGCTGCAGAACCTTCCGATGTAATTAAGTTGTATATCAGCGGTGATGTCCATTTGAGTAAATTACGCATTTGTAGCAGATCTATTTCCTGGGCTGTTGTTGCGGGAAAATATTGTTTTGCTGGCAAACACGGGTTAATTGGCAATATGATGAGATATTGGTAGATGAGACACTAAACATCTAATGCTTAATTATGACACATATCTTTGTTATGTTTCTATAATTCAGCATCAAATTTAAAACAAAGGTTAAGCAAAGTTTAACAAGGAAACAGTTAATGACAAACCATAACCAAAGTCCTTTGTGGCTTTTATCCTCATAGCAGGAGCAAAGGCTTAATTAATCTTAAATTATAATGCAGAAGCATGCTTTGTATATAATCTAATAATCATAATCACATAAACTTTAGATCTCATCTATCTTATATAGTTTAACTTATTTTGCCAGACATATACTGTCTCTTTACACGGTTTAGTGCAGTGTTATTGACCTGGGATCCTAGTGAGATACTAGTAGAAGGGGCTGATGTAGACTCAGGAGCGGGTGTGACCAAGCATACAGGTGGCATGTTGTGAGCATACTGAAGCTTGTTGCAGACTTATAAAGAGGTGCTATAGAGATGTTGTTGCAGGAGAGCATTGCAAAATCTCCGGTTTTGGCAGCAGACAAAAGAAGGAAAAACTGTGGACATCTGCACAGTGCCTCTATGGAATCTTTAGGAAATCATGATAGATAAAAATCAATTCAATTTATCAGAGAGCTGATAATCTACTAGATCAAAAACTGTTGCTTTGGTATCGTCCTATGTGTATGACCTTGTTTTAGCATTGCTGACAGATCTTAGTTTGATATTACAAACCCTGACTGACCCCTTCCCTCCCCTGCAGACTAGCTTTTTTCAGATCTCTAAAAAGTTTATCGCAGATGTCTGCACATAGTGTTTTATGGTAGATAACCAAGGGTTGATAGAGGGAAAACTGTTTTGTTGGAAGTTTTACAAGATCAAAATTAGGAAGAAGCAGTTCTGATGAAGCAAGCTAGCAGTTTAAAGAAGTGGGAAACACGTGACAGATTAGCCATGTAAACCAAGCATTACTTGGTGACTTGATGAGTGAAGCTGTATGCGTGTATTTGTTATGATTAAATTAATTGCAGCCTTTCATTTCATGAACCTCACACCAACGTCTGGAAGCCTCTTGCTTGGTTACGCTCTTTTTTGGCATCTGTCCTACATCCTTTCAGCTCATGCCAACAAGTAAAAGCCAGTCCGATATTTACTCTTTTCTGGTTTCTTGCTCGGGCACTCTCTCTTTTTCTCCTGCTCGCTTCCTCCAACTTCTTTGGTCTCTTCGCAGCCCCTGCCATGATATCCATACTGAGATAGCATCTTCCAGAACTTACATTTTGCATTATATACATTTTGCATCTTTTTATAGCTTGCTTTCTGAAGAGTCTTGTTGGTGCTTAAATCATTACTGCGTTGTCACAAAAGGTTTCGTGACCTAGATCCAAATGTCATATATTCTTGTAATGGGGCAGCAAGCCTGGAGCGGCACTGACAGAAAATTAAGTCAGTGCACCATGATATTGAAGCAGTTATTTTACATTAACTACTTATGTTGATTTAAAACATGCATAGTACATGTATACCTTTTACCTACATAAAGAAAAGTATTTTCATGCTACTTGTGTCATTGATGCTTAAACCCAATGTGAAGATCAGGTTTATTAGAATTTAATTTGCATTTTACTGTGATGTTAATTGGTCAGCGGTCAAATACAGAAACATTCCAGTTGCTCTCGCCACAGCTCAGTAGTTTATGTCACCCTGCCCCCTCATCTCTGAATCTTAAGAGACAAACAATACAGCAATATTCACTTAATTTCCCTTCGCCTCACTTGACCGTGGACTCTGGGGGTAGCTTTCTCATAAAGTAAAATTGTTGAGTCAGCTCATCTTCCAAGTTCTGCTTCAGATCCATTTCAAGTCTTAGCGGGACTGTTGCCAGAATATAAGAAACATAATACAGCCTTTTGTTGGCCATAAAAACACACAGTTATTAATGCTTTTATAAGCAATTACAATCTAACAATGATACAGAAATATAAATATGGGGCTATGTTTATTTTTTACTCAAGAAATACTGTGATAAGATATTTTGGTCTGACTTCCAGCTGACTGATAGAACATGTTGCATTGGCACTGCAATTCAACACCAAATACTTGCATTACATTGTTCTGCTTGACTTCTTAAGCACATACACAACGTGTTCAATATGTTGTCCATGTAAACTTTCTCAACACTGCTGTCTGTCTTGAAATAGATGGAAATGTTTACTTTTGCTTTCTTACACAGCGAGAAAATCTGGGCCATTGTGCTGCTAACCAATTACTCTCTCCCAGCGCAATTATAAATATTCACTGAAAACATTAAATATTGATTGCTGTGTGTTAACTCAGATCTTGAATGAAATTAAAACAAATATTAATCACATGCAAACTTTATTAGACCCATAATGAATGCAAACAGTAAGCTCACCATTTTGGTGGACCCTCACCCCATTTATCCACTTCAATTTATATTAAATGGTGTGGCATAAATTGCTTAATTTTGCAAATTCAGATTTGTATATGCACATTATCTATTTACTATCAGGGGAAAGGGGAGTTAGACCCGCTACAGGCAGTGTAATTGTTGACCTTCCACACTTTGCCCTTCAGTGAAAATAGATTGCTCTCCATCTTGTACCAGTCAAAACTCATCCCAGCTTCCCTCTCTGGCCAGCTTTAATGGACCTCTTCATAGGCCAACTGTGAATGACGAGAGGCGAAAATATCCAAATGTGAAGAAATGTCGTTGAGTTTGAAACAGCAAAGCATTTCATGGAGATTGTGTAAATTCAATGAGCACAAAAATTGTAAAAGTTCAACATGCCATTTAGTCTAAGGACTTTGGAACACAACAGACCTATTTCCTATAGCTATTGTGTTACATTTTAGATTTTAATTTTTTGGATTGGAGAAATTGTTTTGATGACCAGTATATGAGCAGGCAAGACTTATATGCAACAGGCACTTTACATATGTCATCCCCTCAATACAAGGGCATCTCTAAGCTCATCCTCTCATCAAGTTGAGTGAGGCACTTATCATAGAAGGTGAACACTGATTACTATTGTATAAAAGCTCAGATGTTTCTTTGGCCTGTGGTCTGTGTGAATCATTCTTTGAGCCAAATATCTGAGTGACATCTACATCAATGCCACACAAAAGTTGTGTGAAGAAGAGTCTGGACATAAAAACTGTATTGAACTCTATGATAAAGAAACACTGAGATATTTAAGAAACAGCTAATTGGCATTGACTTTGTGAATTAAAGAACAGACGCAGACAGATGAACAAGCTTATTATTCTAGGCATGGCCTACAGATTTTTGTCAATTGACTAACAAGTCGTATTAAGCAGTGGAGGGGCACCAGTGTCAGATTTGTGTAAGGGTTCAAATTAGGAGCAATACAGTTCCCAAATTACTTGAATGAAAATCTTCACAATGGGAAAAATTCTAAGCACTCTGCAACTTAAGGTCCATAAGTAACCACTCTCATGTCTGAATGCTAAAAATGAAGCTACTAAATGAAGATGCACTCACAAGCCATCCAGCTAGGCGTTTCTTGGACTGGACTTTACCAGCTGCACTATTACCATAGCACACAAACAGTTGATCAGTGTGCCAGTGTGTTCAACATAACACCAATGCACCTACGATAAACAGGAGATGCAGTTTTGCCTTCCTGGCCCCAGGCACACAGCCATATCGTTCTCAACCTGAACGAGCCCCTTATGTTCTTAGGAACAAAGGAGTGGTTCGGACAAGACAAGTCTGTCACCAAAATCCTCATCTTATTTAGGGGTTGTACCAGCTTGTTTACATGGTTTCTGTTTTCAAAAAACACCATATTTTGTGTAATACTGGACATGGCTGCAGCTCCTTTTTACCCTGTGTCTTGAACGCTTTGTTTTAGCTATGGAGTAATACATCTTACCTCTACAAGATCTTTGTTGGGAGTTGCGCATGCGCAGTTCCTAGTTAAGGACTGCTGGCCAATCAGAAGCAGTAAAAATGGTTCAGCTGTATAACACCTTATCAGCTTAACATGGACTGGAGCAAGAGTTTCCGAGTGGTTAGTTATTCATTTCTAACAAATGTATCTTTCATCCGTAAAGTTATGACTGAGCTCTGTCTCTACATCACAGTAACAATTTTGTCCATTGACTGCCTGGAGGGAAGCTAGTGTTTGGAAGGGAGAGGAGAGGCGGCAGGCGTGCGTCTTGTCACTGTGTGCTGCAGCTCAGTGTGTTTTTCCACCTGTGTTTTTGAGGGTGTGTCGGACTAGCCGCTTGGCAAGCATTATGACGTGCATTATTGCTGTGATGTCACAGGGATCAAAGGGAAACGGCTGGACTACAAACGAGCCGTTTTCAGGAAGTTCAGAGCAGTGTTTTCTGCGGGAGGTGGGAACTCCTTATAGGCTGGGCTTTTTCACTTTGCAAACCGATTACATGCACAAAAAAGATAAAGGAGAGGCAAAAGGCAAAAAGCATAGTGGAATGACACAGCCTCTTCAACAGACTGCAAAAAAGAGGAGAGATCCCAGTGAGCAAGTCAAGGGATCCAACCCTTGTCTCCGCACCAGCGCTGGAAACCCAACCATTTAGCCATAAAGCAGGCAATGGTGGAACCCGCTGTCACCGTCTGGATAGTCTGCACCACTCCATCTCTTGAAGTAAGCCACTGTAGTGCGGTTGTCAGTCCTCAACAGCACGTGCTTCCCCCGAACCAGAGATTCGACTGGCTGCTCGAATGCAAATATCAGTGGGCAAATGTGTGATTGGAAAGAGCTATTACCTGTCAGGGTTTTGAGGGTGCAAGCAGGAGAGAGCCAAACGCAAGACAATGGAGCAGAGACATAGTTCAGGGAATTTATTTACACTTACTGCAGAACAGGGCGTACACAGAAAGGTGCAGAGAAAGTCCAAAATAAAACTGAATCCATACACCACAGCAACTAGGTCCAAAACAGGCAGGTAATCCAGAATCCCACAGAACACATATACAGGATACTCGACAATCAGCAACACACGACACAGCACGCTACAATGACCAGACACGGACTAGACAGAAACACCAAACATATATACACAAGGACTAACGAGCAGGGCGGGAGCAACACAGGTGACAGGTATCAGGATTGACGGCAGGCAGAGAGACAGCAGGGGAAAACAGGGAGACTGGCAGGCAGATATGATGTGTTCATTGTGAGCTTTAGAGAAGGTTGGCAGGAGGATTTTGTCACCTTTACAGGGCAAGGCTAGCTGTTTCACCCAGTCAGCTAAGCTAACTGTGCCAGCTGCTACTGTACCAGATTTGAGACTGTTATCAATCATTTCATTTAACTCTTGAAAAAAAAAGTGAATTAGCTTATTTCCCAAACTATGAAACTTTACCTTTCACGTCACCATGATCTGCTCCTTGCATGTAATCAGAGTAACTAAAAATCAATATCATCTTTTTGACTTTGAGAACAAAATTATGGCTTTTGTTTTCTCCAGCACGTGAAGACCACGTTGCAGTCACAGTCGTCTGAGCTCAGCCTGGAGGGCAACTGTTTGTTTGGACTGTTAATCATCATTGAGCTGTAAATGGCCACTCTGTTGTGTGAGGGGAATCTCAGAGAGTAATCTCACCATGCAGGACATAATCAGACACAAGGTTAATGAGAGTTCGATGGAAGCATATGCCTCACACATGGCTGTTGTATTGCACCATAATAACAGGGACAATGAGTTAATGGCGCAGGTCCAAAGGCAAACATAAACAAAACAAAATCAAGAAAAATGTTGGGATAATATCAATTTAGTTTAGCTCACTCAGCCTGAAATGCCTGACCAACTGTCTTTTCCAGTCAGACTACATCTGATGTGAGCAATACTTGAAGGCAAGCGCACGCTGTTGTGATGTCTCATAGCAAGTCTTGATTACTATTTTCTGTCCCCGGGTCTGATACATGCATATTTGGTAGAATAAGTGGCATTACCTATCTCTACAACATGATGACAAATGATGGTGAATCAAGCTTGACAGGAGAGGGCCCTAAAGCTGAATGTGATGTGAGTCATTTTACTTCCCTGCCTCCCAGTTTCCCATCATTCGGTGGGCTGTAGCCTGCCTAAAACCCAGCTGTGAGGATGCGGGCTCATCCAAGCAGAAATTTAACAACATAATGACCAAACACTCCAGATGGATTCTGTACAACTGTTTGCAACACACAAGGGCACGCAAACACATTTAAATAATTTACTAGAGTAGCAGTGGTGATTGTTACACTACAGAAATACTGTGTACACATACTATATGTTATTTTCATACTAATCAGTTTGCATTAACTACTGCATTACACCTGTGTCCTCAAGGGGCTATACAGCAAGAGACTCATCAAATATGGCAGACATGACACTGAGAGACAGATCTGAAGAACAAACTGAAGAAGACAGCTTCATCTTATTGCCTACCCCACTGTGCTTAACAGTGACGCTTGTGACACAGTGACACCACAGCTCACATTCATGTTCAGAATTTCAGGTGACACACTTTTGAGTTCAGTGAGGAGTAAAAATCTACTTTACGTCACTTGAAGCTTGAAGCTTCATGCTTCAATTTGGTGCATAAACCAAGTGAGTACTACCGACGTGACCATCATTGTGTAAAAAAGTTAAAGACATATATGTACCAGCCAGCGTCACACCATAATTAACAACAGGAATAGGCCAAATCGCTTCTTGACGTGGTTTGTGCAACTTTTAAACAAGCCATTAGCAACAGTTAGTGTCCTCACCAAATTAATTTATGGACTTGAACTGATTACACCCCTGGGCAGAGGGCCTTGCTCATAGTAAGGTTTACTTTATTCTTAGTCTGTTGACATGACGGTAGTTTAGTTTTGTAGCCTCACACAGTCACAGGATGTCCTCCAAGCTTCCCAGTCCACTGGCACTTCCTAGAACCCCTAGTGAAGCTCAGCATAGATTAAACACAGATGATCTTTATGGTTCACCACCACTGGACCAAATATATCAAAAAAGTATTGGATAGATTGTCATGAAATGTACAGACATTACAGTAATGGTTACCAGGGGATTAATCCTACAGGTCCTACAGCCACCATGAGGTTGACATTTTTGAGTGAACTATCTCGACAACTATTGGTACAAACATTCATCTTCCCCACAGGATGGAATTTAATACCTTTGGTGATCCCTGACCTTTCCTCTAGCAGCATAGCTGCCTCGGTGTTAGGTGCGCTTTGTTTTGTTTTATTTTTGTGTGTTAACTGAGTTTTCGGCTGTGATTCCCGGAGCTCTTTTACCAGAGAAGTGCTCATGAACCTCAGGGGAACAACTCCAGCGGATTTATTTATCACTTTTCTCGCGTCATCAGTGGAATTATTGGACATTTTGATGAAGGGCTCATTCGCTGTTGTCCGATCGATGAAGCGCCGCAGGAGAGGGAGAAGAGCCGGGTCGCTCGTACGTCTTCACCGGCGGGGACTCCTCTTCGGCAAAACAAAAGGTTTTGCCGAAGAGCAAAGAGGTTTCTGTTTTTATATTTACAATGGCTGGTGTACTGACGTGACAGTGATTCAGCAGCACTGTTCTCCTAATCTGGAATTTTTTATCATTGACTGTAAACCATTGTACTCTCCCCGTGAGTTTGCTTCATTCACTCTGGTCGGTGTTTACATTCCGCCGCACGCCAATGTGCACGACGCACAGCACATGCAGGCCGAGCAGATACTTTGTGTGGAGCAGACAAACCCGAACTCCCTTGTTATTGTTCTTGGTGACTTTAACAGGAGAAATCTCAGCCATGAACTCCCCAAATACAGACAGTTTATTAAGTGTCCAACCAGAGAGGGGAACACTTTGGCTCACTGCTACACCACAGTTAGCAGTGCCTATCACGCCGTCACACGCGCTCCACTGGGACACTTTGATCACATGATGGTCCATCTGATCCCTGCTTACAAGCAGAAATTAAAGCTCCTTAAACCTATAGTGAGGACATCAAAGAAATGGACCAGCGAAGCTGTAGAGGATCTTCAGGAGTGTTTGGACTGCACTGACTGGGATGTTTTCAGGACTGCTATCAACAATCTGGATGAGTTTACTGATGCTGTGACGCCCTACATCAGCTTCTGTGAAGACAGCTGCATACCAACACGGACGAGGGTGAGTTATAACAATGACAAACCCTGATTTACAGCTAAACTCAGACAGCTAAAGTTGGAAAAGGAGGAGGCATTTAGGAGTGGTGACAGCGCCAGGTACAGGGTGTTAAAGTTAAAGTTTAGCAAGGAGGTGCGAGAAGCTAAACAACTGTACGCAGAGAGGCTAAAGGACCAGTTCTCTGCAAACGACACCACTTCTATATTGAGGGGGTTCAGACAGATTACTAACTATAAACCCGAAGCCCTCCACTCCATCAACGACTCTTGCCTGGCAAATGAGCTGAACCAGTTCTACTGCCGCTTTGAGAGTCAATCGGACACCATGCCCCGTGACTCCCCCGCTCCTCAGAGCTGGCCAGCCCCACCACCTCAGCTGTTCACAGACATTTTCAACACCTCACTGGAGACATGCCATGTGCCAGCCTGCTTCAAAGCCTCCACCATCATCCCTGTTCCCAAAAACCAAGGACCACAGGACTTAACGACTTCAGACCTGTCGCCCTGACCTCTGTGGTTATGAAGTCCTTTGAGTGCCTTGTGTTGTCCCACCTAAAATCAATCACAGACCCACTCCTGGACCCCCTGCAGTTCGCCTACAGAGCCCACAGGTTTGTAGATGATACTCTATTCTCTTATTATTCTTATATAACTTGCATTGTCTAATCCATATATATATATTTCTACATTTATTTATGTCAACTGTATGTCTATGTGTAGCACCTCGTCACCAAAGCAAATTCCTTGTGTGTGTAAAACACTACTTGGCAATAGCTCTTTCTGATTCTGATTCTGATAAGAATATTAGCCTCCGCTACGGTTTGTGGTTAGTGCTAAAGATCAAATCTTAGCATGCTAACATTTTTAATATGGTGAATATGGTAAACATGATAGCAGTGCCATGAGAAGTTAGCATTGCCATTGTGAACATGTTACTATGCTGATATTAGCATCACCACTGTGCCTAAATGCAGCTTCACAGAGCCGCTAGGATAGCTGTAGACTTTCTCATGGGTGTGACTTGTGTGTGTTTTTCTTTCCTGAGCTTGTTTCCTGAGCTTAATTGTGCAAATATTCACTATAATATTCATTTTACTGTGTATTGTGCAGGATGTGAAATAAAACAGAATCTTTATAACCTAGGTAAAATAGGTTTATAACCTGGATCTTTGAAATAATTATCTAATGTATGTGTCATTATCAAAAAGACTTTGAAAGCCCACACAATAATAATGCATTTCACCTAACATCACTGACACCACTGTTTTTCAGAAAAGAATAGAGAGAAACAGAGAGATTAAAAAAAAAATATATATATATATAAAATGATATATGTCTATGTTGTAATAGCACAATCAATCATTAAGGTAAAAAATGTTTGTTAAATGAACTTATTAATGGGCAAATATTTTGAAAGAATAGCCACATTTGACATTATATCCCTGTTGAATTGTGTGAAATGTAATTTTCACTCCTAATCTGTCCATTTATCAACTTGTTCTTGTGACCAGAAGGAATGTGACAACCAGTGTGGCCAAAGTATAATGATGTCTTTTCTGTACATCTTGTTTAATGTAACTCTTGTTCCTGTTATTTAGCGGAAATTACCTTTTTCTTCTGTTGTATAATTGTTGAGAAAAGAGAAGACCAACACCCCACAGGAATTCTTTCATGGCTTACCTTTAAAGAAACAGTCAATAGTAATTACTGTGAGGGCTTATCTTTAGCCACTGCATCATTGTCCTTCACAGGATTTAGCATTAGTTGCCCCTCTGCCAATTAATAGACGCAAACGCCAACATCAGTTATTCAACTGGTACACCATAAGCAACAGTACTGCACCAAACTATCATAATCTTAATTGAGTTAAGAATCTGTGGTACATTCTCGCTCAGTGATTCACCATACATACTGAAGAACACAAGAAATATCTGCTGTAGTTTGTTTATTGTTTATTATATTTCCTGAATACAAATGTAGATAGGCTACCCCAAAGGGGATGATCTCTTATGATAACTTATGATAACTTACATTGTTACTCTAACAAAAACTTAGATCAGTTTGCAAATTATCAGACAACACTATAAGACAACACTCCCCAACCACTATGTAAGCATCTGAATCCACAGAATACCTGCAGCTTCATCTTCCCATCATAGACGGGGTGAGGGCACCTGTTCTGCAGTGATTACACACTTTCCTGGACTGATCTATGCATTCATTCTGGACAAACCCAGCATTATATATAACATTTATATAATCTTTGGCTTGCAAGAACCATCTCTTTGATCTCAGTGCTTTCTGTTGCAATGGCCAAGCAGTCATGTGCCTTAAAGGCTGTAGTTGGAAAATGATTGTGACCGTGACAAATATATGTACTGATTCAGGTAGGTCAGCCTAAATAACAATGCGGTGAATTGCAAAGTGAGGTTATCAATACCATCACAACCGTTGGGTGTTGCCTCTTAGCTGCCAGCGTAATGCTGAGTTTTCACCTGGGATCGTAAATTTGATGTGGTAGGATACAAAAAGATCCCTTAAATCTTTTAGAAATATCTTAAATCATTGCATTTGTGAAGAATAGATTGGTCATTTTCATCTTGCAAAGTAATACTATAAGAAGCAAGGAAAATAAAACCTATTCTTTTCCCACCTGAGGACATGTGCGACATTAAAGTCTGCTATCAGCACCTTTCGAGATAGTAGCCCCATGTAAATGTATAATTACAGAAACACTATTTGACTACCATCAACTCCTCTGGGGCTAGCATTAATCCCAGAGATCAATGTTTCCAACCCCAGATATGCAGAGCACAGCAATCCATCTGTCAGCTCGGCCACCTTATCAGTCTACAGGGAGAGCAGCCATCGATAATTACCTCTGCCCGCTAACATAATACAGACATTTTCAGGGGAAATTCGCACTCAGTTGTACCTAGGTTGACAACTGTTAGTGACTTGTCTGACAAAGAAAATGCTGTTGTAATGAATTTCTTTATATGTTAAACTCAAACTGAGATAATTGTATTACCATAGCCATGGAACTGAACTCACTGTATTGAGGCTGTTAAGTCTATAGGTATTACTCCAGTGTCCACCGTCTGGTAGGGGTTTTCTATTCTAATGCTGAACTTGAGTTCTGCAGAACAGAAAACTAAGGAAGGTGTCATCACATAAACGCAAACACACTTTTTTTTAAAAATGACATTCTATTTTTATGCATTTAACATTGTTATTTATATCACACATCACTTGCTACTTTTTTGTCATTTATTTATTTTTGCATGGTGAGCTTTCAGAGCCGAAGGTTGCTGGGGACTTGTTAGAGGAAGGAGACAATCATGGTTAACTAATGGGCAAAGGTGAACCAAAGCGTGAAGAGGCTCCATTTGGCACTGATTGTCGTCTGACAAACTAACTCCCTTTATATCCACTACCATTATGAAATTGATGAGCTATGTCTGTTATCGGCTCCAGTGATTGGAGAAAAAATGCTTTGGATAGGCAATGACAGCTGGAAGGAACTGAGCATTTCCACTGTTGGTGTGCTAGGAAAAGTGGTCTAGTTGTGTTTCTCTTGGCAACTGCAGCACTTTGTGTGTTGGGCTTACAGGGGTGCAACTGAGCCTTACACAAGCATTAATGACCAAGCTGGAAGGACACTGAAACACATTTCTGCTGGAACTGAAAGCTGAAATGCAATGCCAAAATGGGACTGAAAATGTTCTTGTTCAGATGTCGCTTAGGGGAGAGATTACCATGGTTAAATCCAAAATCATTGTTCTGCAGCAACTGTAAGTACATGAGGACATGAACACAGCTGGGGAAGGAGAAATGTTTTTTCCTCTGACAAGGAATAGGAAAAACGTGTGAAAAACAAGAATCAGTTACATGGAACAGCTAATCATGTCAGAAGCTCTGTGGATTCAGGGTTAAATGGCAAAGAACGAAATTTGAATATGTAATAAGCACAAGACCAAAAGGTGGCATCAGAACATATTTCACAATGAGAGTAAAAAGATCCCTGTGTGTGTGTGTGTGGATTACACTGTTAAAGTATTGCTTAAGTGATATTTAGGCATTAGGGACCAATATTTTTAGTAGTGCGTCCATGTTATGTTGTATACTGTGCTCTAGAACGCAGTGATTTGAGCAAGCAGGTAAGGAGTTTTCTTTACTGCCAACTAAAGTAGCGTAAATGTCACATTAACCCTTAAGTCACAGGGGTCAAACCTTACTTAGATAGGGATCAGTAAAACCAATGAAATTGTTTCTAATTCACATCAATTTGGCCTGTCCTCATGTCTACCTTGACTGTGTCATAGGCACGATTGCCTATCTCTGTCTTGCACCTGTCTGGATAGACCACTACTTGTCCAGTTCTTCACAGGCAGGTGAGGACATATCTACAGGTTCCAGGCACTAGTGTGTGGGAAGTGCCATAGCTAATTACAGCATCCTGGCTCACATTCTGCTGAAGCACTGAAAGGAAACAGACTCTGGCATTGGTCACAGTCAGGTGAAACTGCCTCAGTTTGACCAAAGCCTCTCTCACAAAACCTCTGCATATTGTGTGCTGCAAAACTCCTCATCAAATGACCAATGCTGCCACTTGAGCAGACATCAGTTGAAACAGACTGACTTGAATGTCCCTCCAGGGCCACTGCATGTTCTTCCTACGACCAGAACTCCACTCCTAAATGGAGAGTGAATATCTGTGGTCACAAAATACAAGAGTGCTCTTACCCAGAAAACCTCATTGTCCCCGCCTGGTCCGCAACCTGGGCCATGGTATTTACTGTCCAGGTGATGCAGCACCTGACCCCAGTTCAGATTGGCTATAAACTGAAAGAGCAAACTTATGCTGTATTTCTGGCAGTGGAACTGGACTTTTCTAAGGTTCAGGCAGGGCTTTAGTAACACAGGCAGTTGGCAGTTGTGCAGTCACTGTTGACATAACAGGGCAGAGCAGGTATGTTTCTGTTGTTGCACTAATTTTATTGGAATTTCCAAAAATGGGACAAAGGACAATAGTAATTAGCATATGTTTGTAACATACTCTTACTTAACAAGGTTATGTAAGAGTATGTAATCAAAGAAACACCAGTCATTCATCTTTGGCCATTGTACCACTTTAACACAGCATCCCATTACACAGCATTTGTAATGAATCAACAAGTAAGCAGTGGAATTGGTCAGAAGGAATGTAACAGGTGAATGAATGCTGGTGTGTGCTGAGTCTACACTGACAGAAATCCCACCATGCCCTCATTTATTCAAATAAAACTTTTTCAATCTCACTTTAGCACATTTTCTGTTTAACACTATGCCAACTTTTCTGTCTCAGTTAAGCGTATGAACTTTTTATGAACCTGGTGTTTACCTTCAGATTTTCTTTGGCTCAAATTCAAGATGTGCATAAAAATAGTGGATGGGAACCCAGGCAGCTCTGACTATAATGCACCTGGTGCCACTACAGATACATGCAGTGTTTAACAACTTGTGCCCTGCTGACTTTACCCTTGATAGAAATGTGTAAAAGAAGAAAGTCTTAAGAGCTGTCCGCACATCAGGGACATAATGGCTCTGATTGCAGTACCCTTTGTACTTGCTGTCATTATTAAAATGACAATCATTTTGATTGCCCCAAGTGCTACATGGTTATTTCTTGAGAAGTTTATGCCTTATCTACCACGGTGTTATCTTTACAAGTATAGCACACTGTTGAGGAATGACAAACTAAATCTTAAAATCAGAAAAATTAGATAACCACATATGACTGGTTGATCAGGTGATTACAGTCACAACCTATACAACAGAGTATATAATTTATTTAATTTGTCAACAGAGATTAGTAACAAGCCACTGTGTGATCCAAGTCACATATTTTTGTATTCATGTGGAGGCAGCATAATAATTCTAACTGGACCCACTGCCATTAATGATCATATAACATTATTATTAACAATACCCACATACATCTATGCACATGTAGTTGGCTGTATGAAACTGCAGGATCAATTGAAAAAACTGTAGTCTATATACTTGAATGTCAATGCTACACAGGCCAACTTCCACCCTAACTTTCTGGTAAGGTACATAAAGACTGGCACAGAATGTTGGATTGGATATTAATCGAGAGGCGTGATGAAGGGCTGGTATAATGTGTATTTATTGGAGTTGTTCAGAGATGTCATTATCTGTATCTGCATCTGTTCAACCAACAAAGTTATCTGTCTTCGTCTCTGTATTCGTATAGACTACCAGAAGTGGGTGTGGTTTATCCAGGAAAATATGTTAAATCAAGCAAATGTTGTATTTTTTAACCTAACATTCCTTGGCAATGCAATTGTTTTGCCTTCAAAGCTTTGAATAGATTTAATATATTCTGTATTTTTTATCTCTCCCTCTCTCTCTTTTTATTTTGGACATGGAACAATCAGAAACATGTCAAAATGCCTGTCTTACTTTAAGTGAAATACTTAACCCTGTTAAGCTGAATTTTCTGGCCACTTGGAGGCATAGGAACACCCTATAAACACAACACTGACGTATTATCACCTTATGGCATACTTGTTAGCACACAGTTGCTTATTTACACATCTAACAGATACGGAGCAACATTAACATCATTTGGAGTGGTGTTTCTGGCTATGTGATGAATGGGTCCAATAAAATCCAATTTTCACTCTCCTTTTTCAAGTCTCCTTTCACATTAATTTCTCGCTTTAAGAAAATATTTTGCTTTTTATCAGCAAAATACTCCACTATGTTCACCAGCTTTTTGCCAACCATGTGTGGCTTAGTGCTGGACAGGAAGATAACGGAATTTTTTTGCTGAAAACTGCTTCCTGCTGTGGTGTTTCTAGGCTCTTGAAACATTGGGGGCTTAGCCAGCCCAGAAATCTTTGAAGTTTTCACCCCCCACACCCTATAGCCGCCTACCCAAAGTACATCAATAAAGCAACAGTAAATGATATATAAAGCCTACATTTATTATGATTTTTATAATTACTACTGATAATAATTAACACTGATAATATTATCTAAGGGGGTCCAGGGGTCCTCCCCCTGAAAATTTGGGCTTTAAACACTTAATTTCCTGCATTATGGAAAGTTTTTTTTGCACCAATTTATTGAGGGAATGTCTGAGGTGACAATTCAAAATAAAAAAAATATAGTATAATATAATGCAGTAAGGCTGTCAGGCATTCTGTTTTCCTGTCAGATATGTTTCTCCTGTAGATCAACTTTTCTCATTTAATTTAATTCTACATACATGCAGGGATGCCTGAAGTAGCCTAAAGTCTTTTTAAATGTGCATGTGGCACATTTTCACCTCACTGATAAATTAGCTGAATTAATTAGAATTGAGTTAAAAAATATTAATTGATGCAATATTGGATAGGGGGGAAGATTTTGAGCATTAAACACTTAATTTCCTGAATTCTGGATACATTTTCTGCACCAATTTATGGTGGAAATGTCTTTATTTTTATAAAGGGAAGGACAAAATTTAGGTGGCAGGTGACAATTTAGAATATAAAAATATAATAGAATGTATTGCAGCAATCAGTAGCTTATTCTTTTTTTAAGCTTATATCTAGGCTATATTGGTTATTTTGGCGCATTTGGCGGATCTTTTATTTTTTTGGCCCACAACACAAGAAACTGCTGGAGCAGAGGGGAAGGAGTGGGGGCTAGTAAGAGATGTGATAGGGCCGGCCCAATGTCAGTAGGCTATTGGCCTATGCTTTATGGGCCGATTGTTGGCCCATTTTTAAAAAACAGTTAGGCCTAGGCTATATAGATAAATCATTTGACTTGTAGCCTACTCAATGAGAGAGCACACTGCTCTGCATCAGAGGAAGAAAACCAAAACTGAAAACATTTGTGATCAGACAGAAATATCACCACGATTCCACACAAATGTTCAGCTCAGCACTTCTGATAAAGTGCAGCTCGTAGCCACTTTAGAAGGAATGAAGCATCCTGAAGACAGTAAAACAGGAGTGTCTCAGAGCGAGGGGGACAGAGACAGCAGGACACAGAGCATCAAGTGTCTGTGTCGTAGGTGTCATGATATTCTCTACTACTTTTCAGTGACTGCTAACCGTTTATGTTAATACATTGACTAGACACTCACCAACAACATTTATAGGTATTTAAATGTTTTGATTACAATTTTGCTAGGGACAATTCAGAAGTCGCTGACAAGCCCTGAAGCTGTGAGCAATGCGCTCTCTCTCTCTCTCTCTCTCTCTCTTCTCTCTCTCTCTCTTCTCATGCTTTCTCTATATGCAGGCAGGCTGAGTAACGGTAGGGGCATGGGGGGTCACTTCAAACAACTTCAAACAAAAATGTAGCAATATTATTGCGAGTAGCCTCCGCTCTTTGAAGACCCATGAGACAGGCTGCATCATGAAGATTATTGCATATTAACATGGAAAATATTTTCGTTGCTGTTGCTGAGTTACATTTGGGGCTAAAATGACCTGGCGATGCTGTTGGGAAACACTATTGACGTGATCAGTGAGATTAAACACATATATAAACACTATAAACAAAAACAATATAGACAGATTGAGACAGGAGTAAATTATTATTACCATTATTATTATTATTATGTTCATGTCTGAGGTGGATGAGATGTACCTGTGCAGATACACATACATGCGTACATACACATGTACACAGTGTGATGGAAGATAGTGCAAAGGATGCTGGAATAAATAAGTCTTATATGCAGTGCAGATATTATGTACTTGAGTTAGGTGGATTTGGTATACAGTATATACAATATACACTATGAACAGTATGAACAGCTCTGAAAATAGAGACCACTATAGAGAATAATAAGTGGTAACCAGTAAACAGGTGGCTGATTAGAGGCAGAGTTACTGGGTTATTGCACAGGAATTTTTCCTGTGAGTCAAAAGTCAACTGTTCATCAGAGTGATGGCTTGTGGGAAGAAACTGTTCCTGAGTCTGTTGGTTTTAGCGTACAGTGCCCTAACATATCCTATATAAGCTGTGTTTGATGTACAGAGAGACAGAGTGGTTATCGGGCTGGGTCACTCTCCAAGCTGCTGCAGAGCTTGTAATTGATGCTGAACTCCTTGATGTAATAAACTTTTATGATCAAGAACAGTGTCAAGCGGATTTCTTCTCAACACATCATCGCAGCATTATTGTTCGGACACCACAGATGTTTCCTGCCTGTTTCCTGACTCTGGTCTGAATGGAGGGCAGGTTGGCACCAATGATCTTTTCTGAGTATGATAATGGGGGGCAGAGTTGGGGGGCTCCCCCTGAAGTCCACGATCATCTCCACAGTTTAGAGCATGTTAAGCTTCAGGTTGTTCTGACCACAAAGGAGAGCCAGCTGTTCAACCTCCTGTCTGTAAGCAGACTCATCACCGTCCCAGATGAGGCAGATGACCATTGTGTTGTCAGCGAACTTCAGGAGTTTGACAGATGGGTCACCTGAGGTGCAGTCATTAGTGTAGCGGGAGAAGAGCAGGGGGGAGAGCACACACCCCTGGGGGGCGCCAGTGCTAATAGTCTGGGTGCTGGATGTGATGTTCCCCAGCCTCTCCTGCTGACTCCTGTCAGTCAGGAAGTTTATGATCCACTGACAGGTGGAGCCTGGCACAGTGAGCTGGGTGAGTTTGGAGGATGGTGTTGAACACAGGATCCTTGCATAAGTCCCCGGAGAGTCGAGATGTTGCAGGATGTAATGCAGTCCCAAGTTGACTGCATCATCCATTGACCTGTTAGCCCTTTAGGCAAACTGCAGGGGGTCCAGTAAGGGGCCTATAATATCCTTCAGATGGGCCAACACCAGTCTTTCAAAGGACTTCATGACTACAGATGTCTGGGCCTGTAGTCATTTAATCCAGAGATGGAGGTTTTTTTGGGGGACGGGGATTATTGTGGAGTGTTTTAAGCAGGAGGGAACTTCACACAGCTACAGTGATCTGTTGAAGGTCTGTGTGAAGGTGGAGCCCAGCTGGTCTGCACAGATTTTCAGGCAGGATGGTGACACACCATCTTGGCCAGGAGCCTTCCTGGTCTTCTGCCTCTGGAAGAGCTGGCGCACATCCTCTTCACAGACCATGAGTGCAGGTGCTGGGGTCAGAGGGGGGGTGACAGCATGGCAGTGGGGGAAGGTGTGTGACTGTGGACTTCTCAAACCTATGTAGTTAAACTACTCTTGGTTAATAAAGTTATGAATAATAATATTTGGAAACATTATTTCAAAAGCACTCGTTTCTGTTCGCCCAAGGCCTTCAGGACGCCTTAGGTATGGCTTAATAATCGCACAATTCTTCACTAGTGATCAATTAATTGCTTAATTATTTTAAATCTGTTTAATCAGTCAGTCAGTCTCAAATCAAAAGGTGAATTCTCTGTCCAGTGACTTTGAGTTACACAGTACACACTCACAGTTCCTGTGATTAAGGTGAAATTTATTAACTAACTAAAGTGATTACAAGTGAGGTTAAATATATATCAAAGACATAAAACATTGACTAAACAAACAAGATGCAATCAATGAGAGTAATATAGTTCAATGTGAATTTGGTTGGTCTATTGTGGGAAAGGATTCGATTCTAAGGGAGAACCCAAGTTATATGATCATAACTAAGTTAAATTTGG
This sequence comes from Micropterus salmoides, assembly GCF_014851395.1. Lineage (NCBI taxonomy): Eukaryota > Metazoa > Chordata > Actinopteri > Centrarchiformes > Centrarchidae > Micropterus > Micropterus salmoides. The sequence continues at coordinate 24,164,836 of NW_024044570.1, forward strand.
CTAGGAGTTTTAGCCTAAATGATTAAAGCTAAAGCTAAAGGGTTAAAAGCTAAAGGACATCACTTGATGACAGAGTGCAGGGTTTTGATTTTGGCCTTACTGCTTGTTGGTTCTCTCAGCCGGTTGGTATTCAGACGGCCCCTGGACTAGCGCTCTGGTCCTTGACGTCCACGGTCTCAGCAGCTTGGCACGCCAGGACCTGCTTTTTTGCTAGCAGGTTTGTCCTGGAGGTCTGTCCTAGTTGTCTTGTGGCTGGAACTCTTGCAGTGGACGGCAGTTAACCCTGGCTCGGTTCGTGGGTTAGGTCCTCGATGTTACTGCTGGCGTAACCTACCCACGTGGCTGAGTCCAAACTTCGGTGGGAGTAGCAGAAGTTAATTTGACTTAAGTAAAGCTTAAAAAGAAACTTGGTCGTTTCTGAAAGTCTAGTTTGTAACTTTAACAAACAAACAAAAGAAAAGTAAATTTAAGAAGGTTCACAGGACCTCGTGAATATGGCTAAGTAAGTTGCTGTGAGACAAAAGAAAAATTCGGGTCTCGGAGATTCCGGGCCGGACCTCTTGGGTGCTGGACCTTGCTAGGTGTAAGACCAAGCTCCAGTGAACAGAGTGTCAGCGTGCCGAGAGAAGAGAGCGTTTTTTGTCTCCTGGGGTGTGTCTACCAGGAGGAGGGCTTCGTTAATCAGAGTCTGTGTTTTAATAAAGTCCATTTGCACGTTTTAATCAAATACCTTTCCACAATCAACTCTTGTGAAGTTCTTAATTTTAAGCATTTGATAAAAGTAAAAGTTATTGTTAATCATCCGTAATAATTAAAATTGTTACCAGTTAAAACATTTCATAGTGTTCATAGCAATTGGGAAGAACATCTTAAATACTTAACTTCCAGGAGAGTACTGATTGTTAAACATATAAAAGAAAGTTATAAGAACATGGCATCAGATTACAAACAATAAAACTATATAAATTAAGCGCAAGGAGAGGCATTAAAGAACAATGACATGTAATATTTCTTTTGTCCTCTGGGGGGACACAAGAGGAGAGTTCCATGGGAGGACCTGGGAATCCTCTGACTATCTACTTAAAGTTAACTCAATCCTTGGCTCAGGAGCTGGGAAAATTGACTATTTAACACATGACAATATTTCTGTACCATATCATGTATAAAGAAAGTATATAAAGGTGCTTGGAACAAAGCATTAGTTAAGCCTAAATTAAATGCAGGAATGCCAGTGAGCATTGATGAAGATTAAAGAACTTTGAATTAACTTATTTATGGTTTCTTCTTTTCAACAAAGTTACTAACAAAAACTTAAACTTCAAAATTATTAAACTACTCAAATTGAAGTGGGATGACACTAAGTAACTTAACAAAGATTATTTAATTCAAGCAAGGTAATAAGGCAAGTTTATAAGGAGACAACATTTCTTTGTTCACACAAAGGAATTTGAATCTGTTCTTTCTCTGGCGTCTTATCAGTTCGGCACATCGGCTTGAAAAGGAGTGCAGGTCACAAAGGCCAAATCTTGGGATAAAAAAACTCATCTCACCTTCTCCTCGGGGAGACAAAGAGAGAGATGCGGGATTCTTCTTTTGCATAAAATAATTAAACCCTGGCTGGTTCACTACAACTACAATAGAAACCATTCAGCTCATCAGCCAGTTGTTGAGTACCAGCAGAGTTGGGGGATGTTCTCCTGTAGTTAGTGAGTGTCTGCAGGCCCCTCCACACTGACCTGAGGGTCGCTGGCTGTGAAACTGTTTTCTGTTTTCTAGCTTTTCAGCGTAGCTCCTCTGCTGCTTTGATCTCTTTTGTCAGTGTGTTCCTGGTACAGGACTCTGTACCCACTTCTGAAGGCCTCCTTTTTGGTCTGATGCTGTACTTTGGAAGTTCATGGCTGAGGATTGCTCTGTTGAAGTCCCTGAGAACAATGAGTAGGGAGTCCGGATATTTTTTCTCCGTGTGGGTGGTGATAGTGCAGTGGATAAGACACATGCCTTTGGTGTGAGAGACCTGGGTTTGAATCTACTGTGAGACACCATTCTGTCCCTGAGCAAGACATTTAACCCCTAGCTCCTCCAGAGGCGTGAGACCTCTGATATAAAAAGCAATAGTAAGTCGCTTTGGATAAAAGCGTCAGGTAAATGAATAAATGTAAATAAAAAAATAAACATGTAGTTATCTGGTCGCCCAGGTGTAGTAACGCCTCACTAACGGTCTGAGGTGGAATTAAAAGGTTTACAGTTAATGAATAAAGTCTCTAAGTGAGGGCTGCATGAGTTCTTTAACACTGTGACATCTGTACACCAACCTTCGTTTATTTAGACACAGAGTCCGCCTCCTCTTGTTTCTCCCGTGAGCTCCGTTACGTGATCTGTACATGGGTAAAAAAACGATAGGTGAAGTGTGCTATCTGGGATGTGATTGGGGAGCCAGGATTTTTTAAAACAGAGGGCAGCAGATCTGCAGAACTCCGATTTAGTTCTGTTGAGGAGCTGCAGTTCATCCATTTTCTTGGCTAGAGCAGACATTGGCCAGGTGGATAGAAGGGAGTGTAGTGCGAAAACCCCGCTCTCTCAGTTTAACCAGCTTCCGCCTTCGGCGTCTCTGGTAGATCCCGTACAGAGCTGCTTCTCCTCCAACTAATAACTCAGAGAAATTTCCAAGTTCGATAAAGAGCGGTGGAATAGTGTGAGCAGTTGAAAGTCCACTATTTAAGAGCTCTTCTCTGGAAAATGTTACCAGAGAGGGACAGAAAACAGTTTATAAACAAAAACAAAAAACACTTGGGAGCGTAATCCAGAGGTGGCCGTCTGCAGTGGGATCTTGGTCGAAACTCTCCATGTGAAACATAACATATACTTCTCAAAATAAAAATATTCATTATGGTAGCTTTATATTTCTATTTACTAAAGGGGAATGAGATTCCAAATTTGTCATAGGACAAAGCAGGTTAAGTCATTACACAAACAGCACTGGGATGATTTGAACCACACCAACCTTTATTTAATTTGAGGTGATGTACATCTATGTGCACGTGTGTGTTTTAGATGCTGCAACAGTGCACAGTGCTAGAGGGTCTCTGTCAGTGACCTAGTCCCTCTAGAGTGGACTGGCCTAGCCTCGTCCTCCTGTCCTTTATAACAATGTGAAGGATAATGGCCTCCCCAAGGCCTCCTCATTCAGCCTGATTGCCCTGCCAGCATCAGACCAGCCATGCCATAAAACAATTAGCTCCATTTATCAACCTTACATTCACTATATATGGAAGGGGGAAGTGAAGGTAGGAAAGGGAGGTGGAGAGAGAGAGATGGGGACTGGTTGGATGGAAGATATGTGGAGTCCAAAGAGAAAAAGAAGCATTTCATTTCATTTGTTGACTGTTTCTAGCTGCTTAATTCAGCCTCAGGATGACATTATGTCTGCTTTGATAAAAGTATCTGTAATGTTTATGAGGACTTATTGAATTATCCTGAATGAGTGCCACAGCAACCAGCTTTCACCTTAAAATATTATTTTCACAAAATCTGACTCGGTATTAAGAGTAACTCATTTCTCCCTCAAATGAAAGTATTTTTATTATTATTATTATAAGACTGGAGCTCCACAAAATTAAAATTGTTAAACCTGGAATAAAAAAAAATGCTATAATTGAATGCCTAAAAGCATCACAGCAGGATCCAGTAGCGCAGGGTAGAATTCAGTACTTCGAACATATTCTTTCATATTTTCTTACTACATATACTTACTACTATTTTAATACTACTACTACTACTACTATTTAATATTAATGTAGCACAGTGTAATACATAAACACGACAGCAATTCCCTTTCCAATCCTGGGTAAATATCTCTCTAAGCTTTGATGACTTCACTCATCTGTTCAAAAAGATTGAGGCTCCACAGACCATGGCAACACGTATGGTTGCAAAATAAAATTATGCTTGAATGGCCGGACCGAAAGTGTAAATAAAAATAAACATGTCACCAAAGATGAATAGCAGCCTGAGCAACCTTTTCCCGGGCCCCCCGAGAGAGATGTACGATGCAGCTGTTAAGAGCTGAGGGAGAGTAGTAGAGTTTTTATTTCCCTTTTCCTTCATTTCTCTTGTGTAATAGATTGTACCTGTAGTTTCTCTGAGCGATTGTCCGGTTCACCCCAACATCTGTCATGTGTAGTGCATCTCTATTAAAAAGCTACTGTACAACAACGATGTTCTACTAAGAAAGATGCTGGTGCTTACTTACACATAATTAAACAGCAGTGGCTTTGCCTATAAAGCCCCCTTTGTTAAGTTCCTTTTAAGAGGTCCAGTGTTTTAACAACAGAGGTCTGTGTGAGGTGACAGAAAGCGCATTGCCAACACATGTATTATTAGAAAGCTGACTCTTCTCTAGACACTTACATCATGTTCACATGTGGAGGTTGGTAATTATCCCATAGCAGAAATAGAAACTCATTACAAGAGTTATAAGAGGGCACAAGGTCTCCCGAAACACACCCAGTTGCAGTGCCCTTATAATCCTTAGCTCATCGTTGATTTCAGCAGGAAAGTAGCATTAAATCTGGCCTTAAATCATGCCCTCTACTCCTCAAAGTCTTTAATTAAGTCCTGATCACCCTGTCCTCCGTTTCCAGTATTAGTGTGTTTAATTTCCTGCTGTCATATCGCCTTCCCTTTTGGATATATTATTCATCAAGCCTCTCCACTTCTCAGTTTTTCTAGGGGCAGCGAGTTATCTGCTACAGGATGACGGCTGATTTCGATCCATCGGCGCGACCATTAAGGACGGCTTAAAACCATAATTCCTCGAGATATTACTCTCAGGTTCAAATGTCAACATTTAGATAAGAGCCTGGTAGATTCAGCTCCCTCGGTGGATGAGGGATGAAGTCCTAAATGCCCAGTGTCCTGTGTTTGTGTTTTCATTAGTAGTGACTTCAATGTATTCCCCAAGCAAATAATGCCAGTGGAAAAGAAGATGTGTGTTGCAAGAGCTACAGGAGTTGTAAAATAGCTAAATGTTATTTCATGGGTAGGCCGAGCCAATTGCAAGCAATTGTGCCAATGACTGGCACTTCGTGTAGCCAATAAAATTCTGATAATGACGATATCCAGCTTTAAGTAGGAAGTTGATGATCTACCAGCAAAAAAACACATCTGCGTCGAGCTACTGGCTAATATGGAGCGATGCAGCAGCTGCCTGCCGCCAAGGGGCAGTGCTATTTTAGAAAAGATACGCTAAGACATACACTTACAAAAACCTGTGTAAAATAGTCATTTTTCATGGTATTGGTATGAAATTTAAACTTGGGCTAGGTAAGGTTTTATCCTGTGGCCCTACAGTGTTTTCCAGCTAATAAGTCCCAGCTATAGTTGTCTGCATGCATTTGTTAGCAAGCATTTTCAAGCTGAAATGAAAAATATATTAGTTTTAGTGTGTTTAAACTTATGTTAATCAATTCCAGTAGCACTTAAAATCATTCTGACTTTTGAGTTAGACACTCCAGAGGGTTATCTTTCAGAGAGGTCCAAAACCATGCATATACTCCAAATGGTTCAAGAACTACGTTCAATTTACTTTGGATATGGCTTGAATAGGCGTTTTGCATGAATTTTACAGGAATGTAAGAACCAACTATTCATCTTTAGTCCTTGTGGCGAATTGTCTGTCTACACTGGCCTACAAGTCCACATTCATCATCTTTTGTGCTGTGGTGATAAGTCAAAGGAACTAGAGCAGCCTATCCGCTGATGTCACTTTCTTACATAGATTGCTGCTGGTGAATCTCAACGATTTTTCTTATTCCATTTTCTTCAGCATAAATATCTCTGTTCGCTCAGAGAACCAATCAAGTGTGGCAATTGACCACCTACTACGATGACAAGCACAGAATGAAAAACACTCTAGACCATGACACGTGGAGTTAGGTGCCACACGTCAACAAGTTGTCTTATTGCAGTGGACCATGAGCGCTTGTGTGAAATGGGCAGAGAGGCTCTCTACTGTGAGATGAGTGGAGGAGACGGTGTTGCTTCTGATCTGGTTGGGTGGCTGAATACTGTGGAGCCGCGGCCAAAGCGGAAGCTCTTGGGTCAACATGCTCGCCCAATTTTACAGTTGAGGTGCGCTCGTCTCCATAGATGCTGGTGGCCACCGCAATGCTCCACATAGAGCATCATTTGAGTGGCACTTGAAGCCACAGAATGTGGCGGAATGTGGCCACTGGAATAAGTGTTTTTCGTCTCTCGTTTTGGTCCCTATCCTTTGTTGTTATCGCCGAGGTATTTGTCTAGCCATCATAGCAACATGACTTGACACAGGAATTCTATTGTAATGTCTCACTGTGACAGGTTTATAGATGAAAAATGGATGAAGAAAATGAGGATTATCCAGAGAAGACCATCTAGGGAGACAAAGGACTATTGTAGCTCTTTCACAGTGTCTCTTGTAAAATGTGCATATTCACTTATGGAAAAACTTGATCAATCCAAAGCCCCGAGATTGGCAAATACTGTTTATGTTGCATTGTATATTGTATTGTCATCTCGTTATGTATGAGGTCCAATTTGAAGTAAACGTATAAAAAGTCTGTATAAGAGAAACAGAAACTTTAAACCAGTAAGTAGCATGTGATGATGATTAGCAGCCTATAGCACCAAAATATGCTACATATCCAGTCGGGGCCAGAATCCTATGAGAAAAGACAGCGTAGATGCTTCTGAGATTAGATAAAAATAGATAAACCAAACTTGAAATCACTCAGCAGGGATTTGAGATGGGCCTTATGTCTAATATTATGGCCCATTAATGCAGCTGGACATGTTTTGTTTTAAACTTGCAATCTGACAGGTATTAAAATTACTGGCTATTATTACCCAATAATCTGAATGCTGTGGGTCTGAATTTTGAATGGAGATTAGTTGATTCATAAACATCAGTTGAAATGTCAGACTCATTCAGTGGATAATATTTTGAATCGCAAATGTCATTCATGCTCCAGAGTGTAAAAAATGCATAGATTATTGAACACTTGCACACACCTGCATACTTTAACAGACGGATTGAAATTCTCTCTGGCTAGATATAAGTTAAAGTCGTTTTTACAAATAAAATAAATATTATCACTATTAAAAATACAGGGTTTTCGCCTACAGCAATGTAATGGATTAGCAGCAAAAAAATAAATAACCTACATGACTAAAGATTTTGATAGTAACAAATGTGCAAAAATCAGGCCCATTATTGCCATGTCGGCATGAGGTTGCTGGCTACATGGGTTGAAAGTGCTTGCATGCTCTTGTGTAACACTGAACCAAGCCAGGCAAATACATACTGTAGGCTTTTGAATGTGTTACAATCCTCTGTAAGCCATGATCTTAAATTTTCAGGCAACATAGAAAACACTTCATACTTAATTTCTCAAGAAGAAACATGCTGCATTATGCATCATGCATCATCATAAATGATATTAATGGTCTAGAATGTCATATGTAATTCATTTTCTGGTGGAGAGTTAGATGTGAAGATCAAAACCATTCTCATTTTCTGTACAACAAAAATAAGGCTACAGCCAACCGAACTAAACAACACTGCTGTGTTTTACCGGGACTATTTCTAACCTGGAAGAAGTAATTTCTTGATTGCCTGGGAAAGGCTGCAACAGCGCAGAGTGTCTTTTTTACACTTTTTAGATGGATTAATCAAATGTGTTAATAAGTAGAAGTACGCAATATACTTGTATTTAACTGTTAACATATATTACACAGGTATTGTATTGAGAGTGCTGAATATAGGAAGTAATTCTCAACAAGCTTACCTTATGCAAGGATGCTGGTAATGTTCCAGTGCTTTGGGTCAGTAATGACTATTCACCCCCAACCCCTGCTCGGTCAACATTACTTCCCATACCTGACAGCTCACAGGACCAGTGCCCTGGAAGTCCTGGCACCTGCCCCACAAGTGGCCTGTCTGTGACAGCAAATGACAGGCCAGACAGAAATCACAGTACGCGGTGCCAGGCCTACTCTGTGTACAGTCTACCCTGTTTTGCAGTGCCACCTTATTGTCACACACTCAGGGGTCAGTGTTTCCTTTGTTCCCTCTCTGGCCCTCAACCCCACGCCGCCTACAGAGGCTGCAGCTCTGTTAGCGGAAGCCTAGATGACATCAGCTGGTATTTTTTGCCCACCCCGAGGCGCTCCCAGGTCGCCCTGCAATCCTTCACATTCCTGCAGGTTTGACACTTTCTTATATAAAGGCAATACATCAAGGTGAAGGAAATTCTGTCTAGTAAAAAGTTGGACAGAGCGGCAAAGTGAAATATAAGATGTGTGGAATGCAGAGATAAATATAATGCTGATCAACATGTAAGGAAATCTAAAAAGTTGTAGATACCCTGTGCACAGCAGTGCTTCTCTCCTGGGAGCCAGCTGGGGCAGAGCAAAACACAGTACGCCTAATCAAAAAATAAATATTCCGGCGCACACCAGGATACTAGAATAGACACTATTTTATTCACAGAGTGAATCTGATGAAGCAACATGCAAAATGCATGGTTTGCTCTTTTTGGCTTTTAATGTAAAGAAATCTATCCACTTTTTAGAGACTTACAAAAAGGTCATAATTAATAAATACTTACTAAATAAATACATACTATAATAAAATTAATTTAAACCCAGACTCATGTGCAGTAAAACAGAGTTCTAATTTAAAAAAACAGACAATTAAATTAACAAACTTCATGAATGTAACTGATGAAGTGATAAAGTGTTTATAGTGATAAATATATAAATGAATAACTCACTTGGACAGGGCACATCTGACATATAATCTCTGTAGTATTTAAACCTTAACAGAGAGAAAAATTCTGCTCTATTCACAACACTGAGAAATCCAGAAATGAGCCAAAAATGAAATTGCTCAAAACTTGGAAATGCTTGACAGTGATTGAGCTGGCTGAAATGGGCTTACACGGCACATTTGGTAATTTGCACACCTACCTGCTCTTCAGAGCAGTACAATTACAGAGTGTCTCGGGGGCCGTCACTGCCCCGGCTGCACCCAAGCTGCTTCCCTCTCCCACTGCCCTGCTTGGCGACTGAGGTGCTAGTGTGAAATGGCTGTTAATTCCTTCTGCTATCTGACCCGCACAGAGCCTGTTTTAAGCCTTCATATGAGGCTTTTGCCTGCCAAAAAAATATAGTGAATAAGGAAAACAGAAAGCAAAAAAAATAGTGAACCACTAGAAATGAAAACATCAAACAAGTATGAAATGCAAAATAGCATGAACCTAGCATTTTCTCCCATCAGTGAGATTTAATGAGTATTCCACCTTCTGGCACCAACCATAGAGAAACAAACAGAATGAAGAAATAACAATTCAAATAACTGATAAAAGACAACCACGACTGAGAAAGAGTTTATTTCAGTAATGCTGCGTGTTTGAATTCTCTTACTTTGCCATCAAGTACACTGCTTTTGTTCCAAGGTTTCATCAGGAGCCTTGAGCTACGTCTTGTCAAGTTGTAAAAAACTGTATTGTGTTTGTGTAGATTATGAACACAGTCCAACCAGATCCACCTTGATCATTGCACAGCTGCCTTGAATCTTATGACACAACTTTGATGTCGCCATTATCAGAAGACTGTTCCAAGTTTTAACAGCCTACTGTATGTCTCTGTAACCGCTCTTGCTGTCTATCCTGCTGAAAATGCTGTTTTAACTTGTCATCGCTGAGAGATTGGTCAGCTGTAGAGGGGCCACGATGGAAGCCTGGGCCCGACATGTTGGCTTACAGCAGCAGCATGCATATCAACACAGTGATATGATGGACATTGGCACCTGTCGTATCATATTAGTCCACCTCCTGAAACTCTCCACTACTCTTTCTGGGGTTTTAGGTGCAAAGTAACATGACTTTCTTTGAAACCTGGGTCTATGGTATTTTACATTCTACCCCTCACTTTTGAGCCAGATAGGATGAACATCAAATGAATAAAAGTGTCTGTACACGCAGGGTGGACACAATAAAGGGAATAGCCCTGGGGTTACTTTCAATAAGCCTTCAATGTTCAACTCTTTTATTCTCTCTTGTTGTTCTGTATTGGATTCTATTATAATATGTTGCTATTATTTTGTTCTCTCCCTTGATGTTCACATCCCGATTACTTTCTGTGCATCTACCTAATTGTTATTATTGTCACTCTCTGCTCAGCTGGAAGTGAATGAAAACAAGGCATCAAAATGAGCAAAGTAAAAATAGCTATTCCCTAGATGACATTCCATAAAAAAGATGATTAGCAAGTTGATTATATGAATAATGTATTCGATGATGTGCACTATTTAAATGAAGTCAGTGATGAGGAGAACATTAACCAAGCTTCTTCTTCCTCTTCTTCTTCTTCTTCATTGCTGCCCAAATGACAAGGTCACAGGTCAACACAAAGTGTTCTCTTTCAGTTAACTTGCAAAGTATGTTGAGCAGTGAATAAAAAAATGAAATTGTGGAAAATGATAAGGGTAGAAGAAAAGTATTTTTTTCTAGTATTGTGCAAATAACTATAATGAATGGGTCTCTCCATCTCACACATTCTGGTCTGATTCATTTTAAATGCATTGCAGAATAAGCTTTTGGACTGGAGAATGATCACCTGTACCTTTATACTGCTTAGTGGGCAAGAGTGAAGGATGTGGAGTGTAGCCTCTCCCCTCAACATAATCCATAGTTTTATACTGCTGAGCAGCATGACACATCTTCACTGAGTGAGACCCCTTTATTATTGTCTGAGAAAACCTTTTTATCTTCATATGGGGCATGATTTTTTCCTCAAATTGATATTGTTTTGCATATACAACACAATCTCAACAATTGTTTTAAAGGAGACCTGTTGTGCTTTTTCATATTTTCTGGCATTTCTGTAATGTTAGAATGTCAGATGTTCATGTTAAACATGACCAAAGCTTCAAATAATTAGGTAAAAGTATTTAAAAGAAATCCCTGTGAACAAAAACCTCGGAAATCCCCCTGTTCTGAATGCTCTGTTTTTTCTACTAATGACTCAGTATGATGTCATTCCAAGCTGGATTTCCATATATGGTCATTTTCTCCAGGTAGAGAATGCTGGCCACGCCCACAAAGGAACATGCAGCCCTATCCCTGCGGCAACCTGGTAAACACATTAGACAATGGCCAATCAAGAGACAGGAGCATCTACAGCTTGTTTCAGACAGATGCTGAAATGAGGGCCTGCATGAAGAGCCAGTATAAGAAATAGAGGAGTCACTTTTTTGTACATTATAAGGCTGAAAATGCAGGATAATAAGTCTCCTTTAAATATAATGGCACACTGTGTTGGTTGCAGATCACTTTGCTCAAAATTATTGAAACATACCTCAGTGGGTGGAGAATGATAAGTAACTTTGAATGGTATGTTTATTGCATGCAGGACAACAGAAGATGAGGGCCACCATGACTGTAGCTGCACAGGGGGAAATGACAGCTCTTTGTTTCCCTCTGCTGGTATAAGTGCAACCACCATCTGCACCAGACAGCTTGATAGTTGCATGCCTGTGCCTGTGTAGATGTTTGGGCACCCACTTGATTTGTATGTGTGTTGTTTTAGTGTAGAAAGGAATGTAACAGAAGATAAAGCATGAGACTGACAGAGAGAGTGAAACTGTACAGCAAGAGAAAGAAGCAAATTGTTTGTAAATGTTGGACTCACCAGCAGTTCATCTCTGTCGGTGATGGATGTATGGCATTGAGTGAGTTGTTGGCAGAAGAGCGGAAGTGTTCAGCGCAACGGACCAATTGTGACAGAAATCATCTGCTGCTAGGTCACGTTATTCAGCAGCAGGTATAAGTCAATAGAATAAAAGAGCATTCATTTTCCTATCCTGGCCTGTTTTCCAGCACTCAACTCATTGTCAGTTTGGAGTATTTCTCTCAAGGTAACACTACAGTGAGGCTGTGAAGGCTCACTACGATGCTTCCGTAGGGCTGTCAAGTTCCATGGGATCGTTTTGATGTTAATTGATTGGTTGATAGAGACAGACCAAAAGATAGAATACGACTTCCTGCTGAGTACTCAGAGGCGCAATTCCCCATTCCCTATTGTTCCCCTTGAAATCTCAATTCATCCCGGGGAGAATGTCATTGTCTCAGCATGCAGTGAGGTGAGCTTTCATATCATTTTCAGATCTCAGTTGTTCTTCTGTTTGACTTGATGCCAAAGAGAGCACACAGGTCTAACTGAATGGGTGGTCCGCACTGTAAGAGTCCTTGAAGGAAGTGTGTACCCATCTCTCTCTATTTTTACCATTCAGCTCAGAGAAAAGCGCGCATTCCCAACATAAATACAGATACACACAAACGTGAACACACAGAGCTGCAGACAAACACACAACCCGACGTGATGCACTGATGCTAGAGTGGCTGTGTGAGGCCAAGGTCACACAGTCTCATTCCTTTATTCCCATAATCCCCTGTGTTGGCTGGGTGAAAGGCCTGTTAATGGCTAGCGCTCTCAGAAAGGGAACTACTGCGTTAACATAGACTCTAGAGACTCTCACAGCCCACCACCCTGCGTAAGGAGCATAGCACACGGTCTATACAATCCATCAACATGGCTAATTAGGCTCCAACAAAATCCCTGAGAGAAGCATTAGGAGGGGAACCAGAGGTGTAGCAGTAGTAGCATAGTTGAGATAATAAGAATGCAATAAAGCTAGACTACTGTGAAGTGTTCTGACTTGTTTAAATATATTATGGAGACAGCATGAGTAAAAGACTTGATCCAGACCTTTTCAAGTCCAGGAATCCTTTGAAGAGCTTCTTAATGGTTTTATGAGAATTCCTTTTCAAGGTAGCATAAGCATTATACCTGAGAAAGATGACCAATGTAGAAGGATGGTGGTGGGGGATTAAGAGTCAAGAAAAGATGCACAGACATTGATGTAACGCTCAGCGTATGTTCAACCAGGAAGACTTCTCTTTATGCTTAATTCTTAGACAACTCTCACTTTCTCTTCCCTCCCTCTAGCAGCTGACTAAGGGTGTTCACTCTACAGTTTTCCAATCATATTTTGCCACGATCAGCACTCATGGCATGTAGTTACTATCAAACTTTTAAAATCCATTCTCTCCTCTGCTGACAGCTGTCATTTCAGAACGAATCGCTGCGGCCCTCCTCCACCCTATTCACCTCCCACTCATCACATCCAGGCCCAGTTCAAGACTTTCACGTTGTTATTTTCATTGTATCACATGTCATTGGATGATTGTTGTTCACTCAGTCGAGTCTCTCCTGATTGAAGTAATCACAGCCATTATTTTCTCTACTGATAGCCATGCGGCCATTGTCATTTTAGAATTCTTGTTGTTTTCCTTTTCAAAATGTTTTACAATGACAAGATAATGAGTATACTTTAAAACAGAAAAAGAAAAATATAATTTTCCACTCTAAAAGTATTACATGAAGGGAACTTGAGGCGCAAAAGGCAGTTGTCTGACATCGCACAGTAAGGGGTGGTGGTGGTGAATTGGACTGTTCATTTGCATTCAGCTGTCCTGACCACAAGCCTGCACCTAATATTTGAAAAAGACTGTGTTCAGACCAAATTTAGCCCTGCGTCTAAAATGCAGCTGCCTTAAGCCAGTCCATTGGCACAGCAGGAGCGACAACGCAGAGCGCTCTAGCAAAAACGTTGCACCAGGCTCAACTGTTGCCAGACACTGTGCAGTTCAACATCACACGCCATGCCTTTGGTACCTAAGGAAGCACCCTCCAAAAATTTGACATATCACAGAATACTTATATTTATTTATTTTATAAACTGATTTATGTAATTACACACTCTTCGCCCTTACAATTCCTAATTTAAAAGTGGCTGTGTCCTCCAATTTATTATAAAAGAATATTGTGCTATGGAGCTCAGTGTTGATGGATATACAAGCAAAAGAAATTTCTTAGATACAGATTAACCACATTTTTAATTTGTCAACATGATCACAACAGTGACGTCACTTAGCTTTGCAATCTGCATGTTCACTGACAGCTGATATCCCAGCGTTTTTTGATAAAAGACATGGACTTCATCAGCTGTTGGTTGTCCTTAAATTGAGGTGAGACAGGAATTTAAGACTCTCAAATAGGATTGTCTCTGTCTGTTCCCTATTTTGATCCCTCAGATCAACAATCTGTCCTCTAGGTAGGTGAGAGCAGGCAGGCAGCCGAGAAAATGGTTCAGATTAAAATGAGGTAATGGCACATTGGCTGGGTCCTTTGTGTGAGCCGCGCATACAATTTAAGGGGCTGCCATACAGGATGAGTTAATATTTCATTGCACGCCAGGTAATCGGAAAAGGGAGGAGGGGGAAAAAATGCATATGTCTCATTTTGCAATCTGATTCTTCTCAGCAAATCAGCCTGAGTCAATGTCATTCCATAATGAACTCTCCTCCACTATTCTGAGCATTCTGCTGCCATGCGGCTGCCTGCTTACACACCAACTGAATGTGGAATTTATTTTGAGCTACAGCAACGGGCTCTCTCTCTCTCTCTCACTTGTCAGATTATAGACAAGTGTATTTTCCCTCCTTGTCTGTGTCCCTTTCCTTCTCTTCCTCTGTCACCACCCAAAAAACCTTACTCCTCCCTCCACCCCACCCCCCCTCATCCACCCTGCGCTGGGTTAGAGATCGAGATGATGGGGGGAATGGGAGGTTTTGATTGACTAAGATGCTGAGATGTAATCTTCTGCAAGCTGAGATGTGAAGTGTGTGCTTGTGTGTGTCTATGTGTGTAAGAGAGGGAAAGGGCGGGGGCAATGTGTGATGCTCGGTTTATTGCATTGCAAGCTCATTTGTTTGTATTTTATACCTCATTTCGGCTCAGACGAGCCGGCTCCACATTCCTGCTGCGGGTGACCCAGTTTCACAACCCTGTATGACTCTCTCTCTCTCTAATAATATAACATTCCCCTTTTAATACATTACTTTTAGTAAATACGCTGCACTTTTTGGTTATGATTTAATGCAATATACAAACTAGTTCACTGAGAGGAAAATACAAACTCTAGCTATTCCGCTGCGATAGTTTCTCCTTCGTCCCCTCAGGCACAGCTATGCAGTACGTTGGCATGTTAGTGCAGTGCGTGACACCACTCTGACAGCACTCTAAACATCAGAAGGACTAAAGCTCATCTGGGCCGCCAGGGTTATAAATATGGGGTACTTAAACTTAGAGACGGCCTGTTTATGGGTACAGACAAGCATATAAGGAAGATAACATATGGGTAATTCAACATTAACATAAACTTGCCCTGCTTCTGTAGTAGATGGTTGTTTGAGCTCATTTTCTCACTTGCTGCATGGTGACATTGACAATGTTAATGTCCAAGTAAGCAGTAACTCCCAAAGGCAGATATTTCATGTCACTGTTGGTGGGGACAATAAAAACATCTCCCAGTGGGAGATTTTTTGAAATAAAGTCACTGAGTGTCAGAAAAAGCTAGGCAGTAGACCAAACCACTGTGAGGCATTTGAGGGGGAAGACATAATCTTTCAAAACTTCAAAACGCATCGGATTAATAGTAGGGAACAAGAGCTGTTAACCATTTGTGTGTGTACGCTGAAGGACAACAGTGTTATATTTACTTGTTTTGATCAAAATTATTGCAAGGGACAATTCAGAAGTTGGTGGAATTTGTAGCGACATGTCCCCGTCCCTACTAAATTGTACGCACTTCTCACACCTAGGTTTAACAAGGCCCCTTCTGAGAGGAAGCTGTAAAACACAGCTTAGTCTAGAGACTATCAGTAACATTATCTCACTAGCTATATTCTGGTATTATCTGCTGTGCCAAGCCACAAAACCCATAGTTCTGCATTACCTGCTGTGCCGCAGCTTTGTTCATGCTCCCTCAGGAGGTCTTGAACATTTCCCTGCCTCGAGGTGCGCTGCAATAGTGTGCTAGAGTGAGTCTGCGGTTCCAGTCCAGGTGCAGGGACAGCAGGTGGACAGGGGCGGGCCTGCCAGGGGACCAGAGGGGGCAGAGAGGCTTAGTGGGTCACAGTGGGACGGGTGGTGCAGCTCAATCTTTCCCCTACCCTAAGGGCACCTCGTAGCTACGCAGCTGTGAAAAGACTGTCATCCAGGGAAATTCAGCCCATATAGGTATATACAGCGAGGCATTGTGATAAAGTATGCGGTGCATGCGTGCACACATGAGACGCATACAGTATCCATACAGGCAACCAAGATATGCTCAGATGAATGAGAGATGACATGTTTTATGAACTCAAATCCTCACTCTCGTGCTGTCTCTTCTGCACATCCCTTGCTGTCTTCATTCTCTGTCTACAGCCCATACATGTCCTCCATATACACCCTCCCCCCTTCCCCCCACACCCCCATTCATTTCACCACCGCTCCCAGCTCCTGCAGCAGGGCTGAGTAGTAGCTGGCCCGTGCCATCCATTATTTCCAGGCAGGAGTGCATTAAAGATTCATCTCTGCAGCTCAACCTCAAAGGAAAGACTATGACCCCTGGTATAGCTGCTGAATTATGGAGACCGCCAATAAAGTTGTTTGCCTTTGATCTCATTCTCAGCTTTCTCCCTCCTAGGTGAACGTGGACAGGTGAACACATGGATACATGCAGGCGCGCACACACACACACACACACAAAGTGCTGTCATACACTCCATATTCCATTTGTACTCACTCTTGTCACTTCTCTTCTTCTCTCTTACAAACACAAATTTGCACTCATGTGTTCTCTATATTCCATTTTCACTCTGTATGCCCCTTCTCTGCCTCTCACGCTATCTTTTTGTCCCTCACAAGCACACAAAGATACACACAGAAGCACACAAGAACAAAATAAACATCAACAAAAAAACACGCTACGAACAAAAGCATGTCTCTGAGAAGATGATGATGGAACAATTATGAGAAAACAGTCTTGCCTGTCCCTTCCCTGCATAACAAGTGACTGTCTGGCAATATAAATTTTACCCCTGCCATCAACCACAATCTCAGCCTCCCTCTCCCAAGTTGAAAGTGGCTTGCAGCTCCATTGGCAATGGTAGAAACACATTTGCTCACACAGGCATTGTTTATATTTAATCGATGTCGAGTGGAAGGTCCTGTTCAAAATGGCAGTCATTTGTCAAGTATTAATAATTCAGTCATACAAACACACAGAGAGGAACATGCTGGAAAGTGCAGACACCCCCATGCCGGATTGCATGAAAAGCCAACTCACCTGAAGGTGAATACTCACACTCAACGTTCATTCTCTTCTTCAGACAGCCCCTGTTGTTTACGGTCGTGTGGTTATTGCAATGTCAGGAATGGAGGATTGTGCAGCAGCTGCAGAGAGATCAGGATACAAGATGGTTGCATGAACAGCTTCAATGGAAACCCACCATGAACACAGAAGGAGCCTTGAACCAAGCTATCCGTCAAGGCACGGTCAGAGTTCATTCTGTCATGTGTTATGATTAATAAGTGGTTGTACTGGTGAACATAATGGGACATTGGTTTTCCTCCTTTTAACAGGTTCAAGGGACGCACACACCGAAAGGTTGTTTGTAGCCTTGAAGAGAGAGAAGGGAAATGATAGGTGAAGGTGGGGTTGTATGTGTGTGTGTGTGTGTGTGTGTGCGTGTGTGTGATTGGGGTGTCCCATTATCTACATACCCAGTGACCCAATTATAAAGCTGACCTGGACAGTCACGAGGAGAACACCGGGAATGACATAGACATGGAAGCTATGGTTAAATCAAGCTTTTTTCCCCCTACTCCTACACACACTTGTGTATACACACAACAGACAGACCAGTCCTCGTATCTTCCTTACATGTTGATAGATTGTGGAGATTGTTACAAAGGATACAGGTGTATGGCAGCAAAAAACAAGGATTCCTGGTTGATTAATGAGGTGTGACCAGCGCTCAGTGTTGTGTTCGTAGATAGAGAGAATGCTGTTTCTCAGGGGATTTACAGGGAATGAAAAAAAAGCACTCCCCGCAGAGCTCCTTACCAGCCTTGTGAAAGTGCACATGTTGACTGGAGACCACTAATGGTGTGTTGTTACATACAGAGGTGTTGCACCAGTGATATGGGAAATGGAAGATGACATTTCTGACATAAGATGGTGTCTGAGTGGCAACGGCGCTGGTCAAGGGCAGGTTTGAGGACACCAGGTAGAGGAAGAGGGCATTCGGTGTCTGGGTGAAAGAGAAGGGGCAATGAAGAAGGAATGTAGAAAGGCACAAAGGAAGAGTGCAAAGAAAGTGATGGCCAAGTAATGTTGCATTTGCACATCAGGAAAAACAAGGTGATAAAAAGAGCAGGGCTTCTAAAAGAGAAGTAACTTTCCGGTGCCAGGGGAATCACAAGTTGTTTGACTTTTTTCCTCTTGAAGGTCGCTGAAAATGTGCATATTAAAAAAAAGCATGCAGTCACAAAGTTAACTTCTATAATCGCATAATGAGTAACAGCATGGCCTCAAATAATGTCTGGTATATTCAATAAAATGTGATTTATTCGTTGTATTCCCCCAGAGAGCACCACAAAGACGACGTGTTACAATCACTTATGTCGGCCAAATGCACATTACCTATAAAAATTGACACAGATGCATTTTTTTCAAGAGCATGTAGATCGGAAGCAGGGCCAGAAATGACATACAGTTCTCCGGTCTTGATATCATAATAGGTAAATCATATTTCACGTGCAGCCAGTTGTGCACTATGCCTTTATCTGTGAGTATTATAATATATCAACCATCCAAAAAGCATTCATGCAATGCCCATAATACTGACGGCGTAGAGGCCGCTGATGTGTGAAATAAAGGACAGCTTGACAGCACTTCAGCCGCCCCATACGACCCATGCGGAATAGTCCACATTAGAAGACAACGGCATTCTCTGTGAGAATAAAATGCAGTACATCACACAGTATACAGTGCCACAATGAGAGAGAGACAAATGGTAATAAATCATTCTAGACTTGTGTGACCCTTTTACATAATCCTTTTCTGAGTTTGTCATTGCACGCCACTATTGCAACCCGAAGTTGACCCTAACATGTTTTACCTGCGGAAGAAGCCAGCTGTCAAATAGGGAAAGAAATGTTAGCTTAATAGTTGATTTTAACACATAAGCAGCACTTAAACTTTAATGGTGGATATATTAATTGTCATGAGCTGCAGGATTAAAAATGAATTACCAGTCTAGTGTGTTTATCTCAGATGACTGACTATTACATGCAGTGGACGTGAAACATATTTCCCAACATTCATATTTATTAAATGCAAATGAATCCCTCTAACAGTCATCATTACTGAGACAACAGAAACTGACATATGGCATGATTTAATCATGTAACATAAATTGTTTTTTCACATGAACATGTCATGCAGAAACATTTTCATTTGCTATATTTTCCTTTGCTTCTCTCGGCTCAATTGGGAATATTACCGCTATTTTTAATGGATCTGTTAAATTCTGTTGTTTGAATCAGCAGTTTACCTAATGTAATTGGGGTCACACTGCAGTGCAGGTAAATAGCGCCCAAAAGCTAGCCAAGCTGTGTTTAATGTTTCATAAAAATGTACCCTTGGAATGGTTTACAAGAAGCCTGTTGAATGTGGCTTGATGGATTGAGATTTTACAGTACAGTACACTTGTGTGCACGAGGGGGAATCAAGTGAGGTGAAGCAGCAATGTTACTGTCAAGGTCATAAAGAAAGCTTCAGATGCAACATTTTATTGAAGGGCAATTTTCTTCCTGCTACGCTCCCTCACTCCTGTTATGGCTGCTGTGTTGTTGTTTTTTTAAGTTTTACTTACTTACTTTACTGTGTGAGTGAATGTAGGTGTTTTGCAGACTAGTGTAGAATGTGTATACTGTACGTGCATATGTGTGTGTAGACTGTTTGTGAATGTCTGAGGGTGTGAAGTTGTCAAGACCTGCCTGAGATGTTCCTCCAGGGTGCCATTTTATCTCACACTTGTTCAATCTCCCTCATAGTTCTCTCTTTATTCACCCGCCTAATCTGCTGAGATGCTACTGAGCAGACAAATCTTATTTGATTTCTGTGGGGCAATGCTCCATCACTCGTGCCTTTGATAGAACCATGTCCTTGGCAATCAGATAAGACAAGTGGTGTGGTATACAGTAGTCAAATGACCCGAACTCAGCCAATCCTCAACAACCTGCACTCTCTCACCTAATGACTATCACACTGAATGCAGAAACAGGCCATGCAGAGAAAGCAGACTCAGACAGACAGACAGACTAGAGATAGAATCAGGTTGAATATCCTTGTCACCACCTTACCTCTGCTAATTATGTTTGTTTTGTTTTGAATGAAATTAACTGTTGTCATTTCTAGATTCTTAACTCAGTCCAAGATAATGGCTTGCTATTAGGTGAGGAGACAAAAATGAGCATGTAATTAAACGTGTTCAGGTCAGTGTGCAAACAGTGGCCCATAATGAGCTGCTTCTAAACTCAGTATTTTATGGACACCAACTCTGAGGACGTGAGTTACTGACTTCTCACTAGTTAAGTTCATAGTATTCATAATGCATGTCTTCTAACTCCTCTCCTAAATTATATTTTTTCATTTTCCCTAACAAGGTAACCTTTCACTATAACAATGTGTTTTATCCTCTAGAGCCAGACCATTGCTTAGAGGAATGGGCTTAAAAAAGAGTTAAAACATGAATAAGCTGACTGAGAGCTATGTATTTACCCAGCCTACAAACACACAGGCACACACCAAAAATCAATGCAATAACTGCATGAGGTCTGGCATTATTGCAAAGAGAAATGTATGCAAGAGGCTGGTGACAGTAAACAGAAAAACTACTTAAATAATGATATCCAAATCTCAGGGAGTCATTACATACTTTTAAATTACACTAAAATTGGATAAGTGTTATAACTACCACCATCTACACATTAACATGATGTATTGAACTGAGCTCTGATGTAATGAGAACTGCATCCAGAGTTTAATGAACAGAGAAGAAAGGCATGCAGGGCATTCTGTGCACTTTATATTTAAATTCTAGTTTATGGTAATATGAAATTGAACCAATCTTGAAAGAACATGCTGTAATCACAAAGCAGTATAACTTGTGCTTAAGCCTGTGGACTAGACCCTTTCCTGCTCTGTGTCTTCACAGAAAGAAAAGGATCGTAGAAATGAGAGGGAAAGTGGAACAAATGACTAATATAACAAATTTATTGGATGAAAGAATAGCATTTTGATTTTCAATGCTATTTGCATCATCAGCGCACAAAAAATGCAGTCAGTGAAAACAACACACATAACATGTCCCAAGAAGACACAAAAGATGCCCATTGTGTTGAAATATTCAGTTACAGAAAAGCCAAATGATTCAGTTTCCTTCAGAAACTCCTGTAATTCCCCTTCATGGTAGTGGACTTGTTTTTGTAGAGTTCTGCTAAGGCATTATACAAATGGATAGAAATAATTCAGAAACTAATACTGATGAATAAAGATCAAACAAATGTGGCCAAAAATGGTGACATCTCAAAACCAGCCTGATTCCCATCACCACAAAGCTCTTCAACATTCATTTGGACACAGAGGGAGACACAAAGCAAAGTGAAGTGCTATGCGGCCCTAAAAAGACAGAATAGCGTGGCAGATTACCTGACTATAGAGAATGGCATTAAATACAGAACCACTTTGACAAAGTACAGAGTCAGCAGGCAGTGTTGCCCGGCTGCACAAAAGAAAGCATGGCCCCCTGCAGCAGAAGATCTCAGCCAGCTGTAAAAAGAAAACAAGAGGCACAACAACACTTCTGAACAGAATGCCTTACTTTCCAGCAGAACAGAAATATTGTAGCTAATTCGTACACAAACATTTCCAGCTGCACTCTCAAGTGTGGGATGATTCATCCAGTTGTTTCTCATATGAATTTACTTTCATATGCAGCTAGTTTGCATCAGCACAATACATTTTGGGCCTAACATAATGCCTCCAAATTGCAAACTTTTCAAACAGAATGGTCTTGCTGAGCATATCTGCAATATCTTCCCTGATGACATTTATACTACAAAACCATTTTTGACAAAGTATGATATAAGGCACGGTAAATTTAACCACTTGGTCAAGATTAGGGACATATGATAGTTAAGGTTGCATACTAAAAATGATCATTAATTATTAATAACAATAATTATTATTATTAGGGTTGCAAATTCCCACCAATGGCTCAGTCCACCACTCACCCCTCCATTTCTAAGCGCATAGGAGCAGCTTACCAAAGTAAATGAAGAACATCTCAAAAACTATCACATCACACAAGTATGATCTTGCCCACTGACAGATAACGTGGAAAATGTAAGCCAAGAGTGCTTAACATTGTCACTGTGAAGTTTATAAAGGCATTATCAGGTGAGGATCAAGGGTCCTCTCCACTTTGTTCAATTAGATAAGCAATCTGCTCATATCTTACCAAATTGGCTTTTTAATTTTTCGAAATTCAATAGAAACACAAAGTAGTACTGATACTGATCATTTGAGCTTGTGGTAAATGTTTGCAATGGGCTTTTACCCTGTGAATTATGAAGTTACACCTCTGTGTGCACAGTAGCAAAGCAATACAAACGCATAAGTTACTCTTTATTTATGCAAATTCTGGAAGTAAGCATTATTGGTTACTTGATAGGCGCAAGGTCTTGTAATTGTGATGCTGTTAGTAAAAATATATAAGTGTTTTCCACAAGGGCAGTAAAATGTGATGTTTAGCTGGGTGATCTGAGCTTCCATTGCCTATAATATTCATAGGCTGTTTGTTTATGAGAGCATAACTGGAATATTTCTGTCCACTAAGCAAAGCCTGTGATTATGCCCATCTTCTAGCTAAAGCTCACAAACAGTAGTTGTCAATTGCATTGCTAATTGACTAATTTACTTGTCCAGCAGAAAACAGGCAACTTCAGTATCGCTTTGAAACATTTGTCCTGCATCAGCACCTTCCATCTGGGAAAAGCCACACTGATGTTATCCTTGATTTCTGCCGTTGTCTGTCCCGACTTTGTCTGGCCTCATGATGTTTTCTCTTCTTTGACAATAAAGATTCATTCTCTGTCCACTCTTGTGCTAAATAATACGTGTGGTCCTCCATTTGTCCAAATTTCACTTCTCTTCTTACTTCTAATAAACGAGACGTCTTCTTCTTCTTCTTCTTCTTCTTCTTTGTATTCAACATAGTGATGGGTGTCTATACTGCCAGAATTCTACAAGAAGAAGAAGGAGAAGAAGAACGTATAGGCGCTCTGTAGGGCAGTTTGTCCATTTTGGGCTACTATAGAAACATGGCAACGCAACATCGCAACTTCTGTGTAAGGGGACCTGCGGTGAATGTAGATAGAAATGGGTCATTCTAAAATAATAAAAACATAGTATGACTTTTGATATGGGCTATTATACTGCATTTCTGTCATCAGATTATCATAAATCTTACACACACACGCAATTAAAAAATTCTTATACTCATCATTTATGATTCCATTTTAAGAATATATTTTGACAGATGACCGATATCTTGTTGCCTCATTGTCTCATATACAGTATATAAATATATATAAAATTCAACTACATTAATTCTACAGTGCACTTAATTCAGGCTGTCAAGGAACATGAGTGTATTTTAACATTCAGAGTGAGATCAGAGGAAGGACTGTGCAAAGCATTATTTTGACTTGAATTTTTGTCATTATGACTGAACATTTCTGTTTATGCTAACATGGTAATCCCATATTGTCTACTGGAAGGATTATAATTCAACATTAGAAATAGACAATCTTCAATCAAATATCCAGCACACACGTGTTGACAAAGGGTTGTCTTTGATTTCTACAAAGTGACAGGGACATTTTCATTACCAAAACAAAGTCTGCTGATGCATACAAAGCCCAAAAAAACAACACTGTGCCATGCACGCAGCCCCTGGGTCAAATAACAGCTTTTGCCCCTTCACAATAGAAACATCATATCCAAATGTCATGGAACATGTGGTGTGTGAGAAGGCTTTCTTCTAAACCCCAGCGACCTGGATGTTATCTTGTACACAACTGGTAGGCTGCCCTTCAAGGAGCACATCAATGAGTAAATATGTGGCTTCTCAGAAAAGAAAACATAATCCCTGAGTTTGAAGCTGAAGAGGCCTGATTACTTTTGTTGCTCTGTGGATTCATTTGTAAGAGTGGGGGCGATGAGTCATCCCTCTGGAGATGTGAGGGGGACATCAGAAAGCAGAAAGCCTGTCATCTTACATCTTTTCTCTCCATCCCCTTCCCTTGCCATCGACAATTGGATCAGGGATAATGACTCTCACAGGGACCCTTTTTCAGGAAGGTGGTCATTACGCAGATATGGCAGAAGAGCCACAAACACAGCCATCCATGTGATGGTTAACATCACGCCACAATGCAGATAATATGGCAGCTGAAAGAAAACAAGATCAGACATCAGTCATGTAATGCAATGCATCATTTCGTCACCCTTTCCCCCTGGTCATCATTATTACAGATCATGAAGAATAAAGGGAAAAATAACGGCATCAGTCATTCATCCTTCGCAGATATACAGAAACACATAGCTCGTTAAATCCCTACACCAGCCCTTTTACAACATTTGCATTCATAAATCAGCAGGAGGTCCGTGAATAGCTTCTATTCCCTTATTTATTATTTTCCCAGCTACTTGAATGCTTCCGCCTAGAATTGAGGGTCAGGATATCAACAACATAATGTAAAAAAAAAAAAAAAAAAAAAGACACAAAAAAACCATATGCATAAGATCACAGCAGCTGCTTGTGATGTTCTGGTTTTGGCAGATGGCTCTTGGCCATTCTTCTCCCTGATTCATCCTGCTATACACTGTTATAGCTGTTAGAAAACAAGTCTTCTCAAAGCCAAGGCTCAAGACAGACCATCTCTCTTCAATACTGTGAACGCAGCAAACATTATTATTGGCCAGACTGCGAGAACTGCCAAGATCTTGGACTGAGGTGGAACACAACTGTACACTAAAAAGAAATTCAACTAAATTCAGTTAAATTTTCATTCACATTTTTTAAAAAGTATTTTAAATGCACATAATGAGCATGTCATGAGGTGCTGTAACAATCTACCATAAAGAATACGCACAGTCACATGTGGACTACCTTACAGTGATGACAAAGTCCTAGCATGCATGAAGAATGTCGGGAGAATGCATCAGTCTGGCATTAATGCTGATTTACTGCCTTCATCTCATAATGTCATAAAGCCTCTCTTTCATTACTCCTCTCTCATTCTTCCTCTCTCGTCTCCTCTTCTCTCTCTCTCTCTCTCTTTCATGCAACTAACACAGCCCGCATTCTGCTGCTGCTGCTGCTTCTGCTGTTCAAAAGTTGCAGCATGAGCCACAGGCAAGGCTGTGCCACTTACACTCAAGTTTATAGTCTTGGTTTTATTATACACCTCCCCATAAGGCAGCCCTCGGAGACGATGACACCCCAGATAGCTATTTAAAGGGCTTGGTGAGCTGCAGATGACGGAGCCCAGGCAGTGGCAGGTTGTCATCTGCAGGCCTTGTCTCTGTTTATGGGCTGTTAGAGCGTTTGAACCGCAGGGTCAGTCCTGCTGTGGAGGCACCATAACACTCCATAGACAGACCACAAAATGAACAAAAATAAATCCTAATGAAGCTTTTCAGCCCTCTTGTCCATCCGTAGGCTAGGAGCGCCAAGTGTAAAGAGATAATGTAAGGGGACAGGGGGAGAAGTGGTTTGTCAGCAGGGACAATGAGAATGGGCAGAGGGGCTGTCACTGCTTCGTAAAACCTGGTGATCATCCTCTGAGGTGACAGATGCTGAAGAGGTGATAGTATACTGGTGCACGTACAGGGCACTGCTATTTTTTGTTTAACCATGATTGTGCAGGTGGGTGTGTCTGCATCTCTATATACTCTATATACTCTATATACTCTATATACTCATATGAAACAAACACCCTTAGCAGGTGGCCAGTCAGTAAACTACAAAGACTGCATAAACATGACAAAGAACTGTTTAAAGTCACTTCATTTTTCTTGGGTTTGGACTCCTCCTATCAGCATAGGAACTTCAAATTATTAAACTTTGTTAATCTAACCTCTCCATGCTTCCAGACTTTAAATTCAGCCCTTGATTCACATTGATGGTCTCTCTGTGCATATTATTTCCTGAGCAACAGAAAGCCTTTGTCGAGAGAGAAGACAGCAACGCACAACTCAAGAGAATGAGGAAACACATCTCAGAGGAAGGAATGAGGAAGGTCTGTTGATATGATGGATACAACAGGAAATCTTGCAGTGTTTTAACTGTAAGCAAGTAGGGTGTTGCTGACTCTACCTGGAACCAAACCTTGAGGTAGGAAATCTGCCAGGGCGCAGGTTCAATTATTTCAAACCTGTCATCCTTCTGCTACCTCGGGACACCCAACCCAGAGGAGCCTCTTATCCCTTTTTCTGCTCTTCGCAGACAGACATGACACCGATATAACAAAACATAGGCTTATTGAGGATTGAAGCCACTACAAAGTCCACTATGTCATGTTACGACATTATATGAGGGGATGCTGTAGATCACAGGTTAAAGTAAATTCTGTGAACTCATTGACATTGGTTAGAAGGGCTTTGCCACAAGAACTGCCGCCACCTGGACAACAAAGAAGAAAAATTAAATTACATTAAGCCTTAATCACCCTCTGTTGTAACCTTCATTTCTTTCCATTCTCGCTTCATTGTATTAGTAAATCATTTCATCACCCTCTTGACTTGATGAGGGCAATAGTCGCAGCTCTACCCCTACACCTAAGCTGCCCCCCCCCCATCCTCATGCCGCCATCACCTCCCTCCACCTTTATCAGAACACATGTGGACAGAGGCTCAGTGAAAGAGGGCACAGAGAACAGGCAGGCTGAGGAGGGAGGTAATTTCTGCTGTCTCACCTCAGCGCTTTCCTCATTCGACTCTGATTAGCTCCAATAATGTATCTCAGACTTTTCAGCTGTTCAAAAGGATGGGGGCTGAAAGGAAGTGAGCGAGAGGGGCAAGATGGTGAAGAATACGTCCCCTCCTTCACAGCTCTTCCAAACCATTAATCTTTCTCTTCTCGCTGTCGTCTCGAGAAAGTGATTATGGTGACTTAATTGTATTTGAGGAGTTTCTCTCAATTGTATATATTTTACCTTTGGAGAGGACTTGTCAAACTTTGGAAATGTAGATTAGCAGCATTTCTCCAGTGCCACTCACCTCAAGGATGACATTTGAAGTGACAATGAGTTGCACAATTCTTATTTTTTTTGGCTAGATTTGATGACTGCATGGATGCAATCAAATATGTGAATATAACATTTGAGAGATATGCTAACATACTGATTGCTAATTGCAAAGTATAGCTGACGCCATATGGGGTTTTCATTGGATTTGCAGGTATAGGGCTGTCCCTGACTAAGGATTTACATAGTCGAATCAGAATCATCAAGTCTTGCCTATAGTCGACTGATAGTGGAATCGAATCGTGTGTTTTTGTAGCGGCGATTGCGAGCCGGGTGGGGGGGTAAACACGGTTGCTCCGCTTTCAGGTCTTTTCACATGGGAAGCGACACTCCGCCTGCGTAGTCGCCTGGCCCCGCCGGGTCGCTCTGTGCTTCTCATGTGAATAGACACGGAGGCAAGTGCTCCACGAGTAAGCGGAATGCGCTCTATAGATAGTAACCACGGCAATGACTTCTGTGCGCTACTGTATTCCTTCATAGCATAGCTTAAAGTAAAACTATACATAACGTTAGTTGATAGGCTATATTATTATATTTTATATATTGTTCATATTCAATAAGCTGATAAATCTAGTCATGCAAACGCCCTCCTGTTAATGTCCACATAACTGTTCAGTGAACACTTATATATCTCAGTCTCTCATCCATCATCTTTTTGTGCTGCGCATTGCGTAGAGAAAGTTCAAGGCAATTCAACTTTGGCAGGGGCGGGTGTGCGTGTGAGACAAGTATGACCGCAACAGTTTCATGGGAACACGCCCGATTGTCGCTACGCCTGTCGCAATGCCTGCGCCTCCCTTCCTACACACTCACCTCTCATCGAAAATGAATTACGAGGCGCAAAAATCACTTCCTGTGTGAAAATGGCCTTTAATCTTGAGAAGCTGCAGAGCTGCAGTCTCTTTTCATTCAACTTACATTGTAAATGTAAGCCAGCTAAAGGCTTTTTGAAGACCCTTTTCTCTCTCTCTCTCTCGCCTGTCATTCAGCGGTCTTGTAAAGAGTTTTGCGTGCATGCGTGCTGCCAACAACTTCATGCACGTCACGGTTCCTCGCGGGTCTATTTCAAGTAGCTGGCTATAAAAACGATAAAATATTGTTTGTGTGGTTCATCAATGGTGATTAATTAAAGTCCCGCGAGGTGCGGACAACTCGGCCCAACACCAGTGAAGCTGTGGCTCAGTCTCTTCAGCACTACACAAACACACACGCTACGCAACACATGCGCACTGATGACCCAGGGTTAGGGTTACAATTTTGGATTTTATTTACGCACTTTAGAAACATTTATTGAAAGTTTTATTCTTTTTACATGTTTATTTACAGCATTAAACATTGAAATGTATATTGTAATAGGCTGAATATTAACTTATTGGGAGAAAACTGGTAGTTCTATGTAAAATCAGACGTTTCGCATCCCCATACCGCCAAATTGGCATGATCCTCGTTTTGCTGCAAAGCTTCAACTGTGAGATTGACAGTCCAATCAGGCTCCGCCCATCGAAGCATTGAATCTTCATTATTTGGGGTCAGCCCTATACAGGTATTTGCCGTTAGCATAGCTACCAATTTACAGATTTTACCAATTCTGTAGACTTCAAAATCAAAAATTTTATCCATACACTGCTTGTTACCTTCTCTTCAATAAATATCTTTCTCACAGGTTGAGCAATGTGCGCACTCTATTATAATTTGTTCGCTTCAATCGTAGATATTTTTTAGGGCACAAATGCACGAACAGGTGTGTGGAACTATGGAAGTCTGTTGAATGTTAAACATGTTAGCAAGAGAAAATGAATTTGCAATCACATACCACTCCACCTAGTAAATGGTCTTGTAGGCATGCATATGTACCCACAACGTACAAAAGACATGAGGCACGCACAGTGTCCGCAGGATATCCACTGGTCATCAAGCAGTGTCTTTTTTCCTTCAACTCAGACAAAAGCTTGTGACATGTTCATTAAGCAGCAGGGATTCCATTACTGCACTCAACAGCCTCCCTGTCACAATGCTCACACGTAATTAGTTACACATGCAGCCTCAGGAATGCTAATTGTTGCTCTCCTCCCCTCACTCGCTCATTTCGTTCTATACAGTTTCTCATATCCCCTTTCTTTCCCCTTGTTTGTTCACTCTGCAGGTGGCATAGTGTGCCACTTTTAGACTGTCAAAGTTGTTCAGAAAAGCTTTCAAATTACAGTTTAGATTTCCCAGCAGAGAACCTATTAACTTCATAATGAAGAGAGGGAGAGTGAGACACAAAGAAAAGGAATGGTAGCGATGGCTGGAGGACTTATACATTAGTCACCAAATGTGTTATTCACATGTCCTGGAAGAACACTCCTTTTATCCCTTCCCTCATCACTTTCTGTCTCCCTCTCACTCTATCATTCATCGCTAGCTACTTGTTTAGGGGAATAGGTCAGCGAAAACTGTATACTGATGAGGTGATGATCAGTGAGAGGGTTACTATAATAGCATAGTGCCTCAGTCAACTGAATTTTTAAAGTCTAAATAACAAATAGATATAAATAGATAATATAACAAACCAAACTTTTGGAAACGGTCTAGTAAATCTCCTCAGCCAGCAGCCATGCCAAATTATGGTCACTAAAGTTCTTGTTTTGTTAAAGAGTAAGCTCATTTTTGACCAGAAACAGCAGTCTCGCTCTGAAATCTAGCAAGAGGTGAGTATACTTATAGTATCACAGAAAAACCTGAGAAAAGCTCATACACACCTCCTCACACGCTATGTAACCAACACATCCTCATACCTAAACGACAAAACAGGGTGATTGTCAATTGTCCCAAAATTACATATGTGACCTTTCCCAAAGGACATGTATGAGAATCGGAAGGTATGTAACATACACGTGATTAACGTTGTTTAACGGTCATAGTTTGGTTATGTTTAAGCAACAAAAGTACTTGGTTAGGTTTAGGAAAGGATTGTGGATTGGATTGAAATGTGTGTTACTTAAGTCACGCGCAAAATGTTATTTAACTTAGATTAACTTTGACATTCTTTCACATGGGACTCGAGCCTTGGTTTCCTGAGTAAACATCCTGTGTTTGTCTGACCCATCTATCCACCCAACCCAAAGTCCTTACATGAACTTTTTCACTCTTTATACTATGTCACATGACTTCCTATTTTGCTGCCATCATGCAGCCACTAAAGGTCGGGGCCTAACGATGAATGTAAATATGGGTCATAATAAGCTACTACACATCTGTTTCTCTGGTGAGGACAAGTTTTATGTAATGGGTCAAGTTGCTCTGTTTTAGAAAAAAAATTTACTGGTAAGATACTGAAACTCCTGAATTAATCCCTGGCATGCTTAGCCTTACCTTTATTCTGTTAAAATTAGAAAAATATCTCCAGGAATTGTGTAATGTAATATCTGCTGGCACAGAGAAGCAACTGCCAAACAAACAAAATAACAGTGGCATTGTGCTGTTGAGCCACAAAAGTCCCCAATCAACAAGAGACTCACACAACAGCAACACCAAAATATTTTTCTGAAGTTACTTAAAATTACAAATTTATTTTTTCATTACTTAAACTGATTTTTTAAAATATTATTTTTAAAAGAATAAATTCAGAACCACATTAGAATTGAATATTTTAAATAGGCCTATAACTGAACGTTTCCAGAGCAGCAACAGTTATGTTTACAACAGTAAAGTCATTATATACTATATATACTATATACACTTTCTACTTGTTTATGCTTGTTTAACAGGTGTATTGATGAAGTATTGGCTTTTTACTTGCGAAGGATTGCATTCACGATAGCTGTCGTCAGCTCAAGTAATCTCCAGCGCGGCCTCTCTGCTCTGCTGACCGCTGACTTTGCTCCATGTGAGTGTGTCTTGTGTAGGAGCTCATGAGAGCAGGATTTACATGATTTCAACACGGATTTGTTGTGGACAATGTAACGTGAGCATAATCAAGGAAAACATTGGGTGCATCAATGGTGAGTTTACTGCGTCCTTTCAGATCAACATCACTGCGGCTCCCAGCACACCTGTAGCCGGTAGCGATGACAACGCTGACAAAGAAATGCTGCTTTGTCATGCCTACCCATTGGCTGTTTGGAGGGTAGCTGGATTTGTGGTGTGTTCAAGCACAATGAATTATATTTTTTTCATGCACACGCTTTAGAAACAGTGTAATCAGCTGTAAGTGATTGCCCCCTGTAAAAACATTTTTACTTTTACTCCCAGAACGGTGTTCCCATGCGTTCCCCAATTTCCACCACTGATTATACCTCATTATGATAGGAACATGCTGTTTTCTTTTTTCTATTTTCCTGTGCATATTCACCTGTAAAATCTGTGAAACTGCAAAATATTATCCTACAGCATGACAGGAGGTTTAACTCAGCAGGGGAGGGTCAAAATTGATTAATCTGCTCTACAACATGCAGTTTCTCTGAATTATCATACTAACAGAATCATATGCACGCAGTAAGGAGTATCTACTAATTTCAGGGAAAGGTTGACACCTCTGAATGCACTACAGCTAATTCACTAAGACCAGAATATCAGCCCCCTTCTGTCATAAATGGTTAGCTGACAGTATGGCTCAACCTTCAGAGCTGGTAATCATTCTGGTTCAACAACTGATCTTTGCAAATTCAGCCACACGTCACATTTCATTCAGTTAGTGGTTGCCGACAACCTGTACCAAGTTGTGGTGTTATTTTATGACGAGTGGACACAGATGAGATGCATACTGTATGTTTCTATGGCAACTACTATACCCATGAGCCTGGGCAACGCCCGACTAATTACACAATCAGACAGCTCATGTACTTATATGTCTTTTCCACTGTCACTCTCGTTTCAGCACTGTTTCACACAATTGGTGGCAAGTGGTGTTCTCTATGACAAAGACTCACTCTTAAAGGGATGCTGACATGTAGTTATTCAAGATAAAGATTTTAATTGTTTCTTTGCAGATATATATTTACATGAGTAGTTCTGTGCAGACTAACATCTCTGCCTTGTCCCTTAAAATTATTTTTGTCTTTGTGAGTGTGTGTGTGTGTGTGTGTGTGTATCATCATGGTAAAATGTGGACCTGGAGACACTGTAGTACTGTAACGGGAACTACCACATAATGTCTGTCTTTCTGTCAATGGACAGATTTTGTCAATGTGAACAGTGCAAGATGCAATCGTGAAACTTTACAGGTGCTTAGATCAAAATGAAGGCCAAGTTCGAAGATGGGTGCTGGAAGTAGGATGGTAGGGAAGTAGGGAAGGGGTCAGTAACTGTCAGGAAGCATGTTTCATCTCCTACACATTCTCATATCACATCTTTGTTGCTCACTCATCACATAAAACCTTGCTTTCAGACATCCCCAGTAGTATAATGAGACAACAGTGTCACCTACGGGCGGAGGAGATATCTACACTCTACTTCTTCATGTGCGGTCAGGCTCCTGGCCACTGTAGAGGTGAAAATGTATTTTTACATCATTCATGCCACTCCTGCACACGTTCACTTGTGAGACATGCAGAACATGTGCTCTTCATGCAGAGTTATTAATACAGCCTGCCAGATGCCAAGCAAATAGGCATGGAGTTCAAAAGAACAAGAAGGGAAAAAGGATTCTGAATAATTAATTTTTTCTGTTGCACTTCTCATTATTGTAATTACACAGCCATTGTTCTTTGACAGAGGGGAAAAGTAAAATTACAATTTAGACAGCAAAATTGTCATTTGTAGCAGTAATTGACACTAATAAAATGATTTTCCCTGCTTTTCCCTTGGATCATATGCTAATCAAAATGTGAAGTATTAAAGAAGACACTAACGGGCGTGATAAGCAGCTAATGAAAGAGGGAGGCAAGTGGGACAGTAATAGACATACCCCCTGCTAATAAGTTCCTGTTCATTAGAGCATGCAAACTGTACCCTCCTCCTGTCTTGTCTGTTTCTTCTGACTGACAGTTTTGACAGCCTTTCCAGTCAAAGGGAGACTTTTGACCGCATCCTCAAATAAAGCATTAATATTTCACACTTCCACTAAGCAAGTTATAAACCGCTTTATAAACGGATCAGTAGTGTACTATTATTGGAGGGTGACATAAGCCTCTACTTGACTCTATTTAAAAATAGATGACGCTGTCTATAATGCCAGCACACTGATGACATTTACTTGTGTCTGAGGGGATGTCTTCACTGCCTCTCACGATGTTGGTAGGCTGACTCACACAGAGTGGAGTTGATATGACAGACTTTGATCTCTCCCACTCTATCTCTCCCTTTTGCTATTCCCCCAGTGGACTTCTGCATATGTCGACCCACATACACCCTGAAAAAGCAGAACGAAGATCCATGAAATGAGATGCCAAATACCAGGGTCTCCTTGTGACATGGCAAAAAAAAAAAAAGCTGCAGAAAGAACAAAAAAAAAGAAGAATAAGCAGGTAAAAACATTGGCCATAATGAGAAGTGTGAGACTTTAGTTCGCTGCTGATGGGCGTATTAATCTTACTGCAATAAAATCTGGTCAGGCATTCCACAGTGGGACGGCACAGAACGTGGCTTAGGTCCCAAATTACACCCTGGAGGCACTTTACCCTTTAAAAAGAGGATGGGAAACTGCTGCAAAAAATTTAGAAAATAGCACCTGTGTTACAAATGGGCAGTAGACGGGATACTGGGAGTGCCAGAGGCGACTTATTGGTAACCCAGGCAGGTAGGACGGAGTCAGAGAGCAGGAAACTCAGGAGTGGTGGATTTTACCATTAGGACTGTAGCAGTCTGGCGTGTGTGAGGAGATGAGGGGAACTCTCAGAGATAATCATGCTAACACTGAGTTCCCTCATTACCGCTGAGGCTGAGCTGTGGGCAGGGGTCCAAGTCACACACACACACACTCAGAGAGAGAAAGAGTGAGAGTTTTCAAAGTGAGCTCAGTGTGGAGAGCACAGCACTAAGCCAGTATGTTGATCTCAGGGACCTATGGAACGAAAAAACATGATCAGTGCCAACCTATTGGTAGTGCAATGCATGTTTTATTGTAGTTTTTAAGATTATTAATTATTTAGACTCATATAAAAGTAATTTTGTATGATGACGTGGCTCAATAGATGCATAAGAACAAACTAATTGAGTTTATTTCTTAAGCATCATCTCTTGTTTCCCTCTACACGACTCTGCTGCAAAGGCTCCAAAAGAAACCTGACATACTTTCTGACAGACTTCTCCCTGTTTCAGCCTATTATACAGTTCAACCCTCCTCAAAGTCACTTCAATTATCAACATGATACTGTTAGTGCCTCCGGTCCCAAGAGGTATAGTAGTGGTACAAGGCTACAGATCAGATTTAGATCTCAGATCAAAGATGTTCCATTTTGCCCAAACCCTAATTGGCGTCAGGCAAAAATAGAATGTTTGAACTCCCTCTGATCATTGTCAGTGTAGGGCAACAGCGCATATAAAGGGTGACAGAGTTCAGTAAAATAAAATAAAAAATGCTTTCTTGACACTTTTACATCTGCATGGATACTGTTTGTTCAGTCTCTCCAATTTTGATATGGAAAGACATGCTCTGCATTCGGATGATGTAAACTAGAAACAACAACAAAACAGGACCAACATGTTTTGAGGAATTTGGAAAACAAAGCTAATCACGTTCACATTCACAGTCTTTCTTTAATAGTACAGCCTTGCAGTGCACTATGGCTGATTTGAGTAGAAACATGATTTTGTTAAGATAAGAACTTGGCTCAATATAACATGACATTTACAGTATTATGTGATGCCCTCTTCAAATACAGCACATCTCGTGAATGCCACAGAAATACCTGACACCTGCCTGCCAGGAAAGTGGTTTAGCATATTTGAACATAGACAGATAATTCACACAATGAAGCTGCTTTTGATTCTACAGTCCTTTCATCGTTGCATGATGCACACTGACATTTATAGGTGGCATACCAAAGTTAATTATTATCTGTCAGTCTCCACTCAGACACCTGTGGATCACAGCATTTCGTTAAAAGTTATTGTAAGAGGTGATCAAAGTTTGATTTGATTGTGATGTGGTCATCCATTAGTTCTAGGTGGGGCCCAAATAAGCGTGTACTAAATAGTGATCATATTTCAAACACTTGCATAGTGTGAATTCAGTGTGCAAATTTCAAAGCTGAAAGAGGCCACTGTGTCAGAAGATGCAGTGGAAAAAATAGGTACATTTGTAAATGTGTAACCCATACTTACGGTCTTTTCAGGCACACAGCCACTAATGTTTTTCTACAATGCAGTTGCAGCGACTTCCAAAAGGAGCAAATCCTCTCAAGGTCTCTTGCCTAAACTGTCAGCACCTCGTTCATCATGATGAAATTAGGCAAACAAATGTTGGGCAACATAACAACATGGGGAAGTTTTCTTTAAAGGTTAAACTCTATTTTAAGCAACTAAATGAACAATTGCTTTAAGCAATTTAAAGTTCTCTCTGTGGGCTATACAGTAAGTCTCCTCACGCGTGTGTGCTTTTCTGCTTGAGTGAGCATGTGTTCGTGTCTTTGTGTGTTTGAGAGAGCAAGTGAAAGGGAACAGTGTCAATAGGGAATGTAAAAAGTTGTGTCAGGTGCATGCGTGTGGTGTGGTTGTGTTTTATGACTGTGTGTGTGTGGGTGTGCATTATGCAAATACCTACCTGGTATGAGCCTGGCCAGGTAGCCAATTGGAGCGGGATAAGGAAGTTAGGAGGATAAAACACCCATTGTGGTGGGGCAGCACCTAGTGTGTCTTCATGCTTTCATCTGTTAATTCAATGATTTTGACTCACCTCGTCTCACTGTAAACACTAGTCATCTAGCATATTGGAATTTCCAGAAGCTGTATTGATCTCTATTCAGCCGTCTTGAGAGTGGATCTACGTGAGACATCTATCAGGCCTGGTCGGACCCCATTCTACTGCTCTGGTAGGCTGTCAAACTGGTGCTGGGCAACCAGCAGTGCACAGCGTGTTTTTAAAAATGGCATTTTTTGAACCTTAAAAGACTTTTGTGTAATCGCACAAAAAGCATTTGGAATTTTTGTGTGTTTCTGTGTTTTTCCACTGGATTTAGAGCTCCGGCTAACTCTAAATCTTTAATTAAAGTGTGATAAGAGGGTAGATAACAATATGATTATCTGTATCACAGCATCTGGAATTTTACGTTTTCAAAAACATTAGAGACAGTAAATAATGAAACTTGACTAGTGCAAACAAACTGACCCATTTACCCTCAAATGATTATATACCAAATTCCTTAAAGAATGTTGTTGCAATGCTATACACAATAATGCATTGCCTTTAATATGTTCCCCTGCACTCGCAATTTTTCAGCACACTTTCATACTGTCTGCACTGCACAGTTTAAAGTGTAGGTTAGTTTCAAAAGCAAAATTTACTAGATAGGTAAACAAAAAACTAAAGCAAAAATAGAGAGAATTTAAACATAGTTAGATTCAACGTTTCATAAGGCCACTATGACTGAAATGAAACCAAGTCCTTTGATTTGTGTGAACGTCAGATAAGCGTTGCTTATCTCCTGATCACAACGGCATATGTAGTGGAGTGATTTCTCACTGTGATCTGACAGGATATTGATCCGTAACTGTGACTAGTTCTTTGTTTCATGTCTTTGCACTGCTACATTTCTTTACTAACTGCCTTGTTGATAAGATGCCTGCTCTGCAGTAGTATAAGGTGTTATAAGATATAAGGTGTTTGAGTTGACTTGGCAGATTGTCAGCCGAGGAGCTGATCTACCTTGGCATGACTGCATGTGTTACCACATCTGCTGGGGAAATCGCATTCAGGGATCTTGACTTTAGGTTGTTATAAAGTAGGTTTGCCTGTTATTTAAGGAGATTTGATTGCCTGTCTGTATGTCACAGATGTATTAGACTGGCAGCACTGTATTTACAGTTGAAATGTGGAACAGGGCTTGGTGTAAATTTGTTTATAACCTACCATAAAAGTGTGAACAAGATCTTCCAGGGAACAGGTGAAGTACAGGTCACTGTGTAATGAATTAGATTCATTGTTTTTCAACATCTGAAACAGGTGTCACTCATCATGTTGACATTTTCACAGCTTGATTATGATATAGTATAACTCAATAACATTTACAGTGCCAGTGTCAAAAACAGTCCAAAAAAACACATTTCTTTTCTAAGACAGAGAATGTCCAGTGCAAAGCCACGAAGCTTTGTAAATGTAAATGATAGAAAATGTTGAAAGGGGCATGGTTTGTGTAAATAACACAATGATAGATTAGAATGTATAATGTGGAGCAGTCATTACATTTGGCAGCAGTATTGGTGTATTAAACTATCTGGCATTTTTATGTCCTAAACATTCAGAATCTATCCCATGTAACTATAAAGCCATAACAGAAAGCACGCCTCTATCTTTTTCTGGGCAAAACAGTGGAGCTCCTGAAATTCTGACATGCTTTATTTACATGGAATGCAAATACACTTGTGGTTAAGTCTCAAACATGCCATTTTTTATGTGCACTGCAAACCTTTAACTGCAAATGTGAAACATAAGAAGGAGTGCAGCCCACATTAAATACCAAATGAAATGAATTGTATATAATATTCAATATGTTTGTAGAAAACACAATAATATTATTAACGTATATATGGCAGGTAAGGTTCTGTTACTTAAGGCATTTTGAGAATTTACTGAACTGAAGACACAAGCAGTCCAAAACAAATATGATCACAGAACTAACAAACAGATTAAACATTTTTTACTGTTTAACAAGCAAATACACCTCCTTCAAAACATAAAACCCAACTGACTCATTTGTCTGTAATATCCTTTGTCCTGCCCTTAAATTACTTATGAATCATGCCTAGATAAGTATATA
Organism: Micropterus salmoides; assembly: GCF_014851395.1. Classification (NCBI taxonomy): domain Eukaryota; kingdom Metazoa; phylum Chordata; class Actinopteri; order Centrarchiformes; family Centrarchidae; genus Micropterus; species Micropterus salmoides. The sequence goes on from NW_024044570.1 coordinate 24,203,100, forward strand.
AACTTTAATAAATCAACTTATTATATCAGTTTAAAGCTGAGATCATCAAGATTTCAGGCCTGGTTACATTTTGCGACACACGTGGTTACAGCAAGAACAGTGTAATAAGAAAGAAAACGCTTTGGGCAGCTACTTCACAGATCACTGTTAGCGCTTACTGCAACACGTGAAGTCAAATCACAACCTTAAAACATTTCAAGCACATTTGTTTTGTGTGTCATTGGATGCCCTAAAGCAGTAAAGAGCATTGTTTCATTTTCGATCCATCCGTACAGTAAACTACTCTCCTGCCTCAGCCCCTGGGCCATGGTACATCAGAGTGTAGCAGCTACAATATGAGCGTATCTCCCTCCACCACCCTGGACAGCCAGCTGACCACTTCCTGGGGCCCTAATAACTCCTACCCTGATGGTGAGGCCCATGACCCACACTAACACAGTCTTACATGCCTTCCTGGCATTATGTATGCGCTCTTCACTGGTGCAAATCTCTTAATTAAATTGTCTGAACAATATCCTAAAATGCCTCAAGAAAAAATGCTAATTTGTTCTGCTGAAGGATCCTGACTGCTCTCTGTTCAACAACCCATTTCTCTCACTGGATATGAGATTGCGGTGCAAAATGAAAATCATTCAACAATTAGCAACTGATGTATTGCTCACCTGGTGAGCCCAGAGTTCTGAAACACAAGGCATGAATTATTCCCGAGCAGTAGCTCAACCGGTCTTTTAGCAAACTGCTCAGATTAATTATTGACAAATACCTTCATCAGAGGAATTCCTGTTTCCCTCATCAGACGCATATTGTTGTCTGTTGTTTTTGTTCACAACCATTGATGTGTGTTCCCAGTTCCGGTGGTGATGTCTGGGTACACAAGTCGCCTGTGGCCTCGTGACTCCCAGCCTCAGTTCTGGAGTAAGTACCAGGTGTGGGAGTGGCTGCAACAGGTCATGGACATGCACCAGATTGATGCCTCCAACATTCCTTTCCAAAACTTTGATATGGACGGTCATCAGCTCTGCAGCCTGAGCTACCAGGACTTCATCCGTGCTGCCGGCAGCGTGGGGCCCATTCTCTTCCACAGCATCACAGAGCTCAAGTGGAGCGGTGCGTCTGAAATTCTGAGAGGGGGGTTGAAGGGGGGGGGCAGGAAGTTATTTAGTCCCAATAAAAGAGAAGCGGGGTGATTCCAATTGGTCTGGAACAGAGTCTTGATGCAGTGTTACTGAAAAGGGATCACAGAGCCGGTCAGGGGTCGCACTGCATGGTGCTTTAGAGGGGCAAAGGACTGCTTTAAGCGAGGGAGATGATGGATTTGTTGTTTGCTCTTGCTAGAGTGGGTCTCCTAACCAAGCACAGAGGGGTTGTGAAGCAGAGAAACAAGCTGAGAATTGTCTCATCCACTGTTTTTTAATTAGACTATGAGGGTTATTGTCAAGAAACTCGAGTTCAAAGGCCAGAGGCTTCACCTTTGGGATTTTAATTATAACTAGTATGTGTAGAATGTGGCTTTGAGGAAATTAAAGCAGTAAAATGATGAGAACTATTGTGCAACATTATGTGGTAAATTACAGCTGCACATCATATTTTATCTAATGGCATTTCAAAACAACAGCGATGACATGAGACCAGGCCCAACAGGTTTATTCTCCAGGTTACATAGAAAGTAAAGGGTAGTCGTACTAGGGCACAATGCTGCTATTGTTCTTGCTTGCTGTAAGAAAGAAGCTCAATTTCTTCAAACAAGGTGTTACATTTTTAAACATTAAATATCATTGTCAAACTGTTTGTGATACCTTAGTAGTATTACAACACAACCATGAGGCCTTGGCAGTAGGTAACACTGGGAATCAGTGGTTAACAAAATTAAGTATATATAATTTATGTATTATTTAGAATATATAATTCTGTAAGTGTTCTGTACAGTATCATCCTGTTGTGGGCTGTAAAACAGTATCTGCATACACCACAAAGCAACGCAATCCTCACTAAATCTGCTAAACATTCTCAGACTGCCTCACAGGGTAACATGGAAGTTAGGGCCCTAAAGAGCTTTTCAATACATTAAGCAAGGATTTGGTTCATAGCTGGTTGATAATCAATCTACAAATATTACACAACACTGACTGCATTCATTCCCTGATCTGTGCTAATAATTCACTTCCTTTATCCTTCTCATCCCCGAACAGGGCAGTACCATGTTGAACTGGAACTCAAACCAGAATGTAAGAGTCTCTCAAATGAGTTATTAGTCACAACACAGATAGACTTTTCCACAGATGTTCATACAAATCAAATAAAGCAACACGTCCTAACAAATGCTTACCTTTGTTCTGATCATAGTTGACTTCTCCTGTCCATTTCCAGATGTCAGCTATCCACCTGGAGGTACTGTAAATATGTCAATCTGCTGCATTATTTCTACTACTACTACTTTACTTGAAATGGATGTACCAAATAAATTACTGTGATATTTTTTCCCCTCTCTTATCTTAGAAGTCTACGATCCTTTGATTCACCCCCTCGCAGATGTTGCCTCTCCCACCCCTTCTAGCCCTGGTGAGGAATTCACAATATATGCAACATAACAAGTTTGCATGTTCTGTTTTTTAATAGAACGGCAAAATGTGCATTACAAATGAAAAAAAAAAAGATTAAAGGATTCAGGAATATATTTTGTTTCTTACTCCCAGATATCAAAAGGTCTTTGAGTCGTCCTCATCCGGCCAAAAAAAACAGTGCGTAATATCAACAAATCTTTTTTTTATTTTACACTTCATGGTGATATTTATATTTATTCCTACCATTCAATCGACTTTCTTTCCCCACAGATCCAAGGGGGACCCACTTGTGGGAGTTTATCAGGGACATTCTGCTGAACCCAGAGCGAAACCCAGGGCTGATCAAATGGGAGGATCGGACAGAGGGGGTTTTCCGCTTCCTTAAGTCAGAGGCAGTGGCACAGTTATGGGGCAAGAAGAAGAATAACAGCAGCATGACCTATGAGAAACTAAGCCGGGCAATGAGGTACACCTGCACAGCTAGCATGATGTAGTTACAGAAATACAAAACCAGACAGCAACTTATCATTCACCTCAAAGTATTCACTGGAGACAGGATCTGATACTTCTCTGCAGTTTCACATTTTGCACTGCAGTCAACAGTGCGTTTTAGTTTGGCAACAGCTTGTAAAATCTGTGATGAGGAGGACATTTCACACTGCATTGTTCCTAATCCAATTTACTTAAGCAGCTTATAATGCACTTGCTACTGAGAAGAACATAATGTAACGACTAAGAAATGTACCTTAGGTGACATCGTTAAGAGTTAAATATCGAAAACCAGTGAACTCATCCCTTTAAAACACATATATACCATTTCCTATCACTGATTACCCAAAATGGACTCATTTATGAACTGCTGCATGATTTCACTTATCTCCCAAATGAACTGAAATGGCCTTCTCCTCAGAAAGTCTTCCTGGCTCCTGCAATAGTCACAGCTTTACATTCAAATGAGCTAATCTAATGAGCTTAATTTCATTGTAGTGTACTGGGAACTACAAAATGTGCCCACAGGTATTGTCACTGTGACCACAAAGCGGATTTTCTTTTTACTGTGGCGCAGCAGAAGGCTTTGCAGCTTGATGGCATCACCAAACAGATTGGTACTTATGAATAACAAAAGCAAAGGAATAACAACCAAGCTAACTGAGTTTCCCTTCATTTGAATGCATGTGATCGCACTTGGAGGAAATTTGAAGCATAGTTTGAAAGAAATTATTTTTGCCAGACAACAGAGAAAGTGAGGCGACTTATAACGCTGCTGACAAAGTTATCTATCGTCCATTTGACGAAGACATTGAATGAAAAACAAATCATAAAATATAAGCCACGTATAACTGATACCTCATACTTTCATTACATATTGGACAGAGTACACATCATGCATCAGCAATCTGATAAATAATCCAGTATGGTAGCTTTAACAAAGCATATTAATAATTTATTTCAGATTCCTTATACTGAATGGTGGGAAACATACAGATTATGTATGTTGTAGTGGTGGAAGACTAACATAATTTTACATATGATGACAAGAGTGAAAGTAAAAGGCTGATGAAACTCTGGTTAGTTACACCACCAGGACAGTGTGTGTGTGGTCAAAATAGCGTCCATCTTGGTTGGACACACAGGCTGTACATGTTAGCAGGATCAGTTCACAAGAATTTAAAAACACTTTTGTTCATAACGCACTATAGCGTTATAGCATATAACAGCTATAATTAATCCGATTCAGAGCAGACGTGCAAGTTCTGAGCAAGAAAATAAACAAGCAATTCAGTTAATCAGACTGTACTACACTGCATTTTTATATATTATGTATGATTTCAAACACAATCAGATGATCTATAATGAATTCATTTTCAATTTAATTTAGTCAGTTCATTTTACTTGTGTTGCAGATATTACTACAAAAGAGAAATCCTAGAGCGAGTAGACGGACGCAGACTGGTTTACAAGTTTGGAAGGAATGCAAGAGGATGGAGGGAATCAGAGAAGTGACAATTTCATTAATTTATGTTTTCTTTGATGTGCAAATGTGAAGATTTATTGTAGTTTGTATTGGTATTGTTTTTGATAGTGATATGTTTTAACTGTTTACACATTGTTTATAATTGGTTTTTTTGCCTGACTCTTTGTTTCTTTGACACTGCACTGAGACTTTCTTTACTGTGCCTTAAATGTGCCTATTATGCAACATGTCAGCGGTCAAACCTCCCACATGTGTGTTTACATGCAGTAAGATCTCACTTAAGAAAAAGATAGTAAAAACTGCCAAAAGCTAACATAAAACATTGTCAATCCTGTGTTCCTTACGTTTTTTCAGATACTTTCCACAAGTCCCAAAGGAGCACATGTTGATAGCATTCATTACACATATGGCAAACAGATGAATGTTGCGTGTTTTGACACTTATACTGTGAAGTTTCCTTTGGGAAGGATGCATGATCGCTGCAGAAAAACCAAATGAAATAAAAAGAATTAAATAACATCCAATAACCACAATGCAACAATAAAGTACAAGAACACATAAAGTGATGAACTGTAAATATTTACACCGAAATGACAGTGTGAATTGTCTTATTTCATGCATTTCATACTTTGCATTCATTGGGCGGTAAAGAAAGTGTGTAAATGTTTGCTGATGTATGACACAAATAAAGCTTGCTGTTGTTTTTATATTGTGAAAGTCATTTTTCAGAATTGCATGTGTGCAATTTGGGTGTCGCTGTGTAAATCAAGAAGAGGACAATTCCTGTGACTTTTAATTGTTATGAGACAAAGAAAGAGTATTTTGATCAATCATATCAGTCAGCATTTTAGTTCAATCTACTGCCAAAATTGCAGCCCTTCTTGCCCAGACTAGACTAAATCCATAGCTGTAAGCCTTGTTCCCTCTGCGTCTGTTACAAGCTTGACTTTGAAAAGCCATGCGCTTAGACACAGTGCAGGTCATTTCTGCTTCTACCACGACAGCGTGAAACGCCTTGTTATTTTATCTAATGGCAAGTGTTCGCCAGTGCGTGCCATAGCTGTAGCGCTGCTTCCTGCAGACAGCAGATGAATGATTGGGCCTCGATGGCCAACAAGATAAAAGCAGTGTCAGTTAAAGGTTCCTTTCTTTGGCCTGTGTTAACAAGCAAATCCGTGTCTAATCTTCACTCTGATTTAGGAGCCCTTCTTTACATAGGGTGGGATTGATTGACATCACGTCCTGTTATTATCTTTCCAGGTGGCTTCAAAATGTGCCCACTGTGCCGCTGTGTCACTTTCAGTGTTGTCGCTCTGCCCACACACACATCGGTGTTGCTAAGCAACACTGTCATGATGTAAGCTGAAGAAAATGACACCACGTGTCATTAAGTACTAGATCAACAACAATCTCTTATTACCAGACCTTATGGAATTTCTCAATAATTAACAGAGCTTTTCTTCCTGGTAGTAGGAAAGCGTCTCTGATTAGAGGAGAAACTTGGATTGAGATAATAGCTCCTGATTGCCGTAATGTTGAATTAAATGAAACAAGCAAGCAATGCAAATCAAATTGAAGTGCATATCCATCATATTCCATTGTTTAGAATTTGTGTTGTTACGTTATTCACATGGAGCAATCACACTTTATGGTATCTCTTGAGCAGCACTTGTCATGACCCATATTACACACTTTAAATTTGAAATGTATACAAAATCAAACAGAGCTGTGATTACTATGTCATTGAAACAAAAGTTATGATTATGCGTTGCATATGTTTTAAATCATTAAAGGTAGGAAGAGTAGAAAACACAACGTATCAAAGCTGGCAAGCACACAGCCCCTGACCCTGATTACCAGAACACAGCCTTGTGTAACGCCTGCATCAACACATACCTACATCAGGCAGCGATTCAAGAACGCTATACCTGACAGCCTGTGGGGAAAATGAGTGATTTTTCTTTACAATGTCAGCCAAGGCAGAACAGAGCACCGGACGGAGAAGAGGCCAAGAAGTGAGAGCTGGAGGCATGTGCAGAGCGAGGGGCAGAGGTTGACACCCAGAAACGGCCAGAACACAGATAAATAAGAAAAACAGGCTGAGGTCAGGGTCTCTGCAGATACAGACACTGCCACACTTCTAATGGGTCATAAATGATAATTAAGAGTGATCATTTTTGTATAAGTATAAACATTATTTTTTTCATTCTGCCTTTAAATAATCACAGGAAATGAGAGATCGTGTTTGAAAGCTGTGAAGCAAAGTGCTTCAAACTGTTTAGCGTATTATTTACCCTTCACCTAAAATGCTCCATCGTATTTGATTATCAGACCAAAAAGACTTTACACGTTGAATGTGAACATTAATATGGCACAAAGAGATTAGCTGGGAAATGAATGATTGGTTCTAATCATCAGAGGCACAAACAAACATGAACGTCTGAAATGTTGGCCACGGTTGCACTTTTGAATAATGGGGATGCTGCTGTGAACTGTGATATGGGGACCTGTTTGATGGAACTGAGTGACGATAAGTTAACAGTTAGGCAAATTGTCTAGACTGATCTAACCTCTGCAGCACTGACAGCAGCTTGATTTTCCTAACAGACTGCTGTCCCATGAATGCAAACCGAGCCTTTACATATAGCCTCAGTGTGTGAGGATCCATGACAGCCTCTGACATCTGATTCAAATTTAGATATCAGTTGATCTAATATGCATAATACAGCATGGGATGAGTTTTCTGCATCATTCCCTGAGGCCTATTACTTCAGTGTTTCTCAAGAATCAACTGTGAGTGAGAGACGATAGTGTTTTGTTCTTTTGGAAAGCACCGTTAAACCAGCATAACAAGTATTCATACCACACATGGCACATGGGCAAACATGCACCCAAACCGGTTGCAATGGATCTGGTAAGGAACAAAAACACACACATGCATCTGAGAAGAGATATTTAATCCATGTGTCTCACTTTAGCGGTGGTCATCAGATATTTGTGCATACAACTGTCTAGAAAGATGACAGCAAAATGCACATACAGGTACCATCTATTCGCCTGCTGCACTGTGTGTTACACTGGGTTGCACAGGCGAAACAATGGCTGCCTTTGTTTTGCCAAAAACAATATACAGTATCTTTCCACAAGTGCCTTTATCTCTTATTGTCAGAAAATTATTTTCAGATTTGAATGAGCCACGCAAGGGCTATTTCATTATTTAAAAAGGGAGCACATTAATTCAATCAGATAGATGCTGGAGGAAGAACAGGGAAGTGATGAAAGATAGCCTGAGCATGGGCATGAAGACAGCCAGCTGGGATTTTGTGTCTGTGTCCCATGCCTGCTCAGTGGGCTATTGTGTTCTCTCAGCAGATACACAGCACCAGCTTATCGGGGCCCCTTATCGTTTTCTCTTCACACTCAAATGGACCTGTGAGGCATTCAGCCCAAACTGTGAGTTGGACAGATTAGAAATGCATCACTAATGAGACTTTACTTTTGGGGGTGGTGGTAATGCAGTTCTTTATGATCTTATGAATGAAAAACCAACACCTGAGTGAAGTTATGAAGGGGTAAGTTAACAAAATGTATGAAGTTTGAATGTGCCTGTGATAAATAATAATCAACTCTTTCTGGATTCACGTGAAACTACAAGCAACCCTGAAGTCGCTGTGCTCAAGTAAACAATTAATAATGAAGTGTTTTTTACCACCTGGTCTGCATTTCTGATGAGACAAAAACACGAGGAAGCATTCGTGGCCAAGATATCTTGTTAATGCTAGCCTGTGATGAAGCCAATTTCCTGCTCAGATTTTTGGACTTTCCACTAATGTTTGTTTCCCGTACTTTTGAGCATCACCCACTAATTTCCTGGTTTGTTCATTTTGCAGTGAAAAATGACATGTATAAAGAATTTTTTTTTTCTCATCTCTGACCAACTAACATGTGATTAAGTGAATTTCATACACTGAACAAAATTATAAACGCAACACTTTTGTTTTTCCCCCCATTCATCATGAGCTGAACTCAGAGATCTAAGACTTTCTCTATGGACACAAAAGGTCTATTTCGCTCAAATATTGTACACAAATCTGTCAAAACCTGTGTTAGTGAGCACTTCAGCTCTGGTGGACATCCCTGCAGTCAGCATACCAATTGCACGCTCCCTCAAAACATCTGTGGCATTGTGCTGTGTGATGGAACTGCACATTTTCGAGTGGCCTTTTATTGTGGCCAGCATAAGGCACACCTGTGCAATACCCATGCTGTCTGATCAGCATCTTGATATGCCACACCTGTGAGGTGGATGGATTATCTCGGCAAAGGAGAAGTGCTCACTAACACAGATTTAGACAGATTTGTGAACAATATTTGAGAGAAATAGGCTTTTTGTGTACATAGCTCAAGATGAATGGGGGCAAAAACAAAAGTGTTGTGTTTATAATTTTGTTGAGTGTATTTAGAAGCATTGCATGTAAATGTAATAAAAAACAAGAAATATATCATTTCACATCTTGAACTGAATCTTATTCTTTTCACGGATGAAAAACAGTAGATGATAGGCCACTGTTTGTTAAAAGTGCATTTGGACACATGAAATTTTAATAAACTTTTTATTAATGGTCTTATTCTTTTTATTAGCATGAGAAAAGAAGACCACTATTTTTAGTTTTTTACGGGGAACCTCCTATGCTTTCTTAAATAAAGCAGTTTTGTATTGAGGAAGGTTTAAACCAGTAAAAAATAATAATTTAGTGGAATGCAACACAACAGGAAATAAAGTAACAAACTTGGTACATTGTTGAGACAGTCCAGAATTTATGTAGCTGATCAGGACACAGATCTAAAAATCAAACATCCTCAAACAAATAATCATCATGATTACATGTATTGACTTCCCATCCTTCCCCCATTCTCCCACACTCACAAATTGGTGTTTGTGGAATTTTATATGGTCTTTAATAAAATCAACCAAAAGCTGATTTGACATATTTTTTAATTTTTGGTTATCTTTTTTATTGATTTATTTACTTTATATGTGAAGTTCTCATTTTACAAACTTTCATTACAGTAATGATGCAACAACAACAACAACAAACCAAGCAAACAAATATTTACAAGGTTGCTTTTTTTTGCTCTTAAAAATCAACAAAAGGACATCAGTTCCTAATACTTTTAGGAAATTCAAATTAAAGTTTAGTTGTCTCCTGTGTAGGAATCACCAGGCATCTAAAAAAAATGACTTAATTTCATATTTCAAAATAATATATAAAACATGTTACTGACATGGTTTTAACATTCAACAATATTCAATACACTAAACAAGTAGGCAACTTTAAAAGTATTAGGCAGTGAGAAATGGGGCTAATGTGTCTGATAGTAGTTTGATTTTGAACATTCGCCCTTTTCCACGTTCAATGTTCTGAAATTACTTGTGATTTGGTTTTAAACACTTCACTGTTACTTAATTTGTACAGGAGCTTGATTCTCCCCAGCAGAGGGCAGTAGCTCACTGAGAACTGAGGATTTCGACCATTTGAACGCAACAGAACAACAGTAAAAAAGACGTCGAAGGACCCAAAAAGTGACTTCTTCATAGCCTGGTCGTTTATCTCTATCTAAATCAATAATACATTTTCTATGCACATTTAATAGACCACAGAGCATTGGATATCTTTTAAAGTCTTCTGGGGTTGATAAATAAAACAAGATGAGCTTTAAAAAATTTAATTATACAATCTCTCCCCTTCCCCGCCGTTCTACCGTCAGGCATTTGTGTGGACACGTCTCACACACGGAGGACGACGACATGGCGGCCTCCTTGCGTCTGGGTCGTCAAGGGATTTTATTTGGTCTGAGATTGTCTAATTTCAGTAAATCTGTGTGGGCCACACGCCCGTGGCAGGAGCATGTCAGACACTTCTTTCAGTCACCATGGCTCCTCGGTGAGTGTTGACAGTTTAATATAAGGGCAGGGTTTGTCCTCGTCTATTCTGGCAGCCGCTGACATTTGCTAAGTTATCATCATTTTCTACTTTTGTTAGTCGCGTTAGGTTACTTCGTCATCGCTTTTTATGACAAGATAATTAATAGCAGTGTTGTTAAATTGAAGTTTAGGTATGTGAATTGTGAGGGGTTTTTTGGCTTCAGAAGGAACGATGGGGAAATTTACCTTGTGAACCGATTACACAAGGACAAATTATGGTCAATTTTGGAACCAACCAATCTGTTACAAACTTGGACTAAACTCAGTGGTGAATAAGAGTTACAAGAGAAGCCTTTGAAATTGCTCACAGACACATTTAGATTTCCTCTGACAGAATCCTTTACTAGTCCAGGCTGCAGCCAGTGTTATTTAGCAATGCATGAATCTCCCTGGCTGACATCTAATTGTTAGTCTGGTGCTGCTCAAGATGATTTGACCTGTTGTTTCTCGCCTTTGCTAGAGTTGGGACTCTGTTTCTGTAGGGTAAAATCAAATACAAATTATTTAGAAAATACAAGATGTATGTATATAAACTATAAAAGCCTTTTTTTCATTCAGTGAGCCAACATGCACAATAACAGCACCGTGAAACCAATGCAGCTAAATAGAAGTCATCCATCCATCCTTTATCTAGGTCCGCAGGTCACGAGTCAATGACACATGTAGAGACAGACAGCCATCCACTCTCACAGGAACACTTATGGGCAGAACAGAACATGCTATTTCTTCTACACAAAGAAAGGCCCAAGCTGGTCGGTGGATTTGTCAATGCATACACTGTACTACTGTGCTGCCCTCAAATAGAAGTCAGCCTTAATACCTGTGCTTTTCCTACTGTGACATTTCAGTTTCTTATGTTTAAAAAAGCCCATTGAATCCAATGGTCAGACTACTATGATCTTGTCTAGAATATTGATGAGACTATGCTGGGCATAGCTAGTAATGTGCAACATAATTGAGATGGATCGTGTTGATGGGGTTCAAGGCAGATCATTTATCATTCCATCTGTTGTTTTCTGTGGTGTTGCACCAAACTGTATTGCACTACAGTGTTAAGTAAAGTGTGTGAATTATGTAGGTAAATGGCCACAGTCAGGTTGCATACGTTCAGATATAATGTTGGTTTATCGTAACTAAGCACCGTTAATCAGTTTATTACTTCAGTTTTAGTGGGAGGATCATTTAGGAACAGCTTTCTCTCACTCTGCTTGTCAGGTAGCCTGTATTCACCACCAGTAAGAGACAGAGAAAAAGGGCAGAAATAGTCGGTCGTTGGAAGAAACCAAAGCATGCGATGGGAATGTTGAGAAGCAAGAGCTATGTGAATTTTTAATAGGTTTTCAGTAGTTAGTAGTAGTAGTAGATCTTAATTTACTTCAGTTGTGGTATCATAGCAGGAAAATCATGGGTAATCACATTAATGATGGCTTCATTCCAAACTATGCCAGTGAGCAAGAATAGTAGCAGTAGCAACATTCTGGACTGACACACCAAAATGGAATGCAGCCATGCAGCCATCATTCATGTTATTAAATGCAATTAATAACATGCGTTTCTTGCTATGACATGTCTGCCGGGGGAAAATGGTCTATTATGTGTGAAAGCTCACAAGTTATATATACACACACACACACACACACACACACACACACACACACAGGCACAGAGGAGTGATTCATGTCTGAATGATATGAATATACATTGTAACTGCTGTTAGACCCAGTATTAATAGGACAGGACATGTTTATGAGAAAAGAGTCGGATCGTTCTTTATACACAGACACAGTAAACAGGCAGATGAACGTGTTTACTAGTTAATGATGTTCTTAATTTTCAGATACTGAAGGAAAATCTAAAAAGTGAAGTAACTGAAAAGTAGATACCATTTGATACCTTAGGGGTTAGGGTTAGACATGAATTCTGTTTTGTGACATTTCCAAATATCCAGCAGATGGCACCAACACACAACTTGGCCACAGTGGATTTACATCGCTATTTTTCCTTCATGGAAAGATGAGGTTATTCATATGAAGCAAAGGCAGCAAACCCTAGATGGCCTCTAAAATGCCTGATTGTAGAAAACAAATTCATCAGTCATCGCCTCCTTGACATAATTTACCTTGGTTTCAGAGTAAATGTGCGATAGTTAATTTTACTTTGATTTCGTATAGCTCCTTGTAAAAAGGGTTATGGTATTACATGTAATCATGGGGAAAACAGGATTTTTTCCTATTGGATTCATAATAATTTGCACTGACAAAATTGGGAGACATATAAAGAAGGTTTAAAATTGCATTTGTGATTGTTATTTAGTTCTTTTGGTGAATATTTAAGAAAGCTGGAGAAAAAAAAGGCTCAAAAGATATTGACCAAACCCCTTCACATCATCCATTTACTTTTTCTGTCTCTTATTTATTGCATCTTTATTGTATATTGGGGCTACAGTAGCTCAGTCCATAAGGACTTGGCTGGAAACTGGAGGGTCGCCGGTTCGAGTCTAGCTCGGTTACACAGTTGACTGGTAGCTGCCAGTTCACCTCTTGGGCCTTGAGCAAGCCCCTGAACCCCCAACTGCTCGGGACACCGTACCAAGTGGCAGCCCCCTCACTCTTTCATCTCTCGATGTATTGTCCCTATGGGTCCTGTTTGTGCATGTGTGTGTATTTCAGTGTGTATAATACTAACAATTAACAACAGAGTGAAAACATTGAGTTTCCCCTTGTGGTATTAATCATTAGTCAAAAATCAAATCTAAAGCTTGACTATTCTTTCATCAGCTCTGCATGGTAGTCAGTAATAAAGCAATGCCTCTGCAGCTTGGATATGTACTTTCCTTTGGCAGCCTGGAGACCCAGTGTCCAACACAGTGCTTTGAGCCATTTGAACCCTTGCCTTCTGAGTTTCTGCAGCTGGTGACATCAGCATTACGCATGCAAGAGTACGAGCGCCACTGCATCCTCTGGTGCAGTGTCAGCCAGGTTCACAATTACATCAGTGACCTGCCTGTTTTCTTCTGTCATAGATACACTGCCCCCCCCCCCCCACTTGAATTCATAACAAACACTGCTACTTCAGGGTGTGTTACTTGATTGATTTTGAAATTTACATTTACCTAGGCCTGATTTTGAAAGACTGTTGGAAATACAATTTTTATGGAAATATTTCTGCTTTAAGCCTGTTGACCCTGATGTAAAATGTATTATTCTCTTTATATCCTGTAGGTGTCAGTCCACTCCAAGTGCAAATGCCTGCTCTCTCCCCCACCATGGAGGAGGGAAACATAGTCAAATGGCTGAAGAAGGAAGGTAAAAGAAACAAAACACAGAACTCTGTTTTCCTGTTCTCATTACCACACATCTATTTCTAACTAACCTGCTAAAATGACTACTTCTAAGTAACCTCTGCATCTGTGGTTATCAGATCAAAGACCTCAGCAACAAATGTTTCCAACAATGATGGACCAACGGTAGCACCAGTCGTTTTTCTCAATGACATGACATTGCTCTGTAAGGCAGAGGTCTGAGCTCTGGAGCACCTGAGGGCCTCTAGTGGCTTATTGGCTCAAGGAAACACAGCGGTCACTATTCATCACTTAGCAACTCTGCTCAGCCGGGCGCCTCAGACACACACTCATTTATCAGGAGGAAGCATACTGATTGGCTGTTCTGCTGTGTTGCCAAGTGCTTCTGTGACTTGGGCTGAGATATGTACATGTGTATGTGTGTAAGTGAGAAAGGGAAAGATAGATCTCATTGGCAGTAAAAACACATCCAGGATGCTACTTTCTACCCTTAAATGCACCATAAAGCTTTTATTTTGTATGATGGCAATGTGATTAATTGTTCTTCAATGGAAACATGTTTTGTTGTGTGTTTAGAAAACCTGAGTTATGATTTAAAATTAAAACCCCATCTCTGGAAGGTAAAATAAGCAGTTTTTCCATGTAGTTTCCCATTTCTTCAAAATGTCGAATATCAGCATCTTATTTTAACAGTTTTATACAGTATTTGCAGGTAATGTATTTTAACATAGCTCTGAGCTACATACCTACCTACCTAGTCTGTGTATATATTTGTTATGTCTATTGCCTTTCCACTAGAGCAGAGGTGAAAAAGGATTGGGGTTGCCTGTTTAATCTTTAATATTGCACATCACACCTAACCCCTGGGGTCATGCGGTGTTAAAGCGTCATACAAATACAATCTTGACTCCACTACAGCTTGCTCTCAGGGGCTTCAAATGTCAATACTCCCTCTGCTCTTTCAACCTTCCCCTCACCCATCCCCAGCTACTATTCCCTTGACCCACCCTGTTCCTCTTTTTTCCTTCCCTCAGATCTCTACTTTTAAAACATAGCATAAAACTCAGGTCCTTTTCAATTTTGGTATTAATTTGAGGTTTTGCAAGATACCTTTTTGCCTTCGTGCTGTTCTTGATTTTCCCGCTCTTTGCTACAAGCCCAGGTAATGCACCCTCTTATAGCTGCCAGAAGATAGAAATGTGACCAGATGTCAGATCTGGATAACCCTTAACCTTTATCTCCTCCTCCTCCTCCTCACATCTTAACACATGAACATATGTCAGAAAGGCTATTCAATGATGCTCTGGCTACTTTTCCTTTCTCCATTAAGTGCTAAAGGAGAGCAAGCGTTCCTGTACAAACGAGCTGTACAGCTGAGGTGTGTGTGTGTGTGTGTGTGTGTGTGTGTGTGTGTGTGTGTATAAAAACAAGGAAACAATCAGGTCCATGTCTTTGTATAGGATTCCAATGGTTTAGCTCAAAATGAATATGTGAGCATGAAAGAACTGAACCAGTGTCTCCTAATTGCCACCCTGTTTCACTGTTAAGGAAATGCTAATATATTCCAGCTCTCTCATGTGGCAGACCAGTGGGAATCCACTGGATAAGGATAGACAAAGATTTCGCCTTCAATCATTGCGTTTCCGTATCTCATATTCTTTCCCATTAAACATTGATGAGGCTCTTCATTTGTGGGCCAGAGCCCGAGCAGATATTTCCTCACACCGCCTTTTTGTCCCTTGAATGGAATTCTTTCATTTTTCTGGCAACTAATTTGCTCGCTATAAGTGCAAAACCCCAGCGAAAGAGCAGTTGTTTTGAACACACTGCCGCTGATCATGATTCATGCATTTCTAATCAAAGTTAAAATGAATCATTTGCACTTTAGCTAAGTTCACAAACCCCTTCATAATGGAAAGATTGTTTGGGAATTAGGCGCTTGAAATGGCAAATAAATATTTCTATTACATTGAAAGTTCTCAGATGTTTTTCTTTACTTCTACAGGTGAGGCAGTGGCAGCAGGTGATGCCCTTTGTGAGATCGAGACAGACAAGGCCGTTGTTACCTTGGAATCTAATGATGACGGCGTCTTGGCTAAGATATTGGTGAGTGAGCAGAAACACACATAAACCTTCTCTATAGGAGATGATTAGATAAGGGAATTTATTTGCAAATAACAGGTATGCTTAAGCCCTGAGTTTGGCTTTGGTGCGGTATGTTTTAAAGCGGTGCCTTGAGGGAGTATTTAAATGCTGTGTATTTAAGTGTGTGTCAGCACTAGGATTTTAAAATTGTGCTTTTTGACAAGAGTGTTCTTCAGGTTTCACTTCTTTGTTAGTATGCCTTCAAACTATGTAAAGGCAGCGGTTTGCAGTAGTTGTGTTTATGTTTTTGAAATTAGTTGATTCACATTATGATGTAGTCCTGATTATATTTATATGTGAAGGTTTCAGGGTTCCTTCATTGCCTCTGCAAATTGGCTACGCTTGTTAAATCTACTCTCCCTATACAGTGACAACAAAGCTTTGACGAGGTGTCTTCAGCAACAAATATGTCTCTCCTTCCACCCACCCCCCTACTGTGCTGTTTGTTGTTTGAAATTTTAATAGGCTGCCAAAGACAGAGCGATCACTTGTCTTTCATCCGTACTCCACCACATGTTCAGAAGATAAAGATGTTCTATCTTTTGAGTATTGGCTGATCTTCAAGAGATTTGAAATCGGTATGTGAAGTAGGAGGGAATGGGGGGGTGTCATCAAGCAAGATTTAAGTTCACTATTTTAGCTTCCTTATTATGATATATTATTATATATATTGCTTGCTCCATGTGACTAACCAAGTGCCTAAATCTAATAGTACAGCACGTTCCCTGGTGATGTGATTTTGGACATGCTCACAGTCTGGTGAAGTGGATCAGGGTTTAATTATGTGGTGTTTGTACAGCTTTAACAAAAAACCAAAGACACATTCCAAGTCTGCACCGGCAAAATGCACATTACAAATGAGCAGACAGAGACATTGTTCATGAACAGTACTCACTCTTAAGGTACATGCACAGGCACACACAGAAATGGCTAAATGAATCAATTAATTATTGGGCGGTCATTATTGGACTGTCAATTATATACCATAGGATTTTCCCCGCCTGCCTTTCACTTCACTTTTCTATTCTCTTACATTCCCTCACTCTATCCTTGTCTTTGCCACTGTTGGGATGAGGTAGTTTCCATAGCAACCACCCAAGAATTGGGGGTAGGGGCTTTAGAGCTCAAGCTGGCAGAGAAAGATGGTCTGAATTAGATAAGCCCCTTGGCTGTCTCTCTCTCTCTCTCTGATAGAGAGTATGTTTATAGTTAATAAGAAAAACAGCAGCTTGTGGCAATATTTCACATGTGATGTGTCCCCTTACACGGCACGGCTAATGTGGCATCCACTTTGTCTGAGTCAGAGTATAAGCCTTTAGTGGTGTAATTGTGGCTCTGGAAGCATTCAGTAGGTTTCTAATTTAGAGGCTGCCATAATTACCTGCCTGTGGCAAAATGCCTGGACAGGCTTGCTGTAGACATGGAACTTCCGGTGCTCCACAGGGGTTATTTATGAGGGTCAAGTACTGTTATGGCCCTCTACCAATTTCCAGCCATGGCTCTTGGGGGTGAGAGAACACAGGGTAGTACCACCTCATATTGGGACATGGAGGTTGGGGGTAGGAGCACCAGCACCATGGAACGCAGATTACTGTATCTCATTATACATTTACTGCGTTGCTCTACCCTGACCCGAGGGCTTCAATCTGGAAATCTTCCCCGGGTACAATCAATCATAGCCAGTAGGAAATGACACACATGCTTCTTCAGATAGATATTGTAGATGCATTCAGCTCCTCTGTGTGCAGATTTATTGTACAGATGAATGCTACTGAGCTTGAAATGGACTGATAGGTACATCAGAAGGTAGTATGAGTTGGTGATTACTATATTGAATTACATGGCAGAAAGTATGTCTGATTCATGTATGAACAAACGGATAAATTGATGAAGCTATCCAACACATTCTGCATTGCTAACCTGTCATTTTCCCATTCATTATATACCTTTCCCTTCCCCTCCTCAATTCCGCACACGGTTATCCACGGGATCAATTTATCAATTGCTAGTATAAATCAGTCTCTACCCTTGCAGTATTCTTAGGTCAAATTGGGTGAAAAGCCCTATGTCTTTTGTCTGCTCCAGAATTTATAACCAAATCATCGCTGGCAAAAAGACTGAACAGAATTAGTTTACAGTTCATATTTTCCTTCAAGGGAGACCATCAGTGCATTGGGGAAACATGGCTAGAATTGAAGTGACACATTCTTTAGCCTTGAGATAAAACAGAGAGTGGAGAGCATAGGATGGTAAAATGACCCTAGATAAAGGATGAAGCTTAAACCCTGAGTGTCAATGTTATATGTAGGGCTGGGCAATAAAACAGTAACATTAATTATTGCAATATAATTTTCCTAAAAATATAACAAATGTTCAATATGTTGTCAATAAATCCATCCATCCATCGTCAACCATTTATCCTGCATACAGGGTCGCAGAGGGCTGGAGCCAGTCCCAGCTGACATCGGGCAAAAGGCGGGGTACACCCCGGACAGGTCTCGTCAATAAATGTTTGATTTAATTCATTAGAATCACAAACGAAATATCACTTAATTTTTCTATCCATCCATCCATCTTCATCCGCTTATCCGGGATCGGGTCGCCGGGGGAGCAGCTCCAGCAGGGAACCCCAAACTTCTCTTTCCCGAGCCACATTAACCAGCTCTGACTGGGGGATCCCGAGGCGTTCCCAGGCCAGTGTGGAGATATAGTCTCTCCACCTAGTCCTGGGTCTTCCCCGAGGCCTCCTCCCAGCTGGACGTGCCTGGAACACCTCCCTAGTGAGGCGTCCAGGAGGCATCCTTACCAGATGCCCACACCACCTCATCTGGCTCCTTTCAACGCAAAGGAGCAGCGGCTCTACTCTGAGCTCCTCGCGGATGGCCGAGCTTCTCACCCTATCTCTAAGGGAGACACCAGCCACCCGCCTGAGGAAACCCATTTTGGCCGCTTGTTAATTTTTCTAGTAAGATGTTTATTTTGTTGAGGACAAAAGGACTTTACTAATCATATTTTTTGAAAAAAGTTTTTATCAGAATAGTTTTGAATGTTCTACCTCAGATTTGCGAAGTGATCCACTGTTTGGTATTAAGTGTCTGTCATGTTGAGACCATAAAGTATAGTTTAACCACACAATTAACCATCTGGCCCTTCAGTTTTCATTCAGGGGCCAAAATGAGCCTTGATATGAAATGTTTTTATCGTGATAACATTTTTGCCCATATCGTCCGGCCCTAGTTATATGGCTAGAAAACCAAATAAACATGATGCTTCGAAGGAATGAGTTGATTTTTGACGTGGGTTTTAGTTTGAATTGTGCCTTTGCGTGAGATTACATTGGACTGGCAGGCTGTTATTGTATGAAGGATGTGACTGCAATCCTCTTTGTGTGATATCTGTCATGCTCTGTCAGGCACAAACCATGTCACACTCCCTAAACAAGATCTCTGTTCTTTCTGTTTATATGCATTTCTAGACTAAATCCATCTTGCTCTTGCAAGTAAGCCTATCCACACACGATACAATCAGTGGTTGAACTCCGCTGAGCCCTGTTTGTATCTTCCACTGTATAGTGTTTGGTCACTGTGTCGTGCCCTCTGTAACAACTGCCTGACAAACCTGTTTTATGGAATCACAAGCTTTACAGCTACAGCAACTGTTGATCTGTTGAAGTCAAAAAGAATTTTGACAACTGGTTAAGCTCATTGTAACAGAGCTGTTTAGACTCTCAGGGGTCTTGTATGGCTGTATGACAGTTTGGCGATAAGTAGGTTAAACCACATAAATGGTCTAGTCTGACTTTGTAATATCATTAGCCTAGCTGAGCTCTGGAGAGGTCCCTTAAGAGCCCTATCTGAGATCTGTTAGACTTTTCACAGTGAGAATGTAGCCATAGAAAAGGCAAAAGACTGGATCAGGCTGGCAGACTGTCTTTCTTCTCAGTCACAAGCCCATTTTCTTCGAAGCATCAGAGAAAGGATGTCTGTGAGGTACATGTACCATGATATAACTCAAAGTGTGTGGTTAAATGTTGGGCTGTGGTCCCTATGATTGCAGAAACTGCAAAAAAGTTTTTCATACCCATACAAACTTATCACTTCGTACCACTCCTAACATGAGCACAGAAAGACTGAAGATTTTTTCTAATTTGACAAGCTCCCAGTGAAGATGAACTTTTGCGACAAGCTTTGTCAGCAGCACCCCCTTTGAGCATAAGTGAAACCAACTTTGCCCAACACATGTTATTTGAGCCATTGCATAAGCTGAGGTGTGAACCACATTCATATGTCCCATAGGTTCCAGTGTGTTCTATAACCATTTGATGGCAGTGTTGAGCCCCACACCACTACAGTGTCCTAAGCATAAGTTAATGCAACTACCCACCCTGTGTGTGTGTGTGTGTGTGGGGGGGGGGGGGGGGGGGGGGGGTGGGGGGGGGGGGGTTTGTATGGCTCACCACCTTTTGAAGTGGTCAAAACCACTCTTGGTGTTTCTGACACAGCTTGTATGTGGTGTGTAGGTTGTCATGGTTTTCAAAACTTCCATTTATGTGGGAAATGGCCTTGCCCAGCAGTTGGTCGGTCTCTCTCTCTCTCTCTCTCTCTCTCTCTCTCCCCCCCCCCCCCCCTCCCTCCCAATTCAATTTAGCTTTATTGGCATGAATGTGTAAAAACAATATTGCCAAGCATCATACATACAACATAAGAACAACAACATTTCATTAAACAAGTAATTAAAGCGTAAAGTAAAAATGAAGAAATATAAAAAAATTAAATAAATAAAACAGTAAGTGTGTTTGTTTAAAAAAAAAAAAAAACCAAAACATTCATACATTATAAAATTACACTCTCTCTCTCGATATAATGACGGAAGTCAGATCCTTCAATCATGTTATGAGTGTTGTCGTTGCATAGTTAGCTTCTGTAGTCTCTACTTAAAGATCCCTCTGGGACTGAAAACAGGGATCTCTGGACATTTACAGAATTCCGGATTTCCGTGAGAGGCCCTTACATTTTCCTTCATCCATCACCTCCAATTGCAGTTCTGTCTTGGTACATGGTAGCTTTGTGCTCACCACCATGTTAATACAAGCTCTCCACAGGAATTACTTTACAGCAAAGTCCAATTTTACCAAGTAGGTATGATCCTCAGATGCCATTCAAAACTAGTTATTTTATGATGTATTTAATCCACTAGGTAAATGTTAATACCTCAGTACAACTGTACTTTGCATTACAGTGCTACTGGCTCAACCTTCAAGTTGATTTGCTGGTTTGTCTTTGTCTCTTTATTTTCATGACCTTGCTGCAGGACAATTAGGTCTACGTTGAACTAAAGTATAAAGTGCAGCCCTGTCTACCAGTGAGCGCAGGTGTCCATATAGTGCTGTTCTTTCCAGTTAAGTGGGTATGATTATTGGAGTGCTGCTTTTGATTTTGCAGGTCTGTTAGAGGGAGGGGGTGGAATATGGTGATAAGCGTTGATTTACCAATGATGCTTTCAGTTTTCACCATTTTATTTTGTTATGTGGTCAACTGGAGGTGCAACAGATCACAAAACTGACGGTTAGGATCACATCATGGTTTTGAGACACAAAAAACAACACATTTTAAAATGCGCTACTTTGGCTCTGATGTAGCCACCTCTCTCTATCTGTAGTCACCACTCTGTTGTCTCGCTCAGATCACACATCAATTGCAACTATCTTTTTCACCACTATGGTCAACTGTTAAAATTTGCAGGTTGTCATCTCTTGGCTGATCAGTGGTGATGGTGGATGATTGAATACAACAGCACAGTCAGGATCTGCCATCTTCTTGTCATCTATCACCAAGCTTACTTCTTCTTCTTCTTCTTCCCTTCTTCTATTGAACTACACCTTTAACAGGCAGCTCCATAAGTGGATACCTTTCAAAAAGAGAGTCCAGCAACCCAACCCTGTGTACTGTGCTTAGCCTTTCATTTAGACTGATCAATATTGACTGAGGAACAACACCTTGCACAGCTTGAGTACCGAAAGGCTTGCAATGGATTTGGATTACTCCTTAACAAGATAGTGGATCAATGGTTGACAGCTTTGAACAGCATGGAAACACATTGCACTTCAAGCACCTATTCCAGCACAGTCTGGTGTTTTTTGAGGTTTTCAAGTTAACGGGGTGAATGGAATGATGGAAATTGATGTGAATGAAAAGGCAGTGTCATTTTTCAAGAGTTCCCCTAATAATGGCTGTTGAAATGCCAGTTTGCCGTTATTGTATGAGTGCCTCTCACCCTTTCACCCTTTTTACAGATGGAGGAGGGCAGTCGCAATGTGCGCCTTGGCACACTCATTGCACTCATGGTGGAGGAAGGGCAAGACTGGAAGCAGGTTGAGATTCCCCCTTCAAAGGCACCTCCGTCTGCAGCTCTACCTGCTATACATGTAGCCACTGCCCCAGTTGGGCCCCCTGCTGCTGCACCTCCACCAAAACTAGCCACGTCAGCACCGTGAGTGTCACCTTCCTTCTTTTTAGCAGCTGAAATCTTACCTGTCTACTGTATAGATTAATCATATAACAGTGGATTTGCTAAAACCTCTCTAGTGAATACAGGTCTAAACACTCAACCCCCTGCATAATGTGGCCCTAAGGGTCAGATCTTTTGGGCAGCAGTGGTAATGGGTATCTAAAACATGGTTTTGCTTTGTAAGCTGTTTCAGCCCAAGACTTTGCCCTTAAATAAGCTCGGTTTTGTTTATGACAAGCTTGTTGTTAAAGCTTGTTGTTTGATAGTCATAGTGCAAATTAGCTAATACTGGTGTCCATGGATGTATAAAGAGAACTTTATATGCCGTCAGAGACAGGGCCCTGTTCATTCCTATGAAAGTTGCTCAGTGGCACATAAATTCAAAAAAGTTTGACTTCCATTGTAGAAAATTTCCGCATCACCCATAGAGCAAGCTCACTGGAGACTTCTGTCAGCCATGCTGGCTAACTTCCCGTTTAGCAGTCCAATGACTTAAATGGGGATAATATTATTTAATCATGCAGCTCTTCTAGACTTTACAAATGTTATCGAACGGAAAGGACCAAATTCTGCAAGTCAAACGAGTCATGTCAAGAGTTGTGACTCTCAAAAAAAGGTTATCCACTGTTTTAAAGCCTATGGGGAAAAAGTATTTTGTATCACTTGCTGGGGGACTTGCTTGGGACTCGTCCAATGTTAACCTGATTAACATCAGGTCATTCTAGTCAACAGGCATAAATTTTAAAGATTGTTCTTAAATTTCTTTCGTTAGTTTAAGACAAATTTAAGCTCATTCTATGGCTGGACGGTGTGGCCAAAAATGTTATCACAATAAAAAGTTTCATATCTTTTGATATCGATAATTATCACAATAAGTATCAAATCGTTATTTCTTTCGAAAGTGAAAGTTGAAGAAACCTGATGGTTATTTGTTGTTTAAACTGTTCTTTATGGTCAACACTTGATGCCTAACAGTGGATCACTTCACAAATCTGAGGCAGAACATTCAAAACAATTATGATAAAATCTTTGTCAACAAATATTCATGAATAAAATAAACTAAAAGCTTTTTTCAGTCCTTTTCCTCAACAAAATCTTAATCTTAATAAAAAATTAAGTCCTAATTAGTGTATGATTCAAGAGTATAAAATCAAACATTTATTGAACATTTCTCATATTGTTATTGAAAAAATATATATCGCGATGATTTTATGATGATATGATTATTGTTATTGTTTTATTGTCCAGCCCGTCTTGTTCAGTATGCAGCCATGCTGATTTCAGGTTTTACTGTATGTACCACCATCTAAGAGACTACATTCACATTCCAAAAGGTGTGAGATTCTACCTACCCCTGTTTGCACAATAAATACTGGAAAGCAAAAGAGCTGCCACAGAACAAACAGGACCTGTTTGCTATACAAACATTTTATGCAGAGCCAGTCCACATATTCAGATTTGCACATTGGCTACGTCAGCTTGACAGGGGTGACAGATGAAAAATGGATGTGTTGTGCAGCATGCATGATTATTATGCAATAAATGGGCTATATTAAGGCAGCCAGGTTAAGAAGAACTAAAACTGAGATAAAGCTTGTATCTGAGGTAATTAATAACCAAGTTTTACGAATGCAGGCACTGTAATTTCCTAAAGCTAGACTGAAATGCTTTAAATAACCATTTGCTGGACCAGGACATATTATTGGATACCTACTCTTCTTCCTAAGACTTATATAATAATAATAATAATAAAGATAGGATTTGACATTTTTCTAATAAAACCGTCAGCATTAATGTTAGGCCTTAAAAGCAAAATCATAAAGTTTACTTTACCTGGATCTATTGTAAAGTTGTACCTTACACTCACTTTTTTGTCCAGGTTACGTCTGAGTCCAGCTGCAAGACACATTTTGGACACCCATGGTATAGACCCAAAGTTGGCCACACCCACTGGACCAAGAGGCCTTATCACCAAGGAGTGAGTACAGATTAATGGGCTAGCTCCAAGGCCTGTTGCATGCTACATGTGAGGTGTACCCTCCTTAATGCAAGCATGTCCGAAACAGAACCTCCCTGCTTCCTTTGCAAACCTGCTGACACCAGTTCCATTGGGCCAAGTCTGAGGTTATGAAAAGTGTTTTTTATTTTTAAAAATGAAATGCAATTAAATGTATGGTATGGTAAGGATCATTTTATTTTCATTAAATATTTTTTGATTTTGTCTATATTCCAGGTGAAGTGAAAGTGATCTCAAACAAGCCTACTATGGTGCATGGTGTGGGATGATAGATTTTATTCCCAAAGTTTTCTACTGCTGCAAAAATAATGCTTTGATAAGAATATGATAAGCCATGTGACAGACTCACATTTGACCGGTGATTTACTTAATTTGTTTACACTGGAAGTGATGTGTCAGCAGAAGCTGCTTGTTTAGGCCTGAGGGCATGGATTGAAAGCCAACAAAATGCTGCAGTGTCTCTGAAGGAAAGAAATGTCAGTCAGTGCAAGGCAGGTTATAGCCACAGTGTAGATAGTGTGAATGAAAATGTGAGAGAGACTAGTTAAATGAAAGGGGGGGTTACAATTTCAGATGCTTTAATCCCGTTAAATCAATCCATGTGGTTATATCTTACTATATAAAGCTGTGAACACACACACACACACACACACACACAGCTCTAATGGCTACCTGCTGTCAGTGGGGACCTGATTGAATGCTCGTTACCCACCTAACACTGTGCTCGGGAATGTCATTAAGAACTTCGGTCGCCATAGCAACCCAGTCTCTAGGACCCACCGGTGACCATAGAAACGCAGAACATATGTTTTCAGGGATGTGTGTCTCTGTTAAAGAGAAAATTATATATGAAACTCCAAATACTGTTAAAAACTGATCATCATAGAAATATAGCAAAGCCTTTCCTCTTAATGCATACCTAGATGAAAATGTAGCGAAAATGCACTCATTTAAATCTGGATTTATAGTTTTACCAGTACGATTCCCAATAACAAGTGCATTTACAGTTGAGAGAGCATCTCATGTGCCTTCCTTTGTAGCAAATTTAAAATCTAATGTTTTTCTCAGAAGCCCTTGCTGCCAACAGAAAATGACAAAGGGATGCATGAAGGGAATGCTGTCGAGAAAAGGCTGTTTCAGATGTTTTTGTTTCTCGTTCCTTTGGTATAAAGCAGTAATTAATTGTCCAGGTTAATAAGCACGTGAATGAACGAATGCTCTGTGCTGTATTGGTGTTGTTGACATCAATTGTTTAATTAGTAATGCAGTTTTAATTATATCCCAAGGATTTTATTTGGCATGATTTCTCACTTACCTCTCTTTAAACTATGGGTTGGGCTTGAGATTTGCATAAATGGCTTGCCAGTCCCCTTATTGACACCGAAGCTAGTTAGTTAGCTCAGAAAGTCTTCAGAAAGGAAGGTTGATGTGGAAAGAAAGCAGAGCAAGGTTCTGCAGGAAATGAGAGGTTGAAGAAAAAACGTCTTGAATACATAACTTCAGAAATGAACACTGATGAATACAAATGCATATTAGTTGGGAAAATCTGCTAATTAACCAATAATATGTTGTGTGTCCAGTATAATTATAAAAAAAAAACATATTTGGGACATATTGAGTAGCTAATTGATGCAAACATATTTAAATTGGTGTGATTAAGCCTTTTCCTTTCAGCCAATGTCTAGGTCATATAGGCTATAACTTAGGTTGTGAAACAGTTCTGTTCTTGTTGAAAACCAAATCTCTTTCTGGAGAGAACCGTTTCATATTGGCTTAGTTCCTTCAAGAGAGGGCAGAATAGACTGGATTTCCCTTCCTTTGTCCTTTGGCACATCAGATAAGACTGGAACCAGGGAAAGGTACCCCTCCCATTCTCTGCTGTAGTGAGGCCCCTCTATAGTGGACATGAATAACAGAGGTAACACAACCCAGAGATGAGATAATAGCATGTTGCATAATCCATAGCGAGGTTTAAATACAGATTGGGTACAAAGAAACACATTTTTGTCTCCTTTTATCTTTCATCATTGTCATAAATAGCAACTGTATCAGTGATGCACGTCTAGCACAATAACAGGTAATGGTTTCAATGATTTGTACCCCACAATTGGCCATGCTACTAGTGTTTGTTTCAACTTTCCCAAAGGAATGACTGTACCCTGTGTAAATGCAGGGGAAACGATACCATTGATGTGGAGATTATGACATTTAAGAAATACATGATGTGTATAAAGGACTGCTAAGTCTGATTTTATTTATTAATCTTGAAGTATGACATTAGTTAAAGCTCGATACTCATTTTGAATGTCAACAAGGAAGCTCATTTCAGCTGTCAGTCTCTTGTAGCCAATTTGTAAGGGTCATTATTGCCTACAAGCAGCTTTGGTTATGTTAAAAGTGTAGCTTTTAATGTAAATATTCAGTAGTCATATGTCAAAGTGCTGTATGAATTTTGACAGCTTCATTTATTTCTCCTCCTACTGCTTTCTAGAAGTTTAGTACTGTGAATGGCAAAACTCACAAAAAGGGGTTAAATAGCAGTGGGGGCTGGCCCAAAAGTTTTTTTTTTGTTTTTTAATAACATGTTTGGCCTTGACCAACACAGGTATTCATTAATAAAGAGAGGTTTTCTTGATCCTTGGCTCTCTGGCAAGTATATTACCAAAGTCGCTGATAAAACCTTACAGTAAAACACAGTGTAACAGTACTTATACCTAAGGCTTTGATTTAAAAGAAAGTACTGTCTTGTAATGGAACAACAAAGTCCATCTTGTTATCATATTGTCTCCCAACAACATTGTTACAATGTTTTGTAAAATCTTCCGTTGTTTCAAAAGCACTTGATGCAACACTTTGATTCTGAAACTGTTCCACTGTTCGAACCAACTTCCTCGAGGGTGAAGTGTCGATTTTGGATCCATTTTTCTTTCTTTTGTTTTTTGCTATGTTTATTTGGTGTAGGTGTATTTGCTCTGTATGCATGATGCTTCTCTGTGATATTACTACAGTCTTAAGGTTAAATGACCAGTCAGACTACAGCAATGTCCTCTTTTACACTGTACTCAATTTCAATCATAAAGTTTTTTTTAATTAAAATTGTTGATTATATGTTTTAATGTGGATAAAAAAGGCATATTACACACCAGTCTAGTGGAGCAGGAGAGCAGAGCAGGTGACAGGAGAAGACAAAGTTGATTCGTGTGTGTACATTTGGTGTTTGTGTGTGCCGATGTGCATGTGAACGCCGCCTGGTTCCCTTATTAATATTCTACTCGCCCTCTCCCAGTCTTTTAAAGGCTCCTTTGCTTTGGCTGCTAGTAGGGGTGTAAATGGTCAGTGTGAATACCACATGCCAGCCAGCTACACAAAAGGTATCTATGGTGTCATCGTCATGTGGCCACTGTAGGCTGCTTTTGAATTTATATGTTCTTAATGTAATTTACATTCTTAATGAAGAAAAAGGCGGGTTTTGCACATTTCAACATATAGGACTCTTTCTTTTTTTGTTTTTTACTTGTAATATTTGTCATCATGTTTTTGTTAATGTGCTTGCTCCAGCCTCTTTTTACAAGGGGGGGGGGGATGCAGCTCAGAGAGGGACAAGGAGAAAATAGCCGTGGGGCCCAGACTGTTCCCGGCTATATGGTGGGGTCAGGGGCAGCTCGTCAAAAAGACAAAAGACTGGATGCGTATGGTTAGGTGGACCTCAGTACGCTGGAACCAGGCTCACCTCATACCTGCCCTTCCCACTTGTTTCGCTGCTAAGACCAAAATAAAGTGTGGGTGAAAAACAGTAAAGTGTGATTCCCTCAATCTTTTCTTTTCCCTGTCTGTCAGGGAAAGTCAGTGTAGTGGTCTGCAGTATCCTCAAATCATATCATAACTTCCTCTACTACCTTTATGAAACTGCAGTAATTTGATGTATTTGATATATACTACATGCGGGAAATGTAGCAGTATTAGATATTTATGGCTGCCCCCTAATAGTCGAGAGTCTTAGTCAACCAACTTTTCATAAGTGGGTTAACTCCCCATCACTGGGAAAATTTTTTTGGAGATTGTTGCAACACGGACAAGGCAGCTCGCTTCATGCCCTTTTGTAAAATGTATATTTTACAGGATCATTATTACGGTTTTACCAATTAAAGAGCGATTATTCAATTGCTCATCAGAAACTTATGGGTGATGTTTGTTACAGTTTATGGTTTTGGGCCATAACTCAAGACTTGATACGGTAATTATGAAAAAATTATTGGGATGCAACGATCAAGTGATATTTTCTTTGTTTTTTTTCTCTTTTTTTTTTACCCAAAAGGTCAAATCAACATAATAATGACCTGGAAAAACCTTTCAGACATTATTCAACACCATAGCTCAGGAACAGAAGGGGAGATTGTGACCATATTTCACAGTTGGTCAGTCACTTTTGACTCAAAGGTCACTGTGACCTCAAATTAGGTTTTTAGCCATAATTTAAGAATGAGTTGGGCAATTCCCAATTTCACATTGGCTTTTACAACACAATGTGTAAACACTAAGTAGCGCAATAGGTCTTTCCTCCATCTCATCCATTCTGCCTTTCACCTAAAGCTCAAAGACAGGCTAATCACTGGAATCAAATCATCAATATATAACCTCCGTTTGGCGAAATTATACACTTTATATACATTCCCACATGAATGTAAACTGCAAGTTGACTGGTTGGCGGAAGCAAACAACCTTAGGGTGGTAATTCTAGTTTACTGTAAACTTGAGGTAGACAGAATCCATGAGGTTGGCTGTGGGATTATCTTCAGGTGGGGAAATCGCCCATCAGATCATGATCAGACAAGAAATGTGTCTTTTCACTATGCAGCATTACACACTGAGTGAATAATGCATTATTGTATAATCATAAGCTGTGGCATTTTTGTTTCATACACATGTCATTTCATTTATAATGGTCAAAGCAAAAATAAAGAAATGACTGCTCTTTTCATGCACAAAGAAAGAGTTTGATTTAGTTTTTCATTGTATAAATTGGGCCATGATTAATAAATTCCAGAAGTAAAAAAAAAAAAACTGAATGAAAAGAAAGTTTTACAGCAGCTTGAAATAGTATAGTTCATCTGTTTAACAAGGACATACTGGGAATCAGCCATTGTATATGTGCAGATCATCAAAGATAGACCCAAAACATTAGACTAAAGTATTGCCATTTGCAAAATATTTCAGTAGAGGCTGGGAAGCATGTGTTCCCATGTACATGTTTGTGATTGAATATATGTTAACATAATTCATTTTTCTTCTTATCCAGAATAGTTTTACTGAGCCAATGCTCCAGTGTGTTGACTGGTTTAAGGGTTCAGGTATATTTACAGCTTGTTGTCACTTTATTTCCATCCACATCACTCCTCCTCCCCCCTAGCTCCATAATGGAAACTATCAAGTGGCCTAGTTACTCCTGCAACATCCACAGATACCTGTTTTGTGATACCATGCAGCACACCTGGACACACCACCTGTCACTGAACAGATCTCTGCCTCACTGCCACTAAGAACTAAGTCTCCACCTGCTGGCATGTAAAGCCGTCTGCTCCCAGCGCTGTTCCAAAGACTTCTATTCCTGTCATCTTCACGCATAGACCAGTAAACCGAAATGTGCACATCCCACACAGAAATCATAGTAATCTTATAAGGATTAGGACAACTGCACCAACTCCAGCACCTAGAACAAACACATTTAAAAGGGCCCTCTTTAATGTGAGATCACTGTCAAGTAAGACTTTTATCTTAAATGATTTTATCTTGTCTGCAAATCTAGATTTTATGTTTGTAACTGAATCATGGTTGCAAATGAATGACTATAGCCAGCTAGCTGAACCGTGTCCGCCTCAATATAATTGTTTTAGTCAACGGAGGGTCAGTGGTCGTGGTGGTGGGCTAGTGAGCGTGTATATGAAACATTTTAAATGTCATCAAGTACGCTGTGATGAATTTAACTCCTTTGAAGTTCTCACTCTTAAACTTGGAGGGCTGCAACCTATCATATTTGTTATAATTTATCACCCCCCAGAGCCGTCTGGAGGATTTTTATCAGAACTTCCTGAATTTTTATCTGCTCTGGTTTTAAATTATGACAGAATTGTTCCTTGTGGTGATTTTAATATTCATGTTGATGACCCCACCAATGTTAATGCAACTGACTTTTTAAATATGGCCACTTCTTTTAACTTCAAACAACATGTCAAAGGGCAAACACATAACCGTGGTCATACACTGGACTTGGTTTTTACCCTGGGTGTCAGCATTTCTTCTGTGGAAATAGTGGACATGACCATATCTGACCACAGATGTATTGTTTTTAGCTGCTAAAAAGGGAATGCAGGAAAGCAGAGCGCAGATGGAAAAAATCCATTACCTCAGTCTGAAGAATTTATTAATTAACTACAATAACATGGTTAAGGATGCAAGAACACAGTATTTTTCTGAACTTATTACTACACATAAACACAATCCCAGGTTTCTGTTTAAGACTGTGGATCAGCTGGTAAACCCAACCCCTCCTTGTGCCTCAGCTGGAAGTAATGATGACTGTGAATTGTTTTTATCTTATTTTACCAATAAGGTGGTGTCAGTCAGAGCCTCTATTACCCGTACTGCCTCTTACTCAGAGGTCCCTCACCAGCAACAAGAGAGTTTTTAAGCAGTTTTATCCCATTGACATGTCTGAGCTTTTAAAAATAGTATTACAAATGAGAGTGTCCTCCAGCCCACTTGATGTAATACCTACAAAGTTTTTACTGAAAGTAATGGATTCTGTTGGGCCCCATTTGATCTCTGTTTTTAACAGCTCCCTATCTACTGGTTGTGTCCCTGATTATTTTAAAACGGCTTGCGTGAACCCACAAAATTTTAGACCAATTTCAAAACTGCCTTTTATTGCAAAGATTTTAAGAATTGTGTCCAAACAGCTGCTCACTGTACTGGAAAATAACAAATTATTTGAAAAGTTTCAGTCTGGTTTTAGGAAGTACCACAGCACTGAGACTGCCCTGCTTAAAGTCACCAATGACCTTTTAATGTCTCCTGATGAAGGCATGTGCTCAGTCCTGGTACTCCTGGACCTTAGCGCTGCTTTTGACACCATTGATCACAACATCATGTTAGACAGACTGAGGCACTGGGTGGGGATCTCTGGTACTGCCCTAGAATGGTTTTCATCCTACCTGTCAAATAGGAAGTTTTGTGTGTCTGTAAACAACTATGTCTCTTCATTCTGTCCAGTTAAATATGGTGTGCCTCAGGGGTCGGTCTTAGGACCCATTTTCTTTTCCTTGTATCTGCTTCCCCTTGGACATATTATCCATAAACATGGTATTTCTTTTCATATTTATGCTGATGACACACAAATGTACTTGCCCGTCAGATCCACAGACCCTGGAATGCTGAGTTCACTTATTAACAACTGCCTTTGTGAAGTTAAAAAATGCATGTCAAATCATTTCCTCCAGCTGAACTCAGCCAAAACAGAAATCCTGGTCATTGGGTCCCAGCAGATGGCAGTATTTGATCAAATTCTGCCATCTGCTGGTTCCCTAGTAAATCACATTAAGCCTGTGGCAAAGAACCTTGGTGTTTGGTTTGATAGTAATTTTAAATTTTGAGCAGCACACCACAAAGCTTGTTCAATCATGTTTTTATCAACTTAGAAATATAGCAAAAATTCGATCTATGTTAACTTTTAAGGACACCAAGGATGTCTTCATCTCATCACGCCTGGATTATTGCAACAGCCTTTTCACTTGTTTAACCCAAAAATCTACTGATTGACTCCAGACTGTCCAGAACTCAGAACAAACTAACCAGAACAAAGAAATAGGTCCACATTACCCCTATTTTAGCATCATTACACTGGCTCCCAGTATGTTTTAGAATTGACTTTAAAATTTTATTGATCACTTTTAAAGCTCTTCATGGCCTCTCACCTTGTTATATTTCTGACCTTTTAGTCCCATACACACCAGCACGTACCTTGAGATCCTCGGGCACAGGTCTGTTGTCTGTTCCAGAGTCTCGACTGAAAACTAAAGGGGAAAGAACAGCCTGCCCTGACCCTTCTTAAAACATACTTTTATAGAAGAGCCTTTCCCGATTTTATTTGACTTTATTTTATCCCTTTTATTTTATTTCTATTTTACATATTTTATATTTATCTTAAACGTGTATTTTAGTCTTTTCAATGTTTTCTTGCTTTTATCTTGTATTGTTTTTTTATTATTGTGTTTTGGGTATTATTGTCTTTATACTTGTTAAAGCACTTTGTAACTTGTTTTGAAAAGTGCTCTACAAATAAAGATTATTATTATTATTATTATTATTAACATCACAATATAAAATGATCCCTCCATATATAATTTTTATTTATTAATTTTTTTTTTACCTTAACAGAGATGCGTTGAGTCTGTTGAAGATGTCTCCTACCCCCAAAGCAACCCCAGCCATGGCCGCCCCGGATGCCCCGAGACCCCTCCCCACCCTAGCAGCTGCACCTCCGCCCACAGGCAGCAGACCCAACATACCTCCTCTCTCTGTACCAGGGAAACCAGGAGCACCGGTGAGCACTCCTCTCACACTATCTCTCTCTGTCTGTGGTAGTACAAAGACAATACAAGATGTTATCAGCCAAAGACACTTAACGACCCATCTTCACACTTTGGCTTATGTCAAAGCCCTGATGGGATGATGAGTGATCATCTTGAGTATCCCAAGACTGTAGTTGGCATTTAAACAATTGTATACAATAAAAAATACAAATCTGTATGTTTTTTTCAAAAAGTGGGGTTATTGGTCATTTTTGGTGTTACAGTCCTGTATTCTATCGCAACAAATGACAAGATTTTATCTTTGTTTCCGAATTCTGTTCTTCGTGGTAGCCCTTTTTCGCACCATATTCAATTTTAGTCCTCGTAAGTGTGTATGCTTTAAAATATGACCTATAGATGCAACAAACATTTTCGATCCATTAACTTAAAATGATAAGCTTTTCAATAACATCTTTACATTGTTCCAAGTTCGGTAATATTGAGCAACCTTTTCTATAATGTGTTGTCAGACACATAATACACAATCTGAGCCTGTCAGTGACAATAACAAGTGCTTTAGTGGACGTACTTAGAGGGGGCACAACTGCCCACAGGGATAACGTTGCAGCACGATGTCGACTGTAGCGTGGTCGCTAAATATTGTACAAATTTAAAAAACGGTTGTCCCAATTAGTCACATAGAAAAATACCAAAGTAACCTAACCCCACGCATTTTTGGAGTGATTGATGGCAGCTGAGATATGTCTGACTATCACTGTTTTTCTTGTCTGCCGTCTTCCCCTGTTGTCTTTTTCAAAATGCCCTTTTCTCCTCATTTAATTATTTACCTCCCCTTCCCTCCCACCTCCTCAGGGCACTTTCACAGAGATCCCGGCCTCAAATGTCCGCCGTGTGATTGCTCAAAGACTAACGCAATCGAAGACCACCATCCCCCACGCGTATGCCTCAGTTGACTGTGACATGGCTGCCGTCATGCACCTCCGCAAAAACTTGGCCAATGGTAAAAGCAAATATCTTTGAGGATGTATGTACACAATCAGCACTATTCTTCACATGCACATGTTAGTATCATGTCCTTCGGTGAATGTCTGGCAACAACATCTGGAAGGAAACTTTTCCATGAAGATGTAGATTTCAGGGGTTTCACATGAAACCAAAGAGGACAGTCTTGAATTTGCATTGAAAGAAGCTCCGGTACATGTCATCTCAGTCATGGTCGTCACATATGTCTGGTTCAAACCAACATACACACACTTCTCTATCATTCCACATAGATGATGGAGATTTCTTTTTCTGATACAGAGAAATTGATGTGTATATTACATAGATGTCCCCTGTGTAAGAATAACCCGCCATGGTGTAGGTGAGAGATCACATGTTGAATGCAGCAAAAATTACTAAATCAGATCTCAACATCTCCCGAGGTCTGCATGGTGCATTATGCGATCTCGGAAACATCCAGATCAGACCCTCATCCGAGCTGCTTTTTCTTCACTGTGCACATCACAACATAAAGTCGGTCATATCTTGATAAAACACCCACAGTTAAAAAAAAAATGACTAGACTTATCTTAAGTTTAGAATATGTTTATTACAAAAAGTGAAGATCTCTGATGCCAGCAGCGATATTCAAAAGCAATATCAGAGAATATTCTGATTGTTAAGGTAACCAAATACTTAGAAGTATTAAATGTTGGAAATATGACTGATCAGAGTTTCCAGAGATGGTCCTGGCCGTCAGGTCCTGGCGGTAGCTTTCAGTATGTGCATGCAACTGCTATGTTTACTTCATACTCATAAGACACATCATTTCACACCAATGTATTTCAAGATACAATCACCACAGCGGGTACAATCAGCACCTCTGTCAGACCAGCCAGTACAAGCAAAATTGACGCGACTCACCTATGAAGCCTCATAGTAATCCACCGATCGATTATATTCCAACAAAAATGGTCTTGTTATGTTGTCAAAGGTCCAGATGATCCAATCCAGTAAAAACATTATTTGTATTATTATTATTCCATCAATAAATCCCCAGGGACTGCTGCCGCATTGTTTCATATTTGCCAGCAGACGCGACTCTATGTCATTATAAGCGTAATAACTCCAATTTGAAGGTAAACAACTACGATGGCTTGTATTCAAATTAGCCGTTGAACTCTAACCTTTCGAGTGACACTAAATCCGACCCAATAGGAGCTTACATGTCCGTCTCACAGCCTTCAATAGCCAACGAGAGCCCGTGCTGTAAGGAAGGGCCAGCCCCTATTAGATCGTGGATAGGCCAAGCCAATTACAAGCAAATGTGCCGATGACTGGCACTTCGTGTAGCCAATAAAATTCTGAAAATAACGATATCCAGCTTTAAGTAGGAAGTTGATGATCTACCATTGGTATGAAATTTAAACTTGGGCTAGGTAAGGCTTTATGCTGTGGCCCTACAGTGTTTTCCAGCTAATAAGTCCCAGCTGTAGTTGTCTGCATGCACTTGTTAGCAAGCATTTTCAGGTGGAAATGAAAAATATATTAGTTTTAGTGTGTTTAAACTTATATTAATCAATTCCAGTAGCACTTACAATCATTCTGACTTTTGGGTTAGACACTCCAGAGGGTTATCTTTCATTGAAGCCTAAAACCATGCATATACCCGAAATGGTTCAATTTACTTTGGATATGCCTTGAATAGCCATTTTGCATGAATTTTACAGGAATGTTAAGAGGTTCTTTTTCCTCGACACTCTGCATGTTAAATGAATTAAGCATGTTAAGCTTTCAACACAACAATCTCCAATCAGATCTTCTACTATTTAATTTGTAAGACCTCAGGTTTGGCCGTCTGGGTGCCTACAGCCTCTGCGATGATTTCAGCATCTTCACATCTATCGGTCAGACATGCTAGTCCTGTCCTTTAAGTTTATGCTCACAGTTTCTATACTACACTATCCTATAGTTGAACTTGAAGCTATTAAAATAAACTGATTATACTGATTTTAGGCTAAACCATCTGTGTGAGATCTCATTCTCAGAGCACACCAAACATCCAGACCTTTTGGCACTCACTCCAGAATTTGGTCTTTTGCTAGGTGGTCACCCCTAGTTCAGCTGATCGACCAAAGTTTCCAGAAATTGTTTACACTTGCCTGTTCCTATTCTCAGCCAATATTTGTCTCCGGTCGCCAAATCTTAACATTGTTTAGTACATTTACCTCATTTGTATATCTTTTCTCTACTTCTGTTAGTCCTTTTTTGCTGCAATTTCCTGTTTCCTGTTGTTAGCAGCATAGATAACAATAATGCACCTATGCTACATACGTCTTGTATCTCCCCCAAATGAGCTTTTGCACGGAGGCTGTAGGACCCCCTTTTCCAAGTGTCCTTTTTTATGTAACTATCTGATCACACTGAACATATATGAAACAGTTTCTTTAACGTTTAGTTGGCTCAGAGCCATGCCACCTCAATACACATACAACAAAACATCTCAGAATTAAGAAATGGGGTGGCTGCCTCTGCTAGCTACTAATTTCTCACTCCAGTTCAGAAAGCAAATTGTATCAGTTCAGTGATAATTTGGTAGAAAGGTTTCATTCATATAGTTGTTCTCTTGTGCTTATAGGACAGTAAAGTACTGTACCAGAGTAATCATTTCTCTCTGGTTCAAAGTGTTTCAAATGGATTCTTCTTGTGTTTGACTCTGCGGTGCACCATTTGTGATAAATGACTAGTATTCAGATGAAGGGTTAGTATTATAAGGCTCTTGAAAGACACTAAAGGCCTCTAGAGAAAAGGATATATGTGAGGGCATATATCAGTGTCTACCTGATGTTTTTCAAGCCGTTCTGTTACTTTCCCAGCCTCACAGTCATCCTTAGCAACTGTTGAGCTAACCGCAGTTTCTTGTGCAATACCCATCAGGATGTGTGTGTTTAAGGGGAAGGGAGGCTTACACCACAACCAGAGAAAGGGGAAGTTTGTTCATGTGTCACAGCAGTCATTTTGCTACATTGAGCCAAGAAACGGCTGCTCTCCATGGATTCCTAAAATGTAACATTTGCTTACTTTAGGCCATTTTTCGTGTTGATATAGCAAGAGTGCTTTGTCAATTTTTTAAACATTTAGTTCAACACACTATCACATAATTGGCTTTATTTAGCTTAAATTTGCCTAGCTGTCAAACAAACAGTAAATCTCTCTGAGTCCTGTCTCTGTGATGGAGGAAATGGGATGCCCATTCCAGACCTATTAGCGAGGTGGTGTGTGTATATGGAGGGATTCTCTCTCTCCGGTTGTTTTTGCGGACCGTCATTGTTCAGGAGCAGCACGATTTCACGGTTAGCTCGTTAATCATCCCGCTCACAGCATTCATAACTGTCTGGTACTGCACTAATGGACACTAGTAAAAGTTGGCAGCGATGCCAGGCCCGCTTGGCCCACTGGTGTCACACAAGGAGGGGGGTGGAGTAAATGCTAGGGACTGAGTCAAATGGATCAGCTGGAGTCTAGCTCAACAAGATGTAGGTTATATAGGAGATTTTTCTTCCCTCTGATGGGAATGTGCAGTAACACTCACATGCCTTGTACAGAATACATACTCATATGTCCATTTGTTGTCAGTCCTCTCTTCCAGCCATCTTTCAGCTGTAATTGTGGTAATAAGCTAAAATAAGCTGAAAATACTAATACAGATTGTTATTAGAGCATGATTTTAGCTCACAGACTGTTTCTTCTTTATCCTTTCAGAACAAATCAAGGTGTCTGTTAATGATTTCATTATCAAGGCAGCTGCTGTTACACTTAAAGTAAGTATTGTTCAGAATCACTTCTTTAGTGCAATTTGTTAATGTAACTTGTTCATTTATCTTTGTTCATTCATCCACTAGCTATGTGTATGTTTATAATACACATGGTTATTCAACTCACATGCCCACAAGAAGTATTGGGTATTGGTTTTAATGTCTTTCATTGCTTAACAAAGCCCGTGAACACACAGCAATCTGTAGTTCATACTGTATATGGTTTCCAAGGCAATATCATTTGATCGCTAAGTTCTTTATTACCTCTGCAGGAGAGTTTCTCTGTTGTCCCACTTGATAACTCATTCAGACGATGAATCAGTTGGTAGCAAAAGCTTTGCAATTGTAAGACAAGACTAAACGTAGACTCTGGGCTGTTTTGTTCTCTTTTCTGTCAGTTGATGGATATTCTGAGGACACTTTTAAACCATCCACCTCCCTAAACAATTATAGAAAACAAAGAGACACAGAAATCTCAGAAATGCATGTCTACAGCGTTGAAATTATTGTTTTCAAAATAAATGCTGTAAAGAAAGACGCTTATTGATTAGGATTTGAGGAATGTGTGGAGGGAAATGGATAATCTAGTTCCAGTCAGGAATGTCTCAGCAGCATCTGATACGGACAGCAATGCTTATCTACTTATCTTTATCACTTACCATGGAATATTGGATCTTCACTTCACACACATGTGCCAGACGTCACAGGAGCTCAAAATGGCACTATGCAAACTGTATGTATTAAACGCTGCTAAATGGAGCTCAAGCAGCAGCTGAGAAACCTGGCTGTTTGATGCATGCGTTACAGTAAATGTGAGGAATGTGGAACAAAAAATTGTACATTTCCCAATTAGTGTGAGTGTAAAAGGCCAAAGCACCACATAGCT
Organism: Micropterus salmoides; assembly: GCF_014851395.1. Classification (NCBI taxonomy): domain Eukaryota; kingdom Metazoa; phylum Chordata; class Actinopteri; order Centrarchiformes; family Centrarchidae; genus Micropterus; species Micropterus salmoides. Next base: position 24,241,859 of record NW_024044570.1, read on the forward strand.
CTCTCATACGGCAGACACTGTGTTTTACTGTTCGTACGATGTCTCACATGGTAAAAATACCTCTTTGGATTGGCTTCTGTACTAAACTGCAATTCTCTTGTGTAATACTAACATGACATAGTACATCAGGAAGTGGCTTCTGAGGTCACTTTCATTCCACATTTTTAACAAAGTGGTGTGCTTTTGTAGGCAGTCTTTGTTAATAACCCAAGAATCCAACATAAATGTTGCGGGGAAAAAAAGGTCGAAACTTCAAGTTCATTAAAATTACTACGATTAGACATCTACAATGTTTTTATAGATAAAGTAAATCTTTTTTTAAATTTGCTTGCCTTATAGCAAATGTATAGAGGGCTGTGTTTAGCAAACCGGGAGTAAAACAAGTGATTATTTGCTCAAATTAAAGGAAGTTGGACTCAACAGTGATCCTAACTGCTTACCAAAGAACCAGTGGTCCAGCTCTCAGTGAGCGTAACTGCGTTCTGTGATATCATGCGCATACCCTCTATACATTCACCACCAATTCGAATAATGATTTTCCTACATTTACTAAAGAATAATGCTGTTCTGACTGTTATAATGGATTTCTGTGCATGCTATACGTCACATTATAGAAAATTATATTTTTGACTTTAATTAGCTTTCTCACACTCATGTACTGCATGGAAACAACACATAACCAAAGCAGGAAGGCTTTATATTTCTCTTTGTCCAGATATTTCCACCTGTTTATATCTGAGGAACTGGGCTGACATCTGATTTTTTATTTATTTATATTTTTGATCCTAGGAGATGCCAGAAGTGAATGTGACCTGGTCTGGCGATGGACCCCGTGCACTAGATTCAATTCACATATCAATCGCAGTAGCGACTGACAAAGGCCTCATTACCCCAATCATCAGGGATGCGGCAAACAAAGGAGTCCAGGAGATCTCGGCTAATGCTAAGGTAAAGATCACAGGGGTAAGAGGTATCAAAGACCAGAAAACATTATAATCTATTATTTTATAACTTGTTATGAGGTAAGTTAGTGAGAGTGCTTGCTCTGCTGTTGGTGCATGATAAGGTCAAGCTGCGGGGGCGTTCAGTGTGTCAGTTCAGGTGACGATATAGAGTTTTGCTGTTGATTTATATGTGGGAGAATAGATAAGGGAGTTGAGACTTGACTACAGCCCATCTTTTTTTTTTTTCCTCTTGTCAATCACAAAATGTAGATTAGAAATAGCAGTTTCAGATCAACTGGACAGTATATGAAACCTTTGACCAAAAAAGTCATTCATTCTGTCATTATGTTTCTTAGGGGTGGAATTATAGAAAACATAAACCATTCCCCTTTTTGCTGGGGACCCCCTGGAACCACTTCAACGACCCCTGGGGGTCCCAGGACCCCACTTTGAGAACCACTGCTGTAGATAACTGATTATAGTTAGATTTTGGGGTTGTTATGTTGCAGGTCTCAGCTGTTACTGGCCACAGATGGGAGTGCAAAGCAGCAATGGTTAGCTCTTTCTCCTGCGCACAGTCTGCAGCTGGGGACATGCATTTATTCATAGACACATAAATATGCTCTCACACATACACACTTTCTCATTAAAGGCGCAAACACACAGATCAAATAGATGAGTTCCTCAACAAGGGTAATGTATGTAATGTTTCTCACCAGCAGTGACCTGGTTTAATGTTTTGAAATGTTCAAGGCCCTTATTTATGCCTCTTATCTCTCAGTGAAGATGTGATGTCTGATTCAACAGCTAGCAGCAACAAACATGGAAGACTAATGGCTGTCTCCATAAAAGAGTTGTCAACAGTGTTGGAAGACTGCTTTTTAACCTAATGACACAGTGTTAGCAGCAGTAAAGATTAGCAGTGACGGTAGCAGTAGCAGCTGTAACAGTAGTTGCCGTGACAGTGGCTGAGGTAATATCAGTATGGTAGCATTTGTAGTAGTGCAATTTCATCTTGGCAGAAGTGAGAATATGTGTGTTTTTTACATTTTTTTTTTTTTAGGGAGTACACACTGTATGTCTGTGACTGTCAGTGAGAGTTGTTTAGAGAGGGAGTAAATGGGTGTGTGATTAGGTTTAGACATGCTTCTGCTCAGATTCCAGCATTTAGAGCTATGCTGTAATTGCGTAAATCCATGCAAACAGATTTTGCAATAGCTGTGATTGCTTCAGTTCGTGACGTGATGTCTGTTCATCCGGGCAGACATCTTTGTGCACTAATGCTATACTGGGATTTTTAGCAAGACTAGCTGTGAATATGTTGATTTAAGATGTTCCTTTATTGATCCACCATATTGGAAATTCAAATAGTATTTGTAATTAGTAATAGTAAGTTTAGTGCTGATAGAAATGATTGCAGTGTTGCCTCAACATGTGCTTGGTATACATTAGTCGTGTTTCATTAAGTTTTTCAATACAATTCAACTTTTTTATCAACCCTTTTTGGGTGCATTTTATTTGTTTTAATGAATTATTTTTTTGTGCAAAGGACTGACATTATAGAACAAGTTTTTTTTCCTCATATAGCCTATGTATTGTTTATACATAGTAGGGATGAAACGATTAACGGTTTAATGGTAAACCATGGTAAAATTCCCGACGGTTATTATTACCGTACACATTTTAATTACCATGATAACCGGGTACGGTTAACCGCGCTGTTATAATCTCACAGCAAACACTGTCCAGCGTCTCCCAGAAGCAGGCGCGCATGCGCAGAATGCAACGTGGGTTTGTTTGGGTCAATGACAACACGGCGGAAGACAACGCTGCAGAGATTTTTCAGTCACTCTGAAGTCCGGTCGTATTTTAGTTTTTATGAGAGTGCTGAGGGAAATAACCTTCTAGTGAACGCAGGGTGAGTTAACTTTTAGCTTTGGTTCGTCTCTCTGACTTGCTAACCGCGTGCAAACTGAAGCTGTCAGTGTTGCTGCTCTTGTAAAAACGCTACACGTTGTTCTGTTGCTGTGTGCGTCGTGCGTCGGCGGAGTCTATTCGTCCACTGCACATGATAACGCGTTACACAGTTCAGTCAACCAACCAGCATATCTAGAAACGCTACAGACTCCTGTATTTTTGTCAGTTTTTGGGCTCATTGCAGTTACTATCACTGTCTTCTAAAGACTTATTTATTTTCATATAATTGTGCATGGGGTCATTGTATTACCTATGTAAAATAAAATATAAAATCTTGATAGATCTTGATTATTTTCATTTGTTTACAAAAGGAATTTGCTGTTTTATGCAAACAAAATGGCAATTGTATTTGTAGTTTTCAATATAAAACTTGTTGAAATTGTTTCAGTGTGTGTATCAGTACATTTTAATATTTTTTGGCACATTTTATACATTTTAATACCGTGATAATACTGATAACCCTGATTATTTTGGTCACAATAATCGTGATATGAAATTTTCATACCGTTTCATCCCTAATACAGCATTCTTGGCATACAACTTTTATGTTCTATGTTTTATATACACACACATTTAACACAATCCATCACACATAAAACACAAATTAAAACATCTCAAAGCAATGCTTACAGCATGGAACAGAGTGTGAGCAGTTATAGTGTTAAATGATACAGTACATGATATTTTATAACATATTGTATTAATGCAAGATATTGTTTGATTTAATCTCTCTTTACTGTTTCTCTTTTAATTCTGTTTTCCATGTTTTCCTCTCTCTTGCCTATGGTTAACCTTTTGTTACAGTATCTGTTTAGTATATATCACCATAGATGTGAACAGGGTGATAAAAGGGTTTTTCAGTGCTGATGTTCAGTGTTTGGATTTGGTATTATTGTGAGTGTTCTGTATTTTGCATTTGGATGGTGTTCGATTTTTAGTATTTTTTAGATTTAGTATTTTTTAATCTATATTGTGTTGTCATACAGGATTGCAGTTATTTAACATGCATTGCTTATTCTTCAAATTGATGCTGCATTGTTTTATGTATGTTGTCTTTATTATTAATATATAACTTGAAGTCATAAGTTATAACATCTGATGGTACTTAACGATTAAATCACTGCATGAAAACATTACATCACCAATACACACAGCAGCTACTGGAAAGCCTGGGCACAAACACTGGACTTTCCAGCCACTCAAGCCTTCAACATGTGCTTTGCCACCCACTGCCTAAGTTTCATTATGCTGCTGCCTTGAGTTAAATCTACATTTGTAAGCCCTTATTGGTCTCAAATTAAAATCAACATGTGGATTGAATGACTCAGAGAGAGGTTGCTGCTGGAGATTGATGTGATGGAGTGGAACATCATTTTTGTTACTTTGAGCTCTTATCTCAAATGTGCCCACCATACCCTCCTGTTTCTCATGATCGTCTGAGTCATACTCGACTTTCTGTGTTGGTTGTGTCCCTGCATTAACCTTTAAGTGCATTTCCATTTGAATAAAGTTCATGCTGAATAAAGACGGGGTGGCCATCCAGTTGTCTCAACCCAACTGAGAGAAATAACATTGAAAAAGATCAATTCAACAATAGCTTTTCAACAGTAGCCTACTCATTACTTCAGCATGGACTGTAATACAAAGTGGCCTATACAGATTAAAAAGCTTATTCTTGTTCTGTGGTACAACTATGTATGTTTAGAGAAGCACAGGAATGTTTCTTAGTGAAGGTCTAATGGATGTACATATCCATACACCAGAGGCAGTACTGTCAACGTACTTTGCTCTTTATTGACAGATACATTGTGTTTTTTTGCTCTCATTCATGCTCTGATAGAACATGAATTCACAGAACCTGGCTGCAGTAATGTTTTAGTTTTCCACGCCAGATGTCTCATCTTGCCTTCTGGGTGTTGTCAAATCCCTCTCTTCATTTTAGCAATCACAGTCTGATAGTTTCAATTTATCTCAGTGCTTGCTATGGGACATTTAATAATTTTCTTGAACATGATATTAAAAAAACTGACCCCTTTTGCTTTTCACCAAAATCTCTGAATGGTTGACAACTTTGATTGAAAGGCTTTTTTACACTATAGGAGAATTGCTCTGGAAAAGAAGTTTGTCTAAAATAGAGGTCTGTCGTGGCTAGTTGACTAGTTAGGATAGACAGGGTTGGTTTTGGCTTTTAAGCTGACTCTAGCCTAGGTATGGCTTTGTCAGATGATCTGTTGCACGGTTGGCCCACCACTTTTGCCGAGATTAAAAATATCGCAACAGCTATTGGATCGATTGCCATGAAATATTGTACAGATATTCATGGTCCCCTGAGGATGGATTGTAATGACTTTCCCTGTAGCACCACCAGCAGGTCAAAGTTTTTGTTTTTCATGTTTCCAAGAGGATGAATCCCACTGACTTTGGTGATCCCCTGACAATTTCCTCTAGCGCCACCAAGAGGTTGACGTTTGTAGTTTTGAGTGAAATGACAACTATTGGATGGATTGAACTTTGGGACAGACATTCATGTCCTCCTCAGGATGAATTGTAGTCACTTTGGTGATCCACTGACATCTACTACCATCATCAGGTCAAAGTTTCATTTTGTCTAGTACTACTACAGTATGACTTGCGAACAAATATTTGCAAAATGAATTCCATTAGTGCTAATTAGACATTAACGTTAACATGCTAACGCACAAAACTAAAATAGTGTTCCTAGTAAACATTAAACATTAAATCTGGTTGACCTCAGCATGTATGCTTTGTCATTTTGAGGATGTTAGCATGCTGACATTAGCATTTAGCTCAAGGCACAGATGTGCCTAAGAGCTGCTAGCATGGCTGTAAACTCTTTGTTGGTTTAATGAATTATTGTAAAGCAAATTAAAAAAGACAGCTCCTTCCTTATGAGGTTGTGTATTTTGTTGTATTGAACAGCATTTAGTCAATACTGTGTGTGCTTGTGCCTATTCATATTGACGTATGTTACATGCATTTGTAATGAATGGCTTTGTAAAAATACGTCACATAGCTTAAGAGTTTGAGTGATGTGTTATGTTTCCATAGGCTTTGGCCCAGAAGGCTCGAGATGGGAAACTCCTGCCTGAGGAGTACCAGGGAGGCTCATTCAGGTAAGCCTAAGACACACATCATCTCTTGGTTAAAGAAGAGGCGTATAGAAAGTCATGGCGTTATAAAAAGTTATTTTCCCATCTTTCCTCTTCAATCTTTATCTTTTTTTCAATTCAATAAACTGATTTATTTTTAACATAATTCTATATCACAGTTTCCTTTTTTACTCGGTGAAAAGCTATCCTTCATAAATTTCCGCTACTATGACCTAAATCCGGTTTCACAGATAGTCGATATATTATGCATATTCTACATATCATGCAGGCATGATCTGAATGTGGTCTTGGGCGACAAGTACCATTAGTTACTGTGCAGTCAAATGCAGAAAAGTGGAAGGGAGGCTTTTCAACTCATTAGAATTAATGGTGTCATTTGGACATAAATGGGGTTTCTGTGTCAGGCAGGAGTGATGAATTCCTACGGAGATGCAACCCTCTTTGTCCTCCTGAGGATATATGTGGACGCCTTACTCTATTCGTTTTTCCATCCCCCTGAGCTACAATTCATTAAGGCAAACAGCAAACTGCCATCGGGTCAGTCTTGTTCACCATACGCAACATTTATGGAACGATTTGGAGGCTGGTGCTGCTGCATTAATCTTTAATGATCAGTGTTCTATTTTGTAAAATAAGATGTTCACAGCCAATTACATTTCTATACCTATTAATTCACCATCTCATTATTAATTCCCTCACTTAAAGAGGTAATGTTCTTTTTTGCATCAAGGAGCTGGTTTGAGAACCACCATTATGTCCGCTTTGTTAATTTTTATGCATTTCCTCCCCTGCTGACTGATGATGTGATATGTGTTCTGTCTCCTCTCTCTTCCCGTCCCTTCCTCCCTCCCTGCTCCAATTTCTCTCGGTGGCAGTATATCTAACCTGGGGATGTTCGGTATCAGTGGCTTCAGCGCCGTGATCAACCCTCCTCAGGCATGTATCCTCGCCATCGGGACCTCCAGGGCCGAGCTGCGTCTGTGCAAGGAGGACCAGACCCTGCGCACCCAGCAGCTGATGACAGTTACACTGTCCAGTGACGGACGACTGGTGGATGACGCATTAGCCTCACGGTTTCTAGATAAATTCCGCGCCAACCTAGAACAGCCGCAACGGATGGCACTAGCCTGAAAAACAAATTAAGATAGCTGTATGACAGTGATTTGAAAGACAAAGCAAAAAACGCCTGCATGGCAAAGCCTGTCCAATTCTCACACAAGCAGAGATCACTTAAAATGTTGATTTCTATTCAAGCTTGGATTAAGGTTTACGAAGTAGGCTTGTACATGGTATAAACGTTTGTTTTTGACTTACTTCTGACAGATAATCACCAGGCTTTGCGATGGAGGTGTTAAATTGGGCTACTGCTGAGTGTTAGAGGATTCTAGCAGTGATGCCAAATATTACTAAGACAGAAGTTGCATTGCAGGGTGCATCTCACATACTGTAATGGGGTGGTTGTTCTATCACACCAGTGTGTGTGTATATATATATTAATAATGTGGTTATTCCAGTAAAATTTTTATTTTTCAGTTCTAATGCATCCACTCTTCTCACTATTAACATGTGCAAATGCTACTGTAAAAAGATATTTATTACTGAACATCAGTGGCGATGCATTTTCCAATAAGGGTAAAAACCAACATGAATTTCCTGTTTCCTGTAATGTAATTCAAAGAATTCAAGAACTTAATTAATTGTTCATGGTAATATGTTTTAACTTATTATAACAGACAATGTTACATCCCTTACAACTTATTTTGCAAGTCCATGTGTATACAAAATTTTGTTTTCCTTAGATGCCAATAAAACACATTGTTCAACCTTGAAGTGTCTGTGCGCCTCATTAAAACATGTTTCTCCCCACCTTTATGATGTTGCACAGCTACCAGGGAAACCACAGATGTGTAGGTGTGTGTGTGGGTGTGTCTGTTGCTATTTAATTAGAATCTAAAGAGATTACATAACATTCATAGAAACCAATTAGGTCATTTTGCTGGGCTGAGCATACAGGTCAGCTACTGCAGGCAGATGCTTATCTTTGCTGTAAGCATGGGCAGACCAGCTGTTTACATATGTTTCAGCACCAGTCAGGCAGAGCTTATCCTAGATATGTATAAGAAGGATTTGGCGGGGGGGGGGGGGGGGGGGGGGGGGGATTGTTTTGTAAAGATTAAGGAAGAAGTGATCTGTGACCCTTATGTTTCCAGCTTAGATTTCCATTTTACACACCACAGACAGTGGGTGCAGTTAATGCAGTTTGACAAGGCAGGGATCCTGTTTTAAGACATTTTCTGAATTAACAGCTCTTCTTTATGTGCTACATTACCTGATATGGATTTAATACATTTTTAATTCAGAATATAAATGACCTAAGGTGAGTTGTGGATTATACAGCTAGCAGTGGAATAGAGGTACAAAAACTGCATCAATATTTCATGCTATTACGGCCATGGCTGTAGTGAAAATCACTGTGATAGTAACTCCAATTAATGCCCTTTTCTGTTCTGCTTTTACTTCACGTACTTAACAACCCCTTTCCAATCAGAGTGGAGCGAAGACATTTTGTTCTGTGGTTGCTGTGGTATCCGGTAGAGATGTGTGCATTCTGCATTGAGGAGGGAGACCTGTATTTACTTTTCATTCAGTTCAGAAAGTTATACTTGGATTATTACAGCACTTCGGAGAGCCATATTCCATCATCTGACATTATCTCCTCTCAGCGTCAACCAGAGTCATCCCATTCTTTCTGTTATCTCCTCATTATTGAATATAAATGTGTTACTGCTTGGTGAGCGGTGTTCAAACTCCAACTGATAAATTGTGCCAGCATTTCCCTGTGTGCACAGCTTCACCAGCTGCTTGGAAAAGATACAGTGGCTTCACGGATCAGCCTGAGATCAAATCAAATGCAGTAAGAGACCCAACTGCTTAAGAAGGCAACATCGATGTGTAAGCTGCCATCAAAGCACATTAAAAACACACAGCAAAATGGCAGGAAGTGAAACTATTTCTAGGTATCTTTGTTATTTTTAGCACCCATAAATGAGATGCCATATCTGGTGCTGCAGCAGCAAACAGGAAAACTGTTAAAATGCTCAAAGCTAGTGATAACCACGTATAAATCTTCTTAGAGTGTTTAGTTGTCTCATGTTTTTGAACTACCATACCTTTTAGCCTAATGAGACGTTTGTGCTGGGACAAAGCCTCCTTGTGTCATTGGTATGCAGTATCCTTTAGGTTTAATATTTATAATGAAGTAGATTATTTTTGCTGTTGATGTTTTGTCTTTTTTTTTATATATGCCATTGGTTACTTTCCTGCTACATCACATTTTGCTGTCAGCCTGACAACTGCTGGAACTACCAAGCAGAGCGGTTGAACAATGCCCTTCCAAAATATCAGCTCTGCAAATGCAACAACACAGATTCTGACATTTCCTTGGCTTTGCTGTCACAGTGTGACATTTACTCCTCTGACTGCTGCCCGCCAATCTCTGCCCAGCAATCTTGTTATGTGTAACAGCTGGATAAGAGAGCTGCCAGACAGAAGGAATCAGATTTGTTCCCGCAGAGGTTTTGATGAACTGTGCGCGGGGTCTTGAAGATAGTGCGGGGGCTTGAGCCGACGTGTAGGTCAGACTCATGGACACAGCGTGGTGCAGAGTGATGGAGGCAGTTGCTATGGAGACCAAAGGGGGCGAGTGTGTACTTCTGCTGATATTTGGATGTCCTTCAGATACATTTGATGTATGTGTTGGTCCAAATAGCAGAAGTGGGGCAAATTACTGAATTTCATATGTGAGGGCTTTCGACTACACATCCTGTGAGGGGCTGGAAGCACCTCTTTATTGACAAAAAAATAACACTGTCGGGTGTGTATGGTGCAGTGCCCCCCGTCTGCATCCCACCCTTTTCCTAAGCCTCCATGCAGCTCCTCCCTGGGCTGTATCAAAGCTTGGAACCATTTGCATATTGAAAGTCTTAAGGCTTTCAAATGAAATCAAATGGATTTTTAATGGATCTCTCTGTCTTGTCAAGGAGTGTAGGGTTTTTGAGGATAAAATGGGGACCAGTGACTGATGATGAATAATTAGCCCACTTGTAAATGTAACTTGATGGTTGTATCATCCAACAATGAACCATTTCAGTCTGTTTTGCGTCTCTGGAGTCCCCCCTGTCTCTTTCTCTGTTCTCACACAGACACAAAGACACACATTTCCCTGTGTGAACAGGCTTTGTGAGTGATCACCAGGGTTGGTGAGAGGCTTGCTCTCATCCTCATTATCTCACGCATAAGTTTGTTCAGCCATTGTTGACAGGATTTCCTCTGGTCTCCCCGTTTTCCCTTACTACCAGCACTTCTCTATTCAATCATCTTTTTAACTGGAATGCAGATGTTGCTTGAAACGCCTCCCGTAAAATGACCACCTCAATACATCAAAACATTTATGTAATTTCTTAGAAGCGCTCCCATCAGCGCTCAACTTAAGGCATCCTGTTTGAGAGTTCTGAAAGTAAGCACATGTAAATAACCAGAAACAGAGCCCCATCTGCAAACATTACACCTGTGAGATTACTGTGGTACCATCGCCATGCTGACTGAGAGTGCGACCCAGATTGGGACATGACACAGGACATTCCGTGGCTATACAGTACACTGTGGCACTCACTGTCCAAACACGCCCGCTCTGCTGTCCCAGCACCCAAACACAAGCGAGGCCCTTGCTTTGTTGTCATTGCACAAAGCCTGGCCTTTTGAAGCACTCCAGTCATGCTCCCATGACGCCAGGATGGCTCATTCAGCCTGAGACACTGCAGGGTGAGGCAGAGCTCATCTACTGGCCAAAGATACACAACAAGACACACTCCGGAAAACCTCAGAGACCTCCAGCACAGGCAGAAACATAGATTACATTGTACCTTTTCTTTTTTGGTTTGTTTGCAGTTCTCATGTGGTTTGGCAACAAAATGTCTGTGGCCTGTGCCAATAAAGACCCTTTGAATTGAACTTGATTACTGATTGCCTCTCAAAGTTTCAGTTAACAAGAGGTATGTACAAGAAGTTGAACTGTCAGATAAAGACAAAACGCCTGTCTAATAAATCCCAAGATATCACAAGTCCTTCCATAGGTGGATCGGGTTAAAATGTGTGGGAACATAATGCTATTTTTATCTGCACCAGTAGCTGTACACCATCTAGTTCTCAAACACTCATATTCAGCAGATGTTTAGACAGTGATTTGTGGATATCATCTCGCTGCTCTGTACGTATATGGACATCTTAAAATCTCCTCTAGACCATTCCAGTGACTGCTCTGGTTGGAGGGAAAGACACGTTGCCCATGAGGAATGCAGAGGAGGTGCCATTAGTCAGCTATTACCACAAGGATTTCCAACCACAAGGAAGTCTGATGAGAGTGTGTGTGTGTCCTCACTGAGTAACCATCATGGGGAAAAAAATGTCTTTGCTAGATGCGTATTGGCTGACTCAGCTGTCTGACGTTTAATTTAGGGTTCAGTCATACCCACAGCTGTTCACCTCCGGTGTTTTTCTTTTTTGCGCTGCTGTGTAACGTCATACGGCAGTGATAGCCAGATAATAACACTGGAGCCTTGGTTAACGTTTAACGGTTATTTTTCTTTACAAGCCACTTCGCACTTGAACAAGAAATACGACCCACATTCATGTTGATACAAGCTAGTAAAACATGATGAGTTCAACTAAGGTGAACAATTTTACTTTAATAGACAGAAGGTGATTGAGAATTTTGTGTATCCCATTGTGCTCGAGAGTTGCCCATGGTACTCTTTTTTTTTTAATTCAGTCTTGCCTACATGGGACAGTGTGTATGGTCAGCTGTTTGAAAAGAAATTTAGCAGTCCCAGCACATGTTACACATTGACGCAATTAATCATTAAGGAGTGGATTAGACATGAGAGGCAAAAGAACTGGATAATCATTTTTCTTCAGTCTCTCTGTTTCTCTTTCTATCTCTTACACTATTTTTCATTATCTTATCTGTCCAGATTTCAATTGTACATTATTAGATTGGACTCTAAGTCACTTTTTATACACAATTTATACATATTTACACATTAGTCTTCATATCACAAAAAAAACATATTAATCATGGCATTTATTTGTGTAGCGCATGTCTTACACATGAAAAATCAAATGCAGTTTACATTTTTTTTAAAACGTGAACCCCATACAACATTACACGTTTGTTCTTTGGATATTTATATGCATGCTTCTGTGCTGTTTGTGCTTCTATGGCAACAGCTAAAACAGGAAGTGTTTTGCAACTGTAGGATAAGAAGTGTGAATCATTCTCCGGTGGTCTATTTTCTTTTACATTTAATTGTTGGGTGAAATAATGGGTTTGTGTGAATTCAGTCATCAGAAAAGTGTTTCATTTGAAAGTGTGAAATATGATTCAGATCATAGTCAACAGTCCATGTGAAATAGTTAACTGCTTCTGTTGAATGCTCTCCAAACAAAATCTAAACTTTCTCCGAATAAATCTTAGTCTTTGCATTTACCCAAAGACTATCAATCTCTCTGTTTTTCATGGCCATTTGTGAAACTACTTGACTGATCGCTCTAATCAGTGGTTTGCCCTAAACTGAACGTCAGTAATGGCTGAAGGAAGTCGACGGGCTTAACCTAGTGATCCATTGGGAGTACCTTGTTTTTAATGTCTTCAGCATTGTTCCACAAACCCCAATGAGCTCAACGTTTTCCTTTTCCTGCATGTTTATTTGTAAATCATTATAAGCTGTGTGGTGGGGATTATTTTGGGGGCTCTGATGGCAGTCTTTGTGTTCAGGTGCATTCTGGTATTTTCTGCCATGCTAGCAACAAGGCTCTAGGGATCTAGATATGTGCTGGTTAGTTGGTTGTTTTGGTTCGCCATCCACCCAGACTGAAGTAGCTCAAAAACTATTAAATGGATTGCTATGGAGTTTTGTACTGACATTAATGGTTCCGAGATGATGTATCCTAACAATATCGGTGATCCCATGACTTTCTCTCCAACGCCATAATGAGGTTGACATTCGTGGTTTTGAGTGAAAAATCTCAACTGACATTCTCAGTCCACTCTGTAGGAATTGTAGTCATTTTAGTGAACCCTTTTAACCACTTTTTATTTAGTGCCATCACCGAGCCAGATTGTCCAATACTTTAGTTGATAACTAAATACCCACAGAAAACCCTCATTGGGGCACCAAAGGGCAAGACTGCTGTGAGTCTTACATAGGCAAACCCACAGGGGGCCCACATGGAATTGGTGTGGGTTTGACCATGCCCACACTGCCCACATTAAACCTACACCTATACACAGTGGGCCCACACTAGCATGTTTGCTTGGATTACACCTGCTTAAAATCAGCATGTTAGCGCTGTCATTTTAAGCATGTCAGCATGTTGATGTAAGCATTTAGCTCATGGCATTATTGTGCCTAAGTGTAATTTTACATAGCTGCTGACACTGCTGTAGACTCTCAGAACTGTTAAATTACACTTCCTGTGCTTCACAGCTGAAGGGTGTGGGAAGTTTCCGGTTGAGAAGCATATCTGTGTTTCAGAATCTGCAAGTTATCTGTGCCCATGTGATTTTTGATTTTACCCCAGTCCCTGTTTGTGCTAAATGAGCTGAAAAAGCAGTGATTTAGGTGCTCAGCGCTGTTGAGAGTAAAAATAAATGTCATATAAAGGGTCAGTTCACATCAGTTTATGCTGTCTCCATAACTAAAGTTGCTGGCCATGCTGAGCCAACAGACATTCTTGGTTGGTTGGTAAGGAAGTCATAAAATTACGGACCAGTAGTCATGCATTCCTATCACCGTTGTGTTTAAAATATACAATCAGTTGCAAATAACACAAGATAAATTGTTGCTGGGGAGAATCCCGAAACCTGAGCTGACTCCATCCATTATATGGTGATGTGAAATGTTAAACCTGAGAGTGGAGGCAGGTTTGTCATGATGTGAAAGTGGAAATACCCTTGTTGCTGGCAAGTAAAAACAGATGTTAATGTGTGCAACATTGCAGAGTTTTCTATCAGTGTTTTGGATCTATAAAGACTTGAAGTTGTTGGTGAGTCTCTGTGAAATGGTTGTGTCACCTATTTCAACTGGTGGCACAGGATCGTAGTGAGATATACAGCTAGAGAGAAAGACAGATCGGAGCCGAGACAAGAAAATCGGATGAATTGAAAATGGAGTGAGGACTGAACAAAAGACCAGATGGGCTCTCAGAAACTGTTGCTGCCAGGAACATGAAACGGAGGGGGGAGTGGGGGTGTAGGGAAGGAGGGAGACAAGGATAAGCATCTAGACAGATGGAAAAATCACCTTCTGATTATCCATTACAAACTAGAGGCAGGAAGGAGGGGAGGGAGAGCAAGAGAGGAATAGAGGGACTGTGTGAGGTGGGGCTGAGGAGAGGTGGGGCAAGTGTGGGAGTGGCAGAAGGGTGTGTGCTCACATGAGCCACGCTTCCCCTTCTGCGCGTGTGCCACTAGCCTCTGTGTCTTTCGGGCAGAGAATCGAAAAGTTGGGGCAAAGTCTGAGTCAGCTCCAGCAGCTACCACACACTCACAGCAACTCCCTCCACAGTTACAGGTCCTCCTCTCCCTCTCTCTCTCTCTCTCTTACTGCTCTCACTCATTCACTCACTCTCTCTCTCTTTCACACACACACACACGCACGCACGCACACACACACACACACACAAACACAAACCACCCGTCACTCCTAGCAGAGGGAAGACAGGACCACAAGAGAACTGTTACACACCTTGCCTTCCAGCTACTCACCCAGCCATCGCCAGACACTTTGCCCAGGATGTGGACGCTTCTCTTGGGGGTCACCTTTGGATTACTGGCCTCCTCCAGGTCAGAACAACTTAAAGGTGAGGGGACTGTGCCTTTGCCCAGCGGATTGCTCTTTGTTTGGGATTTTTCTTTTTACCTTATTCTGCCTAAATTGTTCCTGGCTGATTGGCTGGCAACAATCCTTTGTTGCCAGATTTTAGGACTAGGCAGTGTTCTTTTTTTCCCTTCTTGAGCTTTGTTGAGAATTTAAGTGAGCGTTCATGTAAAGAGAAGACAGGGAAAGAAAAAGAGGCTATGCTCTGCTGCTGCTGCTGCTGCTTCTTGTAGAACGGATGAGTGGAAGCCGGCAAGAGAGCGTGTGCTACACCAGCACAGACAGGCTTTCGTCTGGCAGTCTGAGACTGATAGACACAAAGGAGACAGGCGCTCTTGCTCACTCTCTGTCTCGCACACATTCACACGCTGGGAAGTGAACCTTATTTATCAGGGTTTTGGATGATAAGTGTGGCTTACACAAGCAGTCCTTCTTTTGTGGCAGAAGCAGAAGTAGAGAGGGTTTTTTTGGGGTCTTTTTTGCTGTGCTGTTACAGCCTGTGCTGCCATGCTTAATGGTTTATTCTCTGACACAAAGGATGTTCAGCAATAGCTCTAGCCCCCCCCACTCAATGTCTCCCTCTTTTCCCTTTGTCTCTTTCTCACATGTGCCTTCTGTATAAGGTTTTGATTGGATTTGTTGCCCGGAGCAATATATCTCTGGAGGTGAAGTTGGTACTGAGTCAAACAGGTCTGGGGTGGTCTGGCTCTTTCCCTGAGGAGGTGATGGTGGTGGGGTTGTTCACAAACACTCCCTCTGGCACTGCGCCAAAGAACATCAAGCTATACCATTTACTAGTATTTAAAGGCAAACAAGAGATACCTAGACAAGCTAGTATGTGCACTGTACCCCCACCCCCCCCTCCCCCCACTGCCGCCGCCGATTCTTCAACATGTGTTTGCCCCCACAAGACTCTTTGTGTGCTGAGGAGTTTGAGGAGCTTTTGTGCGTATGTTTGTGCATGTATCCTGTGTTTGAATGTTGTCAGTAATTGGTGTCTGGCAATAAGTGTTCTACAGCTCGTCCTGGTCCAGACGTTGTCTTTTATTTAACCTGTGGCTCTGTTTTGCCTGAATCACAACATTAAGAGCAGTACTCAGGGATTTGTGGCCAGGCTAGTCAACCAAGATGAGGTGTATGGAGAGTTTGTATGATGTTGTCTGTATCCCCACCAGTAGCAGGTATGATGATCTATTAAGCTGCAAAAGATTTAGTAGTTTGCCTGGTAAATGGTCTTTAATACAGTAGTGTCTGAAAATACCATAAAGAGATTTAAATTTGTTGTTTTTCCCCAGTAGTTAAGTGTATTTAAAACATTTAAATAGTTATTATCTGTAAGACCTTACAAATTTGATAATTTGATAATAATTTATTTTCTCAAACACCAAGTAAACATACGCAGACCTTTCAACTCACTTTATGTAACTTTATCTGATGTGTGCTCTTGTATCCATTGAGTTTCCTATATAGACAGCATGTGGAGATTGTTGACTTACAGCAATACCAGACCCATCATAATTATAGTCCTGCTTCTTCTATGCAAAAGATTAGTCTCTCTCTCTCTCTCTCTCTCTCTCTCTCTCTCTCTCTCTCTCTCTCTCACTCACTCACTCATTCACTCACTCTCACACACACACACACATACACACATACAAACTCAAATACATGCACTTGGGCCAACCTGACCACTGGAAATGTGGCTGTATTCACCTCCTTGGCGTAACGACCTCTCCTGCATACACCTGTGTCATGTTTCAAGGTGAACGGTGGTCAGGGGCCCTGCTGACTGGGACTGGGCCCTGACAAAGAGGGCTTGTGCCTGTACAGGCTCTGAGTACCATCTCCTGCCACCTGAGACTCTCAGACACATGTTTGCCTTCTCCACCAATATACCCTCATCTTCATCTCAACCTCCCCGAAGGTGAATGGCCCTGCACCAATATCTTGTATAAGTCCTTTCCTCTTTTAATTTTCTCTTCTTTACCCAGTGTCTTTGACACTGATTGATCTGGTCTTAGACGGTGCAGGGGTCCTCATATCCCAGATTTCGGCTATCTTTTTGTGTGCTGTTAAGCATTTTAATTACTATTTAAAACCCTTTTTGTGAGTTTCAGCCCTCCCTCCCGTCTGCTTTCCCTCCTCATACCTACACTGAAGTCTTTGTATCCTTGGGAAAACTGCTCAGAAAGAGCTCTGTAATGTACACATATGATCCTGCATGAGGCAGTGAATCCCAAGTCACTGTATCAACAGGCATAACAGCAGATTATACTGGATTTATACTTTGATTTTAAGCACAAAGGATGTGTGCAAATTTCAAGTTGGAGCAAAAAAGAAAGAGGTTCCTTATTACATAGTTTTGCAAACAAGACACTGTGTAGGCTGAATGCAATAGATGAAGAGCGGAGCTAGAGCAAGGGGGATGATTAGCTTAACCATAACATAATGACTGGAAATAGAGGGAGACAGTTCTCTGGGCAATGTCAAAAGTTTCAGTTTTTTTTTTACATTTGTATTTGTGTATGGATTAAACAAACAAGATATGTGTTAACACTAGAACGGCCATGACGGTCATTTTGACCGTTTTGAAATTTATATCTGCAATAACATATTATTATTATTAAATAAACATATGTACCTTCCTAAAAGTGTCTGTATTTTCATTTAAAAAGTTTTTCATATAAATTACACATAAGGCAAAAAACAAATAAACATTTGTACCTATTTCGGCCATAGACGGTCATTTTGACCTAACGGAATTTCGCGGTATTCATTTGTTACATTTCCCGCGGTTGACCTTTGTCTCTCTCACTGTCAACAGAAAGGTCAGTAGCGAGCCTGAGTGTTTTGTGTATATGCTAATTTCTACAAACAAAAAGTATATTAGACTAAATTGGTTGATCAGAAAAAGGGTAATAATAATAAAAATAATAATGAATTACATTTATATAGCTACGTTATCTATAGGCTATATATATAGCTAGGCTTCAAAAATGAATGAGCGAATGAAGAGGAACATGAATGGAACCATGGCGCTGGAGATGCTTCAGGACTTGAATAGTGATGATTCGGATGCAGGGGAACAATCGGAGGTGGAAAGTGACAGTGACGTATCCATTTAAAATAAAAATGTTTTATAATTCAATAACATACTTTTAATTGTTATTATCTTGTTCTGAGTTATGTGGAATGGATATGGAAATATAGCCTATCTGTTGTGATATGCGATAATTACGGTAGACTACTAATTATTATTTATAAATGTATAGTTAAACTTATTTAAATGTACATTTTGGTGTAAATTTTTTTTAAAAGATATCCTAATACAATACATGCAATAATCTCTCAATTGGGAATTTATCATTAAAGATATAGAGTTTGGAATCTAGCGGTCAAAATGACCGTTTCTGGCAGTTCTAGTAGCTATGGAATTCTGGCGCTTCTAGTGTTAACAGTTAGCCTCAGATGTGTTGTTTAGTGTATTTTTTAATTTCCACCCATTTCCCCAGTCTGTGTGCTAAGCTATAGGCTAACCATCTCCCACTTCTCAGCAAGAGAGTGAATAAATGTATTTCCCAAAATGTCAAACTATTCTTAAAAAAAAACATCATAGAAAACATGAATTAAAACCATTAAATAAAGAATAACCACAAACAAAAGGCAGATATTCATGAAAATATGTACACAGTATCATGGAAAACTGCTTTTTGTTCGGTTTATAGTGCTAATATTTCACTTTATCACTTTATAGTGATACCAGCTGGTGAAAAACTTCAGCAAGGAATGCTTAAGTGTGTAATTTCCACTAAAATCTCATTTATCTTCAAATCGGAATGCTCAAAAAGAATGCCTGGAGGTCAAGTTTCTTATCAAAGATAATTTATTTGGATTCATTGAAACCTTTAATTTAAATGAGAGCTTTAAGGCCAACGTTTATGAAAAGACAAGGGGAGAACAAGTATCTGCACTTTCTGTTTGAAAGAAAGATGGGCTGCTTTCAAGTGTATGTATGCATGTTTTTTATTTCTAACATGCCATTTTCCTGTGACAGGAAGTGATACGTTACAGAGAAAAAACAGACAACGAGAGTCCTTCTTGTGCCACACAAACATATTTGCACCAGATCTCTGTTTCATCTGTCCCACTGGCCCAGTGGACCTGTGAGCAGCGGAGGGAAAGAAGTGTGACAATGCAGGACACTGGAGCATTGTGGGGGTGATGGTAACAAGGTCTCTCTCCAAATCAGCTGATGAACTAAACTAAAAGGATGTTCCAGTAGTATTGAGACATACAATAGATGCTCTGTTCAAGCATGGGATTCCTGCTCTCATGATATTTTGAAAGCTTTAGTGAGAACATTTTCAGTGTGTGCTTCTGATAAAGACAAGAGGAAAGAAAAATGCAGATAAGATAATAAAAAAGAAAACAATGTGGTGTGAGAAAACTTATCTCTCTGAGCTCCATGTCATGGTTCTTCAAAAGTTAAGTTAAAGTGTGTTGTGTGCATGCGCATCTGTTATCTTCCTGTGTGTTTGCGCACCTGCATGCAGGGGGTAATTTGCACTTTATTGCTGGCATAGAAAAGACAAACAGAGGGTAATGAGAGAAAACAAGAGAAATGGAGAGACGGGGGGAAAGAGATTTGAGTGGAGAATCAGGCTTGTCTGTTACATCTAGAGCAGCTGGAGGTTTTGGCAAAACGCCATGTTAAAGCTCCCTTACTCTCAGGTTCTGTACACCCAGACTTTGCAGTCTCCTTGGTTTCAGCTCTATTAGGTGACAATGGAGCCTTTGGGAGAGTCAGTTCCTTGGCATAGCAGGCTTCTGGACTGTATAAAGACACCCATAACCATTCCCTCTGCATACTAATGATTATGCCTCAGATTCACGTCAGCCCCCTTTTCAGCTCACTGATGGTAAGTTGTGCTCCCTTTGATCTCTCTGGGCAGGTTTGCAAGGCCAGGGCTGTTGTCTTGTTTTTTACCCCCTTACTTTCAGGGACACTGTGCCATGTGGCAGCATGTGTTGATGTTTTTTCAGGTAATTGTGTGTGTGTGTGTGTGTGTGTGTGTGTGTGTGTATAAGAGGGAGAGTGTGAGAAGCAAAGATCTGTAATGCCTTACAAAACAAGTGTTGGCACTAACGCTTGTTGCCCAACTGCCACTAAAAGCAGAGGGTTCGACTTCCTGCTGCTACTAGTGCTCTGTTTACTCATAACAGCCGGGGGGGTAGACTCATGATCATATATAGTCTATTAAAAGTCAGCTTTCGCTAAAGCAAAGTGATAAACATGGCCACAAAATAACAAATAGCACTTTTGAAAATTCCCCAAATGCATACTTGATGAGTCTTTACTTAAAAGAGGCATATCCAGTATCTGCAGTTTGGATATAAATACAGTCCCCTCCAAAAGTATTGGAACGGTACACTGTAAGAAAAGATACACCACATCTACTCAATAATAATGAGGAAACAGATTACAAGAAATATTGTTAATTAAATTTCACAATGTTTGGTATTGAGTAAATATTAATTAAATGAGACGCTTAATAGTTATCCATTTAATATGAGTAGATTCAAATAGAAAACAGTACAGAATTAATTATATAACAAAAATATTGAGTTGATTTGAAAAAGAAACTCCCTAATGTGTAAATAGTACTAATAATTATAATAATACTAATATTCTATTTATCAATGATATATAATATAATACTCAATATAATTGAGTAGTAATCATCTACATATATGGAAGATAGCATGGATGCATGGGGGCAGCCGATCCAGGCCACCAACTAGGTAGGGGACCCCCCACAAATGCGTTGTCATTTGCTTGTAGACTCGCCCATACGAGAGACTTGTTTTTGATACACTGGTCTATGATCAGTGCAGCTGAAGTTATCAAATAAAACAGGCACTTTTCAATAGTAAACCATAGACTAGAATGACAGTTACCAACAAAAAACACTATATTATAAACACACGTGTTTGAAAAAACATAATTCACAAAGTAAATTTTGTATTTCAAACAAATAGGAGACTTATTAGCTAATTTTAACAACTATCTTCACCGCCATGCATCATGGGAATTCTTGACAGGAACAGGACAGGTGCTTTTCAATTAATATTTGCCTGATTACATTCATTTGAATTCACTCAATATTCTCTCTATTTGGGATTAGATAAATATAATTCTTATGTTTTATTTAACTACAAAGGGTGGATTTTATTCCAAACATTTTTTATTTGAAATTTAATTAAATATTTGCCTCAAAATCAAAAACACTATCATATTGAATATATTTTATCTAATACATTAATTCAAATCTACATGACCACAGAATCCTTTTTTACAGTGTAAGGCAAATTCCTTTGTTTTTGTTGATCATTGAAGACATTTGGGTTTAGCATCAAAAGATGAGTATGAGAGAATTTCAGCTCTCATTTCCTGGTATTCACATCCAGATGTGTTAAACAACTCAGGACATACCACCCTTTGTTTGAACCCACCCATATTTCAAGTGTGCAAAACTACTGGAACATGTGACTGACAGATGTTTCTTGTTGCCCAGGTGTTGCCTCTTAGGTTGATTGTCCAAACATTAAATAGCTCTGCATGACTAGTCTAAATTTTCATCCTTGGTTCAAACCTATAAAGACTGCATTTCCTGTTAAAGAGGATAAACCATGAAGACCAGAGAGCTGTCTATGGGAGAAAAGCAAGCCATTGTCAAGCTGAGAAAAGAAGGAAAATCGACCAGAGCCATTGGACAAACATTGGGCATAGCAAGCACAACAATTTGGGGTGTCCTGAAAAGAAAGAAACTACTGGTGTACTGAGCAACAGACGTCGAACAGGTCAGCCAAGGAAAACAACAGTGGTTGATGACAGAAATATCGTGACAGCTGTGAAGAAAACCCCCAAAACATCAGTAGCTGACATCACCAACGACCTCCACAGTGCAGGGGTGAAGGTATCACAATCCACTGTTCAAAGAAGAATCAGAGAGCAGAAATATAGAGGCAACACCACAAGATGAGAAATGCATTGAAACTAATCGGGAGAAGTTTATCATGCAGCAAGACAATGACCCAAAGCACACTGCCAACAAAACAAAGGACTTCATCAGGGGAAAAAAGGTTGGAAGGTTTTAGAGTGGCCAAGTCAATCACCTCACCTTAACCCAATAGAGCATGCATTTCACCCCCTTAAAAGGAGACTGAAGGGACAAACACCCCGAAACAAACAATAACTGAAAGAAGCTGCAGTAAAAGCCTGGAATAGAATCACAAATGAAGAATGCAACAGTTTGGTGATGTCGATGGGTCACAGGGTTGAGGCAGTTATTGCAAGCAAGGCTTATGACAACAAATATTAAATGTTATTTACTTTAAGATTATTTGTTCCATTACTTTTGCTCACCTAAGAATGCTGTGGTCTAATACAAACGGTGGTATGTCCTGTGTTGTTGGGATAACTTCAACATGCAGGATTTTTCATTAAATAAAAAAACAACATATTGTGTATCTCAAAGTTTTAGCATTTTCTTGCTTTTCTTTCTTTACATGCCTCAATGCAGGTGTCGAGTTTAGGACACAGCCTGAGAAAAGAATGGTGCACTTCCCTTTTTTACTGAGTCTAGCTGAACAATGTGGCCGTCATCACAGAGCATGGGTTCACTATGTGAGTACATACTGTACAATAGAATGCAATCCAATCTATAAGGTCTCTAACACAGTCTCCCTCGAGATTCACAAATGTAGTATATTTTGATTTAGTGCCCCAGCATGATTATTATTCTTCCAAAATTGTTTGTGTGGTGTTTTCCTGTACAAGTGGTGCGTTGTTGCTGAGTGAGTTAGCATTCGACACCTTTCACAACCCGTGCGTCTGTCACCATGGTAGCACATTTAAACAAACAGCAAACAGATGCAGATATGATAACAGTACAGATTTCAATAAATATTTGTTCATATGTTCGTCTCTAGTGTGTGTGGTAAAGGACTTTTGCGTTCTCTCTCAAAAATTATTTTGTGCTTTTAACCTACACAGGATATGAAACACACAGACACTGTGCAATTTACTGAACTGAAATGTTTATTTTGTGCGTTTTAGTTGCTGGCCAAAATGTTGTCACATGCATGTCTTCAGCACTTCACAACTATCTGTTAAGCCACGACAGAATTAACCAATCACTTTCCTGATTTAATTTTTACATGATGATAATGAATTTGACTTTTTACATTTCCCTTGAAATCTGCAACTAAGAGATCGTAATATTATCTTTTATATAAAATATATTATATTATAGCCTAATAAAAAATATATTCAAAAAGCTTTCACAGAAATTCTTATGCAGTACATTTGTGTGTATGTGGGAGGGGGGACAAAGATCACTATGGAGACAAAGTCCGAGATAAATAGTTGTGTTAGTGTGAGGGCTGTTTGTCCCCAGTTATATCGATTCTTTGGGTTGTGTCTTTCTCTATCATTCAAACAGCATGCAAATGATCACCTGCTCATATCAGGAAAATCTCCAGGTGTTTTAACACTGAAATGTCTTTCTTTCCAACCATTACATTCTTTTTGTAATGGACATGTGGCTATTTGAATGTAGTGATCTACATGCGTACACATACACATGCTGCCTGTTTGCCTAGTTTGCATTTTTTGTTTTTATTTCAACAAGGGAAAGTCATTTCCCTGAGGTTTCTGCTTTAGTCAAGCAAACTTAAGCAAACAGACTCGATCGATGGGAGACAAGCAGTCTAAATATATCAGATTTTACAGCTGTTTCTAAGGTTCCTGAATTTAAAGATAAATCTGTACCGTTTGAGGGCAGGTGATGAATTCTAATTATTAAAATTTTATTATTAAAGAAGCTCATGAAGTCGTTACTATTGAGGGCTATAGGGGCAAATGGCTCAATGGAGCTGTGACTCTCTGTCAGCCTGGCTACGGTGCTGTAAAGAAAGTTCTTATTTTCCTCTATTCATGTTGAGTAATAGACTGCTCTGGCATTATGGAGGGCCTTTCTATATGTTCTTATCTTGCCAGACTAAACAAAATAACAACTTAATAAATAAAACTTTTGTGATGTGAACTTTTGCTTTAATTTGCCTTTTTCAGGGTTATACTAGGAAGCTGTCCTTCTTTGTTTTATTATTTGAAGCAAAATAATTTATTGCTATTAAGTGTATTTAAGACATAAAAGTAAATTGTTTTATAAACTTACAAGATGCTTATTAATGAATCATTCAACTTAAATCTTATCACTGCTCACTCTTAATCGTGCTTTATCATTCAACTTAACCCTCCTCATTAATTAATATTTTTTTATGTTCTGCTTCAGCCTCATTTTTTTATGTTAATTTCCAGCCCTAGGACCAACAATAGGAATTCAAAGGTTATTAAAATAGTAAGGTATTCGGTTGAAAGACTTTTAAATGTTCAATTTCCAAATTTAAAAGCCAATCTACCCTAATAATGATATAAACGCAGTCGGTGTCCACATTGAATATTAAAATCACATACAGCAGAGGTTTTCAAAGTGTGAGGTGGGCCTAGGGGGGCTCCAAACAATTTCAGGGGAGGTTCAGTGAATGGAAGTGAAACAATATTATGTTACTTATTGCATTAGTTATCAAAAGGAGATCACATAGAATAGCCTACATGCCTGAGAATTAAGAGATACAGTAGTTTTTGGGAACTGTTTTCCCCCCATCAGAGTCAGAAACTAATAAATGCCTTAGTACAGATCTTTTTTTAAAACTACTTGGTGTGGGGGGCGTTTCCCAAGCTTTGTCTGAGGGGAGGCCCACAGTCTCAGACTTTGAAAACCCCTGGTCTACAGTACTTTATCGGAATAAAATTCAGAATATGGACCAGGAGTGTGGTACATTATAGCAAATAGAATTGGCTATAGTATATGAAAGACTAAGAATAAGGCTTTCAAATGAGATTTAACTGAGTTTAGGCTTAAGGTTTATTAGGCAAAGATTGCTGCAACTTCACCTCCTTGGCTGGTGCCTTGAGAAATGTGAGTATTAATACGACATATGAACTTATTCTTCATACCCCAGCCAGGATTCAGTAAGACAAAATAAATCAATATGAAGATCTGATATTAAATCATTTACTAGTACACCTTTAGGTGAGAGTCCACATTTAATTCTCCTATTTTTGTGCTATTGTAGCGGTGGTGTACATTTTTTAATAGGTTTGTTATGCACAGCTCCTCTTCTATTTACTTTTGATCTAATTAACTTATGTAGTCAGGGGGCAGACACCGTCACTTAGGGGTTTTCGGTGGATAACTGCTCTAATGGAAGCACAGAAGCGTGTAGGGCTATGACTCTACCTCCTGGTCTCAACTCTGGGTTGTCAGTGAGTTGGCTAAACATGTCATCACTGGTCAGATTTAGCAGGGGCCAACAAACTTTCCCTGAACTAAATTTTTTGGGGATTGCCACCTAACGCCCATAAATTATCAGGATCGTCTTGTAACCTTGAGTTCATTTTGACTTAAGGTATACTTAAAGAGCCAGGTAAACAGAATAAGACTGAGACCGATGAAATATACTGACAACAGCTAATAGGATTTTTCACAAACTGGCAACCTAAATATTGTTCTTGTTAATGGCTGTTTTATTAAGCATTTCTAAATGATTTGAACATCTGCCTGGTTGTTAAAGTGATGACAAAGTTTGCTTTGTTATGTTAGTCTATCATTTTTTGTCTTTAAGTGTTAAGTATACACTTGTTTGCACACTTTGTTTAGAGCAAAAAGAAACCCTGAAATAAAATCTTAGCTAAGCCTGAGGGTTAAACACATGAGTATGCTGTTTGTCTCATGATGCTTCTGTCAAAGGAACTCCAAGAACTCCTCTGTACAAACCAGTTAACTCATGACTCGAACTTGAATGCAGACACAAACTTATTACTTATTATACATGTTATGGTTGTGGAAGCATTCATGTGCACCATTGATGTGTCTAATAGAAATCGGGAACTGAAACGTCTGAATGAGGACATGGTAGTTAAACTGAATGAATAGCTGTGTCTCACCCTGTCGGGAAAAAGAGAGTACATGGACGCCCACAATACTGTAGATCTCAAAGATATTCTTCAAATAAAATAGCAATGAGTATTAGTGTGTTGTTTCTCTCATATTGCTTCTACTTTGTATCTTCCCAAGACCAAATAATACATTTTAATTATTTCAAAAGCGACCTGGTACTTAATCCTATATGTTCTGTCTCACTCTGCTTGTTATAAATATTTTGGTTTTGAGCTATTACGTTTTAAAGACATAAGCACAATGAAATAGGATGTTGATATTGCATGTAAAAATAGGTGTAATTCAGTTTTAAGATATGTTCTCGACTGACTACATCTGTTGTTCTCACCTCATTCAATATTATTGTATTGTATTGTCTCTCTCCACAAAAATCATAATGTCAGATGTTAAATTGTTTCCTTTAATTAAGCCATTGGCCCATGGATGCACTGTGGTTCCCTGTTACTGCCTAGAAATGATTTGGACTTAACTTTGTACAGTTAAAAAAACAAAAACACAAGAAATAATGGACTCTGTAACCGTGCTACTCCCATCCCTGTGCACCATATCTAAATGGTGATGAATCCTGTAAGACACTGAACCTGAATATTTTCCCCCTCTTTCCCTACAGTGAATTCTCGCAGCTGCAGCATTGCCAGGGTGTTTCTGGTGGAGGGAGCAAGCCGTCACTCCCTGAACTTTGACATGGCTCAAAAGGTGTGTGAGCAGCTGCAGACAACCTTGGCAAGTCCAGAACAAGTCCAGGAGGCCTATAATCAAAGCATGGAAACGTGCAGGTGAAGCCTTTGTTTAATAATTTTTGTATTCAAATTAAAAACATTTTGCTTTAAACTTCTATTTTTTGAAATTTTATGAAAAAAGTTTATGAACCCCAAATTCTCAAGATCTTGCCCTCTCACATCTTTCAACATTTGACCTTTTGCAGGGATGTTATTTTCTGACCTGAAAATCAGACCCAAGTGAATCATGCAGATCTGTAATTTAAAAAAAATGTGTGTGTGTGTGTGGGGGGGGGGGGGGTTACAGGAGCTGGCCGAGTGAAATGGAAAGGATTTGAGGACATCTACAGGCTGACGTGTGAAAAGTTTTCTTCCTTTCGAAGTATCAACAATGATGTTCGTATGCGTTCAGCTGCCCATTCCACACTTGCGCAGTGTGTATCACAGTCACACTCGCGCATCAGTGGTACGTAAAGTGTTGGGCAGTAATATTGTAATATTAATTTTCCCAGTAAAGAATAGTGTGACGGATTACTATTTTCAAAACAGTTATATTATTACAGTTACTAATCATATTGAGGCTTCCCTACTGAATGCACCATCCCTGACGCAAATGCGCAAATGCTGCAGCTCAGCGGCACCGGACCTTATCAGCGATTAGCCAAAAAGGAAGACAGGAGAACAGAGAGGAGAGGTATTTTCGACTTCTTTAAGTAACGTTATTGCCATTATTGTGTCACAGTCTAAGATGCAAAGAACATTGTCGTCCATTGTAAACTTTGTGCGACCAGCAAAAAGCTTTTAACCGCGAACAATTCTACATTGACTTAAGGGCAATTTATACTTCTGCGTCAAATTGACAGCGTAGGCTACGGGGCTACGCAGAGGCTACGCCGTCACCTGACGTGCACCTCCTCAAAAATGCTACACGTTGAGTCGATGCGGACCGTAATAAGCTCTGTGATTGGTCGGCTGGGTAGCCTCGCAATGCCTCTGAGCCGACCAGAAGTACCCCGTGCTTTAAAGTAACATTTACTAGCGGCCAAAACGGCAGCTGTAACACAGTGAATCAATATATTTGACCGTCGCAACCCGAGCGAAATGACTCGTTTCACTATCAGAATGTGATCCATTCGGTCGGTAACATTTGAAAAGGCTACACCAGCCGCACGTTTACAATTTTACCCCCATTTACATTAGCAGAGCGCTAAAACGGAAGTTAGCCTGCTCGGCCGGCAAAAGTCAACACAGTGGACGCTGTAGCGCTACTGCGTGTGGGGGTGTAATTGCAGAATGACGGACACACCTACGCACAAGTATAAATGCATGGTAACTTGCCCAACACTGAGTTGGCAATAAGCATCGGATAAATTGGGTATAATTTGATTATTGCTTGTTATAGGCTATGTCTAATGTTTACTTTGACTTTTCTGTCGATTGATCAATCACACCTATATACACTTTGCTGTATGAATGGTTGCTTTTTAAGTCGTCCTTATGTTAAAAGTTTTGGCAAGTTATAAAGTAATTTCTTGTGAATGGTTGTGACGGGGTTTATATAAGGCCTTTTCAGATGGCTTGGATCCGTGGGGTCACTCTGCGCTCCTCATCAACAGACAGGCAAACAAGCACTCCACGGGTAACCATGGCAACGGCTTCTGTGTAACTGGTGCGATCCCGTGAAACTGTCACGGTCGTTCTCGTCTCACACACGCCCGCCCGCTGCCAGAGTTGAAATGCCAAACTTTTTCCTACAGTTTATCAATAGACAGAGACTGATGTGGCTGTTTGATCTGACTTTCCTGAATAATATAACTGTTTCTTTAACAGTTAGGCCACCAGGTATTAAACAGGCGACAACCTTTTCTGCTGTCTCTTATTCATTAAAAATAATCTATTAACTTCTACTAAACTAATTTGAAAGTTAGTAGTTATATTCAATTATTTCATGCTGCATGTTGCACATTTAGCTGTTGAAGCTTGGTAAAAAAATGAATACAAAATAATTACAACCCCAATTACAATGAAGTTGGGACGTTGTGTAAAAAGTAAATACAAACAGAACACAATGATTTGCAAATCCTTTTCAACCTATGTTCAATTGAATACACCACAAAGACAAGATATTTAATGTTCAAACTGATAAACTTTATTGTTTTTTGCAAATATTCACTCACTTTGAATTTGATGTCTGCAACACCTTCCAAAAAAGCTGGGACAGGGGCATGTTTACCTCTGTGTTACATCACCTTTCCTTTTAACAACACTCAATAAGCGTTTGGGAACTGAGGACACTAATTGTTGAAACTTTGTAGGTGGAATTCTTTCCCATTCTTGCTTGATGTACAACTTCAGTTGCTTAACAGTCTGGGGTCTCCGTTGTCGTATTTTGCGCTTCATAATGCCCCACACATTTTCCCTGAAAAAGATGTTCCTTGGATGGCAGCAAATGTTATTCCAAAACCTGTATGTACCTTTCAGCATTAATGGTGCCTTCACAGATGTGCAAGTTACCCATGCCATGGGCACTAACACACCACTATACCATCATAGATGCTGGCTTTTGAACTTTGCACTGATAACAATCCGGATGGTCCTTTTCCTCTTTGACCTGGAGGACACAACTTCCATAATTTCCAAAAACAATTTGAAATGTGGACTCGTCAGACCACAGCACACTTTTCCACTTTGCATCTGTCCATCTCAGATGAGCTTGGGCCCAGAGAAGCCGGCGGCATTTCTGGATGTAGTTGAACTATGGCTTTCGCTTTGCATGGTAGAGTTTTAACTTGCACTTGTTGATGTAGTGACAAACTGTATTAACTGTTTTCTGAAGTGTTCCTGAGCCCATGTGGTAATATCCTTTACACATTGATGTCTGTTTTTAATACAGTGCTGCATGAGGGATCGAAGGTCATGGGCATTCAGTGCTGGCCTTGTCGCCTACGTACAGAGATTTCTCCAGATTCTCTGAATCTTTTGATGATATTATGGACTGTAGATGATGAAATCCCTAAATTCCTTGCAATTGTACGTTGAGAAAAGTTGTTCTTAAACTGTTGGGCTATTTGCTCACACAGTTGTTCACAAAGTCGTGAACCTCGCCCCATCCTTGCTTGTGAATGACTGAGCCTTTCGGGGATGCTCCTTTTATACCCGGTCATGACACTTGTTTCCAATTAACTTGTTCACCTGTGGAACTTTCCAAACAGGTGTTTTTTGAGCATTGGAATTGGGGTTGTATTATTATAGAGAAGTGGTGAAGACGCAGTGGATTAGACACTTGTCTTTGATTCCCACTGCAACGCATCCACCAAATAAGTTATTGTCATGGGTCCTGCTTTACCATCCATATGCTATAATAGAGCCACTGCCAGTTTTATCGAGGTGTGATTGCCTGCTTTTGGATCTTCAGTTCTAAAACTTCACAGGAAATGCTTTTACTCATAGTTAGAAAGATCCCAGAAACAAGAAAAGAGGAAGAAGGTCTTCCAGTTTTACAACACAGATACGCCAAGTTAATCATGCGTTAGAAACCACGTAAACTTCTAATAAATGGAACCATCATCGGTCTCTCAACTGTGTCTTCACTTCTCTGTGCAATGCAAATCACTTCTGTTTTCACTATGATGTTATGTGTTTAGACTTGGCTACTTGGAGACAGATTGCATTGTGCATCAACAAATGTCTCAACATTTGCTACAGATTGTGTCAAAATTGATCTTCTAATGATAATATTAATATTGTTGTGTCTTTTCAGGTATGGCTGGACCAACAATATGAGCGTTGTCATCCTCAGACTCAGCCACCATGAAAACTGTGCAAAGAACATGACAGGGTTCATTATTAATTCCCGTGTAGATGCTACAGAAA
This sequence comes from Micropterus salmoides, assembly GCF_014851395.1. Taxonomy (NCBI): domain Eukaryota; kingdom Metazoa; phylum Chordata; class Actinopteri; order Centrarchiformes; family Centrarchidae; genus Micropterus; species Micropterus salmoides. Next base: position 24,272,520 of record NW_024044570.1, read on the forward strand.
ACTTTGATGCTTTATGCTATGATAAAAAAGGTGACTATATCCACAAGAACTTGTCACTTACACTTTATCAGGGCAGCCCAAAGCTGATACTCCAATTACTGAAGTGTTATGTAAATTTACAGACTGCACTGTCAAGACTTTGTTGTTTGTTACTATTTGCTTTTCCATTTTGATAACTGCTTTCTCTTCCCCCATGTGCCAGTCGGGCCTGAGTTGAACTGTACGGAAGCATTTCGAACCAAAGATGCATCAGGTTAGCACACCCATTCACCCTTACCTTATTGTAACACATGTATAAGGAGACACACTGAAAAATTGAATTTACAGTTGTCAGGATGTCAACATTTAAAAACATACAGAATTCCCAGCTTATGAAGCTCAGTTGATGATGTGTTGATTTTTGGCATATGTCATAGAATTGGCAGAAAACTAAATTTGCAATTCATTATTTTAAGCAAAGAAAACAATATGAAAACTCTTAGAAAACACCTCGCTCTAGTTCCCAATTATTACTATATACTCATTTTGTACTGTATATTTATATAGCAAGTGTATCCATTTCTTTAATGGCACTGTCTAATTGCACTGGCTGACAATTATGTGGCAAAAATGATTTAAGACTTATTATGTTGCAACATTTCATGGGGGATGCCTGTGAGAAACTCAACTGCAGCAAGAAAGTCAACCATGCATGTTAATATGCATGCGTTTTGTATTGTAATGTATTATTATTTTAACATAAACATTGGCATGATAAGATGAATTGAAAAGTGAAAAGTTGTGAAAAAAAGTTTAATTCTCAGAAGAGAATGTAATCAGGTTTTACAACATCTCTCTATTCCCCAGCAGCAGAAGGCCAAGAAGAGACCACTCCAAAAGCACAACCTGAGGATGCTTCCGATAGTGAGGGTGGAGACCCCACAGTAGTCTCTTCGAAAGATCCTTTCATGGAAACTACCCCATTAGCCACTACTAATCCAGAGGAGCCAGAACATTCCGTGAATGTTTTGGATGAAATCACCTCTGGTGGGAGTGAGAACAACAGTGAGGGGTTCACTTTCACTACTAGAGAGTTAGACCAGCCCACTGGATCTGGGATGGTGCCACCATCGGTTGACAATGTGGTAGCCTCACCAACGGCCCCTGTTGGAGAAGTAGAGCCTAAAAGACAAGATGCCATAACAGAGTGTAAGGAAAACCCAAGCAAAATGCAACCAACAGATAACTGCTACAAATCATAGTACAAGTAGACTTGTGTATATGATTACAGCTCACTGAAGTATTCAGGATTTGGATGAAATACATCTGACAGCGTAATGCATTCCTGTATCAAAGCCATGCAATAGAAATCACCTACGTGGGGCTAATAATGTTCACTTTTTGTGGAGACTCTATCACAAAGAATGAGTGCTGGTTCAGCTGTTATTCTTCAGCAATTTTTGGATTGCATTATATTGCAAAGTTCCTGTTATTTGATCTATCCTCTGTATATCCAAAAGTGTAATCATAAAAATTGTGTTCATTTATATTCAAAATGCATGAAAACACAGCCCACCCTGACATTAGATGCAACAGGTTTTGAAAGAACTGAAGTAACTTTAAGAACATATGACGCCCCCTTGTGTTAGGCTGATATGTGGATTGGCTTTGTTGCAAAATAGGCCTCAGTGATTTTGTCTCTTTGTCCAGAGGAGCTATAATCAGGATCAGGATTTTCACCAAAACACACCAAATGCACAGAAGTGTGTTTTGAGGGCATATAGGCTATACAGTTCAATTTGCTGTACAAGTTAATTTAAATCAAACCCATAAAATATGAAAGAGATAAAACTGCAAATATGATATAAGGCAGTTTAAAGTGAAAAACATCCTATGTGTTATTTTTTAAATGTGCTTATTTTTGGGAGCCTGGGTACCTCCGAGTTTAATATGTCGGTGAATGACTTGTATCTTAAATGTTTACCTTACCTGTTTTATTGGCATTGTAGCTCCAAAGCAACAACCTAATGACAAGGGACAGGTCCCAGGTCCTGATGCGACTGAGCCTGGTTCACTGGAGAGAAGTAGTTCATCAAGTGAGCAACTGTGTTATTTCACATATACCTTTTAACACCCTGAAGTCCATCGTGATTTCAATCCAATAAGACAGTGTTGGGATAAAGTGCACCCCTAGTGGGATCCACTCTTTATTGACAGTGATTTTTGTTACTGACTCAGTTTTAATGCTGCAGGCTCATGGCTTGTTATTTCTCCCTCCAGACTGGCTGGTTATCATTGGAGTGATTGTGGCAGTTGCTGTTATTCTTCTTGTGTGCGCAGCTGTTGCCAAAAGAAACAGGTATGACTTTGTTTGCTTTTTGTCCCCCTTACACTAATAGAGCTGTCATGTAATGTGTTTTGGACAGAAACATTACCCCCTGTTTCTATGTCATACTGTGCACAGTAGTCAATAGTCCGATTTTCACAAAATTTGCTGCAGACTGAGGGATGGCAAAAAAAATCCTATAATTTAAATGAATAACGTGCGCTTGCAGCTGGTGCGGCAAACAGCAGACCCTGATTATCACACCCAAAGATGGCGAGGGGAACGGGGCGGCAGCATCTGCATCCAGCTCGCACGCCCAGGAGAGAGAGCAGGAAATGGTGACCCTCATGAACAAGGAGAAGATCCAGGAGAACGGCAACACGGAGGAGTTCACCGTCATCACGCTAGAGGAGTCACCAGATAAAGAACAGCTGGCATGAGAGAGGAGTGCAAAGGCAGACAGGGAAGAGTAGGTGAGGACAGGAGGGATAGAGTGAGGTGATGGTTGGGAGATTGGATGGGTCGGGGGTTGGGGCTCCAAACACTGGGGAAGAAATATGCTTTGTTGGCCAGCACTGGATGGACACTGAGTAAGGGTGTATGTGTGTGTTATGTAGAAAAATTGTCCAACTAAGGTTCAAAGTATTGTGCTGGGTCTGAAGCTGTTGTGTCAGTGGGACCGGGTATTTGAAATCACCATGTGCAGCATTTTATTGTCTGGTATACCAGGTTAGGTCGGATTCAATGGCAGTCAAAGAGTGTCATGCATGATGGGGTATCATGCATCGGTGCATAGCAGGGTGTGTGAATGTGTTTTTTGTGTCTGTTCTTTGTGTTTGTGAGCTTTATGCTTTGTTGATGGTGGGGCTAGATATACATGGATTTTAAAGGCCTAGGGGCTAATTTGTGAAGAACATATTGATGACAAATGAGTTCCGTTTTTTTATAGAATTGGTGGTTCCTAAATTGGCAGGTCTTTCATCTTATATGGGAATTAGTAAATCAATATTTTATTTGAGATTTTTGAAGGAATCATTTTTACAACAACCCTTGACGTGTTCCATGTATTTCATTCATTTGTTTTGTTTGCTTATTGCTGTAACTTTGTGTATATTTCAGACATTTCCTGTGGACTGGAGTTTGCGTTTTCCATTTTCAAGAAAACTGGGGATGTCACTACCTTAATTTATGCAGCTTCATTTTCCCTTTTTCTTGGTCTCTGTATATAAAGTATATGTTTTCGGGAATGCCTTAGCAATAGCTGCCAGTGCTTTTTGTGGTTTGGTGGAAAGGGGGCTTTCTATCCCTTTTTAAATAAAGGTATGTGTAATTTTTTTGAGAGTTATTTAATTAGGAAGAGCATCTCTGAAGTAAACAATTGTGAATGGATTTTGCAATAGTCAAAGTAGAGTGGATATTGGATGAATCAACTTGATGTATAACATCCAAAAACTGTGCAACTGATGCACATTTGAAGTCAGTTAACATGGAATGCATTTATATTGTGTAGATGAAATGAAATGAAGTCCCTGATGTTATCCTGAGGATAAATAGAATGATGAAGATGTTGTATATGTACTATATACACAGTGTGTACGGAAAAAAAGAAAGAGCAAAAGGAAGTTTTGGCTATAACAGATTAACCATTTTGTTGATGCAAGATTTAAGCTCAGTGGAGACAAGTGACAGCGGCCTTGCTTTAGATGCTAAATTACATGATATGCATGATAATGGGTGGGTGGGTGGGGGGGGTGCTGTACACACATAGCAATGTAAAGGTTTCTTCATGACAATGTTGTGCTCCCGAGGGGGAGGGGAGGAGTGATGAATGAAGCTTGTGTGCTTGCCCAGGCATCTATATGACAGTGACTCTGTACATTCACACATGTAAACAAAAGGCTCCAATTTTTTTTGACTGACCTTCTCCTTGGTGAAATATATAATACATTGTGTCATATCAATATCATTCCCTGTGTGACAGCTAATTCTTCCTGGTTTTCAGTATAATGCTGAATTATATGCAGCGATTACAAACTGATTTATGTTTTTGATATGTTTTTTTCCTGCTTTTACTTTTACATGGTTTGAGGAAAAGTAGCATGCAGTAGTGTAGGCGGGTTTCATGACCAATTAACAAAAGATGTTGCTGAAAAGATCTGTAAAGTCATGAATGAAATAAATGTGTATAGAAAGAGATGTGCAGGAATGTGGTGTTCATTCATTCATTATGTATGTATGTGTGAAGACAAAAGGGAGTGAGTGAATGGCTTGACAGGGGATGCGAGTTAGTTATGTTGCCCCCACATAAGAGGAAGTAAGGTTTCCATGGCACCGGGGTTGTGATGTGAGAACATGTTAACACAGGAAGCAAAGACCGAGATAAAGACAGACATTTTGAAAGATAGACATGGCATCGTTAGATGCATGTAATATAGTCAGACTGTCTTCATTGACTCACATTGAAAAACACATGCACAATTACTGCTAATTGAGCATGTGTTTATTATACAGTGCACTCATTAATGCAGTCATCAAATACTGATCTAAAGCCGCTCAGCCGTCATTCTGCCATCACAAATTACTTATATATAGTAAATTAGTCTGATCCTTAGAAGAACATGCACTCTCTGTGATAGTCATCATTTGGTAACATATCTCTTTTTGCATGAGTTTTTTTTCTTTACGTGATGCAGAGGAGACTAGTGGGTATGTATCAACAAGCTGTATATCAAACTACCATCTATTTTGTTTTGATTTTTGCTCAGATGAGGCTAATATTTTCATAAAATTATTACTTTGCTCATACTTTTTTTATTCCAAACAAAAGGTTTCTGTTTGTAGCTAGAGTGATGTTTGACAAGTGCATTGTTTTACTGTCCTTCAGAGAATGACACGTTATCTATTGGCTATCCAGTTTAAATTGTTTCCATCCATCTAACAGTGCAGTGTCATATCTATCTTTTTTCACATGGGCCAACACCCCTACAATGTGCACATTTTTATTGTTATACTTAACATTCCCCTGTGTACAGTTTGACTTTTTTTGTACAACCCCCAATCAGTGTTGGACACATCATAGAGTGTTTTGTGTGGAGTTCATACAGAGTGCCTCAGGTATTCTGTGGTCTGAATGACTGCATGTAGTCCCTCTTCACATGCCCGGGTTCTCTCTTGTTCTTTAATGTGTGCGTCGTCTTTCAAATTGTTGATGATTACTCATTTCCTCACTGGCTCTGGGGATAGAACATAGATGGCAAGGCAGACTGGAGATGCTTAAAAATAGCCAATTAACAGTTCAATGTCTATTTGAACCTATTTAATCCCTAACTTAGTAATCGTAGTTGATTGAGTGGTCCAATACACGTGCAACAACATTTGATTGCTTTGGATTTAATTATGTTTTTAGAATAATTTATCAGTAAAAACTAGATTGTCTAGACTGTTTGAGAGACATAATTACACCAAGTGAATGACAGAAACAGACATGAAAAATTTATTTGCGTGTGTTTGTGTGACAAAATGAATACAGTCAAAAAATATCCAAAGGAACAGCCAATATTTAGTTATGAATCAACATTTATTAGTTATATTTGTATATGTACACCAAAGGTACAACACTTATTGATATGTAGAAACAGATTTTTTTTATGTATACCATAGACCATGGAAAGAAATCATGTCTTTTTTTGTCTTTTTTGCTTGAAAGTGTATCTCCCCCCACATACATACACTCTGCCTTTACATCAAAATTACAACAGCTTTACAAAGAGGGAAGGCCTAGAAAAGTAAGATCAGGAAAGCACGTTGTAGGCAGGAGTGAGGCAGGTCATCAGCTCTGTTTAGGAGCTTCTTCAAAAGGACACGTTTCAGTAGAAAAGGACAAGCTTGAAGATATACTGGCTCTTTGTTGAAATACCGTGTCATTCAATTTCCATTTAATCAGTACCATTTAGCTCAGCAAGTTCCAGGTGTTTGTGCGTGCATTTTCGTGTGGAAAGCAAAAAAAGGCAAGTAAAGGCAGTTTACAGGGTTGGATTTCTATAAACCCCCATAACGTCGATGGCATGTCAGAGGTCAAATGTGGCATGTTGTGGCATGTAGACAGGGTAACACAGAATCTAAAAGATCTAGATGTCCGTGTCTTGCAGCTTTAAATGCAGATGCACCAGGTAAACAAAAATACAACGGCATATCAGGGCCATTGTAGGTACCAAAATGTTTTTAAAAACGCTTGGTGAGGGGTGTAACATTCCAATAAAAATTATTGTCTGAGATTAAAGTCACATACTTATGAGAAAAAAACTCGTAAAATACTATTTTTCACCTGTGCTTATATTGTTAAAGGCTCTGTACTCTATCAAGCAGGGCGTGCAGATATTAATAACAACAGCCGTCACATATAAGCTAATTTCACCAACCTGTATTATGAAATACTTCCTCAGTTCAAAGACCAAAAACATAACAAATTGGGGAAGAGCTGCAGGCATTTATAAATGACTAGGATGTGACATACTTTCAAGTGGCTTTGTTGCAGTCCCTCATATCTAACTAACTGTTTGAAAGCTCAGAGAATATCCAAGGAATACCCCCACCCCACCCCGGCTCCGTAATTTATTAATTTAAAAAAATATCTACAATGGCCCTAATATGCCATCGTACAAAGATGCCTGAGACTAAAGCCAGTTTTCTCCATTGAAAAGACAAAATGGTTCAGATGAGTCACCTGAGGAAGGAATGTTGCATTATACTGTAACAGGCATTTGAATACATTGCATGATGTTTGTTCTTTAACTCAGATAACTATTATAGGCTGTGTTTGATTCCTCACTCTATCCTACATACAGGGCAAATTTGACCTTTTCCTTTATTTGTCTCTCCTTTTGGCAACCTTTATCCCAGTAATTCCGACCAAAACAAGTCATGCTGGCCCCCTTCATCAGAACAAAAACTTTCCCTCGCTCTCTTTCTCTCTCTTTTGTTTCTCCCTTTGTCTTTCTCGCCTTCAGGCAAACAGTGTTTGCTCCAGAATCACTGTATTTTTCAGAAAATTCTGCATTGCCTCTGAACAGAGCAATTACATATTTATTTATGTACAATGAAAATGAATGCATACTGCTTATATCTTCATGGAACAAACATTCAAAACGCTTACATTAGATTTAAAAAAAAAAAAAGATATTTATATATTGGTGTGTGACAGGTAAGTAAAACAACTAGTTAACAGCTATTAGAGCATAAAAAAACAAGCAATTTATTACACGATTTCCTCTCTATACATTTCGTCTAATCTAATTTTACTCAGGACATAGATGATTTTTTTTTCTAGAGGATTACATTAAAAATGTCACAGCAATGAAACTATATTCCTACATACCATTTCAATGCCCCCCCAAAAGAAAACAAAAGGAACAAAACAAACAAACAAACAAAAACATCTGTTACCTACAATATATACACAAAGTGCAAGGAGGCACTTTAAAATATCATGCTTTTAAGATAGTGGTGCAAAAAAATAATTATAATTTTATTTTATTCATGCTTCTAAAACCGTGAGTTTGAACATAATAGTGGTCCAACACTCAATCCCCATTGATGACACTATGGTCTGCATTGTCTCCTTACTGGAGAGATTCTTTTTTTTTCCTGAAGATCACATGGTCAAAAGATCAGGCTCAGAGGGCCTGTTCGGGTGTCAGTACTGTGCTCCGCGGCATGCTTGATTACAATTATAAATGTAGTGACCTTCAAGGTTTAAGACTGCTTGTGTGCATTTGGAAAAATAAAATCATGTGTGTGTGTGTGTGTGTGTGTGTGTGTGTGTGTGTGTGTGTGAGAAAGTGTGTGTCTTCATGCTTGCTTTTGTGTGTATGGTGTGCATCAGTCTGCGCAGTGCGTACAGCAAAACACCAAGTGGGCTCTATGTTGTATCAAAGCACACTTCTGTTAGCCAAGCTTTAAAAAAAAAAGCAAAAGACATCTTCTGAGAGTGGGTTTCAGGTACTAAAGGACCGAGTGTTGTACTAAGTGTTTTGTTAAGTTCTCTAATGTTACTTTAATTGGCATTTGTTTGAAGTGAACATCTTCAAGGCAAGGTTGTCATTAGCGCACATGACAAAACACAAGACAAGAGAGAAGGACACAATACTGATAAAGAAATCCAATCCACAAACCCACACCACAGAAGTCTCACCTCTCACTCACACAGGCTAAAAAAAGATTAACAGCCAGTAGTACAGCTTTGTTTGTGTGTTTGCAGGTTAAGCCATTTGGTTCTATGAGAGGAATATATTTTTATTACCTGATAGGTTGGCAACATTCTGGCAAAATGCATGTGAAGTGTCCATTGTTCTGTTCTGTGTTTCCTAACATGTCTTTGCACCAGTATGGACACACAGCTGCAGCATCTAGGGTTTTGTAGAAACAGTCTTGAGCTCTGGTGGCTAAAATATATCATTGTTTACCTTTTTAGGTCTGGCTAAACAAGAAGCTGGCAAGCCTCCCCGAAGCATTATAGCAATGAGCTGCCTCTGTTTGTGCAAGCCAAGAATCCATCTGACAGCCGAGAGCTACTTCTTCCTTCGTTTCTTTATTTTGAAATTCTTCTGGTGGTTCACCTTGTGTACTCTGTCAGTGTTCAGTAATAGCCGTTCCTGTGCTTTCAGAGAGAACACAGGTTGAGGGATCACTCAACCGCTGGAATATAATCTGAATATCTGTGTGTGTGTGTGTGTGTGTGTGTGTGTGTGTGTGTGTGTGTGTGTGTGTGTGTGTGTGTGTGTGTGTGCTTCCTGTATGTGCTACAAAACCTCTCTTCCCAGCACATTATCATATTATAAAATCACTATCTTTCACAAAGACCATTCCAGTAAACTGTCTCCGTTTTTAGAGTCAGCACTTTTAAAAGTTGTGCTGTCGAGAGGCCATTTTCTTGAAGCTCTAGTGAGCAAGTAAACATTTTAGGATTACAACATTTTTTCCTCCTGTAAAAGAGGAAACACACAAGCCTGAGAATAATTTGCTGTCCCTTATTGAGTTTTTAAAATTTTTTTTTTAAACTTGGAATACGATCAGTGTCGACGTGGAATAATGATGAAAATTATCCACATTGGGGTTTTGGTTATATTTGTGCTCTGTGACTCGGTTTGTGCTCTATATAATCTCTTTTTTGTGCTATAATTTCAGATATGTAAACTCCTTACTATTGTTTGTTTTTACAATAATCATTTTGATGCTAATTTCTTTTAATGTCATGTGCATCACAAAATGTTTTGTGGGGGAAAGTACTGTATAAAGTTTCATTTTCAGGGCAGGGATTTTTTTAAGCTTCATCGGAAAAAAGTGTTAATATCACGTGCTGTGCCAGCCACTTATAAACAGACGTTAATGTAGGAATTCTGAAGAATGTAATGAGAGTGACGTCATGGAGGCAGTTCAAAGGCCTCTGTGAGTTGATTGGTTATCTGCCTGTTTGGTCCCTATAATTTAGTTGGTCATGTTCTTAACCGCAGCTCTCCCTCTCTCTCTCTATCATACACACAGGCACACGCTCAAACAAGTTTTATATCTCACTCAACAGGTGACACAAAGAAAAAAGTCCCTTTTTTTCTTTTTTACAGTTGACCCAAAAAACCAAACAAAAGGGGGATAAAAAAAATGGGCTCCATGGTATGACTTATGCTTTCTAATTTCACTGTGAATGTGCTTGTAGTTTGAGAGGCTCAGCATGGTCGTTCTCCCTGCTTCCTACCCTTTCATCAGTTTGCTGGACCTCAGGGATAGTGGGTAATGTTCGGCAAATGCAGTCAGATTCACTCTAAAGGCAGTTTAAGAATCGAAAGTGATGTTCTCAGATGAGAGACTGAGATGGAGAGGAAAATCAGTGACAGCAATGTAAAGCCAGGAAGTTCAGTACAAACATTACAGTGGTTGTCATGATAAATGCTCCTGCTCTTCTTCTGACATTAAAATAATGAACCACCTGTATGAAACTTGGAAGATGATCTCAGCGCATCCCATGTTAAACAGCCACTTCTTCTCTCATCTTATAAATGTAGAACCAAGATATACTGCAAGGAATAGCTTATCTAATAAATATCTCTTTTTTTCTCTTCCTTCCCTCCCCAAGCCTTGAAGTATGTTGTGCAAGTATCCGCTATGTAGGATATAATTGTGCTCTAACAGGTAAAGTATACCTCTGTTATAATTTCACGGTTAAGTGAATTAGTATTATATATCAGTCAGATAGACAGTTGCAAAAACGTTTAAAGGGACTAATAAAAAAAAGGAAAGAAAACTAAACTACATAAAAAAAAACAATTAGTAGTTCTGTTCGTGTGACTTTTTTTTCCATTCACTCTTTTTTATCACCAAGTAGGAAAGCTTGTGGAGCCCAGGAGCAGGGGATCTCTGTGCTGCCATTATTCATGTTTCCATGGTTCCTCCTCAACAAGCGTGCACTCCGCAGCAGAGCCGTTAGTAGCTGAGGTTACCTGTAAGCATTTAGCAGGAAAATCTAAACAGTGGATCCAAGGCACAGACAAAAACACAGTTCATTTCTTATGAAGCATTGGATCAAAGAAATTACTTTAATACTGCATTGTTGATTCAATGCTCCCACTTATGAGATAATATTACTAAGTTTCAGCAAAGCAATCTGATTGGTCAATCAGGCTTACAAAGCTTAGAAAGCATGATTGACCATGGTTTATTTGCTATGCCATCAAAAAAGCAACTTTAACAATCATTCCTGCTATGTCCTGGTTTTATAAGCCACATGTAGGTAAACTTTTCAGAGAATACACAACTATAAACATTTTATAACTGTAAAGCCACGATACCAGTTAGGACATTCTTTTCTGTAATTTTGGGTACTGTAGTGAAGTCAACTTTGGCAATTAAAACGCACCCTCTTATGTATCATAGCTAGTTTGCAACATGCAAAAACTGTGAAGGAATACTGTAGGGCCACTGATGATGATTATGCTTATGGTAGCTCTAAGAGTGTAGTTTCTTTTACTGACCTGGGATCAGACCACACATTTATGATGACCAAAAACTCAACAGGCAGTAAAAAAAAATACAAGTGAATAAATTATGGAAGAATAGACAGATTACACAGAAAACAAGGTACAAACACTAAAGAATGAATGCATTGTTACTTTTAGCTATTTTGCAAGCACAGTGTTTTTTAAAAAAATTGGTTAGAAATGTGAGTCATGCTATTTACAGGCTAAATGGAACAGGAAACAAAAAAAAATAGTTATGGTGGAAACTGGAAATAGCAAGCCTTTGTGTCACATTTGTATGTAAATGTCCATTAATAAATAGAGACTCAGAAAGGAGGATGTGACTTTTCACTATGGATAGATTACTTGTGTGACAGGTTACCAGCGTTTCTAGGCAACACCTTTCATCCTTTAATAAATGAATAGGCTCATCAGCAGACCTTTTCTGCCAGGGCATGTGTGTGTGTGTGTGTGTGTGTGTGTGTGTGCGTGTGTGTGCGCGTATGTGTGTGTGTCCGTGTCAGGGAAGAAGTACTCTGGACTCCCACATATTATTCTAAAAGTCTAGAATACATTTAAAGACAGGGTGTGTTTTACATTACGGGTGCTACTTCACAGCTTTCCGATTTCACACGCAGTTCTCACAATGTACAGAAATAGCTGGTGGCAATGCGCAAAAACCCTGAATCAGTGACAGCGTGGTAGATGTGTGTACGTAGGGAATATGTGAACTGCTAATTAGCCATAACACTTTCCCACTCTACGGTGTAAATCTTACAGGAAAGGTTGACTGTTTGGAAATGAGTTGGTTAAACAATTGAAATTAGCTACATTCCAGATAAAGCAGAGTGAACCACACCGAACATTAAGCTGAACAAAAGGAAAATGAAAAGTGATTACAGGAAAGGGGAAACATTATTCCATAGAGAGGATCTTTGGAAAATGCATGATGTGTCAACTTTTGATAGATGGGAGGGCTGCCAAATAATTCCTCAGGGTCATAATGAGGATTATCTGTCTCTGCCTTTTGAATTAAGGCCAATCCCCAACAGGTTACAGTCATCAGATTAGGCTAATTATGTAGAGAGGTGTGATTTATCCCTCACTTGCATGCACTAAAAATGAATTCTTTTTTAGTTAGTTCATTTTGGAAACCTTTTGGCAAGAGCGCTTTGAGTTTTTGGACGTTCATTCAACACAAAAGCTGCTATTCCAGAAGAATAACATACATACGTACACATGCAACCGTTCTCTTCCTTCACTTCTGTCATAAAATAACAGTAGGTATATTTACATTATTATGTAAAAAGATGCAATGAATAAAAGAAACAGAGTCAAGCAAGGTGCAGAGTGAGCATGCAACAACAGAGGGGGTTATATAGAAGTCTCTATGTCCGTAAGCATTAATTGTACCTTGCATTCATCTACTACAACAGAATTGTTAGCAGTGACGGTAGCAGTTGTGGTAGAGGTAGAGGTAGAGGTAGAGGTAGCGGTAGCGGTTAAGACGCACTGGTTGGAATTGTTTTCGTGATGGTTCTTCATGTCATCGTAATAAGACTGGGTCTTCGTCATCATTTCAATGTCATCTGATTTAGCCGTGTGCGCATCCAGCTCGTCCAGCTCTGCCTTGGACATGTGGTACACGATGCCTGCACCATAGGAGTCACCCACCACGTTCACTGAAGTCCTGAATCGATCCCTGAGGAGAGACAAACCAGGCAAGAAAGATGGTTTTCCATACTTTATAAAAATGAGAAAAATACAAGTAGAGATTTCCAGATGAATGGAAAACAAAAACCTAAAATAGAGGTAAAGGGAAATCACAACCACAATATATATTTTTGTCTTGTCAAACTCACAGCAGCCAGTCAACAGCAACCAGCAGACTGATGTCTTGGGTTGGCAGGCCTACAGCAGTAAGGATCAAGAGCATAGTCACCAGGCCGGCACTGGGAATACTGGCTGCTCCAACACTGGCCAGGGTGGCTGTCAGACTGGAAAACACAGCGAAGCAGCAATCAATCCTATTCTCCAAAACCACTACGATTAACCACACCCTGCCGCAACTCCTCACAGACATAAATAAATGTGAAATGGCTAAACTACACAGCAACAGATGAAGACTTTCGTTCTCTATGGTACTTGTATAAAGAGCAGCAGCTGAAGAGCGCCAGAGTGGGTCATCCAACGCACATGAAGAGAGGTTCAAATGTGAGAGATGGGATGTTTAATTTGAGGGGTTTGTGGATTGATATGCCATAAAAATGTCAGGCTGAAGGTCGTCCATCCTTGACTCACCGTATTAACAGGAGAGCATTAGGGGATAGTTACAGATATTTATTATTATTTTATTTAAACCCACTTTAAATAGTGGGAATTACAATTCTTAGTGTTATGATTAAAAATACCCACTTGAGAAGCCTATTTTCATACAGGGATGTCTGAAATATCATGGAGGGTTTCATCATTTCACAACACTAATACTGACATTTCATACAATGCAAATGTTCACATCACACAGAGCATCTGGGTCTTTTCTATGTCCAGAGACAAAGCTAAATCTGTGCAATGATACTTACAGTTTTCATCACATAATTTCAGCTCAGCTCAAACTGTAAACATAAGCATGAAATGACATCAACTAATAAAATCTGATATGCTTGAAGTCTATCATGAGTGTCTCCTGACCTGACAGTGACAATCTGACCAGGGTCAAGGTGGATGCCATTCATCTGGGCAATAAAGATGGCTGCAACAGCCTCATACAGAGCAGTTCCATCCATGTTGATGGTGGCACCGACTGGGAGCACAAAACGAGTGACTCTTTTGTCAATACCCAAGTTCTCCTCCAGACAACGGAAGGTGACAGGCAGTGTACCAGCACTGGAGGGAAAACAAGGAAATTTTAGGTTATATTTTGAATCAGCTGCACATATATCAAAAATGAAATGTCCAGTCATTTTAATGCTGACCTGGAGGCTGTCCCCAGGGCAGTGATCCAGGCCTGGAAGATGCCCAGGAAGAAGGTGAAGGGGTTTTTCCTGACGATAACAAAGTAGATGCTGGGCAGGAAGATTGCTCCGTGGATGATGAGGCCAATAATTACAGTGACCATATACATGCCCAGCTGCCTGGCCACCACCTCCAGGTCCTTGATGGAGATGATCTTACCACAGATGAGACAGGCAATACCAAAGGGAGAGTACCTGACGAGACGGATTTAGCTTTGACTACAGAAAAGAAGGGATTTCACACAAATTCTGCTTCATGTAGCTACACTATTTTAAAATGTTGTAATGACTTGAGAAATAACTTGGCGTTAACAGTTATTTCTGACTTGAAATAATTAAATGAGTCAATGAGATTCTTAAGTGATACTAACCACATGATCAAGATGACAATTTTCATCACAATCTCATTGAGGATGTTGAAGAATTCAATCATGAGTCTGGCCTTTTCTCCCATCTTGCCCATGCAGATGCCAAATGCAATAAAGAAACCAATCAGACCTGTGACAGAAAATCATAAATGTATCAAACTTTGAATACCAGTGTGGAGAGGTGAGATGACTACCACATGAGGGGAGTATTATTTGAAGATGAGACATTCAAGGTTTGGATTACATTTACAGCCAGAAACATTAGGTTTATCCAGATGTTTGCTACTGTGAATTTCTGTAAATGTAATACTGTAAACTTTGCTTTTATTTTTAGCCATGCTAGCTGCATGGATGACAATGTTAGTTGGTCAGTTCACCACTTTGGTCAAATATCTCAACAACTTTTAGATGAATTGCCATGCAATTTGGTGGAGATATTTATGGTGCCCAGAGAATGAATCCTAATAACTTCGGGGATTCCCCGATTTCCTATTGCACCATCATCATGTCAGAGTTTTCACTTGTCCTGAGAAGTATGTTCTTTAGATTGGCAATGACATGACCATGTTTCTGACTTTAGTCATCCCTTGACTTTTCCTGTAGCACCAACATGGGGTTCTTATTTATGGTTTTGAGGGAAATGTCTTAACTATTGGATGTATTGCCGTGACATTTGATACACCCATGTCCCTCTCAGGAGGAATGATCTTAACTTTTCATTTAGCACAATCATCAGGTCAAAAATTTCTATTTGTTGTATACATTGATTTATGACCAAAAACCTGCAAAACTAATGACATTCCCATCAGCATCATCTAAACTAAACATGCCGAAAAGTATGCCAGCTAAACATCAGCATGTTAGCATTGTCATTGCGAGCATTTTAGGATGCTGATAGTAGCATTTGGCTCAAAGCAACGCTGTGCCTAAGTATGGCCTCACAGAGTTGCTGGCATGTCTGTAGACTCTTAGTCTTGTTAACTGTTAATTATCTATACACTGTGAGTGTTTTTGGTTGGTTACATACCCAGAACATTCATGCCACTTTTGAACTGTAGGGACTTTCTGACGATGTACTGAGGCTCCTTGGTAATGTTAGCCACTAGGCCCTCCAGGGTGGTGGCATTGACATCCTCCTCAACAGCCACTTCTATCTTCTTTGTGACAGTCTGGATCTGAGTTAAATGAGGAAAAGATACTAGTGGTGAGTTTGTTGACCAATGCTGGAATCAGATATGATGTATCCCTATGACACAAGGCCACTCAGCTGTCAATAATCGTGTTTGCAAATCTGCTTCTGCTTTGGTGTGTCTTTATATCCAATGTGCATTTAGTGTTCATCTGTTATAAAAGCCTCGACTAGGAAATAAAGACAGTAATGGACACTCTACCTATTTTCCAGACAGACAATACTGCAATTCTCTCAAACTTGATGTCAGGCCACAATGGATATTCCATATTAAATTATGCCACTCATACAAGACTAACAATGACTTTCATATATCACTGACAGACTTTCTAAGCATCTAGCACCTGCGCTGACAATCAAACTTCAGTATTAAGCCATGTGTCTTGTTACTGTTGTCCTCCATTTACCTGTTGGAAACAAGCCTGCACCAGATTCTCTGGGAACAGGTTCCTGATCAAATCAAAGAAGGCATCCAAGCTGGACACATCATCATTGACCTCGCCCTCGCCCAGATTCTCCTTCAGTTTGGGGTTGCCAGGGTGGATCAGTAACACTAGGATGACTCCCAGAACAGCAGCAATAATAGTGGTGCTCATGTAGTAGACCATAGCTCTGGTGCCCAAGCGACCGCTAGATTTGGCATCCAAACCAGCCAGACCTGCAGCCAAAACAAGCAAGATCGTGTTTTCACCTGCTAATTACTTACTGAATGGAAATGTTGACCTACCAGTTTGGGGCATGCAGGCTGGACGCAAAGACTGTAGGTGATTACATAATTGTGTTCATCATCATGTGCATGGCATTATATATTGCATGAAATATTTTCAATTATGATTTCAGAATCAGGATTTCAGTAATAACAGGGCATTCTCTTTGTGTCTGTCTTTAGCAGTATCACAGCAATGAAAGGTGACGATGAAAAATTTAAGTTTATTTGCCCTAGTAATCAATTTCAACCAACCCGTTCTCATTCCTAGGGAGTCAAATACCAATGCTTTGTCAAGTCTTTCGGGGTCTGGTACCACCACACATGGTAGCCTTTAGCATTATAGTTCAGCGCACTGGGGGAAGCCCTTTAGAGTCATTGTTTAACTCTTAAAGTAGGCCTTGTATGAATAACAGAAAGGTCTAAGTAAGGAGTTAGCTGGCCAAGCCTAACCAAATTGCGAATTCTGACAACGTTAATCACTAGTTTTATTTTGAAAGCCTAACCAAACGTTGCATATTTATTCTTGCTAACTTGACCTTGGAGCCCTATACATGGCAAAGCGACGCTGAAAGGTAGTAAGGGTGTTTAAAAGCCACTTCAAGGGTGTTGACCAAGTGTCCATTTGTGACGAGCTGGAAATGAGAATGGGTTGATTCAACTGTACATGAGCTCTGTCAAATGTGTATAGATACAATGCAAACACACCAGTAAAACATATTTTCTTAAAATAACATAATATATTACTATATAATGTATTTGCCATAAGTGATCTGTCACACAGCACCTGTGATTAAACTGGAGATGATGAGTGGGAGGATCAACATCTTCAGCATCCTCATCAGGATATCTCCAGGAAAAGAGATCACCATGACAATATCTGGGTGGATCGGAGAGGCAACACGGAGCAACATCCCTGATACAGCTCCTAAGATCACACCTGAAGTGCAAGGAGGAAGATGAGTGAGTGAAACTGCAAGTGTATAATTGCAAAATAGAAGATATTTGGGAATGATATTGACAAGTGAAAGAAAAGAAAATCAGATATTAGATTTTTTTTAAATGAAAGCATGTCTTATGGGTGTATTCTGGGCTGATGGGGAAAGTTTAAGAAGAAGTGATATAAGTTAATAAGTGACCTCTGCCTCTTATCAGTTTAGTTGTTTGGAGTTGTACAACAGGCTGTCTGTTACATGTTTAAAGAGAACAGTGGGTTGAGCAGATAAAACTGAAACCTGCTAAAAGAGAGTAAAGCTCACGGAGGATTAATTTTGGATCTTTTTCAAGCAACGGAGAAAAAAGAAGTAGTTGACCCTAATCTTAGGTTCACCTTGTGCCTCACTGGAATAGTTCTGCTATTCAGTAGATTCTTTGCTGCCTTACCTATCCTCTGGCCCCATTTACTTTCAATAAGCCTGGAAACAGTTACATTTGAAAGATCAGCCCATCCCTAACAAAGCCACTGTTGACCTTTGACATATGTCTCTTCCAACTAACTGCAACAAACATGTTATTTTCCTGCCACACAGTGTTTCTGCAAGTAAAGATGACCTCTCTCTGCTCTAACCCCCCCTGCAGCCCAGCCTACCAGTAGCTGGCCTCTGTGTCTGTCCATCTCAGGCCAGAAGAAAAATCCAGAAACCCACCCCACCACCACCCCGGGGCTGCACTTCCTCTGCTACAATACCACTGCCAAAGATCACACAGCCCGAGACGATGTTTAATAACACATATTTGAATCAAAAGCCCTCCAGCTTTAAAATAAAAAAAAACAAAGTAAGATGTGCTCTGTGCTTCAATCTGTCCTTCAGTCTAGCAGCATCCCATGAGGTCTGCACACCCAATGGTTTTGGATGGCACTTGATTTCCTGTGCCTTCTCTTTGGCTCTTTTGCAAGTTCTCATTTAGGCTCTTATCTGCCAAGTGACAGATGATCAATGATCATGCTGGCACCACTTGCTTTGCAAGAGTCCTGCCAAGTGGGGTGAGATGTACACATTACGCACACTCTCACCGACACACATCCATGCAAGCAGGAAACATACAGACAGGCACACCATACATGGCTAAATGAAATATACACACTCATATCCAATATGAATTTATACAGTTTTATAACAGGTTCACAGCATAGGCTTATAAAATGGTAAGGGGGCATATAGCTGTCAGACACAACAAAATATAAATGATATATGCTGGTTAAACACAAATCTGATTCAAGACCTCTAACCAGAAATTGCATCACCACTTTAATTTCCTCTTTTCATTAAATCTCCCCCTGTAGCACATTGAGCCACTGCTATAATCACAATATTTTTCATGCACCACCAGAGCTGTTTGGGTGTCCAGTGCTGCAGAGAGCTTTTGATAGCAACAGGTGGCACGGAGCTGGGGAAGGTCAGGACACCCAGTCATCTTACTGTCTGGTACAGTGATCAAGCACAGATGGCATCTCCTCCTCATATTACAAGCAAGCTGCATAATTGAGCTCTGAGTTAACACAACACTGAGCTCAGCGGTTGTCGGTGCCCATCTTTAGCATGCCTCACTTTTTATTAGCTACTTGAGGAAGAAAAGAAAGAGACAAAAACTCACCAATGATGAGGTGACTTACCGAGGACAGTGAGCGTGAGCAGAAGGTTCTTGAACATCTTGGAGCAGATTTGGGCACACTTGGACTGAGGCCTGGCCTCAATGGGCTCCAGGTGACTCTCATGCATCCTCACCTCAACTTGTTTAGGCATACTGTTGGCACTGTGACAGAGAGAAAGAACAAATTAAACTTTTATTTACAAAATACAAAACCATCAAGCTGAACCCCTTCTAAAACACACACTTGGTCGTACAGCATGCTGTCACATTCTGTCATACATGTGTGGTCACTCTGAGAAAGAACAAGGCATTATGTTGACTATAATAAAACACAGCACCATAATACAGAAGGCAGATCATTTGGATGGGCATGATGTCTCTGGAAACCATTATATATTTTTTTAAAAAACAGTGCATAATGAAAAATGTTAAGCGTTCAAGTGTGCTGCCAAGCTGACACTCCAACACTCCAACACTGTTCATGGTTACTAAATCATCCAACAGATGGAAGCTGGCTACAAGCTGCTGCTAGTAAAATGTCGGTCCTTTGGGGTAATACTTCAAACACATAGCATCTCAAGTAAGTTTATTAAAAACGGATTCTCTGAATCTTTTAAGCACAGCATTTTGTTAGAGATTTATGTAATTTCTGTATTTTGATCAAATAAAAATTGTCTGGGGTTAGCAATAATTTAAAGACATATCTCACTAGGTAATTAGACTGACTGTAATTTTTTTTTCATGCATGAAGAAATGGCAGGAATGAAATATTTTGAAAAAGTAGTTATATTCATGACATTAACATTCACAGAACAAACAGTGAAGCAGATTGGATTTTGAATACAACTTTCAAACATATGTATGTTTTATTAATTAATTACGGTGTGAAGGTTTCACTGTATAGACAATAAGAGACAAAAAAACCCTGGTGAGTATCTACAGATATTCGTTTAAGACAATGATAAAAAAGAAAGGAGGAGGAGCAAACATATTGACTGTTAGGACTTATGCCCCTACATATACATTCTCTCTCTCTCTCTCACATTTGATTGTGTGACAGTTTAGAAGCACACAAAAACTAAAATACAATTGTAGTCACACAGACCCAATGATAGATGACTTATTAAATGATTTCCCATCATAGGCAGCACAGAGCAGTTTCCTGCCGTCCCATTGAGGTGTAAATGAGTTGGTTAGTGAGAAGACAGCCAGCTGTGTCTGTCAAATACCAGATAGGCAGGTGTTCAATAACTCTGTCAGAAAGACAGTGACGGGGAATGAGAAAGGACAGTGGCTTTGTATTGGTTGTCTCCTCAACAAGTTGCATCAATAGTCTATCAAATTGTCTTGCTCTGTCTTTTTTTTTATTTAGGAAGAAAAATAAACGTCTCTTTGTTGCAATTCATCTCCAATAAGCCCATGAAAATGTCTGCTGTGATGAATTACAAAGAAAAGCAAAAGAGAAATAATGTGACACTGACCTTTCACCTAACCCCTGGGGTTCATGGCCCTAAAACTCACAAATCCTTCCATTTGTGAGTGGTGAAGTTATTTTTTTTGTCCTTACACCCTCCCCCCATAGTCCTAATGAAATCAGAACACTGCTTAGATATTAATCATGTTGGCTGTCAATTTTTTTTCAAAGCTGACAATTGATCAAAGGCAAGACAGCTCAAATCATTTGGAAAACCTCTCTGCAACCAAAAGGCTTTTGATGGTGTTATTGTTGTTGGGTAAGTAGTCACTAATAATTCCACATGAACACAGAGAGAGAGAGAGCGAGAGAGAGAGAGAGAAAGAGAGAGAGAGAGACTCACACATTTACACACACCTCCCCCAGCTTTGTGTACTGCTGCGTTGTAAGCTTGGCTATAGGAAGACCACCTGGTCAGCTTCCAGGCACACAGATGGACAAGTCCTATCTCCTCTTATTAATTTCAAAGTGAAGTGCGAAATACAGAAAATACATGCAACCAGCAGGCAAAGGTATAGCTACCATTACTCTCAAGCTCTGCATTATTTCACACATAAGTAAAACGCCAGAAATAAAATGCGGAAAAATTAGCATTACCATGTAATCCCATTCCACAAGAGTGATGAGTGCTGTTAATAGAATTTTCACCCTTTTCTCTCCCTTTCATTATTTTTAGCTCTGAGAGAGAGATAGAGACGTTGGACGTCACCGAGGTCGGATATTATTCTGTCATGATCCTCTCATTAGCGCTTCTCTCACCAAGGAAGAGACAGATGAGACAGATGTGCGACCCAATGATAGATGACAATGAAAATGCACAGTGAGGAGAAAACTATCATTTCACAACAGTAGGAAATAAAAATGTGTCTTTTTATGTTACAGAATCATTTTACTGGATGGAAAATTCCCCTTCTGTACATCATTTTATCTTTCATTTATGAGCATAATGACATGACCTGACATGAGTATCATTTCTCCCTGCCCTGCAGTCTAATTCTGAGTTATTAAGCTTCAAAGTTGTCAGCATCCATTCACTTTAATGGATCTGAGCTGCTTCTTTTAGAAACTGTTAAGAGCCACTCACAAGCTAGGTTACTACGACTAAAAAGTCCAACAGAACCTCATAATGCAAAAGTCATGACATTCATATACAGACACACAGACACGCCTGCACACACATATACAGATTCTTCTTCTCAGTCTCTAATAGGATCATTTTATGAACCGGTCAATCTTGGCCAAGGGCTTAGTGAGATTAATTGCATTACAGGACTGTAAAGCCATGAAGAATTAATGAATGTCTTAATAAAACAACACCTGGTGTCAACCCAGGTGACTGAAAGACAAATTATAATTCCACATGCACAACACAATTTAGAGAAGTCCCCTTGTATTTTCTGGTGATGCACTGTAAAAAACAACAACTTTTAACTTCAACACAAAAATATTCAATTGCTTGAGTGTTGCTGAATCACCACAGTAAGTACCTGAAGTGAATGAACAGAGAAAGTGCAAGATGTAAAAGTATATTATGCTCATAACTGTAAATGGGATGCATAGTACTTACTTCATTTCTGGTGGAGTTGAGGTAAGTGCTATATACATTGACCAGGCTCAAACCTCCAGCCTTTGGTATTTAAGAGTGAATCAGAACAAGAATTTGTTAGTAGGATCACGACTGCTCCATCCAAAAGTGTTGCCAGATGTCAGCAGATAAGGTCCCAGGTACAGCCGGTGGCTGAAAACACCACAGCTCTGCTGACAGCTAGCAGCTCTCAGCTGTCCACCAGCTCTTCCTAAGCATCCAGAGAGGAGCGAGTCAACACAGCCCAGACGACAGACCCAGTCACAGCTACAGCAACCTGAATTGCCCCATCCTGATGTCTACAAACCCCACTCAGCCCCCACCCCCCCTGACTCCACCATTCACAACCAGCTACACACCAAGGCACACACAGAGAAGAGAACACATGCATACAACAATCCTAGAAATAAATAAATAAATAAAGAGGAAAAAGTGGTGGGAGGAGTCAACATCTGAGCTTAACAGTGAAATCCCTCAGGGACCCTCCATTCCCTGGACACTGTAATCCCCTCAGAGGGTACACTCCCAGACTCATCCAGCTACATGGGATAGCGTGGGATGATGCCTGCTAATGGCACAATGCGGACAGTAGTGCTTTGTAAGTAGTCCTTTGGCTGAGAGGGGAATACACGACAAAGGAATGATGGATGGAAGATTTAATGTCCATAATGTCGCCGTTTTGGGGCTTTGAGGTCATCCTGATGGACTATGTATTATGTCACTGTGTGTTGAGCCACAGCGGCCCAAGAGCATATATGATGAGGTATACATAGATATCTGCAAAAGGTTATATCACACAGATCAAATCATTAGATTAAACGATTTAATCAATATATGTAGAGAGAGAGATAATGTCCTCAATAAACTACAAAAACACTAATAAGGGAAGTTAGCTACAAAATATGTTTGTTTAAAGATACTGGCAAAATAAGGTCCACACACTCACTCAACATATTGATTTACATATCCCCACTATTCAATAAAAACTCCAAAGCACTGACTTCCCTCTAGTCTCCCAGCAGCATGGGACTTCACATCGTATTGAGCAGTATCACATTATTATAATTAGGGAAATGTGCTGGAAAGCCATTTCCTCTTCAAACACAACAACAACAAAAGCCAGAGGAATCCCATCTCTGTCTGTGAAAGGTTGTGTCATGAGAAATCACTCATCCTAAATCCCTTGACATGTCATACTCATTCAAAGGGCCCTGTCAGGGAAGCATTTTTTTGGGGGGGGGAGAGTAGGACAGAGAAGAAGGGGTTACAGGGGCGAGTAAGAGGGACACTAGAGGAGAAGGGGGTACTGGGGTCACACCAGCACCTCTCAGCCAAAAGAGGGGCCTGTGAGGGGAAGGCTGAGGCAGCCATCCCTTCTCTTGGCTGGCACCATGTGAAGCTCTCTGCTTCCTCTCTCTTCCTTCTGAGGGGCTTTGTTTCACACGCAAACAGTGGCAGTGGCCCCAACTCGCCCGGCCAAACGCTGCATCCAAATTGGCAAGGGCGAGAAAAGACGGGAGGGGGTTCGAATGGGAGGGGGTATAAGGGTATAGCATGGGTGGCAGTGGGGACAGTGGGCATGTCCAGAATGCCAGTTCTTTCAGGCCACTGATGTCATGCCTGTGCCCACCGTGGGAGAGCAGCGGAGGGACCAAGGCGCCCCTTTCTCTTTCCCCCTCCACAGTCTCTTTTTTTCCAGGATGAATGAATCTTTCACAAACGGCAGCCCATTGTGTCCCATAATCGACGGCGATTATCCCGATTTTATGCTGCTTTCCCAGTGCAAGGAGGTTCCCTGAGTGCTGGCATTGAGGACTGCTGCGATGCATCAAGGACCATGAGGGGTTGTCCTAGCAACGCTCTGCGGCTTACAGAGAAGGGGATCAAGGGGAAAGAGGAAGCTCATACCCACACACAGAGCATACAAACACATAGCCTGCACACATACCATATAAACATGGGGTACGGCTTGATAGATTAGCAAGCGGATGGACACGTTGAATCTTTTTCTCACCAAAGGATATTTTATTTCATAGACAAAGAAGTAATGAAGCATTTAAACACTTTTATAAAACTTCACAAGACATTTTTAAATAGAGGTTCTTTGGTGTCTGTGCTGCATAATTAATGAGCTACTGTCACACGCTTTGCCATACAATGCCGCTCATCCAAAACACATGCTTACATAATAATTAAGTTTGCACTAGTGGCCGGTTGTGTGGTTACACTTGTCTAATTCAGGTTGTTGGGATCCATGCATTAGCACAAGATGTAAATGAGAATACAAGTTTTCCACTAATCTGTTGAGGGGCCCGATGCCTGTTCTCATGACTGGAGCATCACAACATAATGTGAGGTAAAGACAACTGGAGCTGGGCCAGGCTCCGGATATATCTGGCCCCTCTGGGCCTCACAGCCACTTGCCATGCAGTGGGAAGAAATGGGTTCACACATACTGGCTGTGAAAAAGCCCCCCCCCCCTAATGAAGCTCTCAGCAAACACTTCAGGTTGTGCTGTGCATAGGAAGTGGGAGATAAATTCCAGCATCTGAAGAAAGGGAAGCTTTGTCACTCTACACCTCTCAATAATGTATCCCTAGATGCTTGTCAGAATGAATACATTCAGTGATAGATAGTGATAGAGAAATGTGTGGACTGTCCTGCAAATGTGGTTTCTTCCACTATCAGTGTAACCTACTGTTCTTCAGTACCTCAACAAAACACAGGAGACCCTCTAAGAGTGCTGCTTCTTAGAAACAGTATCTCCTGTGAGTAGTGGAACCAAAAAACTTCCCCATAGGGTAGAAAATGCCTCAAAACTTAAATACAGATTGTGGGTAGATACACACCCAAATGCCAAACCAGCACAGGGATTTCCTCTTCCCAGTATGCTTCTCAAACAACAGCCCAAATAAAATTTACCTTCCAGTTTCTCAGTCAGATCATCTGAAGGAGACTACTGTTGTGAAAAATGTTTTTTAAATATGTTCTTATATAATGTGTATGTGTATGTGTGTATATGTATTTAATATCTTACAAGCGTTTCATATCAGCCTCTGATGTGCAAAAGAATCCTTTTGAGTGTATGAGTGTGTGCCCTCTGTGTGCATATATCCAAAGCACACTATGTCAAACCTTGGTTAGATTAATTTAGGAAAGTGACCCCACACAAATGTAGGTGTGCAGAGTCACTCAGTGGTCCACTTGAAAGCCATCTTGAACTGCTTCCATGTGAACCGTGGCATGAGAATATAGCCTGATCAAAGACTGGCACAGAGCCAAAGGAGCTGCGCATTGAATAAGGCATATTTTTGTTGATATTCACTCATGTCAATTCCATGCTGTCACTTTCTGTCTTTAGACTGATGAAATAGCTAATCAATGAATGGAATGCAAATAAATACAAAGCACATGAATGTGTAATACCAAACAATGTGCCCATTTACAGTTCAATTTCTGTATTTTTATAAGAATGAATGAGTACATTGTTGTGGAGCAGATTTCTTGGAGCAGAACAAAAGAAGAATTAACAATTATCAATCAATCAATCAATCAAACTTTACATCTAAAGCACATTTAAAACAACCAAGTTGACCAAAGTGATGTACATGAAGAATTATAAACACATGTTCTTAGTAATGTATTGTTTGAGTTTGGTTACTCTATGGGAATGGTGTGATAGCTCTACAGAATCAGGGCACTTACAGCCACAAAAACAAATGCTTTTTGCTTGAATTCCCATAAACTATACAATCGAACTTGGGGTATTGAAAACATAAATGCCCTAAAAAACAGCATTTTGAATTGATGAGTAAAAATGCTTATAGGGGTCTAGATACTTATAGTGTGCAGATGAATGTATACACATTGTGGCATTAAATTCTACATATCATATTTGTATTTTAGTTGCAGTTCCAAATACTTTATCTCGACTATGCATTATGTATTATTGACCCGTTTAATACCTCATTCTTTGGGTGATTATTAATGGCTAACATGGATGGTGTTTGGGCAGTCTGATCTTGAAGGGTTAACCCTTACAAAAAGATATGGAGTAGCAGCGCAGGCATTCAGTACCACGGTCAGCTTCAGGCCTCGGTTTAGGCTGACCTGAGCTGTGATCTAGGTGTTAGTGTGCAGCATTCCAGCACTGACGCTACTGATAGCAAGTCTTCCTTTTTTTGGATGTGTGTTTTTCTGTAACACTTGTACTAAAGAATAGAAATCACCAGCAATCATGTGCTGCTATGTACACATTTTCTAAATTATACAGCTGTAATGCTGTAATTCCTATTTTTATGCTTTCTTCGCATTTTCTATACTATTCTATTTTACAATCAGGGTGCATCCGCATCCTGGCAACGCATGATTGAACCATACTGTACGTGCCTGTTCCTCAGCATCCTCTAAGGTTTCCTTTTGTTTGGCACAACCCTTTGTGTCCATAATGAGGCAGTCATTAGAGAGAGCCTCTGGGAATCCTGAGGCTAGTGTTGTAGTCTGCATAGGTCTCTCAGATGTGGTCAGTCCCAGTGTAATTATGTTCTAACAGCCCATTATGGCTGGGAGTGGTGGGATTGAATTGGGTGATTCCAATTCATCTGGATAATATCTGCAGAGATATTAAGTTTGATGGCATCTAATCCTACCACAAGCCACTTCACCGGTGCGACAGTTGGGCACTCAAACATGATCAAATACTTGTCCCTACATGTCTTTCCCTTTCCACCTGCACCTTCATCTACCTATCCTCTTTTCTCTTTTGTTTTGCTGCGTTCAAAGTGAGCAACTCCCAACTTGTCTGGAATTCATATTACATGTCTTGGTTAATTCAGTTTCCTTCATTATGTCTTAAGAGCCTTAACTGTGATGCTATGTTTTCAGTGGTATCCTTCAAAGCTGTAACCAAAATGATTTTCTTGCTGTACCTCTCCACAACCTCCCCCAGATTAGGGGTTACACACCTATTACAGACACATTTACCATCATCTCTTTCCTCCTATAGCTGCTCCTGTGTTTATGGCGGCTGCATATGAAGCAATGCTGCTGTCATTAGCAAAGGCGCATCTGTTGAACAGAGCTGCCCATATAGCATCACGCAGCTTTTGATGGCTTTGGTTCCATCCCCACAGGAGCTCATTAAATCCGCCGGTAAGGCAGGACCACACCACCCTCTACTATAACCACCGCTGTGGTATACCCGCTACATTGCTGAGAGGGGGATGACAGAGGCGGAGAGAGAGAAAGAGGCATACAGTAGACAGAGCGAAGGTGGGAGGAGTGAAACGACAAGAAAGCCATATAAACATAGATGTGTAACAATGTATGGGGGAAGGGTGATGGAAAAGGGGAGGCAGTGGAAAAGGGAAGGTGTGGCTGGTGAAGGTAAGGATGGTGACAAAGGGCTGAAATGACAATCAGATGAGAAAATAAGTGAAGACGGAGAGAAAGGATTGGACGAAGGTCAGATTAAAGCAATCAATTGAAGTGGGAGATGAGATGAAGCATGTCTCTACATATAGCATATGAAGAGCTTCTGTGTTATCACGTTATCTGTGGATACATAAAGAGCTGACATATGTGTTGGGCAGCTGGCCCTGTTAAATGAGATTACTACACAAATCACGTTTCATACATCAATAGACTCACCTGCCACACTCTCAGTTTTAAATATATTACTTGCACTTACTCTCACTGTCTAACCCCTCTCTTGAGTACAACACATGTATGTAAATGCGAGCACGTACACACACACACACACACACACACACACACACACACACACACACACACACAGACAATCAAATCAAATCAACGCACAAAACATATTGCACTGTTGTATGTGGTCATAAATCTCAGTTGGTCCGGTCCTGTGGTATCCAAGGCGGGGTGAGGGGGTTACAGTCTCACTCAGGATTTGCCAATAAGAGGACTAAGGAGGATGGATGTTCTTTCACTAATTAAACACTGGGGTCTGTAGGGACTGAGCACAGCCTGCAGCAGTGGCCATGCCCCGCTCTCCTCACACTACTCTACAGTGATGACAGAAAGGGCATTCCTGCACACAGCCATGCACACACACACACCCAGCTCATTACATCAGCCAGCTAGGCCTGACAACCACACAAACACACACACACATTTCTAGCACATGGCTCACCAAATCCTGAAGGCTAATATTGAATGTACATTTTTCAGTTGCTACAGGGCGAGGTCATTTATAAAACAAGAGATGTGAAAGCTCATGTGGTTAATAAAATGCTAAAGTCAATAAAGTGTGCTTAAACGTACTAATAACACAAATAAATTCATGGGAAAGCAACCTTTTAGAGTTTTCAGGTTCATGCTTGCAGGTTACTGATAAGTATCATGCCAACAAACGTGCCATTTCCAGTACAGTTCACCTTACCTACCAGTACTAAAATTATGGTAGCTGAATACTGTAGGTCTTGCAGCCATCGCCGCACATTGCACTGGCTGCTCTCTATACAAGCAACTGAAATTCCTAGACATCACAACTAATGTCACACAGTACTGCTTGGCTAAAATGACTCTTGTGCTTTTGGGGTATGTACCCAAATGCTATGCTTATTAATGTAAACAGAAGCTGAAACATATGTATACACAGCCTATGGTGATGTTATCGCACACACGTGTCTATAATGATCATGATCTAGCTGAAAATGCTCCCTTCATGCACTGTGGGTGTTTGTCTAATTGCAACACTGTATGTCTGTGCACTGACGGAAACACATCATATCAAGGATGATATCCAACAAGGAAGCGTATCAGGAAAGCAGAGAAGTGTGACAGAGCTGTCTGTCTCATTATGTGTGTGTTATCTATAGAAAGTATCTCTCTTTCACTGTCTCTCCCTGCTTTGCTCTCTTTTTTCTTTATCCCTCTCTTTCACACACGCATATATAATAAAATCATTGCTATCACAGCATACTGTGTCAACTAAAAGAGTGCCTTCATCTGCCATGCATGTCTGACAGACAACATCTTTTCAAGCAGAGATGGATGTCAGTATACACAGTACACGAATAACACCTGTGCAGTGTTGGCCAGCTTTTTTAGTGCAGCACCCAGAATTTTAACCAACAAATTCAATGATGTGTCACCTGAAAATATCATAAAATAAATCTGCAAAAATAAAGAGCAAAACGTAAGTCTGTGCTTATAAGTTTAAGTGGGATTTCAGTCCTCCAAAACTGCAAGCCTGCTTTCCTTTCAGAACCACTTCACTGACACTGCCCTTTAAGATCTACATCTATACAGGTGAACAGGAGGGATTTTCTCATTAACCCTTAAATACCGTAAAAATAACAGCTAATCATTGCCCATTACTGACTGCTGTTACACGTGAAAAGCCACAGAGGGACCCCTGCTGCAGTCAGTTCATTGTTTTTCTTTCCACATCGTTATTCGCTGCATACTTGGCCAAACTATGTAAATATTTCTTCTGTCACAAGCAGCAGTGGAATGCCATTGAGAGTGAATGTGCACGCTAGGGTTTTTTCCACCCCCAAATTATGACAGCCTGCCTATAGTCACAAGCAATCATTATCAAAACCTCTGGGCAAAAGCATTTCAATCCACTATTAGATCCCAGTCACAGAGCGCACTTATCTTACGCCGCTCAGAGGATGATAAACAGCCTTCCGTAGAGATTTGAGGCACGCAACACAACCCCTGCCCGAAGTCCTGGTTCACTCTAATCTTCATACTAGAGGAGAGGAACGAGGAATCCCAATAACGTTGGGATCCATCTGGGTACAACAGAATTCTGTACAGTGCGTGAAGATAGATAGATAGATAGATAGATAGATAGATAGATAGATAGATAGATAGATAGATAGATAGATAGATAGATAGATAGATAGATAGATAGATAGAGCGAGCTCCTAATTAATCAGTGCATAATGTGGTGAGCCAAAACCCTCTAACAAAACCCTCTCTGTATTCATCAGCCATTGAGGCAAGCCGCTTTTGGAACACGCCACCCCTACTAGAATAATGGGCCACTTTACAGGCCTCCAAGTTAGTTCACAGAATCCAGATCTGGGAACCGCTAGCACAGGGTTCATGGGGAGGAGGGGCGATTTAATTGTTTCCTTCGTTTTTGTTTTTGTAGACCCCCCCCCCCCTCCATCCTCTCTCTCTCCTCTTTTAGTTCTCAAAAGTGGGCTGACAAACATGCAATGAAGGGGATTGTTGTGTGTTCCGCTGGACAAGTGGGTGAGGTAAACAAAACTAGACTGTAGGGTCTATCAGCCGGGCTCGTCGGGATGGGATAGGCTGAGCAGTGGGGAGCAGCACACATGCAGGGGGAGGATTGGTCGGGAATCTGTGGACTAGGAGGGGTGAGGGCCGTTTGGAGGAGATGATGGGTAGAAGGGGTGAGGGTAAAGGGTCCTGCAGGAGAGAGAGTAAAAGGAGTTTATTCCGGAAGAGGTGGTGGGAGGTGGACATGGGTGCTGAGGTTACTCCTCCGAGCATGGGCATTGTATTTGGTGCTGAAGTTCTCATGCATGTCCCGTTTTGGCTCTCTAAAATGTCCAAAAGTGATGGAGCTCTCCGCGATTAAGCAGACAAGTGGCAGCTCTGCTCTGTGCTCCCACAGCTCAGGCTATTTACACACTCAAGAGGAACATTAATGCCGGCAGATCCCCCAGAGCTGAACAAAGAAGCAAACAAACCTGCCTCAGAGGCCCATTACGCACTTAATTGAGGATTTGTGGAATATTAAAAAGGGGCAAAGGAAGAGGAAGGTGGGAGAGACGGAAAGGGTTAGTGGAAAAAGTGGGAAATGACACTAGTTTTACTTAAATTATTAATTATTTTTAGTTTAATTCCGTTTCTGTGTTCCCAGGTAGGTCAGCTGATGGCAAGAGGATCAAATGTGAAAATGATTGCTAGCTACATTTTTGTCACCAAATGAAAACTCTAGGCTTCATCAAATCTTTATTTTTTTTTTTTGTTTGATTAATCCTCTTCCTCTTTGTCCCCCATTCCCTGATCCTCCTATTATCCTCATTATGAAACTGTCATAAGAGCTTTGCTCTAGAAAAGAAGGATATGAATAGAAAAGCAGCTAGAGCTACTCCTACAGGATGTAATTGATTTTTCAATTGTATGTTGAGGCACTAGGTGCACAGAGCAATGGCAACAAAGGCAGCTCCATCTGATTACCAGTGTGAATCTGTCAGATTGCATTTTGTGACAATTGTTCAGATGAAGTCTTCTATTTGTTTTGAACTAATCACTTAATGTTCTTTAATTATGATTCTTTTGTTGCCGCACAATGGGATGATTGTTCTCAGTGGCAGGGTCTCTGGTGCCAAGAGAAAAAACAAAACCAGACCCCCCTCTGTTCAGCCCCTCTTCCCGTTACCAAACACTCTCGGAGCAATTTTCGTGACTCCCGCTGCTGACCTGAATTCCGATGTAGCAGGTGCCAATGGGATGTGGGTGGTTTGGGGTTTTCGGGGAGGAGGACAGAGGATGCAGTGAAGTTGACACTGAGTCAATCCCCTCTGGGGCCCCCTCACCCTGTATGTAAATGTGAATGTGTGATACTCATTCTGTTGAGTCCTT
The DNA here is from genome assembly GCF_014851395.1 of Micropterus salmoides. Classification (NCBI taxonomy): domain Eukaryota; kingdom Metazoa; phylum Chordata; class Actinopteri; order Centrarchiformes; family Centrarchidae; genus Micropterus; species Micropterus salmoides. The sequence continues at coordinate 24,304,358 of NW_024044570.1, forward strand.
GAAAAGAAGGAATGAAAACTACAGATATGTTCATTTAAATTGGAGCCGATACAACCAGATCAAGTTAGTCCACTAGTGAGAGAAACGTGTCTTTGTATTGACTGTGTATTTCAGGATGTGTTGGCCTAACCTTGAACATTGGTGGAAATTTCTCCAACTTGTGGTAGGTTATTATTAAACATGTGTGGGCTACTCTGACCATGACTTTTGACCTGTGTCCACCAGGTGAGACCAAACAAAACATTCCCACATAGTTTTTGTACTGGCTAGCAGCTATTTGTAATCTCTAAATGTTTTACTTTACTTTTACACACGGTTCACTACAATTTACTAGATAGTTGAATCTAATTACTTAATTATACTAAGAGTTCATTTCAGAATAAGACCATCACAATAAATGTAAAGAAAATTGTAAAGCAAAGACCTGAGAAATCACAATAAAACCTTGTGTATTTTGTTTTTGGCTGATTGTTGCCATTGCCATTTGTCTTTCTAATTATTTAACGTATTAAACACATTTTAATATATAAACATTTGGATCTTTATCATATATTTTGGTTTCAGTTTATCTTTTATATTTATGCTATTTTGTCTATTTTACAATATTTTATTTACATGATAGTTTTATTGTTTAGTTTCATGTTGCCGTCTCGGTCCCGCGCCATGAGCTCACCACAGCAAGTTCCTAACATTATTTGTAATGGTAATAAAATTAACCCAACTCAGCTAAATCTATATCTGTATTCCCTAAAATTTTGCCACATGACAGCATGCGTGCATGACACAGACAAAATACATGTTGAATGGAACTGAAAATGGAATTCCTCTTTTCTACCTTTACGAATGAGCAGCAACGAAAAGCTCGTTAGGAAATAAGTGTTCATAAATTGATCAAGACACATGGTTCCACTTTTTAGAGGTTATGTTCCATCCCTTAGACATCAACACAGATCATATGGTCAGTTTAATGATCAGCGCTGTCTCACAGGGAAACTGAATAAATGCCTTGGCCAGCGGAGATCTATCGTTTTGCCGCCCAGCAGCAGACCCGCTAGTGAATGCCTCTGTTTCTGTTCCTGTGCAGTCATACAGAAGTGAAGGGAACCAGGCTCTTTGTTTGGTCAACCCATGGGAAAGGCCTCACTCTGTTCTGCTCTCTGAGAACCAAAACACTGGTTCTATAGGCAAGACTACAAGAGCCAAAGAAAAAGAAAACGCGCATGAAGCCCACATATCAGGAAGATTCACATCAGAAAAAGAGGAGGAGATGAATCACTCCTCAAGGCTTAAAAAAGCAAAGAGTGGGCAAAGTAATATAGGGAAAATCTAGTGCAGAAACAAATGAAACTTGATGATATTAAGGTAATTAGGAAGGATTGGAATAAAAGAAACAGCTAAGAAAAGAGAAAGAGGAGTTTTGAGAAAGTGAGAAAAAAAGAGACAGACATAGACGAGCATGAGGGTGGTAAAGAGTGAAAAGATAAACTGGATGGTACTTTGGCAGCATCAGCGTGTTCCCAGGAGGATTACTCAAGCACTGGATGCCCTAGACTGCCAGCAAGACCACAGAGAAGTTCCATGAATGGAGACACACAACCACTCACACACACACACACACACACAAGTCTCTGTGGACGTCCCTCCACTGTATTCTGGTGTCTATTTCACCTGTTTCCTCTCCTCCCTCTTTTTTTTCCAGTTCTACTGACCTTTTCTCTTCCCTTTTCTTGCTTGTTCCCGCCTCACTTCTCTCACTCTCTATTTTCCTAATTCTTTACCTCTCACTCTCTCTGTAGCCTTTCCAAGACGCAGTGAGAATAGAGGAGTGGTTTGACAGGTAACATATGCTCCATCTTCAGGCTGCTTGTGCGGCCCCTTGACATCCTCATGCATGGGCAGAGCTCTCTGTCTAGGAGGAGAAACAACCCCAACTTCTAGCCTGCTCACTCACTCTTTGGCTATTTAGCTCTTTTCAACCAAATAGAGTGGCCTACTATATTTTGCTGTCTGTCCGCCCCATCTTTTTCTCTTTCTGTCACTCCCACATATTGAAGCTGCTCTCCCACTCTATCTAACACTTCTGGCAAATGTAAATGTAAAAAAAATAAATCTGCCCACATTGTTCTTGGGTTTTTTTGTTTGTTTTCTCAAGTGCTAAACTGCACGAAACAACGTTATGGAGCCATGTAGAAAATCTGAAGGCAACACGAAAATAGGCCAGTACTATTTGCTGCCTGCTTGCTTTCTAAGTTTTCAAGCGTTACATGAAAACAATATTATCACATTCTATCCACTGGGCTTCATGTGAACATAATGTAGGATGGAGGATGCAGTTGTCTTTCCATCAGTTCACACCTGCTTACTGATGATGGCTCATTTGCCAAATAGTCAGTGTAGAAGCTATCAGTTAGTAAGCATATTGATTGATTGATTTTCTTTTTACCAATGTCCTGTTACTTCCTTTTCCTTTCCATATTGTTTGACACTGGCTTGCATATCTTCACAATACCCTCCCCCTGTGAATGTGTGTGTGTGTGTGTGTGTGTGTGTGTGTGTGTGTACCTGTCAGCAGAACAACCTATATTAAACAAAAGGGCACACTCACAAACACATATAAACATCTACTCCGCCATGAGTAGCTTGAGCGATGCCTACCCTAATTAAAGGAAGCTCTTCCCAGATGGTTAGTATAACAGATTCTGAGAAATACAATTTTGATTCGTTGCACTTCCATTGGGAGATCGGCTACGCTGCAGGGTTTTACTGTTGGTGTGAGTGTCTCTGTGTGTTGTCTGCGTGTGTGTGTGTGTGTGTGTTTGTATGTGTGTGTGTGTGTGTGTGTGTGTGTTTGCAAGCATGATTTTTTGGATGTATTTATGCTCAAAATGTTTGATACTTTCATGATCTATGTTGGACCATGATGTCGGACACCCCCCAAAACATCAAACAGCAAAATATAAACACTAATTTTATAATTTTCTATTATTTTCTGACAAATGATTAATGGTGCACTACCAGATTAAAGTTCCTTCATAAATTCCCTTACACTAATGATGTTTTTCTTTGTAAACAAATGCTAAACATCTGCATAATGTGCCCAAACAGGCTCTCATTGATGTCGCTGTGAATTCTCATTTATGTGAATTGGTTGATTGGGCTGCTTTCGCAGCATGTAACCCTGTCACATGATAAACACATACAATCGCTCTAAAAAATCGCTCCGAAAATCCACCCCATACATTTATTTAAATGACTCATCCTGCCTTTCAGCATGTGTGGGCTTGCCTTGAAAGTCTGCTCATCCATGTGAAGTAGTTTAGAGAGAAGCCGCTGGGAAAAGGACAAAGTGCATTAGCTGCATGGACACTTTCCTTTGCCGATTCTCCCAGAAATGACACCGAAGGCCAAGGCCTCTTCAGAACCCAGCCCTGCCACACAATGCAGATGGTACAGCCAGCCATGGGCCACCAGTGGAAGATAACATGGCCATTAAAAATTCAGCATATTAATTTATTCGTAGCACAACCTGCTCTCCAGGTTTTATGCACCAACATGCTGTTGACAGATGCATCCATAAACACACCCTGTATATGTTTTCAAGTGACAGGCCAAGAGTAATGCTGAAGGCGAACAGCTGAAGGTGCCAAGAGAGTTGGTTTCCATGGTAACATTGATGGTGCTATTGGAGAACTGTTTGTCTGTAGATCTGTGTGCGTGTGTGTGTGTGTGTGTGTGTGTGTGTGTGTGTGTGTGTGTGTGTGTGTGTGTGTGCACGCTCGTGTGCAAAGGAGTGCATGCGTTTTAATGAAAAAGGGAAGGGGCTGCAAGGATTGGCTCAAGAGGTGGGTGGCAATAATAATGTAATAAAAATTCAGTTTTTACTTCCAGGACTATTTCCTGATCTTATCTTCTTTCATTCTTTTTTAACAAAGCAAGGTTATGGTCATTTAGCTTTTTTTTCTTGGTGAATGTGTCAGAGCATGCCTAAACAAATTTAATTTATTACAGCAACTACAGCAGCAGTTTGTGAACTCAAGCTACACCTCCTTGAGTAATTTATAATCACTATATGCAAAAGCTCAGTGGTGATTGTTAGCAATTAACATACAGTTGCACACCTGGTATCAAACCAAGATGTATTGCACTCATAAAGCTGCCAAGAAATGGCATACATGCTCATTATAAAATGCTTAACTGTTTGTATGAAGTAAATGCTTAATAGTAAAGTAATGTAAAAGTTAAACGTTATATATAGTATAATTCAGTTCAAATCAACTTTTTTTGCGTTGAAACATCCAACACTTTATCTGACTGACAAGGGAAACGTTGCGTTCGGGTGAAGGAAAGGGGAGCCCTTGGGTTTAGTTTAGAGACGGCTGCTTTAGGGACGATTAGCATATACCTACACACAACAGCCAGAGATTTGAGAAAAACAGGTTTTGTCCCAGAGGTTACATCTACATATCTGACACCCAAGTGTTGCCTACGGCTGCTGCCTCATCAAACGCGCAGAGATTGATGAGACAGTGATGTTGCCTGTGATGTCATTATAACTGACAGGGCAAACGCGTTAACTTAGATCATTATCTGCAGTAAATCAATTCGACTTGATTATGATTGATGTATGTGCGTCTAAAGTAATTTATGAAACCTGAAGAACTGCAGCTGTTTTGTTCACCCGTGTCATTGTAATGTGCAGCGCGAGCTTATTGTTGACGGTCCGCGCTCCGGGACTTTTCATTGCAGGTTGTCGCTGCTATGTTTTAATTTAAGTATCTATGGGATATGAATATTGCGCACAGAAACGTGCAACACAATGGTTAATTTAAGAAAGAGCTGCAAACTGGTGTTTTCTTGTATTTCTGAGCATTTTGCCAAGAGACACGCACCCCCGGTGCACGTACTGTAATAGGCATCTCCACTTGACTTAATGTGATGATAAACAACAAATAAAAGACACGATCAAGACAAGACGCGCATGTCCTCATCTTCTCCACCAGTGCGCGTTTACTGATCCTGTTTTCAAGTTAAAATGAAAAACAAAACAGCATCTTACCTGAGTTCAAAACCGCGATGAAAAAAGTTTTTGGTCGTGTCCCCTCGTAGGGTCTTGTCGCATCCGCTTCAGATGGGGTCAGCCACAGCGAGATGCAGAGTGCACAGCGGTCCAGGACAGGAGCGCTTCACACACCAAAAGGAGGGATTTTCTGTTAGTAAAATCCGAGGAGCTCCGCAGCTCAAAGATCCCACTGAATGAGCTCTGCCTCACCTCACTCTTCGGCGCTTTACTTCCCCACCCACCTCCGCCCGTTACCCCCCTCTTTGTCTCTTCAGCATGGGAATGCCAACTCCCGTTGGTTGAAGATGCAGCCTATACCGTTCCTATCTCTCTCTGTCACCCACCCACTCTCTCTCTGACACACACATACCCTAATCGGTAAACACGGTCAAAGTTGATGGGAAATCTGTTCACAAGGAGGTGTAGTGCAGAGAGCTGGATTCCCCATATTCTATGAAAATCACCCAGACCACGAGCCTATCCATTGAAAGTATCCTAATTAAATCACGCATTAACATGCAGAGTGTGTGCTGCAGGTTCTCTTAGCCCCACTGCCCCAATGCCATATTGACTAGTCCGTTTTTATGACCTTTATTGGCTAGAGATTGAAGGCTGAAAGCATTTGTATCAGGCTATATACCACAGGTGTAATTTTTATGACAGGGTTTCTTTAGAGATTTGATGCATTTCATTTTAACCTTTGTGGACACCTTCAGTGTAGGCTAAGTGTAGGTAGCCTACTGACTTGATATTACTCCTTTATTTTTGCCTTTAATGATTCCGAATAGGGCGGTGTGGTGGTTCAGTGGTTAGCTTTGTGGCCTCAAAGCTAGAAGTGATATCCCCGGCCTTTCTGTGTGGAGTTCGCATGTTCTCCCTTTCAAGTGAATTGATGTTCCACTAAATGAAAACTTTGCATTTTCCGTATGTATCCAAGCTGCGCTGGCTGTTGCGTGGCAGTGTGGGCAGCACTAATTAGAGTCTTTAGAGGCTTGTAGTGGCAGCCTTGCCACCATCGATAAGGAAAAGGATAAGGCAAATGCTATAATTGCAGGTATGGAGGGAACATGCCAGAATACAGTGTTATTCTTAGAAATAAATGCATTTGTTTAATTTATAAATTTTTGAGTGCTTCAGTGTGTTCAGCACACATCGGGAAAAAAATAAACCACTAAAGTACCATCTCCAACAGCAGTTGTCTCTCCATTAGATATACATCTCTTTCTGATATAAAGCAGCTGCGAGACATTACACTCAGTCAAGGAATGAGCAGCCAACCAACAAAGGGGAAATGCTGGCAGGGGTGCTGACAGGAGCAGAATGAGTAGGTATGGGCAGGGTGATAAAAGATGCTGGCCTATTAGGAAGCAACTCCCCTTAGAGGAAACATGTCACCTGGAAAAGTTACAGTGCTTTCTATCTTCTGTCTGCCTAAAAAGTAGCTTTGCAGCTGTCATTTAATGTGTCATAATTTTATTTTATTTTTTTATAACATCAATACATGATTTTATTAGGACCTTCAGGACCTTTGTTTTGTTTATATGAAACATATTCAGCAATTTAAAGAACATAACAACTTGTTGCAGAAAATTCAGCTCCGGAAAATGCTTTAAATTTATCCTTCCTAGAAGTTAATTGTGCTGGAAATTACTAACACAAAGTAATTTCTAAAAATCTTATAATTTATGGCAAGGCTCTAGGTGTGTTGATCATTCACATCTAGTTGTTACAACAGTCATCTACTTGCTGACTTATATAGTTGACATTGTTGGACCAAATGGGGACATCTGTGATGCAATTGCATTAAGATATGGAGGAATGTATAGTGTACTTTTTTATTTCCCCCCCCCTCTAAAATATTATTTCTCTAACTACCTCTCTAAAAAATTATGTCTCTAACTACCTTAACCATGACTAAGGTCATGGTTAAGGTAGATGAAAGATCATCTTCAGAAGAAATCAAAATTGACTGTTGGTAGGGGACAGGCTGCAAACTCTAGACTCCAGAATCAAAGTGCATCTCAGTCTTCATCAGAAAATGTAGTGCCACATTATCATGGGAATAGCTTGGGTGCGCTTGTAAATGGAGCTGAAATAAATGGCCGCCTTGAAGTTTCTTCAGCTTTCCACTGACTACAGGTCGATAACTGTGTTTTAGTCTGGTGTTTACAGGCGTCTAATGTTGTCTGTTTCTGGTGTTCACTCTGTCTTTGGTCCAGCGTCTCTTTCGCCAAAGTATAATTGTTTCCCACAGCTGTCGCATGCAATGTCGTATACTAATCCAGTTATCCTCTCTACAGGGGCCCTGTCTTTAGCCTTACAGTGTTTTCTGCTGACTCCTTGTGACTTGAAGTCTGGCTAGATGTTCCAAAAGCCCAGCAACATAAGAGAGTCCTCCTAGGATGTTCCTGCTGGTCCATGTTGATTTAGCAGTGTCAATCCTGGTCTTAATTTGAGGTTCAAGTGCCGCCTAAAACGTCTGCACCTCCCTGACTCTGTCCTCCTCCTCATTTCTGCTCTATCTAAGAGGGTCTTTATGTACAGATATCTCCACAAAGGTCTGTTACCTGAGACCATAGTTCCAGTGTGATCCTAGTTTAAATCAATTTGTATGTATTTGGCGCTGTCTTACCTGATGGTTGGGTACAGCTGGGCTCTTCAGCAAGTGTATCTTTCTTATTTGGCCGTGTTTCATAATGCGCTTCAGAGAAGCCCAATATCATTTAAAGGAGCACGGTGAAATCCATATGGTCACCAGGTGACAACTTTGCTTCAACAACCTGGAAAAACGCAAGCACACACCGTCTTTTAAATCTTTTGACCAGTGAAGTTTGATTTCAGCCAACAGCACTTTCTCACCCAAATAGCTGATCTGTGGTGGCGAATTCAATGTTCAGCAAAGTTACGCTTATGTGAAGCAATAGGAAGTACAACTATCTGCTTCCCCAAACTGGGGACGCGCCAACTGCCGTCTACTGCAGGTAACACACTGACTATGTATAAGTACCTCATATAGCCCCACTTGATAAAAAAGCTATCCCTTTAATTTCAGTCTTTTCTTCTTTTTGCAGGCTACTAATGTTTAATATCAGCCGTATACTGTCTACATCCTACCACAACACCAAAAGCTACAGATAAAAACAAATGGAGCAAATCAGTTTGCCTCCAGTGTGTTAAGTGCCATTCAAGGGATTGAAGGATTTTATCAATTCAGGCCCATGTACACTTCAGTCTGTCCTACTCTCTGCACAGATACTGGCATGGTTTATTTGGAAACTGTGTTCACACAAGCACAAGGCGATGAGTGCATGTATCATAGATGACATAATAAAGTAATGGTGTAGTAATGGTGGACATCAATTCAAGGTTTCATGAATCTATAGTCTCCATTGATTCGATGCTACTTTTCACATTTTTAAGCTGGATTCATTTTTTACACTAGGGCATTTTTAATGTTACATATTTTAATACATGGATGTTCAAAGGTAATAAAGCTGGCGAGTCTTCAGAATTACCCCAGGGAGATGGGTGGGTGGGTGTGGAGGGGGGCCTTGGGGAGGAGGTTAATGCATGTATTGAATCATGTGCTAAGCCTTATATTTGAAAGATTGGCTCCAGGGCTGAATGGTACAAATGTTGACAAGACCAGCTAAACCAAGAGAATATTATTGGTCCCCCAGACAAAAGAACACCACCTGCCTGCACCTACACATATTTTCAGCTGTCTCTTTCATTCATTACCTCTCTAACTTGCTATCTCTGTATTCACTTTCTCCAGTTCCCTATCTCTCACTCTCACACATTCTTGCTCAGTTCAGTAGCCAGAATTCATGCTGCCCTTCTGCAGCTGCTGTAGGACTCAAACGATCACAGCTATAATACATCATATTGCTACTTCTGGCTCTGCAATTCAGTCACAGGCATGCATGTGGATGAAAACACAGCACATGCCTGAAATAAATACAGCAAAATTGCTTTGTGTGTTGGAACATAAACGTGTTGTAGATTTATTCAGGGCTTTGTGGAAGTCTATAAATGGCATATCTCCCATTTTATGTGGCCGCATATGGCAGGTAAGGACCGAATAATACTCTGCTCTGTTTAGATTTATACTGTATGTGTTAGAGGGCTGAAGGGGCTGGAATAGGAATTGTTCTGGGGCAGCATGATGAGTTGAAATGGGAGTAGGGATAACACCACAGGGCAGTAAACACATTACTCCTCAAAGAATAAGGCTTGTGATACACTATACTGTTCATATTGTCAACAAATTCCACCAAAAGTACTGTAAAACTAACAATAAATTGATCTTTCCAACAAGTATTGCCTGTGTAACAAAAGCCTGATATACAGTATTGAATTCCTCTGTTCCACAGATCTCCGTTAAAAACACATAATTAAGCCACACTATTGCGCTGTTTAAGAAGCTATTTCATTAAGTGTGGGCACTGTAGTTTATTTTGAGACAGTCCCAGATGCAACAAATGCGTATCATCTGAAAATAGTTTCAGATAAATGCCCTGTTTTCTCTTGCTTCTGACCAATTTTTATAAACTTACATCTTCAGTAGAAACAAGAGCAACAAGAAATATAGCGTAGCACAAGACTGTTTCAGTAAATGTTTCTTAGCAGTAATTAACGTAGTCTTAGCAGTCGGACCAAATGTCAGACCAAAAAACTATCAATGGAGCTGTGTGTGGATCCTTAGCATCCAAATGTTTTAGTTCAAAGGATTCTTCTTCTTCTAAAACTGAGAACAAAGCACTTCAATGTGCAACAGTGCCCATCAGCCTAACTGGGAAACTGGACTGAAACCTCAACATTTTGTGTAAATCTGGTGTTAAGTATTTTGCCCCTCCGCCTCTCCAGTGTTAACTATGGAGTTCTCATGGTGGCATTTTCTCATCATTATCCAGGTACTTTGCTCGGGGTTACATCTCTTTTCCCAGGACAGCCATGGCTTTATTAAGTGTTGCCCACATTTCTATGGATGATGCCCTGTGAGCTAACCAGGGCCTGTGAACAGACAGTCTCCCAGCCCAAGTGGACAGGACTCTCCTCTGGGAAACATGGGACTATACTAAGCTGTTGTTCAACATCAGTAAATGGGTGAAGGAAAGACAGAAAGTCTTTGATAAATGTAGTTCCTGTGGAGGACAAACAAAGGCACTGCAGCAGTTTTGCATTCCATTTGTGATTTTATAATATAAACATCAAGATGCAGATTTATGCAGACTTTTTAAATCATATCAATTATAGGAAGACCCTGACTGGCTTTTAAATGTAATTGAAAAAAACTTTAAAGCACTGACAATAAAAATATTCCCGTGTGACAGATCACCTCTGGTTAGAAAATTACACCTGGGAAATGGAGAAGCAAAGCTCAGATGACCTCAGCCTATGCTCAGGCTCATATGCCATTATATATTGTGGGCCCAGTCCAAGTACTGCTGTAAAATATTTTTTAATTGACTGGAAAATTTATGAGAGTGAAATGTAGCCAAGATAGGTGTTATGGGATCCCTTTTTTTCAAAAGACTGCAGCTGTGTCATAGACCAGCTGGCTGGGCAAGAATGGAGAATGAAGAATATCACTTGAGGCAAAAAAAGTAACAAAATGTGTGACCTTGTCCTCCAACTAAGGAGTATGTCAAAAAAATTTCTCAAAAGTTTCTTTTTTTTAATTTCCATTAAATTTATTTTATTAACAGTGTTATGTAGTGTGAAAGGGGTCATTGGCCAGATCTTGCAACTCCACTTTCATCAACCTCATTTCCAGCCATAGCAGGAAGCTGCTATCAGTGTCACGCTGTACACTACCTGCCTAGTGCCAAATGCCAATTTGCAACTAGCAGCTAGTAAAACAAGTGGAGCATGTAGCACCAAAAGAGCCAGATATTTCTCTCAAGAGTTGGTGGTGTCAAGATTCGTTGAGAGACAGACCCCTAACCGAAACGCACAACACCAAAGAGCTGAATTTAGTTTGTTTATTTAACAAAACTCACAGATGAAGGTTCAAGTCTAAACAAGGCTGAGTTCATGCAATGCAACACAAGAATCCACAATGGGCAGAAAACTCCAACAATCCACAGTTGAACACACATGGGTACAGGTCACTCAACAAATGATAATAACGTGGCATGAACTGGACAGAACTGACAATTGTTTAAACAAGAGCAAACAAACAGGGCGGAGCACAACCAGGAAACACACATCAGGTAATCAGGACAGGGAGAATGCACACACACCTACACACACACACACACACACATGGGCAGAGGGGGAGATACACAGATGAGAAAGAGAGGTTAATCAGGAATGGCACAGACAATATCAGACTAAAACAAAACTAGATGCAGAGACATGGACTAAACTAACAGAAATACAGAAACAAGGACGGAAAAGACAGACAGTTTATCCAAACAGACAGGCACAAGGACACAAAATAAATGGACATATAGATCAAATACCAAAAAAACACAGGGAAAAACAGGTGGACAGGTGGAGACTAAACGGACCTAAAAAGAGAGTGATTATTAGACTTACATTTGTCACAACTCTAAATGAATGATAAGTCCTTGTTGGCTGGATGTGTAAGTAGTGGATAGGTAAGGGTTTGATAACATGTTCACCGAAACAGCTTTATGAGGTGATGTGTCAGTGTTGCAGCATTAAGATTTTACTCATCAAAGTTAAAGCACTTCACAGGCTGGCTTCTAGTATTATTTCTGTTTTTTTATTTTATGCCCTATGATCGCAGCCTCAGATGCTCAGGCAGGGTTCCTCAGAAGTGACCAGGCTTTCATGGTCAGAGTTCCTCACCTCTCTCCCAGTCACCGGCTTGGAGATTCAGTAACATCTTTTAAAATACTTCTCTTTTTAAAAAACCCTGCCATATATTAATATTGTCTCAATTTTTATTTGTTAAATGTGTAGAAGATTTAATTTTATTTCATGTTGTTTTTATTGCATTTTTATAGTTTTATTTTATTTCACCTTTGTATTTCTAGTTGCTTGCTTTTACCTGTCTCATTGTTATGGTTTGTAGTACTGAAATGTTTTAACCTTGATGGACTCATGTAAAGCAGCTTGTAACAGAGCCCAGCTCCTCTATTGACGCTCCCGAACAGAGTAGTAGTGTATTCATTATTGCCCCCGTTCGGGGGTCGATATAAGCTTCAGCTCCTCTATATATGTAAACTCACTTCTGAATAATGGAGGAAGGTCAGAATGGAAGTAATTGATTTAATTTGAGCACAGAAGAGGGAATTGATCTGTGAATAATGTGCTCCGTTTACGGTTGTGAAAATGGTGCCGCTCTGACCTGGATTAATTTGCTTCACTGCGTAAGCAAATATGAGGTGTTTCTTTTCATGCCGTCTCAATGTAAAGATTTAATTCTGTGCTTAGTCAGAAGAATATATTTGTTTCTTAATACTGAGTTTTACACTATGATGGAAAAAAACAATCATATTCTTAAAAGCTTTATCACACCCACATTTTCTTTAATTAAAAACATGATTTTTTTCTGTCTTTCAATACAATATGTACATCTCTTGAGTCATATGGATTGATAGAATAATACAGTACATTACAACATATTTACATACCAATGAGTACAATACAAACCATCATCAGCCAGAGGCCTGAAAAGGTTTTCTGTCGTTTCAAGTCTGTAACCTCAGGTTGATGGACCTGAACAGTGAAGTTTTGATGCCCAGCACATCTGATGTGTTAGCACCCCCTTCAGTTAGAGCACTGTGTTGTCCAGTGTTTCCAGTGCTTCTGCATTGAGTAAAAAAATGCCCTTGTGCATTAGACCAAGAAAAAAAAGACAGGAGAGGATGAACAGACTGAAAAGGGAGAGGACTGTAAAATATGAGGGCATTTAAATATTTTAGAAGCAGAGGGAGAACAAATTGAATAAGACAATAGGATTTTTATTTTATATTGTTCTCTATCCAGTCTTTGAAGTTGGGTACATGTGTGTAGACTGTGTACAGGTCAGGATCACACTCTCCTTGCTCATAGCCAAAGCTCACCAGTCCCAGCAGTCTCCACAGCCCTTTTCTCTCCCCCTGCACCTGTGTGAAGCTGAGAGAGGGCTTCTGGTTGTCACTGGCTTGGCTCTGAGAGAGGGCAGGGAGGACAAGGATTCCCCCAGTGTCAGAGGGACATATGTTAGAGGACCCATAGTCAGGCTTTTGGCTGGCACAGAGCATATTATCAGTGACGCTGACTGGCAGGCCATTACGAGCATACTGTTGCTCACATGGGACTACATCAGCAAGGTGAACGAGCCCAACCCTTGCCTTCTCACCAGGACCTAAATTTGAATCAGGCAGTGGAGACCAGCCTGTCACAAGTGCTTGCCCAGAGGTCACCTCTTCTCCCTGGCTGTCTGAGAGGCAGAGGGGCAGGACCTTCTCCCCGATCCTTGCCTTGTCCAGTAACTTGACCACAGCCATGTCAGAGTCAAGAACATGGGGGTCGTAATTTGGATGAACAACAATGGAGGCCACCTAAAAGAGAAAGAGATGGACTTAATGTGCAAGTCTGGTTAAAAATCATTACAAAACAAGATCTACTATAGCTTACCCTAAGGTGTTGAAGACCTTTACTTTCCCTGTGGTCATCACGGTAGTGCTTCCCTACTACCACCTTAATCTTGGCTGCATCTAGAGGATACACCTTCCCCAGCTCTGTCACACAGTGGGCTGCAACCACCACACTCCTTTGGTTCACCAGAGCCCCACTGCACACCAGCTGCCAGTCAGAAGCCTGATCATGGTTGCCAGTTCCTGTTCCAATGGCCTCCTTCAGGGACACTGTCTGGCTGTCTGCCTTTGTCACCTTGGTGTCAGCTCCATTGGTGGAGCGGCGGTAGATGGCAGCCAACCAAGGCCAATGAGCCTCTGCCGGCCTCTCTGGGTCGAAGGTTGGATGCTTCCCACACACTGCCAAAGAGGAGGTGAGAGGATGGGAGAACAGAGAGGGAAAAGTAAGACAGGAAAAAATTAGACTAACATTGAGACTGTGTCAACACTTCACGCTGTGAGGCTACCTTTGAACTGTCTTTCCCTTCTGAGAGATTTTATCATAAATGTGCACATTAGCTTGCTGTTTAAAAGATTATTTGCCAAAATGCAGGGGCATGGATGGAGCAACATATAAAATACTTAAAAGCCACACAGTGAAATGTGAGAGCCCCTCTCCATTGTCCATTAATGTAGATGGATATCCGCTTTAACAACCCTCTGAAAAATGCATTACGGGGGATTCAAACAAATTCTTTTTCCCATTGTCATCAACCAAGCAATAAATAAAAATTAAATAATAAATAAATGATGGGGCAAGCATAATACATTCTTAGACTTCTGAGCGGCTTTTGCTACTTTGTTCCACAGTATCAAGATCCAAAAATTAATCTAACTCCAATGTTTGTTGACAATGTCATAGATGTGCAGACCTCTTTAATTAAAGGTGAAAACACCACACAGACCCAACACATATCCATGTTGGTATTGAGGCAGGCTGTCTATGAAGAACTGTCAGTTTTGTGGCTGGCCCAGTGTAACTTCCTTTCACTCTGTGCAAAGACGATAATCATATGTCTAACATAACGTTGAAAATTAAGACCTATTTTAAAGCGATATAGTCTGGAGGAGAAAGGTTCCAAGTGGACAACTCTGTGTGGAAGAAATCAGGGCAACCACCTTTTGGTATTGTGAATCAGAATTGTCCTTAGCAACATTATTACATTAATGGGAATTTACAGTGTGAATGGAACAACACTGCAACAAAGCTCCCCTATCTCCTGTATATGCTGAACGAGGATGACCAAACTGAATGAAATCAGCAAGAGCGCTGAAACCACATCCACACCAGATCCACCACAGTCGGCTGCTTTGTGGGCTTATCAGACTTCAAACTAAACTCAACCGGTCTATCTAGGGTTCCACAACAAGGATGTCCAGCATTTGTTGCACTATTATGTTGTGCAAGGTACTAAGACCTTGCCAAACATTAATATGATATGTAAGAGCCTTTGTGATAAAAGTGTTGGGTCATCTGAGAAACAACACACAAGATGTTGTTGTTGCTGATGATGAAAAAAAAGGTGACTGTTGGGTAAGTAGGTTGTTCATTTTATTACAGCCCAGAAAGAGCCTTGTTTATTACTATTTGTCACTGCATCTATCTCTTTTAGCTCAGCTGTAAATGACAGCTATTGGCTTTTCATTTTAGAAGCTTAGGGAACTTTCACTGAGTACTAATGAGAGGACTATAGCTGGCAGGATCGCTGAAGATGGGTGGCAAATCTGACAACATATTGCTCAGTGTCAGCAAATAAAGTGCAGAGATAATATTTTTAGAAAGGTCTGCCGCCCATAGTGACTTGCTTAATATTGTCGTATAGTTTTCTTGTTGCTATGTGGGTGTAAATCACTGTATCAAAATGTTTGTCAGTGTGTTTGTTCTGTGGCAGTGCCTGGTTATTTCCAGTGATTAGACAACTAGTGGTCCTCTGCTGCCCCCACCTGGTGAACAGGACACATGACGCCCGCTCCATTTCCCAGTCTTTAAGCAAGTGCGACGAGAACTGCCAGAGTGTTGGTAGAACGGAGAGGCACATTCATACTCTATATGTGTGTAAAGGTGGTGGAAACCCTTTGGCAACTGGGAAAGCACCGGGGGGGCTTTAGTGGGGCCGGCAGACTGGAGTTGTCGTCCCAGCCCAGAGGAGTAGAGCTTGTGCACAGGTGTCTTTCTGAGGGGAAAAGAACAGGCCAAGGGTGTGTAGACACACAATGCTTTTAAATGTGAGTGCAGAAAAATGTGCTGTATGACATGAGACTTATTGCTTTAATCCTTCAGTCACTAAATAGCATAATAATATAGACTACAGCATACTTATGGATGTCAAGTATTTTATGTTAAATGCTTGTTAAATAACATAATGCATTCGTAAACATACCTGGATGGTGTCTGAGGTGGAAGCACTCTTTGTATAACCAGCTCTGATACTTTAGGCTCCCGACATGCTGCAAATAGACACGCATACATGAACACACACACATAAAGGTTGGAGCTGTGATTTGAATGGAGCTAATGTGACACCGTTAGTGGACTGTAGGGTATTGTGAACTAAAAGTGCCATGTCTTTAACAGTAACACTGTCTAATATGGCATACTTTGTGAAGGTTTAAGAAGTTATAAGCAATGGCTTTAATAATGGTTAAAGGAAAAGTTTGATATTTGTGAATGTCTGTACATATCTGTACTTTAAACATGAGCTAGTTAGCTTAGCCCAGCATAAAGACTGGAAACAGGGGGAAACAGCTAGCAGCACCTCTGAAGCTCACAACTTGTTATATCTTGTTTGTTTAATCCGTAGAAGTGTAAAAAACAGAACTTGTGCTTCAAAGATTTAGAGGTGCAGGTGGATTTTGTTACCTCTGAACAGAGCCAGACTACCTTAGCTGTTTTGCCGTTTTAAGTTACATACAAGCTAATCGGATGCTGGCTGTAGTTTTTATATTTAACAGACAAGCATGAGAGTGACATCAATCTTCTCATCCAACTCTCAGCAACAAAGAGAAAAAGAGTATTTCCTAAAACGTTGCACCAACTACCTAGGTTGAAATTAAAAAAATCTTGGCTTCTGTGTTTCCCTTAAGAGCGTAAGTTGCTTTGGCTTTTATTCCTAGCTTTTTAATTCATCATGAAACTTTAGCCAGTGGATATTTTGATCACTTACCTTTTGGCAAACAGCTGAAGAGCAGCCAGACCAAAAGCCGTTAAGAACTAATTAACATTTACAACTCCAGACTTGATGGATTATTGTACTGCAAGAATCATTTATCCCATAGCATTTAAGGTTAACATTTGTTTAGCATTATATTGCCTTTTACTTACTGGCCTTTTTTATCTACAAGTCTGATGGCTTGATATAAAGTGAGAAACCCCCTTACACCCTTTATTAATTACTTACTCATTGTCCAATTAAACATTGAGTCTGAAGTATTGTCTGTACTTGAAAACCCTTTAGATGGTGTACCTAATCATCAATTATCAATGCAGTGACCCTCAGAAAAAATGCTGCAGCCTATGTACATGCCTACAGAAATGTATACCTCCCACAAACAACCAAAGTTACTTAAATAAAAAAACAAAAAAACAGTGACCAAACAGATGACGGTACCTCTGACACAAATGGGTGGTTTCCCACTCCAGGTACCATTTGGCTGGCAGGTCCGTTGGGCATCACCACTGAGAGCATAAGAGTGGTTACAGAAGAAATCCACTGTTTCAGGCTCCACCCCAGGCACCAGCTGGTGGTAGCCATGGTAGAAGCGTGGGAGAGGTGGGCAGCTTTTCTCTGCAGAAGGGGAACAGACAGTAGGTGAGGGTGAAGGGCCAAAGAGAATAGGATAATATTCATTTATATTCTTCTCAATAAATCTCTTACCGGTGAAGCTTTGGTTGACTTCTTTCTCCTTTTCTTTTTCTTTCTCCTCTCTCTCCCGCTCCAGCTCCTCCTTTGTTTTCTCAGCAGAATCCTTCTCTGTCTTGTCCTCTTTAAATGTTGGCTTTTCGTTTAGTTTCCCACTTTCCTCACCTCCTGCTCTGTACATGGTGTACTGTGTAATGTTGACTCTGGTGGGGATGAGTTTCCTCCCTGGCTCTGTGGAACCTATGGTATTATTTTCTTTCTTTGTGTCCTTTGAATCATATATAACTGTGTTGTTCTTTGTCATTTCCAGTTCAAATATCTCCACTGTGTTTTCACCCTCAGCTATAACCGTCCTCAGCTTGGTGTCATTAGGGCCGACTTTGTCCGGATCCTTTTTTCCATTCACTTGCTGATCTTTTCTTTCCTTCTCTTCCTGCCCTTTGTCTTTTATCACAACTATTTCTGTGATATCTGTCTTTCCTGTTTCCATGTTTGTGTCTGGGGTGCCTTCTTTTTTCTCAGGTGGCTTTCCTACTCCAGGTACTCCCTTTTCAACTGTATTCAGGCTGTTGTCTGGGGCTGTACTATCTACTTTATCTTTACTGCCTCCAGTGGGTTTTTCTGACCCAGTATTTCTTTCCTCTAGCTCTCCTTCATTCCTACCCTCAACCACAGTTTTCTCTGGAATGGTACCATTATATTTATCTTCTCTCTCGACTGCAGTTGTATTCTTGTGTCCAGTGTTTATGTCTTTCCCTCCGACACGTTCTTTTTCTCCAGTTGGGCTCTCTAGACCTTTCTCTTTAGTTTTCCTGATGTTTTTGTCAATGTGTGTATCTATTTCTGTCTCTTTTGCCATGTCTTTGTCTTTTTCTGCTTCAGTGAGAGTGTTGTTCACTGTGAATAAAGAACAAATCAAAATTGGCTCGTCATGCTGAATGGCTCTAGGCACAGACTCATTTTCCTGATCCATTAAAGCCCATTATCCTTATAAAAATATAGTAAAATGAACTGTATGTTTTCTGCACTATTTGCACTGACTCATCCACCCTATCTCTAATCCCCATTATTTAAGACACTTTGTCTGACCTTGGGTGCAAACAGGAGGAGTCCCACTCCAGGTGTTGTTAGGGAGGCAGGTTCTCTGGGAGCTCCCACTGAGTTCATAGGGTTGGTAGCACAGGTACTGTAGAGCAATGAGGACATCGTTTGGTCCATAAACCAAGAAGTGGTCCCCATGTGTTGGCTTGGGTGGTAGAGTACATACTTGCTCCACTGGAACTGGAGACAAGAAATAAAATCAGGCTTTTAGAATCACCCTTTTTCCACAATCTTCACCATGTGTGGCATCCAGAGACAAGCAAATGACACACATATGACTTTCACAGATCGCAAAATGTAATTATTTGGCAAACAAAAAACAGTTATCTTACCACACTCTGGGACAGGCGCACTCCAGGTGCCATCACTCAGGCAGATGGCAGTACGAAACCCCCGCAGCTCAAAGCCAGAGTCACAGTGGAAAGTAATGTGTGCCCCCGAGTGATGAAACAAACCCTCTGTGGATCCATGGGTGGGCACTGGAGGCCTGCGGCATCCCACCACTGAGTGAAAATATAAGCATGCGCATTTTATTCATGAAAATGTGTTGTCTTATGTGCCAGTTTCTTATCTGAATGATCATCAAAATTGGAAACACTTGGCACCTTCCTGCTGTAGAAGACCACACAAATAGACCATCAGTGGGTTCATTGCCTTCTGGCATTTGTAGTTCAGACAGGTAGCCCAATAACCAAAATCTGAGCTCTCAGACTCATTATTCTCAATTTAAAAATGTCGAGAGCTTTAAAGGCATAGCCCGCTACCTCAGAGGCTCATTAATGAATCATTTTACCCACCATAGTAAAGTGTGAACAGTTCACAGCAAGACTTTGTAAATGCAGAAGAAATAGTTGCAATAAAAGATCTTTAGTCAAACTCTTCCATTTTCCACAGTGTTGTAAAAGTGGATTTTATGAAGTGGCGTAGTTGAGATTGGAATTGTGGTGGTGGAATACTGTTTAACTCTGTTATATGCCAAACTATGGTAAAATAATATCCATGTCATTGATGGGGGAAATTATTGTGTTATTCTTTTTGTATTTTGTGATGTGCTGTTTCTTGCTGAGTATAGTATCTATTTCTGTATTCAAGGCAAACTGCAAATGTGCACACATGTTGTGGTAGGACTGCACCACCCACATCTGAGTTCATAAAACCCAAACACACATGTTAACACTATGGTTATCATACCATTACAGCACTCTCTGTGAGAGTTTTTCTGTGTTGTTGGGTCAGAACCATGAAATGCGCTGTCTGTGGTTTTATAGTCCCAAACCAAGGAACTCTCCCAATAATCAGGGCGTTTTTGCCTTACGGCATTTCCAATTCCGTCCCTTAGGGGATGGAAAATGCTGTTAGCCAGCTACAAGTGGAAAAGTAAACTGCAGTTGACCTCCTTTAACTTTGTTTTTAAACAAAAAAAGTTTTAAGCACCCTAAGGCCCGTTGTTGTATTGCGCTTGAATGATTCATCTTCCATGTCAAATTTTGTCCACAGACAAAAATGACATGAGTCGGAGTTATTGGGGTGGAATGCTAACAGATTAGGCATAACATCACATACTGTAAATAAATCTTCATTCCTTTTGTTTAACACTGCACTCCAAAACAGAGTGTGCCAGAGAGAGAAAAGAAAAGGGGAAATAAATTATTATTATTATTATCTTAAGTTTCTACAATAATGTGTCAAGATTCTCTCATACAGAATGAGTTTTAGCTCAGGCTCACAACAGATGACAGGTTGATTATTGGAGGCTTAAAATACAGCTGAAGTCAGGTTCAGTTTTCCATCTGACTCCAGGGCAGAAATGTAGACTACATTCCCTCTACAAAATGTCAGACATTACCGTTATTCCAGCTCTCTTCCATTAAAATTAACAGCTGAGGATCCTCATGGGAATGCAAATGAATGCACACTGTGTGGAATGAAACGCCTGCCTGTTGCCTCCTCCAATGGAAAAGCTGGCTCGTGTTATAGAAGTAGAATTGTTTCGCCATTCGTTTTATAGACTCGAATTTAGCTCTGAGAATGACACCACGAGAAAAAAAAAGTTCAGGAAGTCTGTTTTTTCAGGTTCTTTAGGGAGGTGTGTTGGATATAAAAACACAAGTTAGGGTTCAGACACCCATAAATAAAAGCCCCTGTAGGCCAACCACACCCTAATTGAGGCTGTACCCCACATGACGAAGTGGAGCTCTGCCAGTGTGCTTCTTTCTCCGTGTATTTGGTTAGAGCATTTTTCCCTTTTAATTTCAGTTGCAGAATGAGTTCCTGCATCAGTTGCTTCAAATACTGCTCAATTAAACACAAACATATTTGTTAGATGGTCATTTGGATTCACAGCCCATCTGTTGAAACTTTATAAGTCTTGAAAACCAAAACCAAAACCATAGATGGGACTGCAGAGACGGGGAAGGCAGCTGGCCTGAACGCAGTCCAAACCACAGACTTCTCCCTTGTGATAGTGAATCACTGCCTGACTCTTGGCGGCAACAATAACAACAATCAAAAAGGCTTTCAGGAAGGGGTCAATGTTCGATAAGTTTGTTGTAACTAGGTGTGCCTGATTTCAGAGGAAAATTGCTAAAATAATTCTGAGAAGAGTCAATACAGTAAGACGCAAGAGATGGAACATTCAAGTCATGCCTACAGAATGCCATAAAGACTGGTTTATTCTTCAATGTGATTAGAACCTGAAGGCATTTTTTCTCCCCCCCCCCCTCCCAAAAAAAACTAAAATATTAGCATTTTTCAAGCATAATAAGCTTCTTTTATGTAGCAGACTCACCATTCTCACATCTCTTGCCTGTGTAGCCAGCCAGACAGGCACAGTGGTAAGTGTAAGAACTGTCCAGGATACAAGTCCCATCATGCAGGCAAGGAGAGGAGCTGCAAGCTGTAAACATACAAGTGAGTGATATTAGGGCACAGGAAGAAATGTTTTGTTTTATAAATGTATTAGCAGTATAGTAATGCAATCTGTATGTCAAAATGGCTGTCCACGCCAAGATACATCAAGGGATTCATGTCAAAAGTTGGCACTATTAAAATGTCATTTTCACATTCAATTTCTAAATGTGTGTAAGCTACACAGAAAGCCTCTGTTAACTTTTACTAGATCTGGCTTAGCCACTGGTAACTTACACATGTGTGTGTCGTTAGTTTTAAACCTTGAGAATGAGCACATTGCTGGAAAGTAAAACCTTCTGGACGGTCCTCACTTTCTCAACGGGCTGTTAGCAGGCTCAACACTCTGACAAAGGCTCTTGCAGAAACCTGTCGGTGTCAGTCATGCACTGTTGAAGGCTTTTTATTACAGACTGGAGTGTGGAGTTCCTTGGAAACTTCTTTCTTGTTCGTATTTGTTGTGGCCCATGACTCAAAAGAGCCTTTTTGTTCATTGAGTATGACAAATTACATTTTATTTATTGTCTCCATAGCAAGGACACACTCTTGGGCTGTTATTGGATTAGGATTTGGTTTGGGGTTTAAGGTTAAAATTGACCCTAAGATATGGTCATGGTTAGA
The DNA here is from genome assembly GCF_014851395.1 of Micropterus salmoides. Taxonomy (NCBI): domain Eukaryota; kingdom Metazoa; phylum Chordata; class Actinopteri; order Centrarchiformes; family Centrarchidae; genus Micropterus; species Micropterus salmoides. Next base: position 24,326,503 of record NW_024044570.1, read on the forward strand.
GCTTAGGATTTGGGGAGGGGAATTCATCATGTCACCAGTGATCCTCGAAAGTATACAAGTAAACTATTAGTAGCAAATAAATATAAATAACAGTAGTAGGGTTTTTTTGCTGTTGTTAAATTACACTGGTATTCAACCTGCCTGAACTCTCCTGGAAAGTGGCAAAGAATCCATCAAAATTCTTGTAACCATCAGACACAAAGAGTACGTGCAGACTGTTGCCAGAGCTCTGAACTGGTGCAGGTCTGTGGTTCCCACAGACTCGAGCGATAACGCGCGAGTCGATGCTGTCACCATCTCGGACCTCCACGTAGTCATAACGACAAGAGTGGTGAAACTCCAGACTCAGCATCATGAACCTGGGGGAAAAACATAAAGCAGTAAGTGTCTGAAAAACTTAGTGTTTTTAGTGTAGTGTTAAGACAATTTTAAGTACATTTTTAAAAATAAAATGTGAACTTATTGGTGTAACTGTTCGGGTTTGTGTTTTCCTGGATTACGAGAGCACCTGTGTTCCCTGGCAGTGGCACTGCAAGCTGGCATCATGGTACTGACGCTTTAAAATCTTCAGCCAGCATACAAGTAATGACCACTAATGATAGCTACTAAATACATTAACGACTGCTGAAGGTGATTTGCCCCACTATGACATGGCCTACTGCTTCTAATGGTGTGCGAAATGTGTCTCATTTTAAACCAGGTGCCACTACAGTTAAGATTTAGATTCATGTTTTTTTTTGTTGTTTTGTTTTTTGAGATTAGTGGGAGTAAAGGTGTTTGGAGCAGTTTTTAAGGAAATAAGTAACTTGAGATCATGACTAAGACAGGTATAGGCAAGTAAGACCATATTATTATTGTATGGAGCAACTTTGAACCAATATCACTAAAGTGAGATGATATATTTGAGATAAAGCACAATCATTATTGACACTTGGCAACAACGATAACGACAAAAATCTGAACTGAGTGGAAATTTGTCTTAAGCAGGCCAACCGTAATAGCTATTACAGATGGACAATAAAGATCCCCAAAACGAATGCTTTAATGTCAGTCAAAAACTGTGGTGATTTTGACTTTGAGACACAAAATTTTCTTCTGTTTCCAACATGTTTATTTGTAAGCTGTGGTCATTATGTGTTTATTAACTTATTTGTTCACTTGTTGTCTGTGTAACCTAACAGACTAACAGATATGGATTCTTCAGTTGAACGTAGTTCCAGTGAAAACTGTTGACAGCGGTCTGTGGGTTATTCAGGATAACTAGGGCACTGTTTCTGAAAAGACATTTTGGTGTTGAATATTTTAATGTGGAATGCAAATGTTGGATTAACGGTCGGTTGGTTCATCACGTTTAGATTGCCATGACATTTTGTACAGTCATTTGAGATGTGTCTAATGATGAAATAACTCAGCTGTATTCCAAGGAAGGTTAAAATCAAGGGTGCTTGGTTCGTTGACGACTGTCATTCAGACTTGGCAACAACGATAAAATAATTAGCACATTATGAAACCAAAAACAGATGCCTATCTTTGGCTGTGTGGCTTTGGCAGGCTTTAAAACATCTTGAGAATTTTTTAAATCCCTATATTTAATAGATCATTTGTCGTTAACACTCATTATGTGCCTATCTAACAGTTTAAGTGCACAAATAATTGCCATTTAATTTATGTAACTGGCAGTAAGTACTGCTGATACACAGCATTACCCATCCCAGTCTAAATAAACATCTCATTATTTCAGATCAGTGGCTGTTAAAAGTCTATAAAATATATCCACGAATGCTGAAGAAGCATGTTGATTGTGCAACATTATTACCAAAACAAGTAGCACGACATGATTACTGTTATGAAAAAAAGTTATTTGTGTTAAAGTTTCCAAAACGTGTTCTAAGTGTGTTTTAAAACACCCATGACATCCAGAGAGAGTGGCTGTAGCTGCAGTGGTCTGTTTCACTGTGAAATGAAGTGAGTATAATAACTGTTAGAAGAAATTTACATACACTTTCAATTCATGAGCTGTTTGGTTCAGTCGCAGTCCGAGTGTGACATTGAGAGGACTGCCAGCTGGATTAGGAACAACACAAAAGAGTCTCCTCTTCCCTTCTCTCTGATTTCAGACGTAATCTCCTTGCCTTAAATTGGAATGGACATGAAGGACTGATGAACTTTATACAAGACACTGGCATGCTCCCAAATCCTCTAATTTTACCCTTTATCACAGACCCTTGGGTCAGGGAAGCTTAGACTAATGAGATGGGCAGTGATGCTAAATGTTAGCCTGCAGCAGCTCCCAACAATACGTGCAAGTTGTAATTCATGAATACTTTGCTTGTGATGTGAGTTAAATAAAAAACCCTGTCAGTAATTCCACAGTCACTCAGGCACAAACATAACTTCCCATTAGTCTATCTCTGAGCATTGCAGCTATTTTTCATTTAGGGGTTTTATTGGATTTATGTCACAAACGATTTAAGAATATGACATGTAAATATTAGACATCACTATATTATGTATATGTTTGTTTGTTGCCGCCTAGCAATCTATGCATGTCATAGTTCACGGTTGTTAAGTTTAATGCAAAGCTTTATATGTAGCAGAAGAAATACTAATTAAAAGTCTTTTATGCACGCAACAAACCACTACCTTATGCACTGCACACTCAGCCTGAATCTAACTGTATGGAGCTTTGTTCTGCTAAAACTCTGCTCAAATGCTTGCCTGTAAAATTCTGTATGCGTAATGGAGAAAATTACAGAAATAGAAAGTTATCACAGGACTGAAAAGTAATAACTTTCCTGAAAAAAAAATGGAGTGTTGTGGTTTCCAAACTTTGCTGTAAACTTGCCATCCGTCCATGACATACTACATCTTGCAGAAAAATCTGAACTGAGTGGAAATTTGTCTTAAGCAGGCCAACCGTAATAGATATTACAGATGGACAATAAAGATCCCCAAAACGAATGCTTTAATGTCAGTCAAAAACTGTGGTGATTTTGACTTTGAGACACAAAATTTTCTTCCGTTTCCAACATGTTTATTTGTAAGCTGTGGTCATTATGTGTTTATTAACTTATTTGTTCACTTGTTGTCTGTGTAACCTAACAGACTAACAGATATGGATTCTTCAGTTGAACGTAGTTCCAGTGAAAACTGTTGACAGCGGTCTGTGGGTTATTCAGGATAACTAGGGCACTGTTTCTGAAAAGACATTTTGAATATTGTGTGGAATGCAAATGTTGGATTAACGGTCGGTTGGTTCACCACTTTGGTCCAGAATGAAATTTCTCAATAACTTTTGGATTGCCATGACATTTTGTACAGTCATTTGAGATCCCCATTTAAGATGTGTCTAATGATGAAATACCTCAGCTGTATTCCAAGGAAGGTTAAAATCAAGGGCACTTGGTCACAACGACTGTCATTACAACAGCCAGGAGCACTAACGAAACAAGCAGTGTCCATCACCTTGATAACAACCTCACAGAGGTAAATGTCTGGGATTCCCAACCAGTTAGTCATAGCTGAAGAAGCCCCTTGGATGAGAGGCGAAACGTCTTCAAGTATCTTAAACCAAGTCCAGTTAGTTGCCCTTGATTTTACCTTCCTTGGATAACTATGACCTGGATGCCTGAGAATCTTCACAGATGTACTTTGTTGTTTAGTGCTAATATTAGCATGCTAAACTATGATTGTGAACATGGTAAACATTATATCTAAACATCAGCTTGTTAGCATTATCACTGTGAGCATGTTAGCTTATCACTGTGAGCATGTTAGCATTATCACTGTGAGCATGTTAGCATACTAAAGTTAGCATTTAACTAGCACTGGAGGCAGCGCTGGAGCTTTTGGACAAATACACACCCATAGTCGGACCGAATACTGCTGCTAGAACTGGGCGGTTGGTGGCAGAAGGAGCTCAGAGTTAAAACGTTGATCTTCACTTGCGCTTCTCAACAGCGAGCCACCGTGTGTTTCTGGTTCCACTGTTGCGTCAGTGGGCATCCAGAGCTCTGGGGGACTACTAATTCATATTTATATAAAAACCTGACAAAACTTGACATCACTTGGAGGAAAGTAAGCAAGGAAGTTGAACTACCTGGTAAGTTCATAAAATATGTGTCTATTACTTGATTACAGCTATCGTTGTACTTTATTGTGAACAAGTTTCCATAGCACAGGCCTGATCGATCCAAACTCCATTCAGAAAACAAACATTTTAAAAGTTGTTGTTCTGCTGTCTTGCTGACAGACCTGACAAAGCAAGAATTCATATGTTTAACAAATCGGCATCCTGTTGTAGTCATTTAGACATCATTTTGATATTGCAATTAAAGCAGAATGTTTGTTGTGTATATTCGCATTATCACGTTGTGTGTGAACACTGCAGTAGTCCAGCGATAAAACCTCCGCCTAAATTTGCGTTAGTTTAGTTAGTGATTTTACCGTTTACCATTCTGTGATAAGCAAAATAAACCATTTTCAAGAATATTATCACTAACCTTCCTGATTTAACTGATTACCTCCAAAATTTGCTCTGAGGACCAGTGAACTGCTATAGAAGCACAATGCTTATTGTCTGACCTGAGCTCTATGGTAAAAGCACGGTCCACCTGTATGGTCCACTCACACCGAGCATTGTTGGGGTAACTCTCCAGTACCAAGTGGCCTTGCCGTTTACGGATCACTCCCCCACACTCTGAAAAACACATGGAAAAGAATTCCATTTTGGAAAGCTGTGCAGAAACTGGGATGCTATTTAAATTTAAATTACAACTTCATTATTAGGGTGTTATTTTGATGGTCAACATTCAGCTACTGTGGTTACCACTCAAACCACAAACTATATATAAAGATGGACAACATGACAGCTCTGCAAAAGTGAAGCCAAAAGGGGGGGTTCACGTCATGATTAACAGCTGAGCCCTGCCCACGACTGAGTTGACCGGGTGTATGGACGGGACCTCAATACCGCGACTCCACCCCCCGATCACTACTGCTCAGACTATCCAAGGAAGGTTAAATCAAGGGCAGTCTCTTGGATGAGGGACGAAACATCTTCTTCTTCTTCGACAGCCCTTTATTTTAACCTTAACCTCCAACATCCTGCTCAGACTCTGGCTCCAAATGATGTCACCAGCGCAAGATGGCAGCGCCTGTATCCGGGATATTTTGGTTTCATTTTTGTACATTGGGAGGAAGTCGAGACACGTCCATCTTTATATATAGTTTATGGTTCAAACCAAAAGCAATTATAATTGAGTTTCCTAAGCCACTGTAAAGGCCCTATGTTGTGCTCACCTAAATAAAGAAGCACAAACACAACATGCATAGCGGCAACACAAGCTTTCAGCAGCCTTACCAGGGTCTGCTTTTAATTAAATGTATGCTTGTAGTGCCCCTTGGCAGCATATTTGCATATAGAGAAAGCTACAGTCAGAGTCCAAATGTTACTTATTAAATAGGTTTATGGGATTCCTGATTGTTGACTCTGACTTGTCATTCAGCTCCTCATGGAAAACCTCCTAGGCATATGGCAGTCTTCCAAACTGGCATAGTTGTCCCAGATGAAGGTAAATCAGCATGGAAGGAATGTATATATAGTACATGGTAAACATTTCTCTTGTAGAAAAAATCATTTAAAGTAAAGCCATGTAGGATCCACTAATTGGGAGAACAAAGAGACTTACTCATGCAGTCTCCGCCTGACCAGCCAGGCCGACACTCGGCACAGTATTTGCCACTAATGAAGAAGTCATCCCTGGGCCCCCATGTGCCATTGTTACAGCGCTTACAGTTCTCAAATATACTGCAACCTGAAAGAAAGAGAGCCAGAAACAAAATGACAGTAACGCAAGAGTCAGGCTGAAGTCTTTCAAAAGTTGTTCTTTTTTGTCAGAACTGGGTACACTTTTCCCAAACAGCTTGATCTGTGTCACCCACCATCAGAAGATCACAGCCATGTTTCCTTAAAATAAGCTCTGTTAAAGTCATTTAGCTCATCTGTCATTACAACATGATGTACAAAAATATTGCTGCTTCCTGAAATAGAAATGTGGAGAACCCCCTTGAAATAGCGTCCTAGATGGATGGATTTTCACTTTAGAGACTGCCCCGTCCATGGGGGGAAGATCAACATCTGACCGGAGTACAGGTATGATTTTAACAACAAATGGGCTTGAGATGTACACATGGGGATTTATGATGTACAGCTCTCCATTAAATTCTGGTAAGCTGTTTTTTCCCCCGTAAAGGAAATCATGAGTATATTCAAGCTGTGAAGAAAACGTGACATGCTTCTATAGGCAGTTAGCATGTAGGAAACTAACACAAAGAAAGCAAGGCTTACGATGTATGAGCTGCAGCACATGTATGTGGACGCCCCCATGTGATTATGTTCTTATGTACTTAAATACACACAGGAACTTCTTTCACAGACAATGATGCACTCATCTCAAAGTATAAACATTCAGTTCATGTTATTTCATTCACAAATCAAAGTTTTAGGTGTTATCATTCACTCTTGTATTCTGCCAGTAAGTCAAGCGATGGAGGCAATGTGAAGTTGGCCTGGAAACAAATTAGATCAGACACAAATACTGAAGATATTTTCGGGCATTCTGTCATACTGTTTGTAATGCTACAATGAAACATCTTTGCACTTGATAGACAACACTTGGTCTTGCACAGACTACACTGCAGATAGACTAGTTTTAAAGATGGAGATTTATGGGCTGACTAGAATCAACAGGTATACTTTAAAAAGGGAACGCTCAGTTCTGCCAACTTTTTTACTCTTTTGAATGTAATAAAGTTTGCAGCATCTGATCTAATTGAAGCACTCGTTCAAATATAATTTGCAGAGGTTCTACCTGGGTGGATTATGCAGGGGTCACACTCATTGATGGCGTTGCGGCAGCAGGGGACCGCGTAGCCCACCGGAGTCCCTTGTAGGGGGCATTTACAGCGAATCACATCATACTCGCAGCAGCCTCTGCACATTACGTTCCACTCAGGACCCGGGCAGTGGTTGTACAAATACCTGTAATCTAAACAAGACATCAGCGTGAGCAACTCACTCAATCACTCAAACAAGCACTCAGGAAACATGTAATTATGAAACCATCATTTTATACGTGTTCAGAAATAAAGGGGAAGATGAATCAAACATGGAGAAAATATGACAAACGCATAATGATTGGCCTTGTAGGAAAATGAGAGCAGGCATAGGTTATGGTCAGCAGCAACCTGAGCAGCAGTGAAAGGATTCTGGTGAGTTGGGTTTTAATCTGAGCTGCTGCTCTGCACTGTCTCTCTGGGTATTGCTAATGCCATGTGGTTGCAAGCTCCTCTTTAGGGGACCGCAAGTCTCCCAGTAATTTACCTCCTTTGTGTGTTCTCATAATATATTACATCAGACAACATGCCACAATGGTAAAGTCACTGTCATGGAAAACACAATCAAATCATTAATCAGAAAGTGCTTTGTGATCCTCACTGTAAACACTAACATTTGTAAGGTTTTTACCCAGTAAATGCAATGTTTAATTGAATTGGAAACCAGTGATTCAAGGACCTTTGAGCCTCAGTGGTTATGATTATGTAACAGTGGATTTAAAAGCTGAAACAGACAAGTGGAAATTCTCTTGTGGCAGACGTGGACGGAGAACTAACAGAAGCTGCACTTTAAACTTGGCACAGTGTCGGTGCAGTGTTTTGTGCAGCAAGCCCGGCAATCATAATAACTTCTAAGCCCTCAGCCCCAGATTCCCGGCATTTATTCTTCCTAATACCTTCCCACCTAAAACAACACTGACACACCTGCACAATGTTTTTATTTGGGAAGCTGTAGTAGCAAACCAGGTCTGTGTTTTATATGAGTTCTGTGAAATCAAGAATCTAAGAAACGGACACACAAATGCACTGGCAAACAAAAGCAACAACCTCAAGTGATTAATCTCTTAGTGGTTGTTTGCAGACGGTCAACTTGAGAGGAGAAGCACAGATGTCTTGGAATGCTCCCTGCTGCCCTTCCACATTAATGATCATAAATTGTATCTCAGTCCAGCTACAATCTGGCCTTCTCCTCAGCTATTTCTCCTAGAAGACACAGTGAGGTATGACATACACACCAACATTAATCACAGAACAGAACGTTGCTTGTGCAATGCTGCTAGGTTAACTTTAGTGCAGGTTTATTAAGACAGAGTTTGTGCTTCATAAAGCTGATGCTGTTGTTTTTATGCTTCCTGTTCCTAGGGGCCATTTATTGTTTTGATAACATGGGCTCAGGTTGATTTGTGTATTATCCTTAAAGCATGTTCTGCAAGCCAGTGACAATGAGGTCAGTCCATTTTTGGTGTGTGATAGATCTCTATTCTGACTATTTAATGTCACTTGTTTTTGGACTATGGCGCCTGTACACGCCAGCCCCTTACACAATGCCCATGTTGTCATACTTGCTGCCAGTAATGGTTTCTTGTGGTAAATACGAAAGTAAACTTACATCCCCTAAGATTTGTTTTAATCAGTAATCAAAGCTGACATTCTTGCATTGTCTTCTTTTGTTTAGCTCGGCCTGCCTCCATGAGACAAAAACAGAGAAGCTTATAATTTCGGATCAGATTGTCATTTTTGTGGATTTCTTTCGACCAAGTGTGAGAACCACAAACATCCATGGCATGAGCATGGCCTGCGTGTTTAGAGAGCTGTCTGTTGAGACAAGAACAAGACACTCAGTGGGATTATGCACCATACTGTGAGTCATGCACAAATATGCACTATGACAATGGCACTGCAAGTAAAAACCTCTTTTACCACAGTCTTGCTTATTACTTACCAGAGATATTGTCTTTAATGTTCCACAAATTCTTCTTCCTGGTCAAAACCTGGCACACACACTACCCACAACAAAACTTGACCGCCAGTGAACCGGTCTGAGAATCAGGTGCATTATGTGAGTAGTGGCTAATGTAGCCTTGACCATCAAGCACAGATGAGGAGTGGCCTACAGAGGTCTGGTAAGCTAACTTAACTCTTAACTCAAGTGACATCACTTGAGGCAACTTATCAGATTTCCTGCAGCTCCCTTTGGAGCCACAATTTATATATATATATAATATATAATATATTTTTTTTTGTTTGTTTGTTTTTTTGTTTTTTTGTTTTACATATGAAGGAGTACTCCCCAAATCACCAAATGTATTCAAGAGGTTGATTCCTTAATTACAGTAGTCAGATTTTATTCCTGTGTTGGCACACCAGGAGTCCATCCAAACACTGGTCTGGTTTCACTCACATACATTAAAATGTAGTTGCATTTCATACAACTATTGGGTCATGTGTTATGATTGCAGTATGACCCAACTTACATAAGCCTGGGGCTGGGTATTGTCAAACAAGAGAGAATGGACTAAAGCCACTGTCGACTGTGTACCAGGCCCATTTATCTATTAAGCCTATAAATCACTACCATTAGCTGTAGCATAGCAATGCTGGATGAAAACCGTGTTTAAAAGGTGCGATTCCTGCCACCTGGGGACTGAGAGGTGTTGACACCATCTCCTCTCCTTATGGGACAGTTTTTCAACTTCCTCACTGAGGTTTTTAAAGGACATTGGCCGGAGAGACTGTGAAACCTGATTTATAGGACATAAACATGAAAGGTCAAAATACTTTATGAGCTGGCCTGGAAATGTCATTACTCGGATCACTGCTGTATATCTTGTCCTTAGATGGAGAAATGACATCCTGTGCTTGTAACTGCCCTCAGTACACTCAAAGAGACGCCACTGATTTACAGTAGAATATAGATCTTCACTTGTTTAAGTAGGGGTGGAAATGCCATCTTCTGTCTCACTTCAGACAAAGTCAGTCGCATGAAAGACCATGAATTTATGATAGGATTAGTTTCCCAAAAGCTGTTTTGTTAAAGCTCATCCTTGAGATAAATAAACACAGGCAGCAGCGTTTTCAGTGTTTATTCACTGTGAACAGATTCAGTTTGCTGACCTCCAGCTCTTGTTGATAAGGCTGTTGTGTTTTCTTCTCAAGCGTGACTCCGAGGTTTCTCCCCCAGTGCTGGACTCATGCTGGAATGCATCTTTATTTTGCTGGACGGTTTTCCCCTCTCCTTAATAAATGTTTACTGATTTACAACACTGAACATCATTTTTCCATAACTTTGCTTTGGCTTGCGCCCCGGTGATTTGAATTTAATAATTGCAGCGATAAGCTTACTGCCTTGTAAAACACATCTGAGAGGAGGTTTTCAGGCCAACACCTGCAGGTAACTACAGACTGGACAGTTACTTTTCCATGTGGGCTTTTATAGCTGTTTAGGAAGATCTGAACAGGTGTGCAAGTGCATATGTAAGGGGAGTAAGATTACAAGCGTTTGTGCAAGTATTAGAACGTGCATGAGTTGGCCTTCAGTGTTTGAGCTTTAAGCTTTAAGCCAAAAGCTATATAATTTCTTTAGGACACATTGCTGTATTTAAGTTAACAAACGCTGGGAAAAGATATTGTGCAATCTCAATGGGTTCTGTTCCCCAGACCTGTTATTTAACTCAAGACTGTGGTTGTGCTGTGTGTCCCTGGTTAAGTGTATTTAATCACAAAGTGGGAGTGTTGACAGTTGTCAGAGAGGTACTGTAACTAGGAAGAAATTCATCTGCTAACAACATTTGCTTCCTTATTGTGCCTTGTGGTTGTCTCACACCCTTTCCATCTAACCTGTCTGATATATATGTGTTTTGGTATTTGTAACAATGCCTACATATTTCCCCAAGTGCACACATGACAAGTGTTGTGTGTGTGTTTGGTTTTGTATTTGTGCGTGTGTTTAGGAGAAGACTCTGGCCCCAAGCCACAGAAATACACTACACAGCAGTCCTGCAGCTAAGCGGCAGATTTTTGTGGGGGTTGTTTGGTTCTGGTCTTATGTAAGTGGTGTCTGCTTTTTTTTCTCCATTCCAGATGTTGAGCTCCTAAATGTACTCCTCAATATGCACGTCAATAAGCGATAGAAATGAAAACAGCAGTAACACAGGCATCATAACAGACTCCCCGTCGCCTGGTGGAGACCTCTGTGAGTCACAAAGCAGTCCCACCCAATGAGAAGCTCTACAGGCCCAGGTTGTTAGCCGGCATGTCTCAGCTGCACACCTCTGATGTGGATCCAGAAGCTGACATCAGTATTACCGGGGGCAGAGAAGTGGTCGCAGAAATTCATGAGTCCTGTGACTTTGCGGCTGACCTCAGTAAACTCAGACTTCTGCCAACAACAATCTATAACATTTTCACGTTATTGTTCAGTTTAAATCATTTTTCTTAAAAATGTATTATGTGCAAATATTAAACACACAACTGTTGGACACAAGCCCTGGAAAACCAGCACTATTGATAAATGGATACACTGCATTCGAAATGTGCTGCAGGTGCTGAATTTGACCTTAGAAGTGACTCATACGCCAGCATCAGCTGCAAAACTATGATACCATTTTCTTCTGTACTCAGCTAGAATAAAACCCAAGGTCAGCCTCTGCCTTTTTATTTGCGGCAATAGTGCATCAGCATCTACTTTTGCCCTAGTTCACTTACAGCCAAGCACTGCCTCCAGAGTCTTGGATAACATATAATACAGATCTAATTTGATATCCAAATATTATCAGAAATGAAGATGGGCACACTGCTTTCTGTGGCATTTAAACCAGGTACTGTCAAGTTCACCTTTTTCTCACTTACCCCTAGTGTCATCTAGCAATGCAGACAGTACTGCTGAACATACTGCTTTGCATAATCCTTGCCATAACATCATTAAGTCATACTTGTTGCCTGCCATAATTAAGTGAAAATTCATGTTGGAAAATGTTCCCTGTCAATAGAACGACAGGTTACATTAAATATCCACAAAAGAATAAATAAATTTTTACAGCAGCTGTGAGTGCACATGCTGTGCATGTATGTGCGAGTGTATACTTCCTTTTGTCTACTGCCCACAGCAGCTGTCTGGTATTTTGAGGTTGGAGTGATTTTGCTACCATGGAACAAGGAAACTCCCAAGGGAGCTCTGCGGGCATGGCATATCTGAATGTAGCCAATCCCAAGCGCTGATCCCAATGGTCATCCTGTAGATTGCTTTAAATAAACGCTGCTAGGAAAACCACAAATCCAATGAAATACAGTATCACTCTATTATCCACTTTGATGAAATGGTATGTATACACACACACAGAGCATTATGTAGGTCAAACATGAGTCTGAGACGTCCACATTTGTTTTCAGCATTTAGCTCCTCAACTTGGAGTGAACTCTTGAATCTGATATGACACACTATTTTTCTAAATGTTCAATCAGAGGCCATGTTTTTCTTCTTGTAACAACATTCTGTGCCAAGATTTCGTTCTCCAATGTACTATTATTTTATGTATGCTAGCCTCTGTGTTTGTTTCCTACAGCACAGTACCCAGTAGCCCTGACAGCTTCCCTGTGGACTTTAGTTAAACACACTATAAGGGCATCACAGGATTCAGGTGGGTGGAGGATCCTGAACAAGAAGCCATACATTCAAAAATACCTCAGATAGGGACACAAAAACATGCACAAATTCAGATTAACACAGGCACACACATAAACAGACATGTCCACAAAGTCAGGATTTGCATGTAAACACATCTGCTCTGCTTAAAAAAAAGAAGAAAAGAAACTATTTTAGGTTACTCAATAGAAAACATCTATCATCAGCTGATAATACACGATTATGAAACATCCCATGTTGACAATGACTCAGCTGACAACAACATGAGTAGGTAAATCTGCCAGAGGGAACTCTCTTAATCACACAGCTGTGCTCTGCCCAGCCTTTTGCCACATTTACCAACATTACTAATTTAAGGTATTATTTTACTGCGTCATAACCGTGCAAAGGGGAATCAAACAGAGGGCAGAGGTTTAGTTAGGAGCCTTGGAGACGGTGTATGGTATACACATTACCACAGCCAGCGTGATTGACTCAAACGTGACTCATGTCTTCCTGCAGCAGTTCAATTGGTCAGCCAGGGTAAAGAGGCACAGACGATCTCAATCTCAGGGAGAACTCAGCCATAACTTTAGCATTTAAAGAAGAAGCTCTTACACAAAAAGGGGTATGAGTGCCAAGTTTCAACAGCCCTATTAGGACTCCAACCGCCTCACTGTACCTTAAGGAATGTGGGGCCACATCCAACTGTTGCTTCTTTTATTTAAGAGCAGAAAAACAATCTTACTTTTATTTCACTCAAAGAACCACTGCAGCAAGTAGAAGGTGAATGAACATCACAGAGCCCTTCTTAATGGGACAGTAAACAACCCATACAGGACAATCCCCCACTCTGTATTTCAGAGCAGGAGTTGTAAAGAAGATTGCACAAACTTGTCAGTGCTGTTTTTCTTTGCTGCTTCTGTAAAAAAAAAAAAAAAAAAAAGCTGCATTTTACATTACTGTCTCTCTGTGGGTCTCCTTTTACAAGCCTTTCTGTGCGCCGGTGTGCTCTTTAAGGATAGAAAGGGAAGAAGGGATGGAGAGAGCACTGATGCCGGCTTTTTGAGAACAAAGAACATAAACCAAGAGCCAAACATAGACATGGAGAGTGAAAGAAAGAAGAGCAGTGAGTCTTTGCCCATGTCTTACCATATGGCCTGGCCGTCCCTTGGGGTAAGAAGATGAAGAGGGAGATGAGGAGGAACCAGCCCTCCCTACCAGAGATAAAGGTGTTGGTCCAGGGGATTGTGTGGGTGCCCTGCTGGGTTTGCCCCAGCTGTAGTCCCCGTCTCGCAGACAGCATGCTGCAGTCTGGAACTCTGTTTACTTTCTGAACTCAGCTGACATCACCTTCCCTCGGCCCTTCTGTCCTTCCCTCCCCCTCCCTCCATTTCTCCCTCTCTCTCTCTGTCTCTCTCAGTTTCTCTCTCTTTCTCACTTCTTTGGCTTCAGGTTACAGCCCAGCCTCGCAAAGGAGTTCCACTTGCAGTGGTCTCCCAAAAACTCCCCTCGCTCAACTCAGTGGACGACGTCACTGCTTTTGAATGAATGCAGGCTCCAACGTTTAATGCTTAACTCATTATGGTGTCTCTCTCACACACACACACACACACACACACACACACACGTTTGTTCTATCCCCCTGGGGACATCTCACTGACATAATGCATTCCCTAGCCCCAAACAACTCACAACTACATGCCTAACCTTAACCCAATTCTACCCCTAATCCTAAAACCAAGTCTTAACTCTCAAACAGCACTTTAAACTTTTGGGGTCCAGGATTTTGGTCCCCACAAGTATGTGTGGAGTGGAATCCCAGTTTTTGGACCCCAAAAATATAGTAAAAAAAGTCCACACACACACACACACACACACACACACAAATACACAATGAGGGGAAGCATGAGGGGTCAAGACCAATGATGTGGTGATAGAATTTATATCTGCTTCACTGCTTATGTGTTCATGTCTAAAAAATCTTGAAGTCAGTGTTATTCAAGCTCACACCTTGGCAAGCTTGAAAACAACAGCCGTGTGTAGTCTCAGAAAGCAGTGTGTGTTAAACAACAGCATCCAGTCAGTCATTATTTTAAGATTAAAGGAACAGCTTTGTATAGTTTAATATTGACATTTTGCAAAATATGCTTATTTGCTTTCTTGCAGAGTTAGATGAGAAGATTGATACCATTCTGTGTCTGTAAGCTACAGCCAGCAAACTTTAGCTTAGTTTAGCATAAAAGCTGTACATCTAGCCCAGCTCTGTCCAAAGTTCACAAATTCACCTGTCCACACCTTTAAAGGGAAATTATGAATGTGTTATATTATGTCTTTTGTTTAATCCACACTAAAACCAAAGAGCAAAAACAAACAACAATTTGTAAATTTTTGGCTTGACATGGGATTTTGTTACCTTTGGAAAGAGCCAGGCTAACTGTTTCCCTGTGTTGTCTATCTTTATGCTAAGCTAACATATTTAACATTTAGACGTGACACTGGAATCTTTCCATATAATTCCCGTCCAGAAAGTGTCTTTCCCAAAATGTCAAACTATTCCTATAGCAAATGTACTACGCAATACACAAATACGGTATCATCTAAAGACTATGTTTTTCTGATGAGCCAGTTCTAATAACTTTTATCAGTTTGATATTATGCACTCACTGGCCACTTTATTAGGTACACCTGTTCAATTGCTTGTTAACACAAATAGCTAATTAATCAATCACATGGCAGAAACTTCATGTATTTAGGCATGTAGACTTGGTCAAGACAGCTTGCTGAAGGTCAAACTGAGCATCAGAATCGGGAAGAAAGGGGAATTAAGTGACTTCGAACATGGCTGGTCTGAGTATTTCAAAAACTGCTGATCTACTGGGATTTTCACGTACAACCATCTCTAGGGTTTACAGAGAATGGTCCGAAAAAGAGAAAATATCCAGTGAGCGGCAGTTGTGTGGACGAAAATGCCTTGTTGATGTCAGAGGTCAGAGGAGAATGGGCACACTGTTTTGAGATGACAGATAGGCAACAGTAACTCAAATAACCACTCGTTACAACCAGTGTGTGCAGAATACCATCTCCGAACGCACAACACGGTGAAAATTTAAGCAGATGGACTACAGCTGCAGAAGACCACACCGGGTGCCACTCCTGTCAGCTAAGAACAGGAAACTGAGACTACAATTCACACAGGCTCACCAAAATTGGACAATAGAAGATTGGAAAAAACGTCGGCTGGTCTGATAAGTCTCAATTTCAGCTGCGACATTCAGATGGTAGGGTTAGAATTTGGCATAAACAACACGAAAGCGTGGATCCATCCTGCCTTGTATTAGAGGTTCAGGCTGGTGGCAGTGGTGTAATGTTTTGGAGGATAGTTTCTTGGCACTCTTTGGGTCCTTTAGTACCAATTGAGCATTGTTTCAACAAGACATCCTACCTGAGTATTGTTGCTGACCATGTCCATCCCTTTATGACGATAGTGTACCCATCGTCTGATAGCTACTTCCAGCAGGATCATGCACGTCACAATGCTCAAATCATCTCAAACTTGTTTCTTGAATATGATAATGAGTTCACTGTATTCCAGTGGCCTCCACAGTCAACAGATCTCAATCCAACAGAGCACCTTTAGCATGTGGTGGAACGGTAGAGTAGTATCATGGATGTGCAGTCGACAAATCTGCAGCAACTGTGTGATGATATCATGTCAATATAGACCAAAGTCTCTGAGGAATGTTTCAACACCTTGTTGAAAGTATGCCACAAAGAATTAAGGCAGTTCTGAAGGCAAATGGGGTTCAAACCCGGTACTAGCAAAGTTTACCTAATAATGTGGCCATTGAATATATATTCATATGTACTGTATATGAACATACCAATAGCATGAAATTACATAATTCATTTTCTTATACAAAATGTGGTTAATGTTATTCTGCAAATTTATGGTGGAGGAAATTAATTTAGATACATTTTCATCCTTGTTTGCAAACCTGCTTTCAGACTTTAAGACTTTAACAACCAGCCAGTGAAAACACAGTTGCTCAAGATTTGTTTTTTACAAGGGTTGTTATTTGGTATGATCTCCTGGGTGTGTTTTATTTTGACTGGATACAGCACTGGAATTAATTCTTTTGTTGTTCTTTGCCTACTGGGACTCCAAGCTGCATGCAAGAGCTAACAGGGAATACAGATCAAACGACTCAGAGCACGAGAATCAAATATCCCTGGTGGTTTCCTAAAACAGCAGGACCATAGATGGAACACATGAGCAGTGCTCCAGTCTGTGTATGTGCATGGTAGGGAAACTGAAAAACAGACTGAAGTCAAGAGAGACTGAAAAAAAAGAGAAATCAAGACACAGGGTTACAGATGGAGAGAGAAGAAAATAAGGGAAATCAAGGAAGAGAGGGGGAAATGGAAACATTGTCCGCTGTGCTTTCTATCCTCCTTTCACCACCTCTCTACTGTTTGTCCAGATGCCTAATGGTTTATTATATGAAACCCAAGGCTTTCAGGTTAATGTGGCACTGGCTTAATATTTTCAGAGACAGCTGTAGCCTACTCTCTTAGAAAAATACAGACTGTATCATCACACACACAGAAAAAGTGTGCAATATATTATATAATTATAATATATAGTATATAAGATTTTAGTCTAAAAACTGTTGACTTTGTACACACAACACTATATATGTGTTACTTAATGATCAGCCATCAAAGAACTGTCACTCATTTTAATATACAGATGTAAGTAAGATAATATTAGACCAGATATCTTTTAGTTTTTGTAGGATTTTCTTCAGATGTATTAGTTTTCCTACATTCAGAGTTTACAATAACTATGAGTACTGGGGGCAAATACAACTTCCAGTACATAAACATGACTGTCCTGTAAAAAAATACATGTATCTCTAAAATGTCAATTTTTCATGAAAAAAGAAAAAACAGCTTTCTGGCAATGCTTTCCCCCCCTTCCAGATAATACAGTTAGCAATCAGTTTATAAATGGCCTCTTTGGCTTAAGAAGTAGGAGAATTTCCTTTATCCAGAAGGAGTACTTACAGGGCTTTCACACCAAAAGTGCAATATGCTGACCAATGCAATTCTGTCATAGACAGATCATTTTAATATTAATTCATTACAATTTTACAGTAAAGAAGATAATGAGGAAGTTAATTTTGTGCATATCAGAAGTCCCACAGTTATGTTATTCGACACTGATCTCACAGGGAGTCAGTTAAAAAAGATCAAGCATTGTTGAAAAAATCAAAGGGGGTTAAGATACAAGGTTAGAAAATGCATATTGTTATTGTTTAAATTAAATTCTTTTGTAGCTCATAGCATCCTAGTGAACTCATTTGCATGATCACATGCTGGGGGGGGGGGGGGGGGGGGGGTTGTGCTCAACCTTGTTCTTGCTCCACCATAACACATTCAGTTTTTCTGAATAATTCAAAATGAACAAAATTGGAGATGCATGGTTTACACTGGATATCAACAAAATTATTGTCTGATGATGGATGCCACATAACAGGTTCATCATAAAACTCAATAATACCCTGATGTGTAGTTCTATCATGTTGTCATTAGTATCTGTTTTGCTCACTTGACTGTAGGAGACCATCATTTTGATTACCAGACAAACAGAGCCCCGCCGCTACCTTCATTCATTGTTACTGTAGTAGAGCCATTTTCTCATGACCCACAGATCAACAGCTCATCCTAGGCTGCATTATAGAAATTTCTCAGTTGGCAGGGACTGTGGCTGGTCAAAGAGAATGGGACCCCCTGCCCACAGTGCACAGTAAAATCTCATTACACTAAGGAAATTACCTAGAAGCCATTACACTTAATGATATCCACTGTTGACTACACATTTGTAACAGAAGTTTTTTCAGAGGCTATTTGTACATGTAAGTGCAGTCCCATAATGATGATGTCTGATCAAGTTATTATTAATAGCTTTAACTTGTTTGGGTTGCGTTTGAGGTCGCAGAGTTCTCACAGGGTCTGACAAAATGAAGGTGTCGGTCCATGGAGCCGTGTTGTTTTAATATGAAGGGATCTAATGACGGAATCGCATTCATCCCATTTCTATGGTTACACACACCCCCACCCCCACCCACCCACCCAACAGTTAATGGTCTCATTCCATCATAGCAGGACCCGCTGTCTCCATTACGTGCGGTGGATGGAAAGTAGGCCGTCTACTTCACAGGTA